>NC_072798.1:88451753-89076753 GCF_028583425.1 Eublepharis macularius
GCAATATCAAGACTAGACATGGGCATAAACCACAAAAAACCCTGAACTGTGCGGTTTGTGGTTCGTGGCATTTTCACGAACCAGGAACCACGAACGCCCACAAACTGGGGCAAGTTCACAAACCAGTTCATGGTTCACAGGGTTTAAATGCCCCTTTCTGGCCACTTAGCAGTGGCAGGGAAAGGGGCATTTAAACCCCCAGATCAGCTGCTTGTCAGGGAGATCCCCAACAAGCAGCTGATCATTTAAACAGCAGGGCTGTTTAAATGCCCTCTCCCAGCAGTGGGGAAATGGCCATTTAAACTGTGGGTGGGGCTTGAGTGGCTGGCCAGGAATTCCTGGCCAGCCAGCCAGCCAAGCTCCACCCACAATTTAAATGGCCATTTCTCCACCACTCCGAGCAGCAGGGAAATGGCCATTTAATGAGCTGGTGGGGCTTGGGTGGCCAGCCGGGAACTCCTGGATGGCCAGCCAAGCCTCACCCACTCTTTAAATGGGGAAATGGCCGTTTAAAGAGCGGGTGAGGCTTGTCTGGCCAGCTGGGAGTTCCCAGTCAGCCAGCCAGGCCCCACCCGCTCTTTAAATGGCCATTTCCCTGCCTCTCTGAGTGGTGGGGCTATGGTCATTTAAACAGCGGGGCTTCACTGGCCAGCCAGGAGTTCCTGGAGCAGCAGGAAAATGGCCATTTAAACTGCGGGTGGGGCTTGGCTAGCCGGCCAGGAACTCCTGGCCAGGCAGCAAAGCCCTGTTGTTTAAATGATCAGCTGCTTGCCGGGGATCTCCTCAACAAGCAGCTGATCCACGGGTTTAAATGCCCCCTTCCGTGCCGTGTTTGTATTGCGGTTCATGCCCATCTCTAATCAAGACCCTATAGCAGTAAGACATAACAGACCCAGTTTGGTGCAGTGGTTAAGAGCTCATGACTAGAATCTGGAGAACTGGGTTTGATTCCCCGCTCCTCTGCTTGAAGCCAACTGGGTGACCTTGGGTCAGTCACAGCTTCTAGGAGTTCTCTCAGCCCCACTCACCTCACAGGGTGATTATTGTTGTGGGGATAATAATGACATACTTTGTAAACTGTTCTGAGTGGGCGTTAAGTTGTCCTGAAGGGTGGTATATAAATTGAATGTTTTTGTTGTTGTTATAAGAGGAAAATATCTTATTATTAAATATTTTCAGGTTTATCTAAAGGCCAGAGATGCCTGCAGTGTTTGTCACTCCTAGATACAGGCCACAAATTTATTTTCTTCTTTTTTGCATCTAAGAAATAAACACCTGTGGCAAAACAGATGAAAACATAAGAAAGGTAAACTTTCAGAATAGATGGATGGTAGGAATGTGACGAGGGGGGCATTTATTAGTTTCCTTGTGTTCTTCTCCGTGTCCCTTGCTGCCATCAGAGATGATCAATTACATTAATATTTGTATCCTCCCCTCTGCCATTTCCCTGCCTGACACATAGTCTCCAGTTCTTCTGTTTGTATTACTTGCTTTTTTCTCTTTTATTCTTCCTCTCTCATTTTATTTTGCTTAGCTTTACCTTTAGGCATAGAACAATCTCCTGTCTCTTTCCCCCCTTTTGGTAAATTCATTTGTGCTTCAGTAACTTCTTTGCACAGAATGCTTGGCTTCTTTCTCCCTCTGTCATTCATCCCCCTTCTTTTTCTTCTTTTTGGCTTTTATGTTTTGTTTGCAGTTCTCGCTGACTCTTCATCTTCTTGTTTCCATTCCTCTTAGGTTTTTCCCCTCCACTCTTAATTTGTCTGCTAGATTTTATATTTGTTCCTCAACCTCATTTTATTCCACTTTGCCACAAATTCTATAACATTGGATACTTGTGTGGATAGAAAATCATCTTCCACTATGGATATAACATCGTTAGTTGTACCCTGATCTCAGTAAATCTACGCTCTGTTAATTTAGAAAATGTATGTACTGTTTCTTCAGAGGAAGCTACAAATAAAAAGGGGAAACTGCTTAGCAACAAATAAAGAAAAACATTAACCCCCTTAGTCATAAAAGCAGCACCAAAACTAGCAACAGAATCAGTGATAAAGCAATCATAATACAATTCAAACAAGATAAAAATAAGGCTGTTAATAGGGGAAGTAGAATTTCTTTTTCCAAAATTTTCCTTTTTTAGATATAGCAATTGTTTCCTCCTATTCTCTTTTTGTCTTTCAAAATGAAAAATGTTTTATCATTCATTTATCTTTGTGTTTTTTTAACTATGTGATAGTGTAAATTTCCTTGCCTGTAGATTTCTGCGAGTTGCTGAGCTGTAATATGATACAAAGGGTAAAAACAGCCTGACACAGCAAGGATATGTTCAGAAAAGTCTAGGCTTGTTGGTTTAATAGCTCATCTTGTTTTTAATTTTTCAGCTGTTTGTAGATTGTAAATGAATAAATACATTACTTCTTAGACATTTAACTGTCAGATCTTCCTCTTCATCAATGAGGAATTGATTCAAAACCGACCCAAATTCCTAAAAAGAGGAATAGAAATAGATAGCTGGATTTCAGGGAAAAAATCAGCAAAGAGGAAGTAAGGGAATTCTACTTAACAGCCCTACATAAAAACAATCTCCGCACAGGTCAGAAAACTGCATTAAAAAAGCTGGAAAAAGGTAAGATAAAACATCAATTAAAGGTATGGGTGAAAATGAAAGTTTTAGTCTTATGCAAAAATGATAGCAGGCTAAGTGCACATCAAGCTTCAAGGCGGAGGACGTTTAAAAAACGATCACCGAGAAAGTCCTGAACAGCCATTTTCCTATGTATCCTTAGTAGATTTCTCCGACATAGCTCTGGCTTGAACCCCGTTCATGCTTTACTTAGGTAATAAGACTACTGCAAAAAAACTTCACTCCTACTTGACTATGCATGCCTTATCACTGCTCATCACATGTTGTCTGGAGCTGCCTCATCTTCCCACTCTTTTTTCTTAGCCTTATAGGACTAGCTGGTTGCTTCTGGGCCCAGGAGGAATTCCTAGAGTCCTTTCCAATCCACCTGATTTACACTGCTGTGTCCTGGGGTGGCTAATATCCATAGGCCTGGTTTTAAGACGGGGTAGACTCTAAAACCCACAGTCTATTGGGATATGGAATCATGTGCTTAAGGTATGGATATTTCCTGAGCATCCCCCAAGGCACCTCTCACGGCTTACCAGGTAAGGGGGTTGGGAAGGTCTGGGAAGGGAGTTCATCCTTTTAAACCCTACTGCTGTTCAGTGGGGTGTTTGGAGAGATGACAGAAGGTCAATTCCTCTTAGTGTGCTAAATCCAGCGGCAATACCAACTTGGGCTTGAAGTCAGAGTGAGATTGCCCATGTTGCATGCATGCCATCGAGACAGTCCAGTAGTCAAGGCAGCCTGCACTAAAGGATGGATGGTTTGATTTATATGCAGTTCAGTTAATAAATCCAGTTCCTAAGCCAGGTAATAAGTTATTTCCCTAAAGTGGTACTGACATGGCTTGTTCAGTTTCCTTGGCATGAGTGAATCTCTGAACCTAATGGATGTATATCACACCAGTGGCAAAACCACTTGCAACAGGGCAACTTGACTTCTTGGGAGCAACCAGTGTACTGGTGTATGATTTGGGCCCTGTGGAGTTCCATGAAATGTGATAGTCAATATAGGTAGCCAGTGGAGCGACTGCCGAATGGGAGTAATATTCATTCTTCTCCTAGCTCCTGATAATAACCGAGCTGCAGCATTACGCACCAACTAGAGTATCGAATTAAGTTTACACCTGATTTATATGCATTTTATATACTACAATATTTTAAAAAATACACAAGATTTCATATACATTATTTTACAATATTATATACCAGTTCCCTATTAGTAGCATTGTGCATTTCTACCAGGAGTGTATATTAGGCCATGCACTACAGTAGTTACTAGCAGTAATTATAACTATTGTACTGAAAATATTCCATCTCCTATAGACTATAGGTAGAACCCCATTACTATAATCAAAGGCCATTGTTGCACTTATTTATGCTCAGACACTTACTCATTCAGATTGCATCTTGTTCACTGGCCACAATCCGGAAACCAATTTTTCTCCAAGCTCTATCTCCAACATACATCTGAACAAATTCACTTCTTTCCATTAGTACGAGTAAACTACTTTTCACATGATTAGATTGCTTTCTTGCCGCAGCCACATCTATCTGACACTGCTTACAATTGTTTAAAATCACAAGGGGTGGTGGAGAGTGCCCTCAAGTTATAGCTGACTTATGGTGACCCCTGGTGGAGTTTTCATGGCAAGATATGAACACAGGTGGTTTGCCATTGCCTGCCACTTCAGCCTTGGTCTTTTTTGGAGGTCTCCCACCCAATTACTAACCAAGGCCAACCCTGCTTAGCTTCTGAGATATGATGAGATCAGGCTCACTTGGACTATCCAGGTCAGGGCTTAAAAATCACATAGTTCAAATGAAAACAATAAGTTTGAGATTTTTTAGTTGTCTCTTACTACTGAAATATCTTGTGTGCCTGCAGTGTCTGTCAGCTCCTGAACATACCTACATAATCTGGTAATCAGTGGTAGTCAAAGTCCTGCCAATCAACCTTTGGTACATATTTATCAGGATCCTGCTGAAACCCACACTTTGTTTCCTTCCAACAAAATGATATTGGGAGGCTCACAAGTAGCACGTTCTCCCCATGCACATGGTCAAACATAACAAATGAAAAGGGTTACTGTGGCCCAAGGCAAACTGATTATTAGGCAGAGATACAAAAGAAACATGTTTACATCTAACATTCAAAACTAGCTGAGTCTTAACAGCTCACAAAGTTATACGTGGTAGGTTATCGGGCACTTGAATCACATTTGGGCCATTTCTGGACATCCGTAAAGGGACAGGCCACTCACCAAACTCAGACGGCTTTTCCACTTCACTCCAGACATCTACGATTTCCAAACAGTTGCAGGCTGTTTGGCTTCTGGGTATTTTGGGGGGAGGGGCATTTTTTTCTGGCACCACAGGAAAGTGTGGTTCCAGAAAAGGTGCCAAAAAAGCAGAAGCCAAATAGCCAGCAACCATTTTGAAAACACAGACATCTGGGGTGAATTGGAAAAGCAGCAGTGAATGGGCCATCCCTTTAAGGATGTGCAAAAATGGCATGTTTGGTGTAGTGGTTAAGAGCGGCAAGAGGCTGATCTGGAGAACCGGGTTTGATTCCCCACTCATCCACTTGAAGCCAGCGAGGTGACCTTGGGTCAGTCACAGCTCCTTCAGAGCTCTCTCAGCCCCACCCATCTCACAGGGTGCTTTCTTGTAGGGATAATAATGACATACTTTGTAAACTGCTCTGTGTAGGTGTTAAGTCATCCTGAAGGGCGGTATATAAATCGAATGTTGTTGTTGTTTTTATTTATTTATCTAATTTATTTATTTTCAATTTATATTCCACCTTCCCCACATTTCCAGCAGGCTCAGGGCGGATTACAGACACATACGGTTAAAATATATAAAACGATTATTATAAATTAGTAACCATAAAAACATCCAAAATTACTACACAATTTAAAATACATATAAACATGAACATAGCAGCACAACTAACCAGCCTAAATTATCTCCAGAGCATCTTCGTAGTAAAAAGATTATTTAAATGGGGGGTATTTGTGGTGGGGATCCACCAATCCACCATCAACTGGCCAGGGGGGCTCCGCCTAGCACTGACCATATGCCTGGCAGAACAGCTCCGTCTTGCAGCCCCAGCGAAAGGATAAGAAGTCTTGCCAGGCCTTGGTCTCATCAGACAGAGCGTTCCACCAGGCTGGGGCCAGGACCAAAAAGGCCCTGGCCCTGGTCGATGCCAGGCAGGCCTCCCTGGGGCCAGGGACCTTTAGGAGATGTTTCTCACTGGAACGAAGAGTCCTCTGGGGTTCATATGGGGATAGGCGGTCCCGCAGATATGTAGGTCCCAGTCCACATAGGGCTTTATAGGTTAGTACCAAAACCTTGAACCTGCTTCGGTACTCCACCGGTAGCCAGTGCAGCTGATGCAGTGGTGTTGTTGTTATATTATTTAAGGAATGAGAAAGCTTCATTTATTAGTGACATATCTTTCCTTTTCCTCCTCCTCCTACTAGGTGTGTATACTTGCTGTTACGGCCACATTTACTACAAAGAGAGAGATTTTTCTTAAGAATGAAGGAATCCCAAAAGGTTTTTAAAAAGCATTTTTAAAAAGAGGCCTAAAGATGACAGGCTCTGGGGAGATAGTGTGCTTTCTCTATAAATGAATATTTTGATGATGAAGACAGCTTTGCTCTGCTTTGTATGCCGATGAGAAGAGCTGCTTTACCTCCTCTTTTTTTAAAAACCCTAGCTGATTCAGGAGACGTTATTCCTTCAAATGTAAGAGACTAATCCTGAACCAGTTAAACCAAATGACACTTTGCCGATGGTTTCGCAAGATGGGGTGACATACACTAATAGCCAAGCAGTGAGCTCCAGAAAAGCTTTATTTGTTCCTCAGAAAGCATTACAGCTCCCCCCCTCCCAATTACTTTAGGTGGGAATCGTTGCTGTCAGTGGGTTCCAAAGGTTATTACAACACTGTTGCCACTTTCTGTAACATATTTGAGATTAGCAATGAAACCGCTAGTTAAATCAGCGGTGCAAGGAGTGCAGGGACCCATTAATGAGAATGGGGGTTATGCTGCCATCCTGCCGGGGCATATGTCAATGATTTAACAATTACTGCCAGAACAATGGTAGAGACCAGGTGGATAATTTTTGCATTAGTGAAACCGATCGAGTGTGGTGCATATGAAGTTTAGGGCTGGGAAATCTCCAGTTTTTTTGTAAAGGAGAAACGATCCTGAAAATTTTAAAATGAACTCTGAGGTGAAATACTGCTACACGGAGCTAATGAAGGCCTGGAGGGAAAATGAATTGTGTTGGGCTTTGAGACGGAGATGACGAGAACATTTTCCAAGAGGATGATAATAAAGTTTTGTAGTAGAATGGTAATACTGTCCTTTTAAATAAAAAGTCTAACTATGGCAGTGGTGGAGAGTGCCCTCAAGTCATAGCTGACTTATGGTGACCCCCCTAGAGGAGTGTCCATGGCAAGAGAATAACAGAGGAGGTTTGCCAGTGCCTGCCTCTGCAATCCTGGTCTTCATTGAAGGTCTCCTATCCAATTACTAACCAAGTCCGACCCTGCTTAGTTTTTGAGATCTGACAAGATCTAGCTCTCCTGAGCTATCCAGGTCAGAGTCTAGCTATGGTAGTGGTTCAGTTGTCTACGTGTAAGGGCTGTTCCAGCTTCTTTTCACTTCCCAGTTGTAGAGCAATGCTATTGACAAGTTGCAATCTGCTTGGGATCACATGGAAGTGCTGGTTGTACAAACTGGTATCTTTCTATGGAGAGGCGACTTCCAAAATTTGCTCAATCACAGTAGCTTAGAAAATGGCTGCTGTGCTTATACAGTTTGTGGCAGACATGCATTTACTGGTTTATAAAATGTAACCTCCCTATAAATCCAGGTGTGACATGAGCTCACCTGCACCCTGCAGATATTCATGTGGCACAAGGAAGCATTTGAATTACAAATGTGGTTTAGCAATGGAGGTGACAGATGAGAATCAGCAAGGGTCCCCAGACAAAGAGAACCCTAGGGCCATTCCCCATATCATCTAGATAAACTCAAATATCATATGAAATAAAATCATACGATGCTTCTGTGATGGCAGGATGCTGCCCCAGTTTCCCCCCGTCCATCACACCCCCAATAGCAGAAACCAAGTAGTTTGAGTTTGGGTGTGTTTTTGAGGGGTCAATAAGGCTATGAAAATAATATGATGCTATTTCAGACGGGACTGGGAAGAGGGGCTGTACAGGGATCTGAGATAACTTCTACTCCTTTCCCCCCTACCCTCTCCTGGAGTGATTCACATTGACATCTTCTTTCAATAACACAAGAATAAATTTATTTCTTTAGAAGAGCATATGAAGAGTGGTTGGACGGGCAAGTAAAGGGATGTACCAATGCAGCAACTATTTACAGCTAAGGGGATCCAAATCTCTGCTTTAGAAGGGTTACAGTATCACACACTCCAGCTTACAGAAATGACAGGCTGTTTCTTTATCTATAAAGGGATGGATTTTACTTGTAATGACTCACTAGACCCAGGAATCTCAGACTCTTGAAATAATCTGAGCTTGTCTCTCAAGACTTTCCCCTCAATCTCTTCACAAGTCATTAACATACTATTTTTCTGAGGTAACCTAACCTGCCTATCACAGGATACCTAACCTAATCCTGCCTCTATAGTCATTTGAACCCTAACTACCTAGCTCTATTGATGTCTGAGACCTATCTGAGGAATTTTTCTGTTATTGTCCTTTTCCCACTCACTTTCTCACTCCTTTGTCTCTCTGATGAATCCACCACCTCCCAGTAGTTGGAAACTTTAGCAATTTGCATACACAGTTAGGAATCAGAGATTGGCTATGACATATGGAGGGTGGAACTAGAAGCCATCCATCACCGTTACCAACTCCATAGACCTGAACGGTGACCACAGCCCTCATAATTTTATTCTCACCCTTTTTGTCATCCTGGCAACTAGGGTTGTCAGCCACATTTTGGCAACATCTGAGAGCTTTGAGGAGTGGGGCAGGGTGATTTCATGGTACAAAATGCCACAACATCACTTCCAGATATGTACCCAGAAGTGACACCATGGTGTCAAAGCAACCCTCTAGGAATTTTCCAAATGTAAAACCATAGAGATTTTGGGAATTCCTGGAATGTACCACAATATTGCAATGCCACTTTTTTCTCTATTTTTGTTCCCACTGCTCCACGAAACAGTATAGGAGCCCGGAGCAGAAAACCCAGCAGCAGGATAGCAAGAAACCTGGGCTGCCCAATTGGTAACATAGCATTATAATGTGTACAAGCTGCCTTTAGGGGACAGCTTTCTGCTTTGCATGTTCTTTGGTCTTGGCCCTTCAGGGCTCCTGTAACTGGAAGCTACTGAGGCTTAACTAAGGGGCTGACTAAAATGCAGGCTGAGCCAGAGTGAAAGCTGAATAAAAACTTTTTATTGTATATAAAGCTGGCATATCATGGTGTTCAAGATACAACATATGGCGGCAAAGATAAATTGAATCCCCGTCTTGGCAAATGATCAGCCTCAGAAGGGGGTGTTTCTCTATTTTTTTGGTTGATGTTATAAGTAATGCCTCAGGAGAAAATGGCTGCCTCTGTGGGGACCGCGGCAACAAACTTGGGAGGAATACTGTGAAATTATCACAGATTATTTTCACTGCAAATGATGATAAAAAGAAAGTGATTCTGCTCAGCAGTGTGGGGCCTTTCCCTTATAGTTTAATGAGAAATCTGTCACAACCTGAAAAACCCAGTGGTAAAAATTTCTCAGAGTTAGTAAATATGTTGAAGAACCACTTTAACCCTGCTTCTAGTGAAATATTGGAACGTTTTAAATTTGATTCATGATCCCGAAAATCTGGAGAGTACATAGGGGAATTTGTGAACCGAGGAAGCTCTCTGAAAACTGCAATATGGTGCCAAGCTGATACATATGTTCAGGGATTGGTTAGTCAGATCAGCAACAGATCAGTCTGTGGAGTAAATGATGACAAAATCCAGAGGTGTCGACAGTCTGAATCCGCCTTGACCTTTGATTCAGCATTGATGTTAGCCCAAGCTATGGAATCTGTGACTAAAAATGTACAGGAGAAGGAGGAGAAGGAGAAGAACATCCCATACAGGGGATGCCTGAACGTGTTCTGAAGGTTATTGAACCAGAAAACAGAAAGGTCAGGACAGCTGTTATCATTACTTCTGATTTCCTTATTTAATGAGATGAAAGCAGTACCACAGATGGTTTCACCAAGAATCCAGAGATGGGCTGTCACTCTGCAAGCCTATGAGTATAATATTGTGTAGGGAGCTATAAAAGAACTGGGCCATGCAGATGCTTTGTGCCACCTACCATTACTTGAAGTGCCTACAACCTGATGTGCCATTACCTGAAGTGCCTATGTCTTACTCATAGATTGCCTTGCTTCTCTGTCAGTGACAGCCAGACTGATAAAGGCATCCTGTGTATTGTGGGATGCTCACGCGGTAATTCCAAAACAGGGGCAGGAGACCATTTTATGAGATCTGCACCAAGCTCATCCTGGAATCATGAAGATGAAAGATGTAGCTAGAAGTTACCTGTGGTGGCTGGGAATGGACCAAGAAGTTGAGCATATGGTACAGGCATGTGAATTGTGCTAAGGAAGCCGTAAATGCCTACTGAGGCTTCCCTCCATCCTTGGGAGTGGCCAGATCAACCTTGGGGGCAATTACATAGAGACTATGCTATTCCCGTTCATGGTAAGGCATTCTTTGTATTGGTGGATGCTCATTCCAAATGGGTGGAGATTTATCCTATGTCAATTAGCAAAGCTACTGTTGAGAAAGATCAAGATGGGTAGGCGTGTTAGTCTGTAGCAGTAGAAAAGATCAAGAGTCCAGTAGGCGAGGAGGCGAGTTGTCTTGCCCTCAACTGTCTCTAACATTGCATCTGAGCAGCAAGCAATGGGTCCAAACAATCTGGGGTCTCTTTCGGACTTAGGTGGTCCTACTACACATCTTGCTGGGAGCCCAATAACTAATTTGGACAAAACTGTGCCTCCTGTAGCACAGAATGAGGAGAACTCTAATCATTCTGTGTCTCCCACTATTGCAGACCCATTGGGAAACCATCATCTGTTCAGAGGCCAATGCGACCTTCTACACGTCAGAGAGTTGTTCCTACATATTTATATGACATTACTTCATATAAAGTGCTTCTTGTTCTTCTTAATATTGTTAGGGTATTTTGGTTTGTGAGTTCAGTAAAAACTTATGGGGAGGATGTTGTAATGCATACAAACAGCCTCTAGGGGACAGTTTTATTCAGTTTTCGCCCTTCAGGGCTCCTGTAGCAAATTGGTGGCTGCTGAGGCTTGACTGAGAGACTGGCCGATTTTGGCCAGAAACAGGTCTGTTTTGGCCCATTTGAGGCCAAAATTAGCCCATGGCAAACTGCATGCATGCCCCCATGCCTGTGTGATGATGTCACTTCCCGGAAGTGATGTGATCACGCAGGTATGTGCACATTCTTGGCATCATGGGGCATCATGGGGATGCTGGTAAGATAAGTGCTGGGTCCCCCACCTCCCGCTGGGACAATAGGGAGACCTGGTAACCCTAGATCAGATTGTTGTCCGCAAAGCAGACTGACAGAATGTAAGAACCAGGAATTAGTTGTGTATGTGTGAGAGAGTACATTTCATGGGTTGTGTGTATATATATTTGTACCCATTACAGAACTTAGAACAGCAGAACATGGAACAGAGAGTGAAGACTACCTCACCTTCTGTCATTTTCCTAAGCATACCCCTCCTCCCACCTTGTGCTTTATAATCCCATGAAGCAAATTTGCTCCATTCACCTATATGGGACAAAAGAAGGTATTGGCTGCAGGGAGGGGGTTGGGCTGGAGAAAGTTCTCACACCAATGATTTTTGTAATTGCAGGCCAAGTTCTTTGATACAGTCCCTAATCCTATCCAGCATTGGCTTCTAGCATAGCATTACCATGTTATTCACGTCTGCATGTGATTCTATGCACATTTTGGATTAAGTGCCATTGAACTCTGTGGGACTTTACTTCTCAATCAATACACATAGGATCCGATAGCAAGAAGAAAGTGGGTTTGCACCGCAACATTAGAAGTGACAGATGCTGAATAATAAAGTGTCACTTGCAAGTTGTTGAAAACTCTTACTTTCAGAGGCCTGTGTATGGCTGTGTCCTCATAAATACTCACTCTTTTAAAACTTAGAGTTCGGATAATCACTCAGATAATCAGCAGTCAAGTGATTGCCTACAGAGGATGCAAAATATATTTCTATGCTCTTCAATGTAAGTGTCCAATAATATTAGAAACCTCTTCTAAAAGTAATTATAGATCTTTTTTTTTTTGCTTGACAAAAATTGCCAGAAGCATCTTTCTCTCTCCCCCGCAACCATTCACCCTGGGTAATCCAAGCCAAGACTATTGAAAATAGAGAATTAAAAAAAGCTACTTAAATTGATTTTTTTTCTTGCAACTGAGTCCCAACCAAATAAACAGTGCAACCATGCATGGGCTTGGAGAACAGCACTCATTACTAGAAAATGAGGATGTAGAAAAGCCGCTCAATAGTAATATTGATTTCTGCGGATGGTTAGAGCAGTGGAATATGGTAGTTAAAGACAGCTAGGGTGATTCTCTGAGTATCTTTGATTTACTTCATTGCTGCTAAAGTGAATGATTGATGGACCGAGGAGGGATGTATACTTTGTCACAGAGAGGAAGCAGATGGCCTGCACTACAAAGAGTGTGGTTCTCATCCTTAGCAAATCAGGAAAGCAGTTGCCTAATGCTGAAATAAATGATGATAAAGTTGAGTGTTATTCATTGGTTTATTTATCTGATTATAGCCAGAAAGGGAACAATCAATAAGTGTAGTCAGGAGTAAATTGAACACTGGTTACCCACTACTATCTGAGACGGTTAGTTGGAAACAGTCAAAACAATCTGTCCTAAGTAAATTAGTTGTTTAAAACAAAGATGGCAGATAGGAAAAAAGTGCTATTAGTTGCCCCTCTAATCACAAAGGACCCAAGAGAAAGATGTGATGATTTTATTAATAAGTGAGAAATGTTTTGGAAGAGATTAGATAGCCACATCAACACACAGAGAGATGATTGGCTTAGAAAAAAAAGTTAGAAGTGTACAAATGCAGCCCACCACATATGAAAGAGGCAAAAATGCCCAGAGGGGAACCAGGATGGTGCAAAGTTTCCTAGCAAGATCTTTTTGTCTTGCTTTGTTCCACGTGCTCTAAAA
This sequence comes from Eublepharis macularius, assembly GCF_028583425.1. Taxonomy (NCBI): domain Eukaryota; kingdom Metazoa; phylum Chordata; class Lepidosauria; order Squamata; family Eublepharidae; genus Eublepharis; species Eublepharis macularius. The sequence goes on from NC_072798.1 coordinate 88,464,693, forward strand.
CCTTTTCCATATACTAATATGGCTTGGAGCTCAGAAAAGACAACTTGCAATGAAAATGGGAGAACTCACCAAAGTTACCCTGATCCCTATTCGGGATGATGTGTAGACTTACCATTTGCCCACATATGGCAAGCAAACTCCCAGGGATTCAATCCGTTACCACTCAGAGCAGTGGCAGGAGAATAATAAATAAAAGAAAAAAACTCTGGCCTTGTCACTGGTTGTACCTGGAAGTGACAATGGTAGCTCTGGAAATTGCCATAGAGTTTTACCATAGAGTTGTGGTGATTCTTAGAGCTAACATTGTCAATTCTGAGTTATACCCAGAAGTAAGGTAGTGACATCAGCAATGTTGCCGACATCACATGCAACCCTAGTGCTGAATATTCTGAGGGAAAACTAATGAATTAGATGCATCTGTAAGAAGAATGGCTGTTTCCGCACACGTTGGATAATGCACTTTCAATGCACTTTATCAGTCGTTTGAGGTGGATTTTTTTCCCCCATACACAAAAAAATCCGTTCCAAATGATCTATAAAGAGGACTGGAAGTGCATTATCCAACGTGTGCGGAAACACTGAATGATGAAAGTGTTTGCTATAGGAATAGCCATTTCAACACATATTCTTTCTAATATTCTTTTTGTGTACTTTTACATATAATTCATCCAGACCCAAATCAGCTCCTCCCAGGTGTAAAGAATAACTAATAGGTGATGAAATCTGACATTTCTTAGTGACCCAAAGCTGGAATCAATGGGCCAATCAATTATACGAGAAATACTTTATTTAATACTTTAAATATATGAGAAGTGATAGGGCAATTCTAAGTCATCGGGTGACTGATGGATGAGGACAAAAACAACAGCAAAGTATCTTAAGGCAGAGGGGTTAACATAGGAAAGCTGGGGGAAAGGGCTAAAAACAGTCTTCCCAAACTCTGTATCTTAGGGTAGTGTCACGTTTTCTCCATTTTCATGCTTCACAATCCTCTATTTTGCAACTCGTTTTTTTCCTACAAATTATTCTACTTAGAGATACTTAAAAATGAATTATAAACCAACTTTAGCTGAAGAGTTGTTTTCTTCTTCAAAACAGAAACATTAAAAAGAAATCGACTTTGACAGCAAAACAGCATCTTTTTAAAGTGTGATATCAAGAAGTTTGTGAAGCCAGCCTCTTAACACCATCGTTTCCACTTGGCTAAAAGTGAAACGACATGAATGGCAACATCTTTGTGTGTGGATCCTTCGATAATTCCTTATGGAAGCTTTCTCGGTCTCTTTCTGAGAAAGCAGCTCCGGCTTGTGAAGGTGTCTCAGGAATTCTATCCACGGGAAAGAATCATTGGGAGATGAAGGGAAGAAAATGGGCATTCATTTACAGCAGTGGTTGTCAAATCAGTGGGTAGGGACTAGAGATGGGCACGAACCTAAATACGGACCAAAAACCCCCCACGAAACAGCTTGGTTCAGGGTTCACGAACCAGGGTTCATGGAAGCTCATTTCCACGAACTTCCACGAACTGGATTACTGGTTCGTTTGGTTCATATTAAAGGGCCAGTTTAAACAGCCATTTCCCCAGGAGGGCGGGGGGAGAAGGCCATTTAAACTTTTCCTGCTGCTTGCAAGCAGCAGGTCCCTTTAAACTATCAGCCAGCAGCCCCAGCCCCCAGCCCCACCCCCCAGCCACAGCCCCTCACCTCCTCCCAAGCCCCAGCCCCAGCCCCCCACTTACCTTCCATCTGATGGTGGGGTGGTGGAGGCCTCCTCTGCTGCCCTGCAGGACCACACGGCAGAGGAGGAGGCAGAAAAGGGCCCTTCCGCCCCTCAAATGCTGCAATTTGAGGGGTGCCTCAGCTGCCATTTGAAGGGTGGGAAGGCCCTTTTTGGCCTCCTCTGCTGTCCTGTGGGCCTGCAGGGCAGCAGAGGAAACCAAAACGGCCTTTCCATCCTTCAAATGGCAGCCGCAGCTGCCATTTGAGGGGCAGCAAGACCGTTTTCAGCCTTCTCTTCTGCCCTGCGGGTGCACAGCTGCAGCTTCCATTTGAGGGGTGGAAAAGGGCATTTTAGGCCTTCTCCTCTACTGCACGGGCCTGCAGTGCAGTGAAGGAAGCCTCTACCACCGCAGCATCAGAAGGAAGGTAAGTGGGGGGCTGGGGCTTGGGGGGGTGAGGGGCTGGGGCTGGGGGGTGGGAGCTGGGTGTGGGGGCTCAGATTTGGGCTGTTTAAAGGGCCCTGACTTGCAAGCAGCAGGTCCCTTTAAACTATCAGCTGGCATGCGGCAAGGGGTATTCCCCCGCCTGCCAGCTGATAGTTTAAAGGGTCCTGCCCCTTGCAAGCGGCAGGGAAGGGCCTTTTGAATGATTAAATGCCCCTTTCCCTGCCGGAAAGGGGCATTTGAACCCCATGAACCACAAACCATGAACTGGTTCATAACTGGGCCAGTTCCATGTCAGTTCGTGGTTCATGGTTCATGGAAACCCCACAAACCACGAACCCCATGGTTTGTTTTTTTTCTGGTTCATGCCCATGTCTAGTAGGGACCCTCAGGTGGTTTGTGAAGTCCTACCTGCTAGGTTGCAATTTTGAATGAACTTTGTGGGAAGGACCTGCTGCTACTAGTATCCATATGCAGACAGCAATGATATGTTCCCTCCTGCTCCTTTTTGAGAAGAGCATTAGGACAACAAGGCAAGATCATACAGCATCAGAGAGGATTTTTCATAACACAAGCAAGTTAAAAAAACACTCACCTTCCCCTCTTACTTTCTCCTCCTTCCTCCAGCCTGGACACGCGACATTTCTTCAAGCTGGTCCACCAACACTCCATTTGCAGCAAAGAACTTCCCACCCTGCCATTCCCCCCCCCCCTTATCTCCTGTGAGATACATGCAGCTTCGTGGGACCCATGTTGCTATCTGGGTGATAAAATTGGGGCCCAGGCCTGAAAAGGTTGAAGACCAATGAGAGGGCAGGATAAAGTAAGGCATTTTTATCCCAGTTACACTGAAAGGGTTTAAGATTGCAACTGTATGTTTAGAAGTCCCACTGAATACAGAGGAACTAATCCTAAAAAGAGTTACTCCCATCTAATCAGGTACCGAAGTCAAAACAACAGGGAAGAGATATTCAAAATCACCTCCATTCCTTAGTTGCTCTGTACAGCTTAGATAAAACAAGCATACGTAAACAGAATCTCAACTCACAAGGAAATTCCAGTTGGGGGAAAAAATCAGTCATTTTCAGTGCAATCTGAAGAACTGTTTCCTGGGTGTAAGGCTCATTCAATACACCTGCATAGGATTCTGAGTAGACCTGCTTAGGATTGCTTTCTTTGTTAACTGTAGCAAATTCTCTTGATTGCACTGGGAAGGAATTTCATCTTGTGATTAAATTTTTAGATGTTGGTGACCATGTTCAAGGTGGAATGATTGGAAAACACAAGATGTGATTTAGATTTATCTGTACAAAAACTGGCTTATTTGTACAGGTTATTTTGATAGAAATTACTGATGACTTTTTTCATCTGTTACTTTGCCGCTTTTTCTTTTGGGGGAAGTAACAAAACTTGACTGAACATTTCTACTCTACAAAGAGAAGCAAATCTAAACAACCATCGCGATGCTTGTGCTCAAAAATAATGGACTTAGATTCTCATCACAAGTATTTGGTTCTTTGTATTCTATTTTGATTTAAGAAGATTCACTTGTAGAGGTTGAATGCTTTTCAAAGCAGATAGTTTGGTACCATTTGCTTGTCCCACTCCACTGTGTATTAACAAGATATTAAAAAAAAAAAATCTGTTGGCTTTACTAGTATGATATTGGTGAATGGGATTGCATTATACTACATTTATCACACAATTAAAATAAAATGTTTTTGTATACAGTATTGCCCAACCCACGCTCGATCTGGGGCCGGCTATCTGTAGCAGATATCGGAATCCTTCTTCAGGAGCGTGTGGAACGCTTTACAGCAAAAAAGGAAATTTCCAATGTGTTTAAATCTTTCATGCCCAAAACATAGCCTTGAAAATCTCATATGCTGTAAAGCGTTCCACACGCTCCTGAAGAAGGATTCCGATATCTACTACAGATAGCCGGCCCCAGATCGAGCGTGAGTTGGAGCTTTGCTTCGCGGCTGGGCTTCACTGTTCATTTGCTGAGGGAAGTCTTGAAAAGAATTGTTATAACTGTACCAAGAAGACTGTTGGGAATTGTGTGTGTCCACTGCAACTTGCCCTGTATGATTATGTAAGAGATTATTGTATCGTTTGATGTGTATGCCTGAAAATTGCATCAAGAAGTTGTTATTTATATGAATGCAATGGTGGAATTTTGTAGCTTTCGCACTCTTAATGCAGTTTTGTAATTTTGTAAATTTGTATTGTATTCTCTGTGGATTTTTTCGTCTTCTATCTGCTGGTCTGAGGAGAAAAGCAGGTGGCAATGCCCACCCTTGCCTTCACCCAGCTGGGATCAGGAGTGGATCAGGTGGCAATGCCCCCCCCCCATCACCCAAAGGGCAATTTTGGTGAGTAGATAACAGAGAGAGGAAAGGGTTATGCAGCACCTTCCCAGGCTGTCTTTGAACTCTTATATCTGCAGAAAAGAGATAGAGATAGTTTATATATCTCTGGTATCATTTCTAGTTTGGTTCTAATTGACTGAGAAACTTTTGACTCTTATGTTATATGCATGGCACACCATTTTCTGTACAAAATGGGATTGATTGTCTCAATAAAGGCCTTCAGTTTGCAAGACCTGAGTAAGGATGTCAATGTTAGGATATTTTGGAAATTGTTAATTGATAGAGGTGGCCAGATGTTGGAAGTGACTTGACAGCACATAACACATACACTTCTGTGTACTTCCTGCACATATAAATGGTGTGTTCATGGGCCGACATTTGCATAAAGGCAGGAATGGGCCAACTCACCTCTCTATATACTGGTTTGTTTACATTTGAATCTAGATTGGTGTGAGAGACAGAGGAAATATTTATCTAGGGCTCTATGATGACTCCTGTTAGTTAGTTTTGATGGGGAGTTACCAGGGGGAGTTAACAACAACATTCAATTTATATACTGCCCTTCAGGACAACTTAACACCTACTCAGAGCAGTTTACAAAGTATGCTATTATTATCCCCACAACAACAATCACCCTGTGATGTGGGTGGAGTTGAGAGAGCTCTGGAAGAGCTATGACTGACCTAAGGTCACCCAGCTGGCTTCACATGGAGGAGTTGGGAATCAACCCCCATTCTTCAGATCAGAGTCCTTCTGCTCTTAACCACTACACCAAACTGGCTGAAGAATGAAATCCCAACTGCTGAGTAATTCTAGTTACCCTGAGGATAAGGAGATCATTTGGAAGACCACAGAAAATATGAAGGGAGAAGGTGGGGGAAAAAAACAAAACATGGTAGAGAAGGGGGGGAGACAATATTCAGTTTGCGTCTCTTTGAGGATGAGAAAAGTCTCAGTTGCTGCCATGTTGACATTGGCACTGAGGAAAACACTATAAGAACTCAGTGAGTGAAATTGTCTGAAAAACTGCAGCAACTGTCAAGATTTCATCTCAGCTCTCTGTGCTTATATCCATGGAACCCTGAGCGTATGGGGAGAAGGGAATTGTTAACGTCTACGTGATTTAAGCATTCTGCTAGCATATGTTTGTTTATTGGGTTAGTACATAGCAAAATTTTTGGTTCCATTATATTTATAGCATGTAATTGTACACTAATGGAGGAATTAGTTAACTGGCACAAGCTTACCCAGTTTATGAGTTCATATTCCCTTTAATAAATACAAACCTCTCTTCTGAAACAAGTCAGAAGTGTATTGCTTTCTGGAGCAATCAAAACAGTCAATGTTTGAACACATTCCTAGGGAAATATCTTTTTTAATCTGACTCAGAATATTACAATGGAGGAATATAATTGGATATATGTTAAAGCATTAAATTTTGCATTTCAGATGGTGAAACTAGCCGGATTTAGAGGTTCAATGAAGTTTACTAAGGGGTTGGATTACCTTCCCTGTGAGGAAAGTCTGAAGAGTCTTTGGGCGTTTCAGCTTAGAAAAAAGAATAAAGAGGGAAATGATAGAGGTTGATGGAAGTGGATAACGAGAATTTTTCTCCCTTTCCCATAATCAGGGCTTTTTTTTCTGGGAAAAGAGGTGGTGGAACTTTCAAGAGGGAAATGAGGGAGAAACACACGGGATTCTTTGAAATAATATTATTTTCATGCGCTATTGCCAAGTATTTTCAAGAGGTGCCGGAACTCCATTCCACTGCATTCCTGCTGAAAAAAAGCCCTGCTCATAATAGAACATGGGAGCATCTGATGAAGTTGGCAGGCAATAGGTCAAGACTAGACATGGGCACGAACCGCATTACAAACCAAAAAGCCCCACAAACTGCCTGATCGTTTGTTCACGATCCAGCAGTTCGTGAGAGTCCATGGCCAACAAACCAGCATTCGTTGGAAGCCCAGTTCATTACATTCACCCGCGGTTCGTGAGGCCAGACGGTCAGGCACCATCAATCAATTCCCTTGGAAATGGAGCTGGGGGAATGCCTGAACTCTTTCTGCACTCCTTCTGTCACCCTGGAAACATGAATTGAAGCCCAGCTTACCTTGATTGGCAGGTCTTCCTTCCAACCATGGAGCTGCAAATTGGTTACAATTGGTTACATGGGAGAAGACACCTGGGGGGAGGGAGGGGGAAGGGGGTGTTCTGTAGCTATGGGCTCTTCAATCTCATCCCTGCAAACCCTGATAGGCAGTTCTGATGGCCAACCCCTTGTACACTGGGCCAATGTCAACTGGTGGCTCTAACTGTATTGAGTGGGAGTTTCCTGGGGGCCTCGGATTGGAGAGGGTATAACTCCAAGATCCCTATTGCAATCTTGACCAAACTTGGGTGCTGGCTGGAGGAGAGCCTGTTAAACACTCCCTGTGAATATGGGCTCTCTAAGTGCAATGGGGGCTATTCTGACACCCACAAACCACGAACTGCGAACCAGTTCGGTAACGGGAAATGTTTGTTACGGTTCGTTTGTTCGGGTTCATCGGTGGCACCAAACCATGAACCACAGGTTCATTAATTTTTTTTAGTTCGTGCCCATGTCTAGTCAGGACAGACCAAAAGAAATACTTCTTTACTCAATGAGTGCTTAAGTGGTGGAATCTACTGCTAGAGGATGAAGTGGATTAGACAGATTCATGAAGGATACATCCATCAATGGCTGCCATGGTGAGTAAGGTAAAACTTCATATTCAGAGGCAGAAAACTTCTGAAACCCAGTGCTAGGAGGTAACATCAAGATACGGCTTTGTGCTTGATGCTCTGCCTGTTTGCCCTCCACAGCAACTGGTTGTAAACAGAATGCTGGGTTAAAAGAACCATTGAGCTAGCAGAGCTTTTTGTTTTCCTGATAGATTGATCCCACAATGCAATTTGTAGAGTGAACACTCCATCTGAAGGCACTTGCTTGCATAAGCCCATTTCTCATCAATCACGCTTCCAACTGGCCTCAAGCAGCATCACACTAAAACAGCCCTTTTACTATCCCCTTTTACATTTAATTACCGCCGACTGTTACAACTGACAATGTGATCCTTTTATTATCATCTAATAACATCCGAATCAATCTCTGCAAAGAAAAATGTAAAATATAAAATATAAAAATAAATATTTCTTCCTTGTCCTCCCAAGAGCAACAGAACAACAGAACATGTTCCAAAGTCTCAATTTTACTATCTCCAGATTTACACATTCTATCTGAATAAGGTACACCAGTTTGGTGTAGTGGTTAAGAGGGCGGGACTCTAATCTGGAGAACCGGGTTTGATGCCCCACTCCTCCCCATGAAGCCAACTGGGTGAACTTGAGTCAGTCACAGCTTCTTGGAGCTCTCTCAGCTCCACCCACCTCATAGGGGATTGTCGTGAAGATACTAAAAACACAGTTTGTAAACTACTCTGAGCATGGCATTGTTGTCCTGAAGGGCAGTATATAAATCAAATGTTAATGTTGTTATTACTTGCATAGCAACCCTCAATAACCATGGATGGAAAGGTTTAGCCTATCCAGCATAAATTCCCTTCTATAATGGGGCACTGTTAAGAAAAAAAAACATACCACGGAATATAATTGGAGGGGTTTAAGCCATGAGTAGCCACTGAGCATATATATCATGTTCCCTCTTGCATACTACCAAAATAAAGGGATGTCACAACTAATTTGATTTTTTTTTGTCACATATACGTCATTTGGATGAAAGCCCAGGAGCTGAAACATATCTTCAATGACCTTTTTCCCGGAAGTCAATTATGGAGCCTTTCTAACAAAACTTAGCATCCCATTATTAATTGTAAGCATCTTTTGATATAACAGAAATGATCTTTGCCATGTTAAAGTTTCCAGAGATTTCTGATTTAACTTTGCTCTGAGGGTTACTCCAGAAACACTATTTGGCATGCCTGATATTCTACATAGAAATTACGCTAGTAGTTGGTCAAGTAATTCATCGACGGCATCAGTCAATACCCCGATATCAACAAATTCATGTAATAAGACTGCAATACCACTACGGTATTGCACTTCTATAACATAAAGTAGTTGGCATTATTATTGTTGTTGCTGTTATGGACTGCCACAACATCCCCATTTTTTGTTATTTCTGAATGGCTATCATGCTTTCATTGCTCAACTGAAAACTAAACTTCTCCCATGTTACTGAGAACGTATACAAACAAATGCATCGACAAGGTATTTACTACGTTTCTTTTAACCAAAGCATATTTCTGTATGAGAATGAACAATGTTATATGGGAAAACTTCTATGGATATCAATCCTTTTATCATGTCATAGAAAGAACACAGAAGGTAAGGGGAAATGCTTATGAAATGGACTGTAAACTGAGGCAGTCTGCTCATTCACAGCACTTGGTAAACGATTTGGAAGTGACTGGAAGATTTATAATGCATTGGTTCTACTTCAGAAATAAAACCATTCAGAACTCCAAAATCCAGAGAGAAATTCAGATGAGGAAAAATGTGGCTGCATCCCAACTTTTTAATACACATATCAGGCACATCAAAAATGCAGAAATAGCTTATAAACCGGGCTCCTCACCTGCTTTCTAATATTAACGGCTGACTCTTCAGTTGAGAAGAAAGGGACATATTTTGGACAAATTTTTCTGATACATTTTATATACCTTAAGTTTTGACAGTTTGTCAAAGAATAATTGAATTTTTTAATGGGAATCCAAACATGAAAATGTCTATTTTGTCCTCGGTTCTTCTTGTAAGATGTGAAGAATTCCTCCCTCCCACATCTGAATATGTTGTCGTGTATTAGATTGTGTAAATAATTTCTGTGTTGCAACACTGGCTGAATAATTCATGGTATGTCATTTATCTGACAAACTTGGCCTCTGTTTCCATTTGTGAAGTGTCAGTGAAGAAATTATTATGTTCTCAAATGTTTTCCTTCTCTCAATTTATTTGTTGAATTATTCCTGCAAAAGAGAGTTGCTCGGTGTGACATTTCCAGGCAGCTCATTATAAAGGTTCATTATTCAAAGTATACTCGACTTTTTATTGGACATACAGTAATACCATATGTTTAAACCATATGCACTGTGACCTCCTCCCCCCAATAATAAGGATAACAACACCTAGATGATGAGCTTTCTCTTCTTCTACTGCCAGGACACCTGTAGCTTAATTGCCATAATAAAGATTGCATCTTAAGGAGCAGACAAGCATAAAGAGTACTCACTGATCAATTACAGAACTCTAAGTCCACATTCAAAAGCTCAACTACCAGACAAACGAATCATTGAATGCTGGCTGGACTCCACTGGCTCCACCCAAACGCCTCTTGGCAGGGGTCATTTCGTAGAAAAAGAGCTGCAGGAACTCATTAGAACAACTCATTAGCACAACTCATTAGCATATGCCACACCACTTGCCAGTGCCAGAAATGTGTCATTAGCATAACTTATTTGCATATGCCACACCCCCTGGCCTCACCTATCCTGGCTGTTTTGGACCCAATCCAAATTTGGGCCAAAATTGGGCCCAAAATGGCAAAAAGGGGCTGGAAATGGCTGAAAAGGGGCCCAAAATAGTCAGGATCGGGCTGCTGCTGAGCGGGAGAGTGATCCATCACCCGTCAGAGGCCCAATCCGGGCCATTTCGGTCCCAATCCAGGCCGAAATGGGCCCAAAATGGCCAAGAATGAGGTGGGCGGGGCCACTTGACATGTGACCTCTATGAGGAACTACAGGAACTGTGTTCCTGTGCGTTCCCCCTCAAAATGAGCCCTGCCTCTTGGTATTATCTTGGCCCCGCATTTTCTCCTGTTCTTTATATGCTTTTTCCTGGGGGAAGTGTATTGAATGTTGTCCCAAACCCTTTGCTTTCTCTAGCTGGTGCTGTCATAACCCTACTTTGAGGTAAAATATCCCTCCCAAAGCATATAAAGCTGTCTCCTGGGCTGGGAAGCCTTCAGTAGTGTTTGTGTCTGTAACTTCGTTTATTGTCCCACCCTCAAGGAACATATATGTTATCCAGTAAAGTTTAAGGAAGAAGAAAACCCCAAGAGTTTGTTACCTTAAAAATGAAACTGGTACGCAAGGCTTATTGAAATGTAAAAGATAATCAAAGGTTTATCCCCAAGTAGGCTGGATAGGTAGAACTGTAGACAAGTATCTAAAGGCTTCAGTAAGTGGGCTTTCTGCAGACCTTCTGCTGACCTGGAAGTGATGTATTCATCATGAACCAAATGAACCTGTTCACAAACCAGGCAATTTCATGCTTGCTTGTGGTTTGTGAAACGTGACGAACCATGAACCACAACGAGCTGCTGTTTTCCTAGTTCATGCCCATCTCTAGGGAACACCTTTCCCTGTCTTCTTCAGACAGAGGACTTTCAGTCTGACCCTCTCTGGACAGATGCCATCCTCCAACTCTTCAGTTTTTTTATAACTGTCAAGCCCCCCCACCTCGTTTCGCACCAACCATCAGCTCATCATTCTATTGCCAACTGCCATTCTCTCTCTGGCTAGCCACAGAAGGGGGAAGGGACATGTCAATCACCCTCCCTCCCTGCTGCTGTTTCAAGCCTTTACCTGCCTCTTGCTGGATGCAGCATTTGGCAATCCTGATATTTTTATGCCGACTCCATCACAAATGTATTTCTGGATATTTTGCTTTACTTAATTTTTTTATCTTGCTCCTTAACCGCTATAGTCCCCACAAGGGGACTAGGAAGACAAAGACATGACAGTTAAAGCAATATACATACACAAACAACTTTGAGACAAGCCCTCAGTAGAAAAACCAATAAAGGCAACCAATCATAGAGTGCAATATATAAACCAAAGTAAAATGGAGTCAGCAAAACTATCCAGGAGCCCCAGAAGCTCTCTTAAAAGAGCATGGCTTTAACCTAGCATTTTAATGCTATAGGAGATGGAGAAATTTTAGTTTCTCTGGAGAAAAAATTTCATATACTGTGTACCACTGAGGAAAAGCCACCTTATGACCTCCAGGTCTGGTTTCAGGTATTAAGGGGCTCTTGGCAAAGAGTGCCACACTTTGATCCCTCTTCCACGTCCCATCCTTACTCACTCACACCAATAAAAGGCACTGCAATTAATCATAAGTGCCAACAGGTTGGATGTAGAGGAGTGCAACTGGATATCACTGACCTTGTAAAATGCTCTATATTTCTGGTATTGGATCAGATCAGCAATTTTCATTGTTGCAGGAGGCCTCCTCCCTGCCTGATGATTCCAGATTCCAATATTTCCATTCCTAATAATATTGGAATCTGGAAGCATCTTAGAGAAGCATCAGGGAGGAAGGGAGGCAACAAGGAGGAAGGCAGCTAATTCCTGGATCCAGAGGTCAGGTCTACTGCCCATTATTTTCAGCATGGCCCTTTAAAATTGGCCCTTCCACATATAGAAAATAATGGCCCTTTAAAGGGCCAATGTGCCATGGACCAGATGGGGACCCGGGCATGCTTTTTCTTCCTCGCTCCCTCACTCCTACCCTCCCTATCTCTTCTCCTTCTTGGGAGGGGGGGGGGTCAATAAAATATTATTTTAATTTCCTTCAGAAAAGGCATGATTACCTTTTCATTAAACAGGGAGGATTATTCCAATGTTTCTCAAAACAGAATTTTTTCTTGACTTACTTTTCCAGAATAATGATCCTATTGATATTTAAAGAAAACAATCATCAGGACCTCCCTGATTTCCTGATATGGAATTGGATCCAAAGGTTCCCTTATACTAAGAGAGAGAAACTATCTCCAGTGGCAAAAGGTTTTTTTCCTTGGAAGATTCTCACTCAACAGAAGGAAGCCCACACAACCTACCTTTGGACAGAACAGTAGGTGTAAGACTAATAATAACTTACAAACACTGACCCAACTAGGAAGAACCATTTTCTGGCAACCAAATGATCACCCAGCCACAAGACATAAGGCCCTGTAACAAGCCAAAATGCCCATTATACATTTTATTTAATATTGAGAAGATGGTTACAGAATCAGTTAATGCAGGCTATTGCCGTTTCCACACGCTGTTAAAGAGACGGGCCACTTACTGAACGCTGGCTTTTTTTTCACAAATTCCAGATGACTCCGATTTCAAAGTGGAAGCAGGCAGTTTGGCTTCCATTCGTTCAGCGTCTTTTCTGAGGATGGAATTTCCCACTCTTTCCTGTGCCTGCTAAAAGATGCTGAACAAACGGAAGACAAACTGCCTGCTTCCGCTTTGAAATTGGAGTCATCTGGAATTTGTGAAAAAAACCGCCAGCGTTCAGTAAGTGGAACAGCATGTGGAAATGGCCTATATATATGCAGGGTTCTTACATATAGAACTCTACAGATATGTGTGATATCTTTTCAGCAGTGTTAAGAAGTAGTTGACGCTGGCCAGGCCGTATCCTCTTTATGGAAGTCAATAGTCACAAATCTATGGATTTTGCACATACATTTCTCATCCAGCTTGGGGGTATATGAAAAACAATGTACTATTTAAAGCCAACCTTTGTGATTTCTCTTATCCATACAACACTTCTTCTGTCAGTCAGTCAGTCAGTCAGTCAGTCAATGAATAAATTTGCTTGAACACCCTTAATCTTATATTATATAAATCTCTATCATCAGAATGTTACCTGGCTTTAATGCCCTCACACACACACACTATATTCCCAGTCAACATTTACAGATCATTGCTATTTTTATTTCTATATTTACTTACCCTTAATTTCCAAACAAAGTGTATGCAGGGAGATGTCTTAGGTGTCTTGTTCAAAGATCGAGTCATATTCCTTGGGGGTTAATAATTCAGGGGGAAATTATCAAGAGAATTTTTCCAATTAACTTAATATTTTGTTACTTTTAAATCGTATTCACTATTCCCACTTATGGATGTTGCTGCATTTGAAAACGAAAGATAATTTATGGGTTTTAAAACAGTTCAACTCAACTTTTGCAACATGCTTAAACCAGCGGACCACTTTAAAAATGAATATAATAATTGCATTTTCATATGAGAAAAACTCAATAAAATGAAAACCTGCTTAGCAATCAATGTAAGCCAATCACATGTAAAAATAAGCTTCTGTGAAAAGCTGACGAAGAAAGAGGACCTCCCATTTGCAGATCATTCCAACATCCAGGGGTCACTACAGGAAAGGCCTTGTGATTCCTTGTGGATGTCCTTACTCTTGTAGAGAGGGTGCCTGAAAAAAAGGCCTGCTATCTACATCGAGGGCAGGCACAGGAAAGGTAGCCCCTGAAGAACTTTGTAAATAAAACCCGGCTTCTTTAACTGGGCTCAGAATAAAACAGTCAGCAAGCATAATTTTCATGAAACTCATCAAAAGGCAAGTGGTGTCATTCTGCATGAATTGCTTCCCAGAAATCTCCAAGGGCAGCCCGACATACATCTCATTGCAGTACTCACTGTACTGAATTGGGGACATAGCTTGAATGAGAGAAGACACTGCTAGCCTGTGCCCCTAACTGCAGTCACCACCACCAGTTCTCCAAGGGTAGAGCACAGGATATAGGTACCCCTAGATTCCAAACCAGGTTAGAATATGAACCTGCTCCCTTCAGCAAGATAACATCATGGAGCCATGCTCCAATTTCAAGTAGTTCTTGAGGCTCCCACAGGGACAGGGCTGAGGCATTCAGTTCTTGAAACCCTGCCTATGAGATGGGTCTAGTTCACTCTTTTTGTATATAACAGCAGCAGCAAGACTGTTATATCTCAAAAATGGAAAACTACATTATCTACAAAAGAAGACTAGCGAGAGAAGATGATGGAGTATGCTGAGATGGCCAAAGTTACATCTTTGATTAGGGAAAAGTCACTGGACAAATATATTGCTACCTGGAAGCCCCTTATAGACTTTTTGCAGGAAACTGAGAGAAATGAACCGATGGTTTGTGCATTTGAAAATCAGGAGGTGGAGAAACTTGTTTTAGAGAGGGGATGTAGTTATTTAAGATTAATTTGGTGTTAAGGTACCCTTATTGCTGGTAAGGGTACATTTGGAGTTAGGGTTTAATATGTAATACTTACTTACAGGGCTCATTTGGAGGCAGAATGTGCCGGAACGGCGTTCCGGTAGATCTGAAAAGAGGTCACGTGGGTTTTGGCCCCGCCCATGTGATTCCTTTTCCTCCTGGCTGTCCTTGTCTTTAGAGCAGGCAGCAGCAGCTGCAGCAGCAGCACCATCACCTCCTGGTTTCCCTGGTAGGAACTGGGGTGGGGTGGGGGCGTGGGCATGGGCCATCCTTGAGGCCTGTAAGCGGTGAGGGCTCTCCAAAGGAATGTAAGCTGCTTTGAATTCATTCTGCCCTGCTGCTTTATTTTCATTTGTGACTCATGAGAGAGAGGTAGAGAAAGAGAGAAAATGAGTGAATGAGTGCAAGCCGGGTGGGGCTGGACTCCAAAGGAGGGTAAGCTGCTTTGAATTCATTCTGCCCTGCTGCTTTATTTTCATTTGTGACTCATGAGAGAGAGGTAGAGAAAGAGAGAAAATGAGTGAATGAGTGCAAGCCGTGTGGGGCTGGACTCCAAAGGAGGGTAAGCTGCTTTGAATTCATTCTGCTGCTTTATTTTCATTTGTAACTTGTGTGAGAGAGAAAGTGAGTGAGTGAGTGAGTGCGTGGGTGCAAGCAGGGTTGGCTCTCCAGAGGAGGGTAAACTGCTTTGAGTTCATTCTGCTTTAAGGAAATACCTGTAGATTTTTGGAGAAAGGGACCTGAGGGGTGGATGTTGCCTTCTGACACACTTCCGGTGATGTCAGGGAGTGTGGCTATGCTAATGAGATATGCTAATGAGTTATGCTAATGAATTCCTGCAGTTCTTTTTCTAGGAAATGACCCCTACTTACTTACATACTTTTTCACAGAAAATTGGTAATTATTCCTAAGTTCTGTTGTTCTAAGTTCTATATATATATCTTTGGGGGGAGGTATGAACAGTTAAACTTGTTCACTAGGTAGCTTTTAAAGTCTACACTTGTGCAATTGCTTTCTTTCATTTGTGAAGTTATCCCCTTTCCTGCTGCTGCTACCAAATGTTTAAAGAAACAATACAATAACTTAGACATTAGTATTTTTAGGGTATAAACCCTGTGCTTTACAGGGTTATGTTTGTACAGTCTGTACAGTCATTTTGGAGTGCAGGCATAACTCCGTTATCTTTTCTATCACAGGAAAACAAGTATTAACCGCTAGAAGTATTTCTGACTTATGTGGATTCATTCTTAATCTGCATACCATTGTCTGGTAGACTACACTTTCCAAACAGTGGCTCACAGCACAGTAGGCAGCTCTTGGATGCTTTGTTATGTTGGGTATCATCTGGATATTGATGACTTCTCAATATACTCGAGTGTACCCAGAATATCTCACTCAGTGACTTCTTAGAGATATAAAACAATATCACTTGTTAAATCACAGTATCATTGACTCTTGTGAAACCCCACACTCCAAGAACCGCAGTAAGAACAGAAGAAGGGCATTGTTTGCTTCATTAATAATCAAGGCCATGCCTTTGTCACAGGACAGTGTGTCCAGATAGACACCTGCTGTGTCTATGCTATCAAAGATCCTGTGCTCTTCAGAGCATTAGTACAGAAGATTAAGCACAGGTGTTTTTACAGCATCTTGTTTATAGTCCAGGGCACCGGCACTGGTGAACAAAACGCTCTCTCTTTTCCCTGAGCAAATATCCCCCAATACTTTCAAACTTTTGATAAGTCATTGCTATAACTAGAGTTGACAAGGCGCAACATGTTCCTTTGCCCTGGTCCAACAGTGTCGATTTCAGAAAGATTTAAACGTTCATAAACAAGTTAAAGCTCTACAAGAAATATATGAACTTAAAGCACCTGCAACCCCTTTGTTTCTCACGACAAAATTGCTAAAGAAACGAAGCATTCAAATTCCATTTGGAACCACATTGGTGTTTGGTGTTATAGCCAAAATCCATGACTGCACTGTGTCTCCATGCGAGCATCACATGGCCAAATAAAACTCTCCTCCCTCCCTCTATCCAGTATGTACAAACAGCCACATATGCACTGCAATGTAGCAGCTATTAAGTGGAACATAAGACCAGCGTGCGCCTGTTTTGCCCAATCCAGCCCTCTCTACGCGTCCCAGAGAGTTGGAAATATCTCAGAGTGCCTGTGTTCACACTGATTATTCACATTAAAATAGTATTGTGGATGTGTTTGTGTGTATGTATAGAATATCCCAAAACTGATAACTCAGGCTAGCCTAATCTTGCCAGATTTCAGAAGCTAAGCAGGGTCAGCATGGTTAGTATTTGGATGGGATACCACCAAGGAAGTCTGGGGTTCCAACACTGGGGTCCTGGCAGGCAATGGCAAACCACCTCTGAGGTCTGCTGCCTTGGAAACCCTAAAGGGTCACAGTAAGTTGCCTGTGACTTGATAATACTTCACACACACACACATGTATACACCCATTACAATAGAAGTGTGCCGTACACTGAAAAAAATCCTATTTCTGTTTTGGACCCGGGGTTCCAAACCAACTATTTAATTTAATTTAATTTAATTTAATTTAATTTAATTTAATTTAATTTAATTTAATTTAATTTAATTTAATTTAATTTAATTTAATTTATATTCCGCCCTCCCTGCTTTCGCAGGCTCAGGGCAGATAACAAATACAAACATGTTTAAAAACATTTAAAAACATTAAATAATACATTTAAAAACATTTAAAAACATTAAATATAACAATTCATGCTGCCCAGTGGTTCATACATGCCTCTGTGTTTGCATAGGGGTGATGGTTTAACCCCCCCTTCACGGGGGGGGGGGGGCGGGCACTGCCCGGCGTTAGCCATATGCCTGGCGGAATAGCTCTGTCTTACAGGCCCGGCAAAATGCAAGCAAATCTTGCCGGGCCCTTGTCTCGCAAGACAGAGCATTCCACCAGGTCGGGGCCAGGATTGAAAAGGCCCTGGCCCTGGTCGACGCCAGGCGGGCCTCCCTATGAACCCTTATTGTTTTTCTTTTGGCTAGGACATTGCCGACTCATATCTAATCTATTTGGGGGTTTGCATTATCATGAGTTATCTTTGCAATGCATGCTTCAAGGCTCTTTCGTGCAGCTGTTTTTGCACTTCTGTAAAGTGCTGTCAAATTAGAACTGATCTATAGCGACCCCTGCTGGGGCTTTCAAGGCAAGTGAGAAGCAGAGGTGGCTTTTGCCCTTAACGGCACCAAAATCGCACAGAACAAAGTCCTCCCTCTAAACCTCGACCTGCTGAGTTTCCTCTCAGTTATATTACATACGCACAATGACAACAACAGACCTTGAAGAAGGTGCTGGTGGGTACATACTCTGGTGAGAAATTGGCTGGCTAAGGGAAAGTGGAACAGAGATGATGGATTAAAAACAATCATGCTTTATGTTCATTTTTTTTCTTTTTCTGTGATGCCAATAAATTATTACCTTCAGTGTTATGTTTCCTTGTGCTTTCTCCCAGGGATGTGTCTTTTGAATTGCATTTCTTGGGTGCGGAGGAGGAGGCTGGGCTAACTGGGATGGGTGCTCCTCTGGGTTTCGGGCAGGAAAACTGGCCTGCTGCTTCCCCAGGTGGGCTGGAAGCTGGGGGAAGGGGAGAAAGTGGAGGCACTGCAGGAGGCTGATCTGGCCAGCTGGCCACTCCCCCAGGACTTGGAGGCTGGGCTTCCTGAAAGCAGGGGGGAAGAAGCAGCTCTGATACAGGAAGGCCTGCTGATGCTGCCACCAGCTTGTAGACACCAGCTGCTAGCTGCCCCTCCTCGTCCATTCTCAAAAATACTGGACATTTATATGTCCGGTATTTTAACTGCATTTCCCCAGGATAGTCCCAGAAAAAACTGGACACCTGGCAACACTAGCTGCCAACTAAGGGTCAAGTCGGAGGTGGCACAGGTGACGTAATGAAGGGAACACCACAGGAGGGGATGAGTACTCAGGGATACTAACAGTGTAAGACCAAGCACCCTGGCTATGAGCCTTGGAGAATTTCACAACAATATATATTAATGAATAAAAACCTGAAGCAATCAAACATTGGGGGGAAAGCAAATTGTTTTATTATGGATGTAAAATCATTGCAAATACCCATTTCTTTATGAGTAGAAGTTGTCAAATAGCAATGTGGGATTCTTAGTACTCTGGAAGAATATTTTTCTAGAACACTCCTATGCAGATATAGTCCAGCCTAAATATACTGTAATAAGTGGACTTAGATGGAGTAATTGTGTATAGAACTGGACTGTTAGTGTATCAGCGTCACCCTCCGGGTCCCATGAATGAATAAAGAAAAACACGGCAATCCGTTGTTGCCCGTGAGGAAGTCTGTGAGACAAAATCTGCCGTTTGATAGCCAGCCCCAGTTTCAGCTTTGTATTTCTGGATCTCCTATTTCTCCATTGAGACAACTGAAACAGAAAAGAAAAAAAAACAATCATTTTTGAGAATCTATGAGAACTCTTTTGATATGTATTGTCGAAGGCTTTCACGGCCGGAGAACGATGGTTGTTGGGGGTTTTCCGGGCTGTATTGCCGTGGTCTTGGCATTGTAGTTCCTGACGTTTCGCCAGCAGCTGTGGCTGGCATCTTCAGAGGTGTAGCACCAAAAGACAGAGATCTCTCAGTGTCTCACACTGAGAGATCTCTGTCTTTTGGTGCTACACCTCTGAAGATGCCAGCCACAGCTGCTGGCGAAACGTCAGGAACTACAATGCCAAGACCACGGCAATACAGCCCGGAAAACCCCCAACAACCATAACTCTTTTGATACTTACTTGGCTTGTGATCCCGGAGCAACTACCCTGACTCCTATTGAATACACTGGGGGGGGGGAGTGTTCCATCCATCATGGACTGTCTTTTGTATGAATTATAATATTATATGTATTTATTGAAATCAAGTTGTTGAATTTGTATGAAGTATCTTCGCGTGGTATGAACAGGTCCAAACCTAGCAATCTGAGAGGAAATGTACAAGGCTTTGTTACATACTAGAAGCCTTAATTTGCTTCTCAGTACACTGGGAGGACATCATGTTTATTCGTTTAGAACAGCACATCTCTGAGGTTGTGCTCCTGAATGAAATTTACCAATGCTTTCTTAGCCATCAGGTTGTTCATGTTAAGGAAATAAATAACTCCCCCCCCACACACACACACACACTCACAAGAAAGGAAAGATTCCTGAACTTGCGAAGTTGCCTTCTCATTAAGAACCAACCTATTTTGTAATTTGATTGGGGGGGGGTAGAGAAAATGATTTATTGGCTATTTATTTACTTCATGTATATGTCGCCTTTTCCCTTATCAGGGACCCAAAGCAGCTTACAATATTCTCCTCTCCTCCATTTTTATCCTCACAGCAACCTTGTGAGGTAGGTTAGGCTGAGCATGTGTGACTGGCCCAAGGTCACCCAACAAGCTCCTATGGCAGAGTGGAGAATCTGGACCTGGGTCTAAACACAACAATCATAGCTAAGCACTGAAGACAGCACCTGCCAAGCCAAGTCTAGTCATTTCCAAACATTAAAAAGAATCAATTTTTGAGTGTTTGAGGTGAAATTCAGATGCAAAAGACAAAACAAAACAAAACGGTGTTTGGTCACCTTTAGTTAAAAAGTATATTGGAAACTCTTGTGAAAACCTCCCCCACACTCCTAGCTCTTATCTTCTCTTTAGTGGGTCATTTAAAAATGGTTAGTAACACAGAATCGTAATTCACACAAATGCTTGGTCTGGCCTTCTGTATGGAGCAGCTGCTGCCGCTGAATAATATCAATTGAAATTATTCACTTATACAGAGATGGTACCGGGAATTGTTCCAACAACCCACCAGAGATATGGCCGCCCGGTTCCAGAGAGGAAGGCTTTCCGCTTTACAAGCTCAAGCTCTGAATCCCCATGCCTCGTGATTGTCGTGTCCCACTGATAGATCATTGAAAATTGGTATTCTAAAATTTGACATTAATAATGTTTATCTCTAGCAGCCTGTATAATCTTGTGTGAAGGATAAAATTGCAATTGACATTTGAATCCCTTTTACCAAAATCAATTTGATCTTTTCCTTGCATTCTCTTTTAAAAATTATATCAGATCTTTAGAGCCATAGCAGATGTTAAATAAACACATACACACACACAGTCTTCTGCTGCAATCCCAAGCAGAGTTACCTCCATCTAAGCCCTTTGACTTCAGTGGACTTAGAGAAGTGTAACTCAGTTTAGGAGTGCACTATTAGCTGTTTTCATATATCTCTTTCCCGACAAAATTGGGGGCAGCTGTTTTTGCTTAACGTGCCAATCTGTGCTTGAATATTATAGGTTAAATTGAAAACTTTAATAAATTCTGGAGAGGAAATAGTTGATAGCTTTTTCTTTAGACATCTGATTTAGGAAGGATTCCTTACAAAAGTAGCAATCTAACATGCAATTGATGTATAAATGCCAGGGGCTTTGAAGCTTGAATGAGGAACCTTTGGAGCTAAGTCTAGGCTAGTGAGCTACTTTGACTATCATACAAGGCTCTGGACTCTTTTCGGGGGGGGGGGCGAATAGAGGTATACATCATTAGACAGTAGGAATGATGTCTCTGTATTGGCTATGGTTACTATTCATCCTGTGTGTGTTATGTGCTGTCAAGTCGCCTCCGACCTATGATGACCCTATGAAGGAAAGACCTCCAAAATGCCCTATCATTAACAGACTTGCTCAGATCCTGCAAACTGGAGGACGTAGCTTCTTTTATTGAGTCAAGCCACCTCGTTTTAGGTCTTCCCCTTTTCCTGCTGCCTTCCACTTTTCCTAGCATTATTGACTTTTCCGGAGAATCTTGTCTTCTCATGATGGGACCAAAGTACTATAGCCTCAGTTTCATCCCAGGAACCTGGATTTCTGCCTTTAGCAAAACCAATCGAGGCTTAACTAGTTCAGCAACCACTGCTCAAGCATGACTTCAGATTCCCTAAACTGGAGGACCTATATTTGGTATCACTGCCATGGCCCTGTAAGCATATGAAGTGATTCAACAACCATCTTCTTGTTCATGCAAATTGTTGCACACCTAATGCCGGTGTATCTCCTTAAGAACAACTTGTGAGCCACTCTAGAAACCACCCAATGTTTCAAAGCAGTTATGTTGGGTCTTAGTCAACAAAACATGTTTTGTTGGTGGAGACCCAACATAGAGAAAGAATGGGTCTTCTTCCATGGAGCTAAGTTAGGGCTGGTTCAAACTGCAAGACCATCTACCTATTCCTTGGCAGTATGCAGACATCACAGTAAACTGTGAGCTTGAATGGCTGTAAACAATGTGTGGAAATGCATGTTGTGAATGATCTGGGAAGGCTCACGTGTAGGATTTTATGTGTAGCCCTCAATTCATGTGCAGGCTGTTCTTGCTTGGCACGAGTTCATGCCACTTTCATGGGAGTGCCCTTTGTGTGATTGCATCTGCAAGTGAGTTCTAAGGGAACAATGACAATTCAGCTCTGTTTTCATTGCAAGAACAAATACTGTAGGCAGGGGTCATTTAGTAGAAAAAGAGCTGGAGGAACTCATTAGCATAACTCATTAGCATAACTGATTTGCATATGCCACACCCCCTTGACATCACTGGACATGTGTCATTAGAATAACTGATTTGCATATGCCACACCCCCTGACATCACCTATCCTGGCTGCTTTGGACCCAATCCTGACCATTCAGGGCTGAAATTGGGCCCAAAATGGCAAAAAGGGTCTGAAAATGGCCGGAAAAGTGCCCAAAATGGTCAGGATTGGGCCACTGCTGAACAGGAGAGTGATCCACCACCCATCAGAGGCCCAATCTGGGCCATTTTGGCCCCAATCCAAGACAAAATGGGCCCCAAATGGCCGAGAGTCAAGTGGGCAGGGCCACCTGACATGTGACCTCTTTGGGGAACTGCCGGAACTGCGTTCCTGCGCATTCCCCCTTGAAATGAGCCCTGACTGTAGGTTCCTTTGACTTGCCAATTTGCATTTCTTTAAGGTGTGAAGAAGTGAGCAGTCACTCATGAAAGCTCATACCCTTCCACAAATTTTGTTAGTCTTACAGGTGCTACTGCTACAGACAGACTAACATGGCTACCCATCTTGATTTAAGGTGTGAGAAAATGTCAAGCTCTGCATTTCAATGAATTGATAGTTGAAGAGGAACTGATATCAATGCACTCATGCGAAGCAAATTGAAGTGTGATTGTGCGAAACCCTCCTCTGTCTTAAAGAGCTTTCTTCCGAATTAAGTAGCTCTTCTGTTGACAGAAGAGCCACTTAAAGTGGAGGAAGGTTCCTTGGAAGATGGTTGGATCCGCCGCATTGACACATGCGGCGATTGGCTTCATGTTGTTGTGAGCAGGTGATATATATGCAGGCATGAACCATTTGTGGGTTATATTTACTTTGTAGAGACTGCGGTTAGAAAGTTTTCTGATGATTGCAATCCAAAATGCTGGGGTATGAAAGATATAGCAGCTCAATAAAGTTTTTATTCTTTCTCTTTTTTGTGGCTACTTTTAGCCAAGTACTCCATTAACAAAGAGCCAGATGATGTTTCTTGATTGCAGAAGACAGGCGCTCTGAAAAAGACCAGATCTGGCTTGCTGTAGACAGTTCTTCATGGATCAGTAATTTCTTCATAACTGGCTTTCTAATGGGGCATCACAGAGGAATCTGCTTAACGGCATTACAGTTTAATCAGATGTGGCATCTGTTGAACGTGCCTGATATAGTCCTAACCTTTTGCTGGGCTCCATAATGGGGCTTGAGTTAACCAATTCACAACAGCAGCAGCAAGATGGTCAGAGCCACCCGTAACCAGTGCAGTGACTGAGGCAGACAAAAAGAAAAGATGATGAAATAAGATAATGTCAGCCGTGGGAGTCATTGCTGACATGTAGATATTTTATGATTTGCACTGATAGTATTGTTCACGTTGCTTCTGCTTTCTGTGTATGAAGCAGAATAGAAGAGCCACTACAGATTCTGTTGGGCCAGGGGGACAAGTTCACAGAGACCCAGTCTGATGACGTCTACGTCCATAATAAATGTTGAATTTGGTTAAAATGATGCCAATTCAAATCCGCAGCACAGAAACTCACAAAAAACCAACATATGAATGGTGCTAAGAAGCACATATTTAGCTGTAGCAGAACTGCTAAACTTGACAGAACATTGCTTCACAACCAGACCCAATCAGACATCCAAACACATTCTGTTTAATGCAAAGCCTGCAGCTAAGATTTTGGCTAGTTGCTCCAGATAAATATGTAAAAATCAGCATTCTACTGTTTCTTGGCACTAGGGATTTCTATGTCACAGTTCTCCTGAGGCATTCTATGTCATAATTCTGCATCAGTCACTGAAGTCACAACTGGTTGATTAGATTTCCCCATCTATCCTACTCTTAAGCCAGGTTCTCACAAACAGCTTGATAAGAATAGGAACTGTAACAATTCAGACTGCATGTACAGACATATATATATTCCTCCACACCAGTGAGTGCAAGGTGATGACATCACTTGCTGACATCAGGTTCCAGTAGCCAATCAGTAGCTGCACACTGTATGGTCCTGCAGTTATGCTCCCCCAACAGCTCCACCATAGCCAGTCAATACCTTCTGGTTAGGGCAGCATCTCCACCTTATCCTTCAGCACTCTTTGATGGTGGAGACTGGGATATTCTCTACAATCCATAATACACACTTCCACAGCTGCATACCAAAACATTCTGCAGATAAAGAACTAGAGGTCAGGAGTAGAGATGGGCACAAACTGGGGGGAAACCCAAACATGTGGTTTGTTACATTTCACGAACCATGAACTTTCACGAACCTGCCCCTAGTTTGCGAACCGGTTTGTTTAGTTCGTGAAAACGTCACATCCAGGTCAGAAAATCATCATTTCCAGGTCAGCAGAAGGTCACTTTCGGTCCAGCAGAAGTTCACTTTCGGGTCAGCAGAAGGTCTGCAGGAAGTCCATCCCCTGTTGCCTAGGAAACTGACTGATTGGCACCAGGCTGTCTGCAGTGATGAACCAAAAAACGAACCAAACAAACCAGCCTAAATGTTTGTGGTGGTTCATCAGAAATGGGATCTGATAAACCGTGGTTCGCGAACCACGAACCAGCCTGGTTTGTGCTTAATTTTGGTTCGTATTTCGGTTTGTGCCCATCTCTAGTCAGGAGGAAGGGTTCTAGTCTAGCCTCCTTTCATTTTTCTATGTGTAGGATTATTTGATTTTGTAAGAAGCATTCAACACTCCTTGCATGGAGCACTGTAGCTCTGGGATCAGCCCCTGTCAAGACAGCTACACCTTAAAGGCTGATTTCTGTAGAGTAAGGCTCTGGACACACATTTATTTAATTTTGTATTTATTTTTAAAATTTTGTAAGCCCCGCTTTTCCCCCCTCAGAGTATTTTATTTATTTATTTTATTATTTTAGATTTTTATTCCGCCCTCTCCGCTCTCCCCGTGTACTGGAATCGAAGGTGAGTCGAGTGGTTTTCCACTGAATAATGTTTAGCTGTCCAAAGTTTTCTGAGAAATTATTCTGCCTTGGTTTTCAAATTTTATCTATATTGCTGTTACTTGTCGGAGTCTTCAGTGCTGGAAGGAAGTTGGGCGTATATGTTTTTGAAGTAAAGCCTTGAAAGGAGGTTGGTCGATAAGAGGTCCAGCTGCTTTTTAAATTGGAAACTTTATAGTTGATTTGGCGGCTGAAAAAAGAAATTTGAAGTGAGAATCACTTGTGTTTCTAATGATGAAATCTGAAGCAGAGTTACTCCAATCTAAGCCCATTGAAATCAACAGGCTTAGACTGGAATAACTCTGCTTAGAATTTCACTGTCAGTCTTTATTTTTAATGTATTGAATGGTATTGTATGCTTAGTGAGATCCACAAGTCTGTGCTTCTAAAGTTACTTCGAAAACCAGAGAATCAGAATCCAGAGTGGCCCCTACCCTTGAACTGGTCCTATAACATCTGAATTGGTTTTCAGTTGCAAAGCAAATGCTCCCAGGTTAAAGATTTCCCAAACTGTGCAAAAAACAACTGTGAAGGAATTAACCTCAAGAGGTAAGCTGCACTGAGTTGTTTTAAAGATGTCTTGGCCTTTTGATACGTTGGCCTCTTGCAACAAGCTGCCAACAAGTTAATGTCAGTTGCAATATACATACTTGTCCATAAGAATTGGACTACAGCTACGAAATCATTTCCCACACCACACCAAGCAGCTGTCAGCAAATAGCATTTCCTGTCACTGCTGATCTGATGTGTGTTAAGAGAAGTGACCTAGAGAAGTAAACTTTGCCCTCATATTATCAACTGCATAAGGTATCTCTGTATCCCCTTTTCACTTGAATAAAGTAACGTTTTCTTTCACTGTGGATTGGATTTCTTTCTTGTCCAAAGGTCAGGGTCATCCATTGTTTTCAGCATTTTTTAAAATATCCCCTGGGAATATTTGTTGTGTAGTGCCTTAAAAACATAATCCTTTTGTTAGTGTCCATGCATGGAGAATCTTGACATGCATCAACTCTTTTAATGGAAAGTTCCCTTTAAAAATGTTTGTTCAAATCTTTCTCTTGGAAATCATGCAAACAAAGGATGGAATTATCTTCAAGTAGCATAAGCAAGACATCAGGTGGTAGATCAGTTATGCTTTTATTTATCTTTGCAATGACATAAGAAGGTCACTAATCGTAAGTCTGCAACTTCTCCCTAAACCTGGACTGCAAGGAAGGGAAGCAATATCAGTGTGACAGAATCTGAACCCGGGGCCCTGGCTAACTGCCAGTTCATCCACTATGCATGCAGAAGGCCCCAAGATCAAACCCCAGTATCTGCAATAGTAGTTGAGACTATGGAGCCTCAAGCCCCTGGAGTGCTGTCATGCTTCAGAACAGACAACAGACCAATGGTTTGATTGAAGAAAGAGTCATGCATTCAGGTTTTGAACAAGCAATCAGCAAAAAGCCCTTCCCCCGAGGAAAAGGCCTGCCCTTGCTCCAGAAAGGACATATCATTTAGGTACTTCTACAATCCTTAACCCACCTTTCTCTCATTTCTTAAGTGCTAGCAAAGGAGCAGGGAATGTGGGTTAGGGGTTATGCCAATGCACCTTTCAGAACTGGTCCCAATGCTCAGCTTTCCTTACTGCTGACACCAGGCACAGCTGTTTTCATAACGATCTCATCAACTTCTTGGTGCTGAAGTTTGCACTCAAATTAATGGTCCAGATCTTTTCTCCAAGGTGACAATTGTTACTTTATGTCCATCTCTCTCACCTGTGTAAATGTATGTACAGAAGAGTGTGTAAGTAGTTAGCCATATATTTGCATTTAGGCATTGTTAGACGTCTTCCCTGTTACCTCTTCATGATAAAAAAAAGGTAAAGGTAGTCCCCTGTGCAAGCACCGAGTCATTACCAACCCATGGGGGAACATCACATCACAACATTTTCTTGGCAGACTTTACGGGGTGGTTTGCCATTGCCTTCCCCAGTCATCTACACTTTACCCCCAGGAAACTGGGTACTCATTTTACGGACCTTGGAAGGATGGAAGGCAGAGTGAACCTCGAGCCGGCTACTTGAACCCAGCTTCTGCCAGGATCGAACTCAGGTCGTGAGCAGAGCTTGGACTGCAGTACTGCTGCTTACCACTCTGTGCCATGGGGCTCTCTAACCTCTTCATGAGAAATCACCTTATATGGCTAACAGACTGAAACTTTGACTCTCTTTATTTACCATTCTCCTGAAGTCTGAGAGTATTCTCTACACAAGATGCCTTGGTTTGTGTTCATCAATTGCAGAGAGACGCAATGTTAGCCAAGAAGCGTAGTTTAAAAACTATGCAATGTTAGCCAAGAAGCATAGTTTAAAACAGAGCCAGCAGAGATCGCTCCTCAGAGGTTTTCTTAATTTCATCTTTGCCTCCACGAAGGCTCTGTCAATTTCACCTCTCCAGTCTAAAATGATGTGGGATTGCAACCAGAGGGTGGCGAGGAATGAAAATGAACTGGAGTTGCCTTAAAGAGCCGAGCTTGGACCTGGAGAGGTTATAATGGGTTGAAGTTTCCCTTCTGTCATTTCACAGCCCCTTCACATAACTCCAATGTATAGCAAAGCTTTTGCCCTGCTGGCTCTGTATTTTTAAACTACCCTTCCCGGCTAACATTGCATTTTCTGACATATGTTCTTCACGTGTCAGATGTCTTGTGTAGAGAGACTGTGAGGTGCAGGTGTTTGAAAAAGAGAAAAAACAGGGAAATTTCTAGGATACTGGCTCCTCAATTCATAAACTGTCTGGATAAATGACATGCTGCAAACCTTCCAACATTCTGTGAGGCTGGTAATATATGGTGGCTAGGAGGAATCTCATTTCTTCAGCTGCCACCGTAGCTGTGCCAAGAAGCATTTAGTTGATGGCAAACAGGATGTGAGTTAGCAATGTGGGGTTATAACACAAAAAAACGATTGCTGTTATCTTGGTATGCAGGGGGGAAAGACTTAAGAACCGGGTTAAAAAAATTGATGTAACTTTATTGAGGAAACTGTACATCATAACTAAGTTGAAGAGGCCAACAGAGAAATATCTTCATAGCTAAACTACTCAGGTGAAGACTGGAATGGACTTTCCAGCGAAAACACTTTACCCAAGAAGCTTGATAGATGAGTGCTCCACAGGGAGCACAAGGGTGTATGCTGATTTTTTTTTTCATGGTATGTTCCCAGGTCAGGCCAGAGATGTGTTCTGGAAGCTCTGTATTTCCCATATATGCAAGGGCCAGATTCAGATCAGAAGTGTGGTGTGCTGAAGGGGCTTAGACTCGCGCTGCTTCCACCGTGATTTCTCCGAACCAGAAATGGATCCAAGGAATCTGTTTACTTTGTTGAGGGCTGCACAATGTGACTTCTTGTCAGTTTCCTCCAAGAGCAGCAACCAGCTCAGGGGGTCCATTTCATGTTGGGAAAACAACACAGCGGAGAAGATCTAAGCCCTTTCTCCTGGTGCATCATGGTACAATTTCACACAAAGGATTTTACGATGTTGGTTTTAAATCTATTAATTGTGTCTTAATTAATTTTACCTGTCATATAGTAGATTTTTAGCTCTGATCTGTATGGCCCAGGCTAGCCCAATTTCATCAGGTCTCAGAAGCTAAGCAGGGTTGGCCCTGATTAGTACTCGAATGGGAGACCCTCAAGGATATCCAGAGTCACTGTGCAGAGGTAGGCACTGACAAACCACTTCTGCCTGTCTCTTATCTTGCGAACCCCAGCAGGGGTCACGCTAAGTCAGCTGTGACTTGATGGACCTTTACACGTACACACATTAGATTTGTATATGGAAACCACTTTGAGCATATTTGGAAAAGTAGTATAAAAATATGAATCCCAGCTTTCCGATCATGGTAACATCTAGTAGCAGATGGCTGCTTAAAGCTTTAAGAAACCTGTCTAGTTACTGTAAATGAGAACAACCTTCTATGATAAATCAAAACATGCCTTCTACTTTAGTGATTGATTCACTAACAGCCAAAAAAAATCTCCATATATTCTGAGCCTCGGTAGAACTATAACCTTTCTTTTAACATGCAGTTTGAAACACAGGCCAAGAGGAGGAACTTTATATGTTGTAAAAATGATATTTGGAGATACATCAACAAACAATGTTATTTTGTGGGACTGTAAATCTTAGTGATGGGTAAGCATCTTTCTATCCATTTGGAATGAGCTTGATATTAATTTATCTTTCAGAGAAAATGCCCAGAAAAAAAATCTCAAGCTTGCAAACTATTTGCACATTCTCAAAAAAGATGTTAGTGTCTAAGGGACAGAGTGACGTTTACCAGAAATATAGTGCCAGAATGGTACTCTTGGTTGCAGGTGCTGCACACCTGAAATCGCACCAGTCACTACCTTTGGTCCTTGGAATTCTTTCCCTTGGAATGGACCTTGGGCAAGTCTGAAGAATGCTTCATTTGGGGAGGGGGTCTAGATTAGTCATACTGTTGAAGCTCATCAGGAGCCATTTCATAGAAAAAGAGCTGCAGGAACTCATTAGCATAACTCATTCACATTAGCATATGCCACACCCCTTGACATCACCGGAAGTGTGTCATTCATATAACTGGTTTATATATGCCACACCCCTTGACATCACCTATCCTGGCTGTTTCAGCCCCAATCCAGGCCTCATTGGGCCCAAAATGGCCAAAAATCAGGTGGGTGGGGCCACCTGACATGTGACCTCTTTGGAGAACTACCGGAACTGTGTTCCTGTGTGTTCCCCCTCAAAATGAGCCCTGATGCTCATTATTCTTTGAGGTGTGTGTGTGTGTGTGTGTAAAATGCTCTTAAGTCGCAGCTGACTTCTGGCAATCTCACTGGATTTCCAAGGGAAGAGATGAACAGAGGTGGTTTGCCATTGCCTGTTTCTGTACGGCGACCCTGAACTTTCTTGATGGTCTTCCATTCAAGAACTGACCAGGGCCGACCCCGCTTAGCTTCCAAGAGCTAAAGAAATTGGGCTAGTCCAAGTGATCCATGTCTGGGTTGTTTTTGTTGGTACAGAGAGAGACCTCATTCATTCATTCATTCATTCATTTCTACCCTGCTCTTCTCCGTCATTCACTTCTACCTCCTGTTTTTGGTGCATGGAAAGTAGTATTAGTGTTCCTGGGGCAAGGATCAGGGCATGTCATTTCCCCAGAATGTGACATTAGGGGTGGAGCAAGACGAAGAGAGAAAGAAAGAGCAGAGGTTGCTGCTGCTGAAGAGAAGAAGATGAAAGAGAGGACTGAGAAAGAAAGAGACTTTGATGCAGCCGCTACTGCAAAAGAAAAGGAGAGAATGAGAGAGAGAGTGCCAGTGTTGGGCTCCAAGTAAGGGGGCAGTGGCACTAAGGGAAGGCTGATAAGGATCATGGATTGGGGCAGGTAATCACATACAAATTTAGACTTTTTCTGCTGAGCAGTCTCCATATTTGTTCGTGATTTCCAAACTAGACATGGGCACGAACAGCATTATGAACAGAAAAAACCCACGAAGCCTCATTCGTTGCTTCGGCAGCAGTTCGGCAAGCCAGATAGCCTGGCACCTGCTGCAATCAATCCCCTTGGCAACCGGAGGCAAGGAGGGACTGAACTCTGTCTGAACTCCTTCTGTCTTTCCTTCTGGCTTTAACCCTTCAAAGTACTTCCAGCAGAGAGTCCCGTTTTTGCCACTGTGAAGAGAAAATGACAGCCAACAGGGAGATCCATGGATCATGCCTTTCCCAAGGTGCAATCTCTCTGAAACTTCAAAGAACAGTGAGGACTATGTCCCCTGCAAATTTGGTGGTTATTGGACATTGGGAAGGTCAGTTTGTCAGGTGGGGGGTTCTGGTCCCCATGAACAACGAACGACGAACGTGTCCAGGAACAGTTCATGTTCATTCATGTTCATTGTTCATTGTTTGTGGATGGCACCGAACGACAAACAGGGTGTTTGAAGTTTTTTTCCATTCATGCCCATGTCTATTCCAGACTCAATCCTGACAGTTTGGGAAAGGTCAACTTTCAATCATCTTCTTGTCTGAATATGTGCAGACCTCGTTTGCTTTGAATCTGAGGAATTAGAAAACTGGTACATGGCAATAACTGGGGCACAAGCATCATACAATCTTTTCAGAGTCCTGCTTACTGCTAAGACAAGTTCTCTACTTCCATACCAATAGTCACGCCAGCAAACTGTTATAAAACAACATCTTGCTGTAGCTTTGCAAGACATATAACAGCGTTGCAAGCAGGCGCACCAGCCAAAATGTTTAGGACTGAGATTCCAGACTCTTAACGATCAACCAGCTTATGAATTAATTGCCCATACAGCTCTTCTTTGCATGGTTTCCCCAACTGGCATTTAAAAAATGAGAACATAACTGGACACAAAGTACCAATAGTAGTTTTAGCCATGCTGTGTTAGCCACTTAATTTTTATGGATTTTTCCTTTGTCTTTCAGGATGTGCTCCTTTGTAAAAGGAGGAATACCAAATGTGATGCATTCAGAAGTTTTCAAATGTTGAAGGTTCTTTTGCTTGACATTGGCTGTCAGGACATCTGAAATGTCATCAGAGAATGCAAATTCTCCTTTGACTAGCCCTGCCTGCTTGGCTTAGCTACAATTTGACCATCTGTTTCGGTTGGCCTCTGTTGCCTACCCTACTGGCACTGGACAGTATTGTCTCAGGTGGTGAGTGGGAAAGAAGAAATCATGACATATGGCTGTAGGCTATTTAATCCTGCAGAGTAAAAACAAAATGCATTTCAACCAAGCAATTATCATTTCACTTATGCAATAAATACACAAAAATGCAGCTTAAATCTTTCAATGATGTTGGAAAATACTGAGATTTGTGAAATGTATGCAAGCTAAGATACACAAGGAAGTGCCGTTTGATCTTTGCATACTTGTTGGGGCAGGGACTGTTAGAGATCAGGGAATGTTCCCTGTTTCATTTCTTTGGGGATCTACATATCTAAAGGGTTACTTCTCCTCATATTTATTTATTTATGTCATTTATAGTTGGCCTTTCTCATTTAGACTCAAGGCGGATTACACAGTGTGAGAATAGTACAGTCAATATCAAGGACATTTCCATAAACCATAGGGTAAATAAATACAAGTTTACAAAGACGTAGGATTAGGCAAGAATCCAATACAGAGCTGGAAAAATGCTGAGACAGAACATAAACAATACTAGGACTGACATTTGACAACATGAAGCACAGGTAGCACATAGGAACATATATTTAAAACAACAGATAGTACATAAGGCAACATAGTGGTGAACACTTAAAGCATCTGAGAGCCCCTGTCTACAATAAAGCCTTCCTATCTGAGTAAAACGCCTTTTTGAATAATTTGGTTTTGCGTCGTTTGCAGAAAACCAGGAGAGTGGGGGCTTTCTCGATCTCCTCAGGTAGGCCATTCCATAGGGTAGGGGCCACCACAGAGAAGGCCCGTGTACAGACTGCTGTTGATTTCGCCCATGAGCACGGTGGCACCTGCAAGAGACCCTGTTCAGATGAGCAAAGCTGCTATGGAGGAACATAGGGAGGGAGGTGGTCCCATAGGAATGCTGGACCAAGGCCGTGAAGAGCTTTGTATGTGATAGTCAATACCTTGAATTGAGCATGGTAACTGATCGATAGTGACTGCAGAATGGGAGTGACGTTCATGCTCCTGCTCTCTCCTGATAACAGTTGAGCCGCAGTGTTTTGCACAAGTCTCCTAGTTAACCCTGTCTTCAGTTGGAGTTCTCACACCATCTTTTTTATACTATCCCTACACTTTTATACTAGCCTCTGCCCATTATGGGACTTTTCAGTCACTGCCCCTGCTCTGCAGAACAAGATCCCGAAGGCAGTGTATCAGTGTATTATCAGTCTTTCTTAGGGCATGCAAAGCTGTGTACTTCCCACATCTTTCTGGATGGCTTCCTCTTGTACCATCCGGACCCACTTCTCAAGCACTAGCCTCTGTACCACCACCTGCAAAAGTGAGGCAAGGTGTGACCAAAGGCAGGACTTTTTCAGTGGAGGCACCATGCCACTGGAATGCCCTCCTCTTTGAGGCTTGCCTGGTACCTGCCTACATTTAGATGCCTGGCCAAAGTATTTATTTTTACCCAGACTTGCTGTTTTATAGTCTGCTTGTAACCTGCAGACTATGTTATGAATATCATGTAAGGCTGATCCTGGAGGGTTTCGTACTTTTTAAATGCCCTGACCTGTTTTCCATGGCTTGTTTGGCTTTGTTGTATTGTTTTCATTGCAAGCCACCACAACTTAGGGCCAAGCTACAAGTGATGAATGACACTTGAACGGCAAGTGGATCGAGTGGAGGGCAAGTGGAGGGCAAGTGAACAGGGAGGAATACACTTGCCGTTCAAGTGTCGTTCATCACTTGTAGTGTGGCCCTAAGTCTCCAAAGAGATGACATACACATTTTGTAAACAAACAAAAATCTTTTATGTACCTGCTTATTCAGGTGTTCGAGGAGGACTTCTGTGATTTTTTGGGGGAGGAAGGCAGTTTTTTCTCTCACGCCCTGCTGTCTAAAAGTTGGTGTTTTTATGCCATTGATGCCGTTGAATACAATCATCATTAATTGATTTATTGGTGCATAAAGAACATTAATGGCACATATTTCATAGGAAATAAACATGGTGCGAGAAAATTAAAAAATGACACAAAAATAAAGAATCACAGGTTTTATCCACACAAAGGAAAAGTGAAACCAAAATTTGTTCTCTCGTCATGAACTGATCTTGGCCGTTTTCACACTACTAACCTGCTTCCGTAACATTGCGAAACATCATGCAAAAAACATGGAAGATAGTGTCTTCTCGTGAGAGTTTTGTGCGACATCGTGCAAAACTCTCGCAAGAAGACACTATCTTCCACATTTTTTGTGTGACGTTTTGCAACATTACGGAAGCAGGCTAGTAGTGTGAAAACTGCCCTTGTCAGTTTTTTCCATTCCCGTTGATTCACTTGATCTTTTCTTGGGACCAGACCGATACTTAAAAAAAAAATCTACATGGAATTTTTTATTTTTTAAACATGGGGCAGAAAGTCTATTGTACATTTGAAGTGGTACAGCTCAGGAACAGTTTTGTGTAAATTAGCTCTCAGTAAAGAATGACAAATAGAATACGAGGCCCTCACTTAGGGTCGCCATGTCCAGGTTGGGAAATTCCTAGAGGATGGGGGGTGGAGCCTGGAAAGGGTGGGGTTTGGGGAGGGGAGGTGCCTCAGTGGGGGATAGTGCCATAGAGTTTACCCTTCATCGCAGCTGTTTTCTCCCGAAAAACTGATCTCTGTTGTCTGGAGATTGGTTGTAATTCTGGGAGATCTCCAGCTACCACCTGGAGGTTAGCACCTCTATCCTAACTTAAACCTTCGACCCACCAAAATACATACTAATGGTGGGCAGGCAGAATTAGCAGAGAGGCACAGGGTGAATTGTGCTGGTTCCCTCCTTGCAGTGCAGATCCTCAATTCCCCCTCCCCACTGTTTCATAGGGTCCTTTGACCTCTGGGAGACGAATTAGAGAGAGAGAAATGGCAGGATATAGAAGGAACCTCAGTCTGCTGGTAGTGTTGCCAATCTCCAAGTGGGGCCTGCAGATTTCTCAGAATTATAACTGAACTCCAGCCAATAGAGACCATTTCCTTGGAGCAAATGGCTGCTTTGGAGGGTGAACTCTATGGCATTACACCCTGCTGAAGTCTCTTCCCTCCCCAAACCACACCCTCCCCAGGCTTCACCTTGAAATCTCCAGGAATTTCCCAACATAGAGTTGGCAACCCTGTCTGCTGGAGATGTTCTGGATTCATACCCACAGCTCTTGAACCTGGGTTTTCTGCCTCTCAAACCACAATGCAAACCAGATTTGCCACCCAAAGATTTCTGAATTGGAGATTCTGTGAACCAAATCTGTGGTCTTCTATGCACCTGAAGTGAATGACCCCTAAATAAGAATTTCTGTTATATTATTTCGCTCTTTTCCCAAGAAGCTCAGGCTGGCATATATATCCCCACCTCCGTTTTCTCCTACAAAACCTGTGAGGAAGGTTTGTCTGAGAGAGAGCAACTGATCCAAGGACACCATGAGTTTAATGGTAGAGCCGGGATTTGAGGCCTAGTCCGAACTGCTTGGCTCCATTCTGTAAGGTCAGTGTGACTAGTTCATGCCTCAGCAGTTCTGTCAGAAATACCCAGTGAATGATAACACGTAGGCTCCTCTTAACCACTTGGATGACATCTACTTCCTTGTGGCAAAAACTCTTGTGCATGATGACAAACGATCCTTTCTGCAAATTATGTCCATTCCTCTATCCTATATAATCATTCTGTGTGGCAATTTATTTTTAGATATTCAGTAATCCAATATCGTGGCAGCAATTCAGCCACTCGGCCATGCAGAAAATCATGAGGGGGGGAGTATTCATGTTTAAATGTGAAGTGGGGGAGGGGAGCCACCAGATTTATAAATCCATCTGAGTCCTACTGTCTCCCATTCACCTCAGACAACCTTAGAAAAATGTTTGATCTGTCCACTTTGTCAGTGATGTTCCCAGCACCTAATTATTAATTATGGCTTCCACTTAACAAAGTTCTGCCCAGTGTTTAACATTTTGGAAACACCCCCTATAGAGATAGCCTAAGCCAACACCTATGACATTTTAAGGGCTGGGTTTCAAGATTGGGACGATGAAGTGGAATGACATTTAATTACTGATGTGCAGTCATTCACTCTGGCTAATTATGATCCCTGGAGTTTAGTCATCATATGTAATTAACTTTTACTTTCATAAAAGCTTAATGTGCTGCAAAGGCATCGATAGCGGGGACTGTTAGACTTTAGAATTACTGACAGATTCCAAAATGAATTGTAGAAGACAGTATTCCCCACTAAGTGTTCCCTTTACCATCTGCTCTAAAACAACATTTCTCTCTCTTTTTTATAAAAGCTTTGTTATTCTTACCCATGAATTTGCTTTAGGGTAGTCTCTGCAATATAAGAAAGCAAAGATATATTTCAGCCACGGGCATAGCCAAATAAATCTGGCTCAAGGAAAGAGGAGGATATTTCTTCCTCCACCTCCTTTTGTATACAACAGTTGTAAAAATAAGTTGCTTTCGAACATTTTGTCTTACAAGACATTGAATTTGTGTTTAGAATTAGTTGAAATGAAAAAAGAGGACTAGCAGTATCTGTTTGTCTATCTATTTTCATTTTATATAGTCCACCTTTCTTGCTGACCCTCAAGGTGGAATGCATAGTGTAAGTCAATATGACAGCTGGGACATTCAAGAAACAGTACAAGAGGGTATGGGTTGTAGAAATTTGAAAACAATCAGAAATTTGATATGAGCTGAAACAATGTTCAAACAAAGCATAAGCAATTTAACATCATATATTAATTGAGATGGGCATGAAATGAACCACGGAACAAAATTCCGTATGGAATGTCCGGTTCATTTGCACTGAAACATACATTCCATGGGAATGCGTTTTTCCAGAACAAACAAATTTTTCCAGCCATTCCGTGGCCAGTTCAGAGTTTCGCAGACCCCGTGCCAGTTTCAGCCCATCAGCTGAACCCAGCGTGGGGTCTGTGCAACAGACAGCCACTTTCTCCTGCTGCTCTTTCCTGCTGCCAAGCTGCCAGTTTCACAGACCCTGCGCTGGAACTGGTGTGCGGTCTGTGAAACTGACAGCCCGGGCAGCAGGAGAAAGCGACTGTCAGTTTCACAGATGCTGTGCTGGAACTGGTGCAGGGTCTGTGTAACTGACAGCCTCTTTTTCTGCTGCCAGAGTGGCAGGAGAAAGGGGCTGTCAGTTTCACAGACCCTGCACTGAAACCGGCGCGGGGTCTGTGAAACTGATAGCTCTTTCTCCTGCTGCTTGGGCTGCTAGTTTTACAGACCCTGCATCGGTTCCAGTGTGGGATCAGTGAAAATGTCAGTCCTTGGCAGGTAGATCCCCAAGTCCCTCACAGCAAGCACTCAGGTGAATTGGTTGAAGTAACTTTTATTAGAGATCTGTACAGTCTAAGTGATCTATTTGAATGCATTGGCAGAAGAGACTATTAAAAAAGGGAAAGTGTTAATTATAGGGAAACATCCTGCCCTTTGGGTCCATTAACATTCTGGCACGAAAACCCCAAAGAATTACATGGGGACTGATTAGTTGAAGCTAGACATAATATAGAATGAAATCATCTCAGTCTCTGAGAAAAGATACATTGCTCACTGCCTGCAGCTTGTATCTAAGGACACTTGCTGAAAATAAATACCTTCAACAGATAACAGACAACCCCCATTGTCTCAGTACATTTCATGTTAGCAGTTTATATACTCTCAGATGATCAGCATAAAATGCAAAAAACATTGCAAATGCAAAACATAAATGGCAGGCAGGCATACATGACATACTGCCTCCCCCAAGAATGGCCCCCCTCACATCGGGCCAGGTTTGTCAGGGTAGAGTCTAAGAAACTTGTGCATAAGCCTTGGAGCATTCATATTTGAACTGTCTACCCATTCCCTTTGACTTTCAGAAAAGTATTTCCAACAAACTAAATAAAACAGTTTTCTACGCTTTAATTTAGAGTCCAGGATGTCCTGTATTTCATGGTGCACTTGTCCATCCACCAGGATGGGGCGGGGAGCTCCGTGCTCCGGGTGCCATTTGTCGGGGGAGGGGGAGCTTTCTTCAGGAGGCTAAAGTGAAATACCGGGTGAATGTTTTTTTCAAGTTCTTTGGTATGTCCACCTCTACAGTCACTTCATTAATCAATTTTTTCACTTGGAACGGTCCCAGAAATTTCCATCTAAGTTTCTTACTAGATTGCTCTCCCCACAAGTGTTTGGTGGAGATGAACACATAATCTCCTGTTTGCAATTTCCATGGAACAGATCGTTTCCTGTCAGCAATTTTTTTATAGTCCTCTTTGGCTTTCTCCAAAGTCTTTTTTATGCTCCCCCATTAGGTCGTTAATTTAGTCCACCACTCCCCTAGTCTCCTGGTTGCTGAGATTCTGGAGTTTGGGCAAATGGCATGGCTGTGCCTTCATAGCCCTGTACTATCAAAAATGGGGAGGCACCAGTGGAACTATGCATTGAATTGTTATAACAATATTCGGCAAAAACCAAGAAATCAGTCAAAGTATCCTGTTGATAATTGATGTAGCACCTTAGGAATTGTTCTAACACCTGGTTAGTTCTTTCTGTTGGTCTCAGGATGATGAACAGAGCTAAGTCTTTGTTCAATTCCTGCTACTTTCTGTAGCTCCCGCCAGAAGTTGGCAACGAACTGGACTCCCCTGTCAGAAATTACTTTATCTGGAAAAGAGTACAGCCTGACCACGTGTTACATAAAGAGGGTGGCCAGTTTCTTTGCCGTGGGAATAGTGGTGCAGGGAATAAAATGGGCTTGCTTAGAAAACAAATCAACAACCACTAGAATTACAGTTTTCCCTTTCGAGGGGGGAAGGTTGGTGATCAAGTCCATCGAGACTACAGCCCATGGTCGGGAGGGGGTTTCTAGTGGTTGTAGCAATCTGGGGGGGGGGGGTCCTCTCCTCTGGGTTTCCCCATTACACACACTTGACAAGAGGATACATACTGAGAAATGTCTTTTCTCATAATTGGCCACCAAAATTGTCTCTCCACTAGATGCAACGTTTTCAAGTACCCAAAATGACCAGCCAATTTGGAATCATGACATTGTTTCAACACTTCCCCTCTTAGGCTAGCTGGAACATACAATTTAACGTTTCTATACCAGTTACCATTTTCCTCTTCTTGCAGTTTAATTTTTGGTACAGCGTCCCCCTCCTTTTCCACCTCCTCTTTACCTCTTGCT
The DNA here is from genome assembly GCF_028583425.1 of Eublepharis macularius. Classification (NCBI taxonomy): domain Eukaryota; kingdom Metazoa; phylum Chordata; class Lepidosauria; order Squamata; family Eublepharidae; genus Eublepharis; species Eublepharis macularius. The sequence goes on from NC_072798.1 coordinate 88,503,749, forward strand.
TCCCAGTCGGGGAGGTCAGGCATCACATTCGCCTTTGTAGCTTGACTATGGGTAAGCACTGCCCCTCCCAACTGAGCTGGTGAGAACATCGTATCTATTACCTCCTCCCTCTGGCTTTCATGTTGGGGCATGCACAAGAGCACGTCTGCCAGGAAGTTAGTTTTGTTGGGGAGGTGCTTCAGAGTGAAAGTGAACTTGAAGAAGAATTCCACCCACCACAAGGTCACCCAGCTGGCTTCAAGTGGAGGAGTGGCCAATCAAACTTGATTCTCCAGATTAGAGTCCTGTCGCTCTTAACCACTACACCAAACTGGCTCTCTACACCAAACTAACATCATAACACGTCATCACATCATTTATCTACATCATGAGGAACATTTCTATAAATGGATGTCATTAAGATGGAAACTCTCCACTAAATGAAGAGTCATCTTCTTCAACATTTATGCATCTCCCTAGTAAGAAACAAACTGCTCTGTTCAGGTTGACTAACATCTCCTTGGCAGATTTTCTAGGGAGTCAATGATGCTGGTATTTTGGATCCAACTGTTTTATTACAGATTAAATGTTGAATAGTTTCCCCTGAGAAGCTGAAAGTGTATCAGGAAAACTAATTGCCTGATCACCCATAATTCTTCTTGCACTGTTTGACAATGAGTTTTATTCATTCTTCAATTGTCCATAGATATACCATCAAACAGTTTACTCCAATGCTTAACGTGTCCTAAACACCCCTATAGAGTTAGCCGAAGTCAACACTTGGATGTTTTAAGGTCTGGGTTTCAAGTTTGGTGCTGCACACTTGCCAAATACACAGGAGATGTTGAACAATGAGATAGGATTCATTTGATGGAATTACCAAAACAGAATTGTTAGATCTGTTCTCGTATGCACAAGTGCTTCTGTGCAAAAGTAGAACACAATGCAAAAAGAATGTTACTACAACCAGTCCTGCAATCATATCAAGGCTGCTTTTTTACAGTGCTTTATTGATGTTAACAATAGATCGGTATCGGATTCTGAAAAAGATTCCAAATGCATTTGTTTCCCTTTGAAAAGATCAAGTAGTTAGAAATTCCAAAATCTAGGGAGAAATTAAGATGAATAGAATTGTGAAAGCATCCCTAAAGTTTTCTATTAATATAACCTGTATACAGGCCTATCCTGAAAGCTACATATGGATAAATACCCAAATAAATGAGCTGTTCCTTTGTGGTATGTGTCGTATGTGTGGTATGTGTAGTATTCCAAATTTCTGTAATCAGTTAATTTGACAAGAACCACAAAACTGACAACGGGAGTGACAATTGATTGAGAATGCTAGAAATAGATCTGAAAAATCTGTCGACCTATTCTACTTGAAAACATTTCAGTTAAAGAACAGAAATCACAGTACTTTAATGGTGCCAATTGAACTTTGAAACCCTTGTTAAATCTTTTCAGACTATTATAGTTAATTAAATGAACTCTACAGATAATCATCACAGCTGTCTGATTCACCGGATTGCAGAAGGTAGCAGTTAATCACAAATAAATAGGTGATAATTGTTCTGACAACTTTTTTTTACTTTACCGGATCTTGCTTGGAGTGGGTAGCACAAGGATAGCTTGCACAAGCAGAGCTGTACCATGCTATGTGCCTATCAGTCAGGCTGTACAAATAGAACATGCGCCTTACCACAAATGCCTTCAACAGTGAGTAAAGCAAGTGATGAGAACTCAAATGACGTAAGGTATGTGTGAAGTGGCCAACAGTTTAAGAAAGAACAGTTTGTGATTAGTAGGACCACATTAACCCTTTACACAAACAATGCTTCTCTGATGGTTGTTGTGGATTTTCCGGGCTGTATTGCCGTGGTCTTGGCATTGTAGTTCCTGATGAAAGACATGAAAGACACTGCAGACTTGGACAACCTGAAAAATCAGCAGTGGCTGAACATAGCCTAATGCAAACAGGGCACAGTATCTTATTCCAGGACACCAAAATACTGGACATCACTTCCAACTACTTTGTCAGATTGCACAGGGAAGCCATTGAAATTCACAAGCATAAGCAAAACTTCAACAGGAAAGAAGAGACTTTAGAAATGAATAGAGCATGGTTTCCAGTTCTGAAAAACACCAGGCAAACAAAAGACTCTACAACCCACAATAGCCCTGCAGAGAAGATTAGCATATCAAGCACCAATCCATATGCAAAAGAACCTCCTCAGGATACAGTGAAGCATTAGCACTCCATTAGCATTCCACACCCTGGGAAACCCTTACAGGATGACTCAGCTCAACCCCACCCCTCCTGAGCAGATACAAATGACCTACATCTTTTCCACACTGTGACACTGAGAGATCACTGTCTTTTGGTGCTACACCTCTGAAGATGCCAGCCACAGCTGCTGGCGAAACGTCAGGAACTACAATGCCAAGACCACGGCAATACAGCCCGGAAAACCCACAACAACCATCGTTCTCCGGCCGTGAAAGCCTTCGACAATACAATGCTTCTCTGTTTTGTTTTGTTTTGTTTTGTTTTGTTGTAACTGTGTAATACATAACAGATCAGTATTTCTTAGTCACTGAAGTGACACAACTGGGAAAAATCGCCTCTGCTGAATTTCTTCATGCTTCCAGAGATCTAGGACACTCTTCCTTTAACACTACAAGCTGGACGTGATTGATTATCTCAAGTGTCTCATTGTCCCATACCCTCAAAGACAACAGACACAACCATATGGGTTAAACAAGTTGCTTAAAACTTCTAAACCGTACCTGAAAACTCATCCAGTTAGGATCCCAGTTGGGGATCCCAAAGTGGCTACCCAATCAGGTTTCCCAGCATTTGAACAGCTCCCTCAGGCTCAAAATTGTGCAGAGATATTGTCCATTAAACTCCTCAGCTTACACCATTCAGCATAACCAATCAAGAGACAATGTGCAGCACTACAGAACTGACATTGTGTTATGGACATATTCTGATTACTCAGGGTCAATTACCCTATGTGACAAAATACTAATTGTATGCATCTCCTCAATGGGCCTTTAAATGTCAGCAAATGGTTCTGGCCAAGAACTTATCAGAACTTGAAAGAGGTTGAGGGTGCACCCTGACCTAGACAGCCCAGGCAAGCCTGATCTCATCAGATCTCAAAAGCTAAGCAGATTCGACCTTGGTAAGTAATTGGATGAGAGACCTTCAATGAATACCGGGGTTGCAGATGCAGGAAATGGCAAACCACCTCTGTTTGTCTCTTGCCCTGAAAACCCCAGGGCTCATTTCAAGTGGGAATGCGCAGGAATGCAGTTCCAGCAGTTCCCCAAAGAGGTCACATGTCAGGTGGCCCCACCTACCTAACTCTCGGCCATTTTGGGCCCGTTTCAGCCTGGATTGGGGCTGAAACGGCCCAGATGGGGCCTCTGACAGGTGGTGGATCACTCTCCCACTCAGCAGCAGCCTGATCTTGACCATTTTGGTCCCCTTTTCAGCCATTTTCAGCCCCTTTTTGCCATTTTGGGCCCAATTTTGGCCCTGAATGGCCAGGATTGGGTCCAAAACAGCCAGGACAGGTGATGGCAAGGGGTGTGGCATAAGCAAATCAGTCATGCCAATAGCGCACTTCCGGGGGTAGGCTTCTCTCCACACACACCTTGCCACACACACAACAGCAACAGTAAGGCCTTGATGTAGGCCACAGGGGTAGATTGCAGCCACCTGAGTGGCAGATTGCTTCACACCTGGGCTGGTAGCACACAGGTTCTGCATTCCCAGTGTGGATACTGGTAAGCCCCTCCACTGTTATTAGGCTTTCTCACTCATGCCACCTGATGGCATATTGTGTTATTGCATCTGTTTTAGCAACTATTGGGATTTGTGCAAAGAAGCAGTGCTTCAACCAAGGGTGTGTGTGTGTGCTGATAGGAACTTGAGTGGATGGCACCAGAGCTACCCCACCATATAGGCCCATTCATATTACCAGTGGGCACTAACCTCGAGATGTGCTAGCCTGGCCATGTTGGGTAGAAAGAGCCATGGGGTGAGGAGGCAGGGACTGACCCACAAGGCCCCAATGGCCAAGCATATCCCAGCCAGGGCCAAATGGACTTACCATCACTGACCAGTGGATACCTGCCGTAGATACCACCTCACAGCCATGCACTCTATAGTCTGGAATCTGCTTCCCCCACCACCAGCATGGCAGATGCTCCCATTACCTCCTTATCAAGTGGTTACACTGCCACTGCTACCGGCCCAGGCTCCAACAACCAACCACTGCCATGCAACAGAACTGGATTAAGGCAGACTAATCCAGAACAGCTACCGTACGTCAGTTGCACTAATCTGTCAGAAAGGTCAGAGAACATCTTATACTTCTGTGCTGTGTAATAACTTTGCAGTTTTCTGCACTCCCCCACCCCCCAAAGATTCCCCACCTAGCCTCATCTTCTGAGCCTGGGCCTTTCCTGGCATCTAGATGTGCCACTAGGTCCCTGATGACACTCGTACTCAGAAGATGAAGAAACTTGCCTCAGGGGTCTCCTGGTTGTGGGGCACATACATGCTCCCCCTTTCTTTGGAGTAGATTTGGATGGCTTTCTTTAGTGGCATTCCACCATGTTCATAGCAACCCACAACACCGGACACCTAGTAACTATGATGATTGTCCTCCAACATCAATTTGTTCTGTTACTAGTAAATTAAATGCTATTCATCAAATCCCACATACTGCCAATCAAATGGTTAACCCCTTCTGTGCCTCTTTTTCTTTGCACAAAAACCCAATAGTTGCTAAAACAGATGCAATAACACAATATGCCATCAGGTGGCATGAGTGAGAAAGCCTAATAACAGTGGAGGGGCTTACCAGTATGCACACTGGGAATGCAGAACCTGTGTGCTACCAGCTCAGGTGAGAAGCAATCTGCCACTCAGGTGGCTGCAATCTACCCCTGTGGCCTACAACAAGACCTTACTGTTGCTGTTGTGTGTGTGGCAAGGTGTGTGTGGAGAGAAGCCTACCTCCAGAGCTGTGCATATTGTAGATGCCTTTACAACATGGCCACCATTGCTAGGAAGCTAGGCAGACTACTGGATGCCACTGTCAAAATGGCCACCTTCAGCACATGATAAGGTACAAAAGCCCCACCAAATGACTGCTACAGCTATAAGTAGGAGGCAAATCAGGCCACACAAATGCCACACTTAAAATGGCCACCCTTGGAGCCATGCATATTGTAGATGCCTTCATAACATGGCTGCACTGCCAGGAGGCTAAGAAGGACATTGCTTGACACTCTCAAAATGGCTGCATTCAACTGAATAAACTGCCAAGCCCTCCCCCAATTGGCCCCTGCTGCCTGAAGGTCTTAGGCCGAGCTATTGCTGCTTGAAATACTCCCTCCCAAGTAAGTGTAACGGCAGGGGAGGGGAAAGCCTAGACAGAAGGAGGGGGGTTACCAGTATCCACAGAAGGAGGGGGGTTATCCACACTGCTCGGCCAGTAGCAATTAAGTATGAATTAATCCACACCTCAGATGGCTGCATCTCACCCCTGTGGCCTACAGCAAAGCCTATTGCTGCTGCTGGAAGTACTCTCTCCCAACAAAGTAAAACAGTGTGTGGGGGGGAGGAGCCTATATAGGCCAGAGGCCTGAAAGGGCTGAGTATAACCCTGCTTTAGCCCTCCTGACTGATAGACAATAGGCCCCAAATATAAATAAGAAAAATGTCTCTGCCAAACTACCGAGTCTGGCGCTGGGCCCTGGCTCTCCTCCTGGAGTTTGAAGGTAGCAAACAGGAGAATATCACAGCTTCTCCAAGGCAACTGACACCTCATAGCTCTGAGGGCCTTCAGTAAAACCAGCCTCAGAGGAGCTCGGCTGAGAGAGCTTGACATGAGCTCTGCTCAGGCCGAGCACGAGGCACAGACTGAGAGTACTGAGGGGGAAGAGCCGCCTTATCAGGTATCTGACTCTGCCCCCTCTCACAATGCCTGAATGCTCAGAAAAGAGAGGCTGCCCCTTCTCCTTCCAGGGAGGCAAAGGATGGCACCTGGCCGTAGCAGCCGATAGCTGTGGCTGGGGTTGCCACATTATCATATTTGATCTGAAACTTTTGATCTGAAATATTTACAGACTAATGTCCAGCTGTCAGAACTTTTAATCTCAGTTTTACTTTTCTCCTTAGAAAGATCAACAGTGACTACTTTTCTCTGATTATTCTTTTGATTTACTTTGCCATGTTTCTTCTTACATGTGGTAGATATTATTTTACCATCCAGTTCTGTAGCCTGAAGGTGCAGATTTTTTTAAAACAATAAAGTTCTAATTGGAAAAAGGAGTGATCAAGAAAATAAACAATGCTAAGACTTCCACAACCCCTTTGGTGAATGCCCTGAATCATTTCAAATTATTTATTCTTCACTGAGAAATTGTTTCAAGAGCTGATGTTATAGATTGCCATCTTGAGCATGTAAGACATGGTATCGTTTGTTGCTGCCAAACTAAACAAAGCAGCCAGTTTTCTTTGTTGTCTGCAGATTAAACAATTTGTAATTTATAAAAGTGGATCGTTTCAGCAGGCAAAGCCTTTAAAATAACAAAGAATATAACGGTGAAGATGGAATCCTGGATTAACTCTTTTATTTTTTATGCAATGCTGCATTATGTCAGTTACAACAACCATAAATCAGACTAGGACACTTTCTATTTATATATGTGTTCTTTTGTTTCGGGGGCCAAATGGCAGACAAGGTTTTCACATAAAATTTACTGTCATGGCAGTTTATTTCTTTCATCAGCAGTATATGCCATCACACTTCTTCAGCTTATGCGTCTATTGATTATTTATATTTATCTTTTACTATGGTGGTTAGTTTGTTGCCTGGGTTTGGTTCTTTTAGTTCTCTCTACTGAAAAAATTATCTTGATCTTTAAGGAGACTCGTAATTCTCGTATAGGATGTTTCAGATCTGTGAGGGTAAGGTAAGTACCCTTGTACAAACCCTGTGCCCTCTCATTTGGCAAGGGAAGGGGCCATGGCTCGGTAGACAGCACCTACTTAACGTAGAATCATAGAATCATAGGGTTAGAAGGTACCTACAGGGTCATCTAGTCCAACCCCCTGCACAATGCAGGAAATGCACAAATATTTCCCCCTCACACCCCCAGCGATTCCTCCTTCATGCTCAGAAGATGGCAAAACACCATACAGAACATGTAGAAGGTCTCCGTTCAGTCCTCAGCATCTCTGTTTAAAAGGATTAGGTATTCAAGTAGACAATACTGACATTCCTAGACCAATGGTCTGACTCTGCACTATGCCAGCTTCATGCAAGCAATGACCCTGCATTCCTGAGAAGGAATTACCAAATCAGGTATCAGACTCATGAGAAATGCCAGTAACTGAGTGAAGTTGATCTTCCAACACCACAGAGAATGGGAACACTCCTGAGATCCTGAATAGATGCTAAGAGAAGAGCCGTAAGTGGGTCTACTCAAAAGTAAATCTCATTGCATTCCATAGGATTCACTCCCTATTAAATGTCCATAGAACTGTGGCCTAATGTTTAACAAAACCCACCAGCACGTTTTTTCTGGGCAATCAGAAGCACTAAATCTTAGTTATTTCCAAAATCTCATGATCTAATGCAAATACGTCATATATGCCAAAATCCACTTTTTTATATGACAAAACAACTGTGCACATTGTTACAATCCTATCACAATTACAATCCTTATCACAATTCCTGGGTTACAGTCCTAATCACAATTGTTAAGGAGTAAATCCTATTTAATTCAATGAGATTTAGGATTGCAATGCAGAACTTCTTTCTATAGGCTTGCCAAGGCATACAAAGTATTTTGCATTTGCACAACCTGTTTACAAGAATATATTTTCTCCAGAGAAGATAATACTCTTAAATGACAGAACATGAATACGATTGAAGCAGATCTTCACCTCTACCTCCGATGAACACATTAGCAATCATTTCCTATTCAATGACCTATCTCCAAAGGTCCTGTGCTAATGTACCGGGGGCACACCCAGAGTCTAATTTGCTATCCAAAAGTTGTTACATCTTCTTACTTCCCCCATAAAGCCAATATTGCAGAGAGATACTGCTTTAACTAAGCATTGAGATTTGCAACAACATTAACTATCAGTTTCATAATGGCATTTTAAATTAAACCTGAGAGAATAACTGCATGCACTGTAGTTCATTAGCTAAAAAAGTCTTCTAGCCAGTGAATAGATGTATCTTAATGGAAGATAACACTTCTGCTATAGCTATGCCAACTTCCTTTCATTCCAAGCCTTCCTCCCTGTGGGCACAGCATGGGAAGAGAATACAATTTCCTTCTTAGAAGGCGATCTCTGAACATTTTCAGATAGCTTTAATATAAAATAGCTCTGATCTGACCAGAGAATTTGGGGCTACGTAATACAATCTGTATCATAATAAATTATGTGCTATAGGCACTTCAAAATTATTCATATGAACTCAACATTCTTGAGTCATTAATATTATGATTAATATTGTGCTTTCATCTCTATTAGCCAAATTAAAGCATTATTTTTATTTATAATAAGATTAATGCTGAACATCTCTCTGAAATTAGAAGACATTGATTAGATCAATGCAAATAGGATCAAGTTTTAAACAAGATCCATATGTGGAATTCAGGTGTTCTGTTCTGGTGTGAACTTACAGTACTGTATTTTTTTCATATGTTTGAGTGGGAAACTTGTCACTTATTAAATGCCTAATGGGGACATTATTTTCCTTCCATGATTGTTACTAGAACTTTCCAAATGATAGTGGAGAATATCAATGGGACTTGGTACATGTGGAATAGAAGGGCTATCTAAAAGAACATGGCACTTTTGTTTTTCTCCATAACAACCCCATTAATAAAATAGCAGTTTACATCTGATTTTGTTTTGTTTAATTTAAACTTAAATTGATGCCCTAACTTCACACCATTGAAGACAATTCCAAGCATTCATTTCCTGGGTTTCAATTTCATTCTAAACTGGCAGCCACTTAACATCGTCAGCTTCTTGTGCTTTTAACTGAATAAAGGTCAAATAATCAGACATCTAAAAGGACAGCTCATTTATCATCCTTTGATAAATGTGTCAGTAGCTAATCTTTAGAACTGGATGGTAGCACCACACAATGAAAGGTTAATGGATTCAAAGCATTGGATTTACCACAACAAGGATGTAATGATGCCTCTGAAGAGAAATTTCAATTTTCATTCAGTACCATGGAAGGATCAGTGCAGCTGGAAGGGCTAATGACTATACTTTGCATGTTATCTTGTTAAATTACGCCTGGCCCAGGTCAAGTCATCCTCCTGCCAAGAACTCACATATCTAGTGGAGAATGTGTCTATATGTAGATCACTAGTTTTTTCTATCTGTCAGCCTTCGGCCTGGGCATGGCTGCATATGGTGCCAGTGTGCCTGAAATGCAGCACTTGGCCACGGACAGGGACTGCACAGGTTCCTGCTCTGTGGATGGAAGGGAGGTATACCTCACCCTTGCTCCCTCTCTACCACTCGCAGGCTGGCTCAACCTGTCAGAGTCCCTGCGGCCTCCTTCCAGCCTTCCACAGCTTCCACCCTCCTCACCTCCTCCTTGCTGGCTCTTCCTTCTCCTCCTCCTATCTCTAGTTCTTCCTCCTCCCATCCTTTCTCTCACTCTCCTCACCTCCTCCTCGCTCCTACACAACCCACTTCCTGCTTCTAACTCAGCACCCCATCTTGTAGGTGAACTTCCCTTATATCCCTTCACCCATTCTTGGCTCCACCTGCCAACCATGCCCCCAGCCCTCTAGCCATGGCCGTGGTCTTCCTAGGTAGACACACCTGTGGTCACTTTGCTGGCTGCTCTGGGCAGCCACACCTGCATCTTATTTGCTGGCTGCTTGGCTTTCTCTTCTGATTTCCTCAGGCAGTCCCACCTGTGGTTGCTTTGCTCCCAGCCTCATCTGGTTCTTGCTAATCCCTTCTAGCCTGCCTGCAGGTTGGGGCGTGGCCCTGTGCTGCCTTTACTGCTTTTCCTCCATTGCCGGTAAGGTTGCCAGCTGGCTTGCTGCTGGCTGGCTGTCCCTACTTCTTGTGCCCTCTCCCTCTGGTTGGGTCCCCTGCTGGTCATCCTCACTCTCTCTGCCTGGGTTCCTAGCCTCCCACCAGAGGGAGGGGCTAGCTGGCTTCCACCTGCCCCCTCTGAGGCTTGGGTGCTTCTTTCTCTCCCTCTGCTGCCATCAGGTTCTGGACCTGGGTGTCCATTGGAGTGGCTGGGTACCTGTCTCCCAGCTGCCCCCATCCTCTTCTCCCAGCAAGTCTGGGGGCTGAGCCTTGGACCCCAGACACTATCCCAAACTAAATAGTTTATATAGCCATTAATCCTGCAAGTTCTTACCCAATCAAGAATTACTACTAGCCTGGCTCCTATGCTGCTAAGCAAATTGTCACATTTACATATTTGCAATCTGAATGGATGTATTTACCCAGATATCTCCTTCTTATGTACCTACGTATCTCGTTGTTTATATTATTGTTTGTTAAGTTTTTGTTAGTTAGCAAATCAATATTAGTTTGTTACTATAGGGCTTTTCTTATGTTAGAGTAATGTGTACTGGGAGCCCTCCAGCCTCATGTAACATCAGTACCTTCAGCTTGTGTGAACAGAGGCGAAGTGGGTCTTTATCATGTGTGTACAACCTCAGTACATGTAAACTGATCACTAGATTTTTCAAAGTTCATGTTCCCACATACTGTGGGTGTACGTGCACAGTAAATACCTGTGTTGCCCCTATTTACTCAACATGGTGTCCACTCATCACAGGGACAACTATTGCATGTTCCTAAAACATCCCATTTGCATTATTGCAATGTCCAAAAAGGATTTTTCATAAGTTATTCACACACAGGTAAATCTAACAATAACCATGCTATCGGTGGTGGCAGAGAGTGCCCTTAAGTTATAGCTGACTTCCAGTGAACCCTTGGGTATTTTCACAGCAAGAGACTAACAGGGGTGGCTTGCCATTGCCTGCCTCTGCAACCCTGGTTTTCATTGGAGGTCTCCCATCCAATTACTAACTAAGGCTTACCCTGCTTAGCTTCTGAGATTTGATGATATCAGGCTCACCTGGGCTATCCAGGTCAAGGTATCCTATCAGTAGTGAACAGTTAATAATTCAGAACAGTCCCCTTGCACAAACTTGATTACAGCCAATGCCACCAATCGCAGTCAGCTGCCTGATTGGTTGGTTGATTCTGGGAGAAGGGCTAGCTCCCATACAGCAGGCATATCAGGCAAAGCTCAATAGATTTCCCTTGTGAGTGTGTTATGTGCCGTCAAGTCGTCTCTGACCTATGGCGACCCTATGAATGAAAGACCTCCAAAACGTTCTATCTTTAACAGACCTACTCAGATCCTGCAAACTGGAGGACGTGGCTTCTTTTATTGAGTCAAGCCATCTCATTTTAGGTCTTCCTCTTTTCCTGCTGCCTTCCACTTATCAAAGTGGAAAGCAAGGGGCATGTGTAACTCTGGTATCTCTCTATCTCTTTGCTCTGCGCCACACTTCGAATCCAAACCCTGGCCTGAATGTCAAAGTCTTTCAAAGTCAAAATGTCAGGCTATGGATGACAGGATACTGGAGACAGATCTCTGGCCCATTTGCAGTAAGACACCAGTACTTAGTCAAATGGATTTTATTCAGAAATCAGTTCATTTCGATATACAGTTCCATAGGTCTACTTAGGAGTAATATAAACGTCTAAACAGCTCGACTAGAGATTGACCAGAATAACGATGTGAGAAAGAAACAGTTCTTTCTAGTTCACTCTTCTCTTCCCCCTCCCAGTTATCAACAAAGTTTCCCCACTCCTTCTCTGTGAAAACATTTTACGTATTTGTGCTATCACACTTCGTTGCCCAGGAGAAAGACACATCATAGTCTGAGAGGGAACCCAAGGTCATAACAGTAGAGTCCAGTAGATAGCCACCTGTAAAGCTTGAGAAACAGTTATAACTAGACATGGGCACAAACCAAAAAAATTTAATGAACCAGTGGTTCGTGGTTCGGTGCCAACGACGATCCCGAAGTCGTGAAATGCAACGAACATTTTCCGTTGCCGAACTGGTTCACGTAATTGGATGGGAGACCTCCAACAAAGACCAGGGTTGCAGACCCAGGCATCTTTTGCCATGAAAACCCCACCAGGAGTCTCAATAAGTCAGCTATGGTTCCAAATGATTCCAAATATTCAAGGACTCTACCACATATGGTTCAGGAATACTGACATGATTTTTACAAGACAAAGGATTAAAACATAATTCACTCATGAGCACAAATATTGAAAAATGTACAGAACTGGCATGTTGATATATTACATGAAGGTCAAGAGGACAAGCACCTCAAATTAGTAGCCATTAGTCAAAATAATAAAAAGCCTTATAGTTTCTGAGTAAGCATTTTTACGACAATTTGTATTTAAGAGCTGGATCAGCTTGTTAAGGTCGATGTACAGCATCACATTAAAGTGAGATTAATATCTTAGCATTCACTGAATGCTGACAAACAATTTTTATATTCACCTCCACGATTTTAGCCAAGCGACTTTTAAAGAAGAGAGCGCTAAGATATGAAAAATAAATTTTGCAGCTGGGAGTTTAATTGCAAAACATTTATTATTCTATCGTAACTAAAGCAGTGACACGAATTTGGGCCGTGAGTTTGTTTTTTAAGATGTTGGGAATGAACAGGCAGAGTAAGTGGCTCTCAAATGGATGTGATTTTCTTGGAGCAGTTAGTCGGACCCCATTTGGACATTGGGGCTGCTGGCAAATTGGCATTTTAGCTCTGATCATTAATTGGCCCTGAGTATGAACTGGTGGATAGTCAGGTGCAGTGAACTGCAAAATCCTTATTTTAACCTGCAATGCTTGCAAACTCACCCTATACAGCATCACTTGGTTCATTTAACCAGCACTTCTGTGGGGTCCTGGTCAGGATGCAAGCCTGATTATATTCTGGTGTAAATCACATATGGATTCATCAGGCTTTGAGTTAGGCTTTTATTTCAGAGTTTGCCTTAGAGTTAGGCTGCTTCCACACACGTTGGATAATCCACTTTCAATACTCTTTAGTGAACATTTGAAACTGATTTTCCATGTGTGGAACAAAAAATCCACTTCAAAAGGATTGCGAAAGTGCATTGAAAGTGCATTATTCAATGTGTGTGGAAATCGCCATCATCTACATCCAGAAGGATTGTTTTCATCCCTTACTGCCCTTCTCGCTGCCCTGGAAAGTAGATGGCAAGGGACTAGAACAATGGTCAGATCTGACTATTTCTAGATGATATTGAAATTACTGCAACCAGACTGGATAAATTGTCAATATCAAAGACTGGATGTGATTCAACCAGAACCCAGTTCATTATGCCCTATACAAATTATGTTACCTAATAAAATATCAGATGCTGAGAGTAAAAGTTTTGTTTCCCTTTTTTAGAAAATGATGAGAGGGTATAAAACCAGAAAAATATATTTCTATACAATACAAAATTGTCTGCCATTGGCTGGCAACTGATGGGAGAGGGGGTGGTAATGGGTGGAATAGTTTACCATAGAGTTTTGAGGGGATCCTAGAGAATAACACCAATATGGTGATGTCACTTTTGGGTGACAACTGATGGGAGAGGGGGGTGGGAATGGGTGGAATAGTTTACCATAGAGTTTTGAGGGGAGCCCAGAGAATAACACCAATATGGTGATGTCACTTTAATAGTAGTAGTAGTAGTGGTAGTGGTAGTGGTAGTGGTAGTGGTAGTGGTAGTGGTAGTAGTAATAATAATAATAATAATAATAATAATAATAATAATAATAATAATAATAATTCAATTTATAATCTGCTTTTCCCGCCAAGCAGGCTCAGAACGGCTAACATGCATAGAATCAATACGGTGAAAATATATCCACTGTTAAAATAACATTATATAAAACATAAGAACAGCATTTAAAACTGGTAGCAATATAGCAACCATCTCCAGCAGCACTATAACACAACCTGCATCTAGTCATCGAGAGTCCTGGGTAGTAGATAACAACAGAACTTGTAAGAACCAAGGAGTGGGGGAGACTCCCTCCCCACAATGGGAGGCCAAAAAGGAGGCCCGCCCACCTCAACCACCAAACGCCTGTGTGGAAGTGGAGCAATGATGCTTTTCTCATCTGTTTTTCTTGTGCTGGGACAGCAGCTGGGATAGCAGGTAGATGGCACAAAGTTTCCTGCTACAGTGGGAGGCCTGCTAAGTCTATTACAATGTCTTCAGTAGAAAAACAACCATTAGGGCCCGAGAAGGCAAACAATTTGACCTTTATGTGCTTAGCGATGGCTACACTGCTTCTTTACTTCTATCATATTGGCCCCTTGTATTTCAGAGATCTCATTTCTCATCATATCAACATGTTAAACAGAGGATTATACAAAGGTAATGAATAAAATATGGTTTGAGCGTATTTCACAAATATCCTTTTGTTTTTTGAGGATAACTTGCTTTCACTTGAAAGGTGTTTTTTTTCCAGTGCATGTATAAGCGTTAGGTTTTGTCAGTGTATTTTGCGAACATCATAATTTATATACAGTATGAGCCAGGATACTCTTTTTGATGATTTAGATCAAGTGGCTTATCTCACAATGTTTGCTGTTCTGTGGTACTCCACATTTCAAAGTCATTGGTATGCATGTTGCCATTTACTTCAAAGCCTCCATGTGTGCACTTACCTCACACTTCACTGATAAACAGGATAATTGCGATTGTCAGTCACAATCAAATACATTTCCTTTTGCCATTTAAAGCACTAAGAGAATTGAAAAGGGTGGTTTTTTTTCAATCCCTACGGATTTTCTGACACTACCAGTTTCCAGTCCATAAGCACATGATAACAAAAACAGCCCCTAAAGAAAAACAAACATCATAAAAAAGGCAGCATTAAAATTGTAATAGAAAATAAATTTCAAGAAATCAGCAGCAAACAAATCCCAGGGAACACAAATGAAACAAATTAATACATTCCCCACCCCCCGAAAAACCTCAAAGAAAACAGAAACTTAACTAAATGTCTGGTAGGATAATATTTGACTGCTGTCTGATGAAAACAAGTTGAAAGGTCCCTTTGGCTCATGGAACAAGTTGCATGGTCTTTTTGATCCTGGCCATAATCTGGTACTTTGAGCAAATTCAGAGAATTAATTGGTAAAGGCCTCATGGACCTCTTTTTCTCCTAGATCCTTGTGGGTTCAAAGTGTCATTTCAGCAAACACACATTCCCAAAACTGCTCATGCTGAAATAAGAACGTGCAAGAGTTCTTTTAACTCATATTGTGTTGAATTTTCAAAAAGATCAATTTTCACTGCAAAAACAGCCATTTTGTGAAACTCAAAAAGTTGATGCATTTGGTTGTTGTGGATTTTCTGGGCTATATAGCCGTGGTCTTGGCATTGTAGTTCCTGACATTTCTCCAGCAGCTGTGACTGGCATCTTCAGAGGTGTAGCACCAAAAGACAGAGATCTCTCAGTGTCACAGTGTGGGAAAGAAGTTGGCAGGTAATTTATATTTACTCAGGAAGGTAGGGTTGGGCTGAGTCATCCTGTAAGAGTTTCCCAGGGTGTGGAATGCTAATGGAGGGAGGCTTCACTGTATCCTGAGGTGGTTCTTTTGCATATGGATTGGTGCTTGATGCATTTCCTTCCCTCCTCATGCTCTTTTATCATGCCAGTCTGTAGTCTCCAGTCTGGTACTGCTTTTGAAGGGGAAAAGGGAATAAATCTCTATTGCCAAGTCAATTGGGTCATGTTTTCCTCACATTGTTATGTATATATCTGTAATGGAACACTGTCCCAGTTGCCTCAGTAATATGGATATATTTCCCTTTTCCTCTGACACCACCCATTTGCCAAATCTGTCTTTATTTTGCAGGCATCTAACATAACTTATGCTAAAGGGGAAAACACCGTTTCTCCTGGTGTCTCATGAGCTCAGTCATTTTTAACCTGCAGTAGTTGTAACATTCAACTTGGGAAAATCTGGTGACTTCAACAGACGTTCTAGTGCTAGTTAGGTACATTAAGCATTTTAGCTGTAGTGCCCTATTGTATTTAGCTAGAAGCAACTCCTTTTGTGTCATCAATCTGCTATTTGCACCGGTAAAGTTCTTTATGTAAAACCACTCTCAGCATTATAGCATAAATATAAAAAAATGCATAAAGCCTACCTGTCCCCTCTCAATTTCTTGATGGGTGCCAGGAAAGGTATTGGTTGGTGCATACCCATGGGTACTACCTTGGGTATCCCTGCTTTAAGTGATCCCTCAAGAATTAGTTACTGTTTCCTCCTCACAATGGTTGTATAGATGGGACCTAATTTGGGTCTTCTTTTTACTGCTTAGATTGTGTTCTCTCTCTCTCTCTCTCTCTGTATTAGTGCTCTCTATTAATGTGAGTTCTTTCCCAATAGGAAGCAATAAAGAGACCTGTCACTGAAGCTCTCAAAGTCACCTGAATATTGACTACAAAACAGGACTGAAGAGTGAACTGGAAGCAGGATATGTAAGATCACTTGCTGTTTTCTCTCTAGGTTGCCTCTCCTACAGTCTGACATTAAAGTTAGGCTATCGGGAGGGGGGAGCATTAAAACCATTCAGGGGGATATTTGCAAAGGAAAACTGAAATACTTTCTCCCAACTGTGTGGTGACTTGAGAGAGTAATTTACTCCTTAGGACAGGATAAAGAGTGAAAAGAAATGGGAACCTTCCACAGTGTGGAAAATGTGATCTTCAGCTGCCACTGAGTCAAAAGAGGAAAGGGGAAGACTAGGTTCCCCCCTACATTTAATTTACCCTTTTGTAGCTTCTGTGGGGAACACGTAGAATAGGGAAAACACAGCCACACTTATTCCAGGTAAAACAGAAGAAGTTTATCCAGGTATAAGAAAGAGAGGGATTTAAAAAGAACATGTCTGGAATAAGTAGAGACCTAACTGGAAACAACAGCTGGTTCAGATCAAACCTCCAAAAATGAAATATAGAAGTAAAAGTACAACATTTTGTTCTTTTAAGTACCTACATTTTAAGAGATATACTTACTCACAGAGCAATGGTCCTTAGTTTGGGTGGAGGCAGTGGAGGCCAAATGGCATCACCAAGCCCTGTGCAGACAATTTTTATTTTATTTATGTCATTTATAGTCCGTCTTTCTCACTGAGACTCAAGGTGGATTACATAGTGTGAGATTAGTACAATCAGTATCGGGAACATTTCCATACAGTATCAGGGACATTTCTAGACAGTGTTAAGGACATTTCCACATCATAGGATTTTACAAAGATGTAGCATTAGCAAGGATTCAATACAGAGTTGAAGAATTGCTGAAGCAGAACGTAATCAATTCTAGGACTGATATTAAATAAACATGAAGTACAGGTAGTATAAGAGTATGTATCCAAGCAACAGATAATATGCAAGGCAACATAGCGGTGAAGTCTATGGTCCCTAACTCATTAGTGAAGCATTTGAGACCCCTCAAGCTGGAATGTAATGGGGATGGGCCAGGAGGAGTGAAGGGACACCTTTGGCAGGGGTGGGGGACGGAGGCCAGCCAGGGAGAAAGGAGTTTTAAAAGGGAGAGGGGAAGAGAGGAAAGGGTAGACATGGTGAGGAGAGAGGCAAAGCATGAGTGTAGTGCAAGGCAAGAGCAGGATGGCAGAAAGTTGGAGGAAAGAGGAAGTGAACAGGCTCTGGTGAGAGCCAAGGGTAGTCAACCAACTGGCAGGGGCTCACCTCCCTGTGGGAACACACGAAAAGGCTGGGAGCCGCCCAGCTAGCCAGTGAGGCAGCAGCCACACCACTGAGGGGGCAAAGGTGTGAGGGAGATAACCTGGGAACCCCCTCATCCCTCTTCCCACATGGAAGCATCTCAGGAGAACCAAACCACTGCAAAGCACATCCTGGTAGGTGGAGGGAACATACCCCATTGAGGCTGGGGATGAGAAGTCAGAGATGCTGGCAACCTAAGACCAAGCATCCTGCCTCTGAGGCCTAGGGAAAAACAGACTGAGCCCTACAAGGAGAGTCTGAGGGCCTTGGGAATGTTTAGTTTGGAGAAGAGGAGACTGAGGGGGGGACATGATTGCTCTCTTTAAATATTTGAAAGGCTGTCATTTGGAGGAGGGCAAGGAGCTGTTCCAGTTGGCAGCAGAGGACAGGACTCGAAGCAACGGGCTTAAATTACATGCAAAAAGGTATCGGCTGGATATTAGGAAAAACTTTTTCACTGTCTGAAAAAGGCAGGCAGAATCCTTCCTTTTCATGGTCTGAAGGAGGACTCAGCTGCCCAGGGAGGTGGTGAGCTCCCCTTCACTGGCAGTTTTCAAGAAGAGGCTGAATGAATATTTATCAGAGATGGTTTAGGTTCATTCCTGCATTGGGCAGGAGTTTGGACTAGAAAGTCTGTATGGTCCCTTCCAACTCTGTGATTCTGTGATCACAGGAATAATTCAGGCTGGCTTAATTTTCAGCAGGAAGCTGATGTTTGTTCTCCTACACCTGATCAGGTGTGTGAGAGGGGATTTAATGGCTAGTCACAGTCTGTGGAGATAACGTTTAACAGAGCATTCTTTTCAATGGTCTGGTGATTGGAATGGCAAGATTTTGAGGCGTTTTTCTAGGATATGATATTATCCTTCAGAATCTTCTTGCTAGCGGACCTTCATGGACACCAGTCTGTTCATCTTCCTTACAATGGAAATGGGAAACTGAAGGAGGGGAACAGGTCTGTCACCATACAACCGGTGATTTTCACTTGAAGGTCTCTCTGATCCCTAATTAGCATTACAAGAGTAAGGAATCTTTAACATCTAGTTATGCCTTCAGAAACAATATTCCTTGGCATCAGAAGGAATATGGATTTTTTAATTTAAATATTTATGCCCTTGTGGCTAAAGGCAGCTTATAATTCCAAAACTTAAAAACATATAAGACACAGTAAAAACCCGTTTACCCCCTCTCTCAAGAATATGCCTACCATTTAAACCCCATTAAAATCCATTATAAACAAAACGACCTTATAGCAGCTCCTAAAGATTATGTCCTCATCTCGTCAGGAAAACTGGTCTCAAAAGTGATAGCCAGTATAGAAAAAGAACAGGTTCTACTGTATGTCAAGTGGGTCACCTTAAGGGGAGAACTATCCACTTACCTGGTACTGGCAGGGAAAGTTCTGCTGAAGCTCCCAACACCTGTCCTTGGTCAATGGAATGGCAGTGGGGAGTAGAAGGGAGAAATGGCATGCTCGGTGCCAGAATGTCTCTTCCTGTTTCGGAACAGGAATTGATGTCATGATGCTATAAGAATTTTTAAATCTCTATAGTAAAAACCATAGAGATTTGGAAATATCCTGTAATGGAACGAATTTACTTCCTATTTGCAGACTGAGGGCCAAGCTACACATGACGAATGACACTTGAACGGCAAGTGTATTTCTCACTGTTCACTTGCCCTCCACTCAATCCACTTGCCGTTCAAGTGTCATTCGTCATGTGTAGCTTGGCCCTGAGAGTGATATCAGGACACTCTAGAAATTTTCTCTTCAGAGTGATTTAAAAATTTCTATAGCATCATAACATCACTTCCTCTTCCTAAACAGGAAGTGATGCCCTGGCAGTCTCTGCTCACCAATGCTCCTGGGGGAAACAGGTAGAATGTGACAACTAGTGCAGTGGAGCACAGGGACATATTATCAGAATGATATGGTTATATGTAGAATAGAGAGAAAAACACTTTCAATGTAATCCAATAGGATGAGAATAATATTTTATTTGCATATGAGATAAGACTTCTTCCTCTTGCACACAGTGTTGCTATCTGGACCACATCAGATAAGTATTTAATAAAGTGAATGAATTTTAAAAAATAATGAAAAAGAAACATTCTCTTTAGTGGGAAAGATAGCCTGAAAGAAGAGAAATGCAGATGAAAAAGTTTTATATGCTCTAAGTTGTGGGTCAGATTTCCACAGGATACCTTGAGGCTACAGTGGATTAATGCTACTATATAATCAGTCACCTGTGAACAGTTTCAAGAAAGTTTGGTGAAAGACATTTATCATTCTCCAATTAAAACGTCAAATCTAATTAGACTTTGCCTCAGTATACCGTACCTTATCACAGAGGTGCAATGATGAAGACTTTCTGGTGAATCCCTAAAAAGCAAGGAGGGTAGCCTTAAAGTTCAATATAAGCCTGGGGAACCTTTTTGTAAGATATTTCTACTACAGGGGAATTAATCCATCATCCATTTGTGGTGTAGCAGATACCTGTGGGCTTTAGTATAGTAGCTGGAATGAAAAGAAGAAAAGGAAGTGGCTCTCATATGGCCACCAATCAAGCTGTTCTCTGATGAGGAAAGATGTGTGGAGGGCCCCTAGGTTGCTTTGATGGTGATTGGCACTAGCCATTGAGTCCTTGGCAGTGTGGAGGCTTCAGCATTCATTTGTTGGGACTTGCTTTTAATAAGATATGACACGGCTTCACAAAGCCAGCTCCTAAATAATGTGCCTGTTGCTTATTCATACCAAAGGCCTGCAGCAACAGTATTTATGAGGGGTAGGAGGAATGTCTAACTAGCTGCCAAAAGCAGACAGTGGCAATCAATGTGTCTAATAGATCTTTATTAATAATGCCCCAAATGTCCTCAGGAAAAAAAAGAGATGTTTCCAGAATGAAGCCGCTCCCTCATAACTTTTGTTTTCCTTCAACCTACACATAGTGAAGGAGGCACATATCCTGTCAAGAATAGGTCAAAGAAACAGCGATGATACTTCTGACTCTGTACAAGCACTTCATCATCTCTCTCTCAGAGAATGACTGCCACTGTTTATTTTGTAATCCCTCTTGCCTTTGCAGCCTCAAGATTTGATGATCTGAACGTCTTCCATGAGGTGCTGATCTTGGAAGGTTTCGGGGACAGAGAATTCAGCTGCCTGTCTCCCATCTTATGTGGTTCACCAACACATTATACAAGATTTCCAGCATCTGCTGCAGCAGCTTCCTGTTACGCTCTGCACACCGTTCAAGATGGATTTAATGTACTGAAGTCTAACTAGCTATGAATTTTACACACGGATGAACTATATTGTTCCCACCATTCTGTGTGTGTGTGTGTATGGGGGGGGGTGCTCTTCAACCTGTCAAGAGAGAGTGGCAGTGCCTCACATTTATGAAGGAGGTGACATAACAGGATGCACCTACATCTGTTTGGTCATTGCACTATTCTTATACTCTAGCTATTATTCACAACCAGTTTCATCCGAATGGATGAGACAACCTAACTGTGAATTATTGCCATTACACAATGATAGCACAGTATCCAATCAAGTTTGAACGAAGCCAGAGAAGCACATTTTCAACTAGAAGATGCTAACTTAGAGACTATCAGAGGCTTATCAAAGCCTGGCAATCAAAATTCATTTCCGAATCTTTTCCACAAAAATTTCCTAATCTAATATCCCTTTTGCTTGCTTTTCACTATTAGGAAGTGTTCCATGTGATGGATCATTTAAAATATTTGCTACTTCTCACCCTTTTATACTGCCTTCCAAAAGCTGGGTGAGCAAGAGGCTGAAGACAAGGAGAATTTGCCATCAAGGAGAAAGCAGGAGAAAGTGCCTAGGAAGAGGATAACAGATCTGTGGCTAAGGGACAAGCAAGAAGTGATGAATTCCACTTGAATGGCAAGTGAACGGACTCACAGATGTATTCCTCCCTGTTTACTTACGCTCCACTGGCACTCCACTTTATCACTCTGTGATCGAGTGGAGTGCCAGTGGAGCACAAGTGAACAGGGAGGAATACATGAGAGTCTGTTCACTTGCGATTCAAGTATAATTCGTCACTTCTAGCTTGGCCCTAAGTGTATCTGATGAAATGGAAAGAATGCCTCAGCAAGACCAGAGGTAAGACTGCAAAGCAGCCTGAGGTAGTCCTATACCAGCATCAACAGGCAACTGTCATGGTAGTCTGGACATTTTCCATCAGTCCACCTACAAAGTATTGGCTAAGGATGAGGAGTCAGGAAATCTGGCCTGTTTGTTTTAATAGGGAGAGTGAATACGAAAGCATCATTTTGGCAATAGTCCTTTACTGACAGTTGTTTAAAAATATGTATTTTTTCCTATTTAAGGCTAAAGTCCTTATTTCTAGGAGATCTGACTGACAACCTGGCAAGGCCTTCACACTTTTGAGGTCCTATAAGGTCACCCCAACTTCCTTCACCATAGCAATGGCTCTGTCGACAAAGCTTATGACTAGAGATGGGCATGATCCAAAAAAAATAAACGATCCAGCTGATCGGTGCCGGCGACGATCCCGAATTAATGATCTGCACTGATCATCTCCCGTTCCTGAGCCGTGGATCATGGATTGTGGAGGCTGCTATTCCCAGCTATATGGGAAGGTGGGTGGTGGCGGCAGCCACCAGGCCTGGTGGGCATGGGGAGGCGGCAATGAGCTGCCTCCCCTGAGGGGGCGGGGGGGGGTCTGGCCGCTTGCTGGCAGCACCCCCCCATGTGCCCGCCTGCCAGGCCAAACTGGAGCGTGCTGGAATTTCCAGCAAGAAAGGAACGGTGGGTAGTGGTGGTGGCCACCAGGCCTGGCGAGCACAGGGAGGCAGCGGAAAGCCACCTCCCCTCAGGGGCCGGGGGGTCTGGCCACTCGCTGGCTGCTCCGTGGTTGGAAGGAAGCCCTGCTGATCAAGGAAAGCTGGACTTCCATTGGGGTTTCCAGAGCAACAGAACGAGGGCAAACAGAGCTCAGGCATTCCCCTGGCTCCGTTGCCAGGGGAATAGATTGCTGGTGCCTGAGTGTCTGGATCCCTGATCCGAGCCTGATCGCTCTGATCCAAGCCTCTCCCAACCGCTGGATCATTGGCCATGGATGATCACGGTTCACGATCGCGCGATCGCCATTATCGTGGGTTTTTTTCGATCGTAATGCAGATCGTGCCCATCTCTACTTATGACAGCTCATGCTAACAATGCCCCAATCCAGAGAACTGACAACTAGTTTCACACAGTGGAACTGGGCTCATGCTTGTCAGACTGCCCTCCCCTATATTGATCTGAAAAGCAGATGATACGACATGGCTTCTTGAGATGGGGCTTCTAGTGATCTCAAGGGCGGGGGGAATCTCACTGAGTATGCAAAAGCTTTTAGGGCTAAACTGTTTCTGATGCTTGTGTTCTGGGCATGGAACTCCCAATGTGTGATTTAACCCCAAGAAGTTGTGGAGGGGGTCATATTGCTCAGAGCACTAGAGAAGGGAAGGCCAAACTCTTCTCCCACCCCAGGACACTTGCCCAAGTAAAAATACCTCTGTCCCAGGCTGTTTTAAGCCCCAGTACAGAAAAAAGAAGGATCAGTACAAATGTGTGTGCGCTTTCTCTGCTGGGATAATGGGGTTGTTTTGAATCAAGAAACTGGCATAGGTAACTGAGTTACTCCAATATTCCCAACATCCCCAAATTATACATCTGGAGGCAGGGGTCATTTCGTAGAAAAAGAGCTGAAGGAACTAATTAGCATAACTAATTAGCATATGCCACGCCCCCTGACATCACCTATCCTGGCTGTTTTGGACGCAATCCTGGCCATTCAGGGCCAAAAAGGGGCCCAAAATGGTCAGGATCGGGCCACTGCTGAGCGGGAGAGTGATCCACCACCCGTCAGAGGCCCGATCCGGGCCGTTTTGGCCCCAATCCAGGCTGAAACGGGCCCAAATGGCTGAGGGTCAGGTGGGCGGGGGCACCTGTCATGACCTCTTTGGGGTGTTCCTGTGCATTGCCCCTCAAAATGAGCCCTGTCTGGAGGTCAAAACATGGAATTCCGGTGTCATGTGTAGTTTGGCCCCTTAGAAGTGCCATCCTAAGATGTGCTAGACCCTTCTAAGCCCATGTTGTTTGTTTATTTGATTTATACCCTACCTTTCTCCCCAGGAGAAATCAAAGCAGCTTACATTATTCTCCTGCCCTCCATTTTATCCTCAAAACAACTTTGTGAGGTAGGTTAGGCTGAGGGCCAAGCTACACATGACGAATGACACTTGAACGGCAAGTGGATTGAGTGGAGGGCAAGTGAACAGGGAGAAATACACTTGCCATTCAAGTGTCATTCGTCATGTGTAGCTTGGCCCTGTGATTACATGATAGTTCCAAGGTTATTCAACACAGCACAGCTGGGGTTTGGACCTTGGTCTTCCAAAAAATAGTCCAACATTTTAACCATTATATTACATTGACACTCTTTAGGATTTCATTGGAGCTAGTCAAAGTTGTAAATTCAGCTGGGACAGTTCACTTCAAGGGCAAAAACTTGTTATATTTATTCTAACTGCATAAAAAATCATAGGTGTATTTTAAATACCATTTGTTGTGGGCACTTTTAATAATGCAAGTAGCCCCTCCTCATAATAGTATATAGGTGTTGCAAAACAATGTGTTTAGAAACAGAGGGGTGTGTCAGGATGTGCATGTGTTTTTCATTGTCCCCCATTTTCTTTCAAAAGTACTTCTAGAATGCACACAAAATAGGTCTCCAGACTGGGAGGGAAGGAGGAAAATGTTAACAGAAAAAAGGGGTCACGTCACAGCATAAACAATATGAAGCTTACCAAGCAAATCTATATTTTGAAATTTCACATAATAGACACTATTACATTGATTTCTGTATATGCTGGAAATCACGGTTATTGGTTAAAAGCAAAAATGAGCATTAAGCAATGAGATAAATAGAATGTGCTCAAGATACCTTTAACTCAGGGTTCTGTACAGAATGGCCTGATGCAGCCAGAGTGCTGTGTTTCTCTGCAAATTCATTAATCTGTGAAAAACTGTGTATGTTTCTCTCAAGGATCACAGATCATCACGGATGACTAGTTTATGATATGAGGAGGGCTTTCCCTCTTTTTTTTTTTTTAAGCCCAGATATAGTTGTACTGAAGTTTATGGAACGTTCAAGATGCAATTGTTTGTGGCTCTCTTACATCCAACCCTAATGTTCTGTGCTCCACAGTGCCTAGCACAGCTCTTGCATGTTCCACTAAAATATAACAGAAACATTAAAAATCTGTCAGTAAATGCTTAATACTGTAGCAGCAGAGTTGTAGCCAGGGCTTTTTATCTGGGAAAAGAGGTGGTGGAACTCAGTGGGTTGCCCTTGGAGAAAATGGTCACATGGCTGGTGGCCTCGCCCCCTGATCTCCAGACAGAGGGGAGTTTAGATTGCCTTTTGTGCCACTCCAGCGGTGTGGAGGGCAATCTAAACTCCCCTCTGTCTGGAGATTAGGGGGCAGGGCCACCAGCCATGGAACCATTTTCAAGAGGTTCCGGAATGCTGTTCCACCATGTTCCAGCTGAAAAAAAGCCCTGGTAGTAGCCATGATTTAATTGGAAGGCCAAGCTAGCAGAAGCATTCCAGTTGTTCCCTAGAAGATTCTACTTGTGAGTGGTGCCATTTTGAATGTGTTAAATTGGGGAGAAACTTCTAGGGAGCAACTTGAATGCTTCCATATTCAATATAGTATCCCACAGGAGTGAAGATAATTCACTGCTGCAACTCTGGTGTGACTCCTCACTTAGTGAGTTGAATCCTATACAAGACGTAGCAGCTATATAACACTCTAACTTGTTAGTATTTTGAAGCAATGGTGAAAGAGAAGAGGTATCTTTTCCCTAGTAATAAGAAAGTGAGAATAATGTTTTGTCTTATATACTAACTAGGAAAAGCTCATTGTGGGAAAAAATACAATGGGCTCTAGAAAAGGGAGGGCAGGCAAGCAGGCATTGCCTCCTCCTCAATTACTGATTCTGGCTGACTGGAGGTGCGGGGCAGACATTGCCACCTGCTTCACTCCTGATCCCAGCTGGGTGAAGGGGGGGCAGGCATTGCAACACGATCCACACCTTATTCTGGCCAGGTGAAGGGGGCAGGCGTTGCCACCTGTTCCACGCCTGATTCTGGCGGGTGAAGGGGGGTTTGATATTGCCTCCTTCTCTGTGCCTGATCCCAGTTGAGTGAAGGTGGGAGTGGGCATTGCCACCTGCTTAGTTTTTGATCCCAGCCAGGTGAAGGGGAGTTGGATATTGCCTCCTTCTCTGCACCTGATCCCAGCTGGATGAAGGTGGGGTGGGCATTGTCACCTGCTTTGCACTTGATCCCAGCCAGGTGAAGGTTGGTGGGCATTGCCACTTGCTCCACTTCTGATCCAGCTGGGTGAAGGCAGGGGGCAGGCATTGCCACCTGTTCCACTCCTGATCCCAGCTGGGTGAAGGCGAGGGGGGTGGGCATTGCCACCTGCTTCACTCCTGATCCTAGCTGGGTGATGATGGAGGGGCAAGCATTGCCACCTTCTCTGCTTTTGATCCCATCTGGGTGAAGGCAGGGGTGAGCATTGCCCCCTGTTCTGCTCCTGATGCCAGCTGGGTGAAGGCTGAGGGCAGGCATTGCCATCCGCTCTGCACTTGATCCCGGCCTGTGCTTTCCACCATGCCACACTCTCTGGAGGGATGGTCTGCCTCGTCTGAGCTTCACTCCATTGCAGCACACACTGGAGGTGCACCAGGGTAAGAAGTGAGTTGTCAGGAACACCGTTTGCTTTTTATATAGAAGGATAGCCAAGTGGCTCCAATCTGCTGATGCTTAAACCCCTGGACCAGGGCTGCTTAGAAACAAAATAGACATTTCACCAAACTTAGGGAATCCTCCAGGGTTGCAGAAAAATCTGAAACTAAAATAATTGGGGTGTTTAAATCTATTAGAGGAACACAGTGATCCCATAAACCTCTTTAAAGGAATCCATAGTTGGGTCTTATCAGAATAATATTGATTGCATAGAAAACATGATAGATGGTTGGGGCTTGTGTGCTGGCTGGTGTGAATGTGTGAGAGAAAATAAACTTATACTTTGCTTATGTTTACAAATTATATAAAAGTTCTTTATTATAGGACGTCTATACTTTGATAAGAAAGGAGAGATAGTTCTCTATCTACCTTTCTAATTGTGGCCCCTGACCCCAGGGAGGCTCATCTGGCCTCAACCAGGGCCAGGGCATTACGGGTCCTAGCCCCAACCTGGTGGAATTCTGTGTTGGAGAACACTCAGGCCCACCAAGATCCTGTATCCTTTCAGTGGACCTTCAAGACAGAGATGTTCTGTCAGGCATATGGCTGAGGTCATATTAGGTACATCAAATGAGCCTCTCTACCAGTCTCCTGCCAGTGTGTGTGTGTGGGGGGTGGCTATATGGTCATCTATATAGTGATGTGCCCCCCCCCACATGACGTTACAGGGCAATACCAACTTGCATCTCCCCTTTTTTATGTCTGGTGGACAGGAAAATGTGAAAGGGGCCCATCTTGGGATGTTGGAATCTATATTGTTGAGATTCACAATTACTGAAAGTTATGCTTTCCCGAGACTTTTGATTTTATTGTTTTATTCCTCATATTTTTATTGTTGTTGTAACCCACCTTGGGGGGAAGGAGGGCTAAAAATCAAATAAACTAATCTATTGATGGGTGTGGATGGCAGGTCAAGTCCTGCATCCATGGTTGCAAGATGGAAAGAAGGGAGAGAATTGTGACAAAAAGAGGAAGAGAAGGATGTCATGAGGAGGAAGTCCTGAGATTAGCAATACACATCAAAGGATAGTTCAGAGCAGTAAAGAGTAAAAAGATGCCCTGACCTCTCTATCTTTCTAACACTCTGGTTTGTCTCCTTCTGAAAAGTGCTCCTCTTCTAAAAACGGTGTGTTTGTGAAAGAACGTTCAGTCAGGGAAATGCAGGCAAACTGTGTGTGTGCCTGAGGAAAGGTCTTACTTGCAATCAGGGCTCATTTCGAGGGGGAACGCTCAGGAATGCAGTTCTGGCAGTTCCCCAAAGAGGTCACATGACAGGTGGCCCCGCCCACCTGACTCTCGGCCATTTTGGGCACAGATCAGACCTCTGACAGGTGGTGGATCACTCTCCTGTTCAGCAGTGGCCCAGTCCTGACCATTTTGGGCCCCTTTTCAGCCATTTTCAGCCCCCTTTTGCCACTTTGGGCCCAATTTCAGTCCTGAATGGCCAGGATTGGGTCCAAAATGGCCAGGATAGGTGATGTCTGGGGGTGTGGCATATGCAAAACAGTCATGCTAATGACACATTTCCAGTGATGTCAAGGGGCACGGTATATGCTAATGAGTTATGCTAATGAGTTCCTCCAGCTCTTCTTCTATGAAATGAGCCCTGCTTTTAATTGAGAGAGAAATTAATATCAAAAGCAGGCAAACTGTGTGTGAAGCCTGAGAGAAGATTTGTGTGACTGGGTTTAAGTAAAGTAACTTTAAGAACTGAGAACTACTCTTTTGAAACCGTTTACAGTGGTTTTATAAATGGGCAGGGGAGGGACAGGGGAGATTAGGAGCCATCACTTCCACTGATGCCTTCCCCTACTGATAGCTGAAGAGGCGGTGATATCGGCATGGCAACCTCCATTAGCTCTACCCTCTCTACTGCCCCCGCCAGCTCTGCCTCTCCTCTGTGGGCAGGCAAGGAACAGTGGAGTCAGCTGCCCTGGCTCTACCCCACTACTGAGGTGGCAAGGCTACATGCTGATGGATGAATAGGGTTGGGAGCTGCCACTGCTCACCCTCTTCTCTTACACAGCCTGTGCGAGCCTTGCCATCACCATCTCTCCTATGAAGAAGGGTGGGCAGAGGAAAAAGTGCTGCCAAGCGGGCAGCTGGAGATGGAAGAAAAAACTGCAGTGCTACAAATAGGTTGGCTTGCAGATGGGTGGCTGGCTCAGTGGGTGAGCGGAAGGGGAGAATGACCCCCCCCACACACACACAGATGAGTCTCATGGTCACTGCTTGTCAATATATCCGTGACCCTCTAAAATGCTGCCTCTCAGCATAAACCTCTTTCCACACAGGGTAAGAGATACAGGTAGTTTAGGCAGTTACATTTTGTCTCTTGTCTCATTTCTAATAAGTAGAGAGCCCTGACCCTTTTCCCACACACTAGGTCCTCTCTTTCCTTTTCTCAGAGACAATACCAGACAGGGTGGCACAGTTTCTGATGTCAAGCACCCATTACTCAGTCACTTCACAGACTATTGGGGCTGGGAACTAAATACTCTTTCTCTTTTCATGCTGCCACCATTTATTCGCAGATTTGTGTATCTAGATATGACAACCAAGGTTTTGCAGGTGTGTGTCCTTGCATATGTTTCTTCCCCTCAGACTGTTCTCATTTAGTCAGCAGGGAAAACAGAACAAGGAACTTTGATTGAAGATTTAACTCAACAGAGGAGTGATTCATGACTATATATACAAGGTTTCTTAACACTTGAACTTTTGAGATCTGAGTCTATTCATGCTTTCAGATTTCTTGGTTACATCTCTATCAGCTAGCTACAAGTTACTGTTCAATCACTTCCTGGCTCAGGCTGTCATTTTTCACCTTACTCTCTCAGCTGACATACCAGTAGACATGGGCACAAATGGAAAAAAACCAAACGTGTTGTTCTTTGTTCATTGCCATCCACGAACAACAAACAATGAACATAGATGAACCTGACCTGTTACCAAACATGTTCATTGTTCATATTTTGTGGCCATTTGAAGATCCCTTTAAACTATCCACTGGCAGGTGGCAGGAGGGATTCCACCCTGCTGCCAGCCAGCAGATAGTTTAAAGGGCCCTTTCCTGCCACGTGCAAGTGGCAGGGCCCTTTAAACACCCCACAACCCCCAGCCTCCACCCCCTGCCCCACCCCAGCGCCACTGGGCTGCTGCTGCCCAGTGTGAGAGGGGCGGGGAGATTCTCCCCATTTCTCTCACATCGGGTGACCTGGCGCCGTCAGGCTGCTGCTGCCCGGTGCAAGAGGGGCGGAGATATTCTCTCCGTCCCTCTCACACCAGGAAAGGCAGTGCTGCTGGGCTGCTCAGGTGCTGCCGGGCTGCTGTTGACTGGTGTGAGAGGGGTGGGGAAATACTCTCCATCCCCCTCCCACCAGGAGATCCGGTGTGGCCGGGCTGCTGCTGCCCAGTGCGAAAGGGGTGGGGAGATTCTCTCCTTCCCTCTGGCACTGGGAGAGTGGGTGCCATGGGGTGCTCCTGCCCAGTGTGAGAGGGGCAGAGAGATTCTCTCCATCCCTCTCACACCAGGAGATCCAGCGCTGCTGGGCTGCTGTGGCCAGGTGCCAGAGGGGTGGGGAGAATCTCCATGGGATCCATGGGTCCCTCCCTTTCCTGTCATTTTTTGTTCCCATTAGAAAAAAGTAGACTGTCTGTTGGAAGCTACTTTGAGGGGTTAAGTGCTTAAGGAAAGCCAGAAGGAGTTCAGAGTTCAGTCCATGCCTATGTTGCCAGGGGAATTGATTGAAAGTTGCCAGACTGTCTGGCTTGATGAACGGCTGACGAACACAATGAACAAGGCTTGCAACAGCTTGTTCACGAACAGCAGATTGGGTTGTTCATGACTTTTTTTTGTTCGTATTGCTGTTCGTGCCCATCCCTACCTTTGACTCAAGATCACAGGCAGAGCGCTATAGGGTAAGAACCAAGGGCCATCATCCCTTTACCAGTTCTCCTCCAACATTCCATCAGCTTGTATAGAGAAGCAGGACTGAACCTGTCTATCACAATATCTAATTTTCAACATGGTCAGATGTATAGATACTTAAATCCTGAAGCTGTAGCCAA
Organism: Eublepharis macularius; assembly: GCF_028583425.1. Classification (NCBI taxonomy): domain Eukaryota; kingdom Metazoa; phylum Chordata; class Lepidosauria; order Squamata; family Eublepharidae; genus Eublepharis; species Eublepharis macularius. Next base: position 88,534,566 of record NC_072798.1, read on the forward strand.
GAACAGACAAGACAGATCTTTCTACAAACCCCCAAAAGCCTCAGGTTTGCAGGGAATTCAGAAATCTTAAAAAAAAATGGAGGGGGAAGCTACCCTCAAATAAAAAATAGTAGAAGTTGTGTGCCCACTGCTTTTAAGAAATAAATGTGCTTTTAAGAAATAAATAAATATTGTGTGTGTGGGGGGGGTTGCTGACACCACATGAAAGCCAGTGTGGTATAGTGGTTAGAGTTTTAGACTAAGATCTGAGAGGTTCGTGGATCAAATCCCCACTCTGTCATTGGGCCAAGCTACAAGTGATGAATGACACTTGAACGGCAAGTGGATCAAGTGGAGCGCAAGTGGAGGGCAAGTGAACAGGGAGAAATACACTTGTCGTTCAAGTGTCATTCGTCACTTGTAGCTTGGCCCATAGAAGCTCATACCCTCCTTGACTCCCTCAAAAGGTTTTCTCTGCCACCAGAGGCTTTCGCCTCAGACCTCCTTGGTTTAACTGGTAATATCAAAGGCTTGTTATAGATGGTAGTTTTGACAGAATGGTCAGCACGTGAAAGTTGCCATGAGGTTTTCTTAAACAAAAGTCGAATTTATTTATAAGAACATAAGCATGATGGTTGCAGAAGTTTGATAAGAATATTGGTTTCAGAATAATTCTTAAGCTTGATGGTTTTAAAGACTGTTATATATTCACAAACCCAGTCACATAGACTAATTTTCCACAAAGATCTTCACTAATAGAACAAACACTCATCCACACAGACAGAGTCAGTCAGGCCTTTCCACACAACTTTCTTGACCTAGATGGAATAATTTATCTCTCAGATATATGCTGGCTGCCCCAGGTGAACACATAGTTTCCCTGACTTAGAATTAGGCTCTCAGGCTTCCACAAAGCTTCCCTGATTTAGAATCCTTTGTCTGAGAAACACACAGACTCTCTCCAGAACACAGTTTCATTGAACTTGGCAGAACAAAAACTTTCTCTCAGGGCCAAGCTACACATGACAAAAGACACTTGCCTGGCAAGTGGATTGAGTGGAGGGCAAGTGAACAGGGAGAAATACACTTGCCATTCAAGTGTCATTTGTCACTTGTAGCTTGGCCCTCAGAAACACACAGACAGTTCAAGCTCCACACAAGTTGCCTGACTTAACTGGAATAACCTCTCTCCAAATTATAGAAAGGGTGAGTGAAAAACTTTCCCTCAGCACTGACTAAAAACTGCAGTTCATCCTTCTCCCTAGGGCACCGCTACGCTCCATTCAGATCACTCATCCATCCTTCTTTCCTCAGAGGCCTACTTTAAAAATCACAACAAATGAAAAAGCTTATTAGCAAGCAGAAATTGAAAAAAACTCAGTTATATGCAAAACATTACACTTTCCTTCCACACAAAAAATCTATTCCATCTTCTTTCTTTCCAGACACGGGGGAAGAGTTACTCCCAAATTAAAGTGAATGTGGATTGAACAATGCAATCCAAACGATTTTTTTTCAGGGTACAAAAATGTATGTTCAAACCAGACTCAAAATATTTGCCTATACCTTTGCAAGACTGTAGACTTTTGGGCTGAAGGAGAAAACCAGTAACACTATCTCTTGAGCAAATTTCTCACTTAGAAGTTGCAAGGCTATGCTGATATTAAAGAAGACTACATTTGTGTCTTTCTTCTCCTTCTCGGAGATATGCTATTTCTCATTTTGCTGCGCTGGAAAAATACACCCTTTAAGATGATGAAGGAATGTTTGTTTTTTTCGTTTTGGTACAGGAAGTTTTCTGTGGGTTTACATTGCCATACACGGATACTTTATGGTACTGTTAACGAAAGGCCCCCTTTTAGTACATACTCTGTGTTTGAGCAATAAAAACCCTTCAAAGACTGTTCCACATTTATAACATAACATACTGATAATTTATGGTGCTGTTACTCTCATTTAGGTTTTATAGCCTATATTTATTACTCAGCAATGAAAACCACTGTTTATATTATGAATCAGTATGACATTTCTGAAAAAAAGTTCTGAACATTTACCATTCTGAAACTAAAAGAGCTACTCCTTCCAGTAATAAACTCTGGTGCTGCAAATAAGAGACCCACAATATACAGGCACCAAGGGTGTAGAGAAAACAACTTCACCTGAAGAAGTAGTGAGCTCATACTCTGCTTGTTTCATATGTTCCTGCCTGAGGGAGGAAAGGGCCCTTAACATATGCCAAAGCTGAATCTAGAATTCATATGGGATGCAGAAAAGCATAGATACCAAAACTCAGGCCACTCTGCAGATGAAAAACTGACAGTAATAATTAGAACACTTAAAAATATGTTTACAAGGATTGACTGCCTACACCAAGAGACTCCCTTGTTCTTTTAGACTGAGTCCAGTGTTGGAGCATCTCCAAAACTTGTGCACCATGCCCCTGTTGAAAGTAAACAGATGGCCTCAATCTCTCGTGTAATGAATCATTTCGCCATGTCCTCCATGTGAACAACAGCCGTAAAAACAACAAGAAACCTACTAAGAAACGAATAGAATGACTGTAAAACATGAATGGAAAAGATGCTTGATGAAATTTTAATGAAGTTGAGGGTTTTTTTCCCCATCACAGCTGCCTAAACACTGTTTGAGATATTCTGCCTGCCTATAAATTACCAACGTTTATTATAAGATTGATGCAATAACCACAGATGCTATTTACCTCAAATAATGAATGGGAAATAAATAGGCACTTGAAATGACATGTACCCCACACACATTCAGAGGACAACTGCATGGTTATCGTCATTATTAAGCTGGACTTGAGTCTGTTCAAATAACCAACTTGTAATAAATATGCATAATGGTACATCTCCATAATAAAACTGGATGGTGCATAGCAGCATTATCTTGCCTTCTTACACAATTCACTTTTCTCTTACTCTGTTTCCCCCCCCACTTACTTCTTTTTTTGTTTCTATTTCGTCATCTGTCATCCTGATTTTGAGGAAGCAGAGGTGTTCCTTTGCCTGGGGACTGAGAGTGCCAACTGAATCTTCTTAGAGCTTAAACTTCACAGAAACAGGCATACAAAGAGACTGACCCGTAGCAATGTAGACACATATTTCAGGAGACCCAAATCATATTGACAGAGTGATGTTCTGAATGGAGAACTATAAAAAGGTGTCAACAAACTAGAACAGGTTCAGAGGAGATCAGCAAAGATGGTCAGGAGTCTGCAAAATAAGTCATATGAAAGAGAGTTTTCAGTAACTATGTTTAGACTAAAGAAGATAATAATAGATGATTTGATCATACTCTTCAAATATCTGAAGGGCTGCCACATGTTTTCTGGTGCTCCAATGGGAAAGGCAAATGTGCTTAGGGTTGAACATTGGAAGAGAGTTCTTAATTGAAATAACATTTTAAAAATGGATGCAGTTGAATAGGTGAGGATAGGTTCTCCTTAGCTGGAGGTTTTAAAACAGAGGCCATCTATAGGAAATGCTCTAGTTTGGATTGTCTGCATTGTGCAATGGGTTTGTCTGTTAGTTATTTATTCAGAAAATGTGCATGTCACACCACCAAAGACCTGTGCAAGACAGTTCAAAAAGTTAAAATAATAAAGAGACGTAAAATACAAAAGAGTCCAGTAGCACCTTTAAGACTAACCAATTTTATTGTAGCATAAGCTTTTGAGAATCATGTTCTCTTCATCAGATGTATGGAGGGCAGAAGGAAACTGGTCAAATATAGAGGAAGGGAGGGGAGGGGAGGGGGAGGAGGAGAAGGGGGATGTAAACAACTCCTTAAACAATATTAATCAGCTTAAGATGTTATTCATGAAATAGCCCTCAGGCTCAGGTAGACTGTCCAGTTAATCTACAGGGAAAGTTCCAGATGAGACACTGCCCAGATGGGACCAAGCTCCCAATACCTCGATCAGAGCTGCAGGTACTAGGGTTGTGTGCTTCAGGTTTCTGATTAGGGTTTTTAAACCCAATGGAGCCCAATTTGGAAAGATTCGGGGTTCCTGAATCAGCTCAGCATTCCTGAGCCGATTCAAAAATCCCAGAGCAAAACTTTCCGAAGCGATTTGTATCGCTTCGGGAAGTTTCAGGCAAGAGCAATGCTCTTTTTGCTGCTTGCTCTTTTTGCTGCTTGCAAGTGGCAAGAAAGGTATTGCTTTAAGAATGCCGGTCTCCTTAGAGCTGATGGGAGAGGATTTCCCTCTCATCAGCTGAAAAAAGCCCTTTAAATGCCAGCTGCTTTTTTCAGCTGACAGGAGGGGGATTCCCTTCTCATCAGCTAAAAAAAGCCTTTTAAATGCCTCAAAGGGGTGCCTGCCAGAGATGCCAATACCGGGATGGAGGTACTGGAAGCCCCTGCACAAGCCCTAGGAGGAACCAGCAGCAACAGCCACCTGAGAGAGCTGGCTGGACCCCAGGAGACCGGCATGGCACCTTGTGAGCAGAGACAGAGGAGGCTGGGTCACATCACCTGGAAGGGCCCTGCCAGCCCTGTCCTGCAGGAAAGAATAAGAGAAAAGGGAAGAGAGGAAGGAGGCACACCTGAGGAAAGCCCCAGCTGGGATACATCCAGCCCTGCCCTGCAAGAGAAGAGAGGAATGCAAGGAGAGACTAGGGAGAGGGAAGAAACACCTGAGGGCATACCAGCCAGATAGCGTCAGGAGCGTGAAGAAGCCTGGGAGGAAGGGTGGGGGAAGTTGGAGGAAACCCTATAAAGGCTGGCTTAGGAGAGAGATCGTGGTGAGGTGTGTAGGAGGAGTGATGGAGTGGAGTGGGAGTTGTTGGAGGTTGGTTGGCAAGGAGGAGTATGAGTGAGCAAGGAGGGAAAGCTTTTGATAAGGTCCCCCATGACATTCTGATGGGCAAACTGGAAGACTGTGGACTGAACTATAGGATAGTTCGGTGGATAGGGAACTGGTTAGAGGACCGCACCCAAAGTGTGGTGGTCAATGGCATTTCGTCAGATTGGAGGGAGGTGTCCAGTGGGGTGTCTCAGGGCTCAGTTTTGGGCCCGGTACTTTTCAATATTTTTATCAATGTTCTGGATGAAGGAGTGGAAGGGCTGCTCATTATATTTGCTGATGATACCAAACTGGGAGGAGTAGCAAACACCCAAGAAAATAGAATTAAAATTCAGCAAGACCTGAATACTCGGGAGAAGTGGGCAGCTGTGAATAGGATGCAATTCAACAAAGACAAGTGCACAGTATTACATCTGGGCCACAAAAATGGGAAGCACAAATACTGGATGGGGGATACACTTCTGGGCAGTAGTATATGTGAAAGGGATCTTGGGGTAAGAGTGGACTGTAAACTAAATATGAGCAGTCAGAGTGATGCGGTGGCAAAAAAGGCTAATTCAATCTTGGGTTGTATCAAAGGGGCAATAACGTTGAAATCGCGGAGGTCATAGCCCCTCTCTATACTGCCTTGGCCAGGCTGCACCTGGAGTATTGTGTACAGTTCTGGAGGCCTCACTTCAAAAAGAATGTGGACAAAATTGAGAGGGTGCAGACGAGAGCAACGAGGATGATCAGGGGCCTGGAGACTGAGCCCTACGATGAAATGCTGAGGGCCTTGGGAATGTTTAGTTTGGAGAAGAGGAGGTTGAGGGGAGACATGATTTCTCTCTTTAAATATCTGAAAGGCTGTCATTTGGAGGAGGGCAAGGAGCTGTTCCAGTTGGCAGCAGCGGGTAGGACGCGAAGCAATGGGCTTAAATTACATGCACAAAGGTACCGGCTGGATATTAGGAAAAACTTTTTCACGGTCAGAGTAGTTCAAAAGTGGAATCAGCTGCCTAGGGAGGTGGTGAGCTCCCCTTCACTGGCAGTTTTCAAGAAGAGGCTGGATGAATACTTGTCAGAGATGCTTTAGGCTGATCCTGCACTGGGCAGGGGGTTGGACTAGATGGTCTGTATGGCCCTTTCAACTCTATGATTCTGTAAGTATTCTATAAGAAAGGAAGGTCAGTGAAGGAGTGGAAGGAGGGAGGTGGGAGCAGGGGCTGGGTCAAGTTGAGTGGGCCTGCTAGTGGACTGAGAGGGAGTAAGGGTGAGGTATACCTCCCCTCCTTCCACAAAGCAGGACCCTATAGTATCCCTGATGACACCCCAGAACCAGAGTCAGGCACCCCGGCATCTTGCACAGCAGCGCCTGGGACGAATCCTGACAGCAAAAAACCTCCTGGGCCAACTTGCAGTGGGCACACTCCCACCAGACGCAATGATGTCACATTCAGAAGTGATGTCATCACACCTGCCAGGAGAATATCACTCACAGTAGGTGCCAGGTCCTCCCCCCTCCTCCTGGGAAGGTAAGGGGATCTGGCAACCCTAACACAGAAAATATTCTGGTGCTTCAGATCCCCAAGAATCCTAGTTGAGTCATGCTAGTCTATTTTTCTTTCCATAACACTTTCTTTTTGAGGGGTCCTACTTCTTACTTCCAACCCTTAAAATAGAAAGTGAATAATATGCACCTTTCCCTTTGCATTGTTTCTCCACTGGCACCCTCTCACCTTTATAAAGCTGGTCATGTGTCAAAGTGATAAGTGACATTTTGCAAAACAAAGGGGGAAATGAAATCTAAAATAAAAGGTATTATAAATACTTTTATCTATAAATATTTAAGAACTATGGACAGTTTCATTATTTTGGAGGGGTACTTTGAGAATCTTGGCCTTCAAGGACAAAGTCTCTCAGAACGGGAATTGGCAGAAAAACTAAAATAAATGCCTCATTTCATAGGATATCACTTCTACTTTATACAAGACATGGCAACATGTGGCTGGACCCTAAGAAAAAATCAGTATGGTGGCATTGATCTTTTATTGATGAGTTCCTTAATTGGTCAGGACATTGGAAACTGCCCAACCACCAACCTCTAGGTAGGGTTGCCAGCTGAGAACTAGCAGCTCTTAGGAGCTTCTGGGTAAGGATGAGCCTTGCACTACTTCACACTATCACATTTCTCGTAACATAACTGGAAGTGACATCATGCATCACCAGGGAGGCTCTAGCAATCCCCCAAAGCTCACATTTTGACCCATTTTCTACCACTGCTCCACCAGGCAGGGAGCAAGAATAGGTGCAGTAGGCCTCTTTTTGTATTTATAGATTGCCTTTCTCACTGAGACCCAAGGCAGATTACACAGTATAAGTCCGTTTGATCAACAACTAGGGCAACTAATAAACAACAGAATAGGGTATACATGGCAGATACTTGAGAAGTAGCATACAGTTAAAATACAGGAATATAGCAATGAAATATCGCTGGATAAAAACATATTAAGTGACACAGAAACTAGTCAGTAAGATCATATCTATATCCACAGGCAGCATACAATATTACAGTTTTAAAACCCTGGCCGTTTCCACATGGCTTACCTTCTTCTGGAAAACAGCATATTTGCACACGAAATCACACTAGGAAGATGCTGTTATTGTGCAAAATCGTGCAAGATTTCGTGCAATTTCGTGCGATTTCGCGCATGAAGACACTGTTTTCTGGAAGAAGGTAAGCCGTGTGGAAACAGCCCCTGTCTCTTTTCCAAACCATCCCTCTGCACCATTTCCTTACAGCACAGCCCTATTGCTCAAGTGAAAAAGCCCTCCTGAATAATTCAGTCTTGCATAGTTACCAGAAAGCCAGGAGAGTGGAGACTTTCCTGACCTCCTCAGGCAGTCATCTTTTGTCCAACAGAAATGACTTCCTTTTTTTGTCTATGCTGTTAAACACTATATTTAAAAAGGAGTATACTAAGTATAATTTGGGGGTGGGCTGTCAATATTTGATATGATTATGTTGTCTTGACTTTTTAAAAAGAATTGCCAGGATGAGGAAGTCCATCAGTACTTATTTGCTCTTTGGAATAACATACACTATGCCCGCATTGAAGAGTAAATATGGAGAAATAACTGGATGCAAAACATCTGTCCTTGGTTCCATTGCACACCTGAAAGTTTCACCCCTTGTGGATTCTTTCATTTCACTGCATTTATGCTATGTGCGAAACTTCGTCCATTCTAATATTTTTTTAAAAAATATTTCAAAGTCTGAAACCCCACAGTGATCTATTTTCACAGTAATTTTAGATCTGGTTCATAGATTTTTATTCAGCTTCATGAATGCATTGCTTTGCTTCATCCCCCACCCCACCCCATAAACAAATAGTTCAGATTGTACTATTAAGGTTTAACATTCATAAACATGTCAAAGTTTGAGGGCACAAAGGAAATGCAGGACTTTAACTTCTTCATGCTAGTGCTCTGTGTCATTATTTACATTTATTAACAAGCTCAGGGATTTTCTGTTCTAGTGCTCTTGAAGAAAACATTGAAATTAATTACACATGAAAGATTTTTACACTAAAAAGGTCTGTTGCAGTTCTTAGAAAAGTCATTTAATATTTGCCCTCCTTTCATAATTATCAAGTTTCCCAGAACAGACCTATCTGACTGATTGGGATAACCATGTGTCATTTCCAGATGGAAACATTCTTTTGCAACATTCGCATAGACAGTTCTGACTTTGGGCCAAAATGCACATTATGTTTTATACAAGTTCCCAACAGGGACTGATAGCCAGATTGCAATTGTCCCAAGCGTCAACTCTCTGTAAAACAGGAACCCAATTTGGAGAAGGACCATATGCTACCTGAAATGGTCTCCTTGTGAGTAAGTGGGAGAATTAGTGGAAAAGAAGATGGCTATACAAGAGGTGGTAACAATGGGATCTCCATCAATAATTTACGGGGTCCTATCCCAAGGATGCACAGAGAGCCAGTGTTGTTAATTAAAGGGTAGCTTTATTCAAGAGGCAAATACATACACACACATAATATTGCACACACACAAGAGGCCTAGGAAAAGCAGTGGTGAAGGTGGAATAGATTTGAGGGATTGCAAGGTGATAATTACCTATCCGGAGAGCAGGGAAGTCTGCAGAGGGGGAGCTTTGAACATCAGCATTCTCAGCCAGAGGAGCAAGAGGCTTAGGGAGCAATAGGGATCCAATAATCTCACTGCACAGTTTGAATGGGGCAAGGGTCCCTATTTTATAGGGTAAAATGTGCCCTGAGATGCGGTAGCCCACCTGGCCATTGGAACAAAGACTCCAACGGTCAGTTCCTGGGAGTAACAAAAGGTTTGATTACCTTGATTGCTAGCTGCTGGGGCGAGTGAAAGAAAACACAAAGTCTCCTCTGGGACTGCAAAAAAGGGGCAGTTTGTTAATGAAGTCCACCAGAGCTAAGTTGATGAATTTAGTTGGGAATGTACCTTACCAGGAATGAATTCAAAATACTTATGAATGCTAATTGATTAGCTCCTCAATCAAGGACAGGAGATCTCATCATGGAAGGAGGGAAAGGAATGTGTTAAGTGGGGTGGCTCTGCAAGACCTTTGTTGCTCTGAATTCCTTACAGGGCTGGGGAGCCTGTAAACTAATCACTGCTAGTCTCTTCACATTTACATACAGCATTCCATTCATGCCTCAATCTCCCGGGCGGGACTCAGTAACTGCGAGCTGGAATTCCCCTAGCTGCAATCCAAGCTGCCGTTTTAATCTAGGGGTCTTGTGATTTTATATCACAGGTAACCATGTTAAATGGCTATTAAAGATGGTGGAGACCAGGCCGACTGCTTACACATAGTGGAGGTGGAAGTACATGCTATTGGGTAGAGGAGGGGAGCCTGCCTTCCTCCACACCATTTTCCAAACTGAAATGTCCTGGGGGATATTTGGTCCATGAGCGGGGGAGGGCTGCACATGCAAGCATTCAATAGATACACAGCCCCTCAACTAGGCAAATTACACCCCCCAGTCTACTTCAGCTCTGTGAAATGGCATGGGGAACACAGGAACAAGTTGCCACTGGGGACTCACAGCTGTGACAGGTTGCAAGTCCCCATGATGAGCTCATGTAAAACATAGCTTGTAGATCGGCCATTTGCCATGCACTTAAAAGGCTCGGGATATCCTTTCAGTTTCCAGTAGGTCTTTCATAACAAGGTTCCTGCTAACTCTCCTCTGGTTGAGCAACGTTATTTCCTATGACTAGTTTTTGTCACCTATCTAGAGGAGTTAGCTGTGTTAGTCTGTAGCAGCAAAACAGTAAAGAGTCTAGTAACGCCTTTGAGACTAATCAACTTATTTGTAGTATAAACTTTCGAGAGCCACAGCTCTTTGTCGGATGCATCTGGGGACTTATTTAGACTCCAGCTTAGACTGGAGTAACTCTTCTTAGGATTGCACTGTTTGTCACCCATCTAGAGGAGTTAGCTGTGTTAGTCTGTAGTAGCAAAATAGTAAAGAGTCCAGTAGCACCTTTGAAACTAACCAATTTATTGGTAGCATAAGCTTTTGAGAGCCACAGCTCTCTTCATCACATGCATCTGTTGATGACAGCTGTGGCTCTCAAAAGCTTATGCTACCAGTAAGTTGGTTAGTCTCAAAGGTGCTACTGGACTCTTTACTATTTTGTCACCTATCTGAAACCCTCTCATACTAAGCTTGATTGTATATCCTTAAATTAAGAATTCCATGGAGTCCCTTTAGGCATATGAGATTACTCAAGAAGAAGATGATAAAAAGGAAGAGTCACAATGTTAAGTTTAGGAGTTAGACCCTCTGGAAGCAAACAGAGAAACAGAAACAGACTGGGTACAGAAACAAAACAGTGGAATCTTTCATGACCAATTAGAAGAATAAAGATCAAGATGGGTAGCTGTGTTTGCTACCCTAGTCGGAAGTAAGAGGCAGACACAGGCTTGGATACTAAGGGCCATTTTATTAAAGCAACAACATACCAGATAACTGTGGTAACAGGGGGACTAACTAGTGGTACAGGTCAAGCTAGTGGTCACCATGGGAACTCCTCCTTGTACCTGTCTGGGTGAGACCCACTGCCCAGGTGCAAGCTATCCATAAGACATGATTTTGGCCCGGCCGGCTAGGTAAATGGTTCCCCCCATAAAGCTCCAAACACCCCAAGCCATAGAGCTGGAGGGAAGGACTTGTCTGGGAGGTTCCATCAGGCAGTCTGCCCTTGCAGCTGGGCTGTGGATCCACAGCCGCTCCAGACAGACTCCAATTCCCCACCAATGGGGCTAAGCCAAGGGTGCTCACTGGCCCACTCTCATATTCCCAACTTTAACTTGCCAGTGACCTAATTATGCTACAGCACCTCCAAGTCCAATTGCCACAACCACTGCATGCAGAGCAAGGTAGGTGAAAAACCCCTTTCACTGCAGCCAATTTGGTGGAAGGGAAAAAAATTCCTATCTGGTCGCTTTGTAAAGGTGACTGGCTAATCCTGCCCTGCTACAGGGCATGGAGGGTGGGCAAAGCTCAAGACACCAATTGATGGGATGATGGCTGGACTGTGCTCTAATGCTCATAGCTCCACCCCCCTTTAGATGCCTTGGAAGGAGGGGGCTTCCCCTTCTCATTCCAGGGCAGCAAAATACGGTGCCCGGCTGTAATGGCCATCAGTCAAGGCTGGGATTGCCTCCTAGTCTGTCTGTAGCAGTAGATCCAGAGGAATTAGCCGTGTTAGTCTACAGTAGCAAAATAGCAAAGAATCCAGTAGCACCTTTAAGACTAACCAACTTTATTGTAGCTTAAGCTTTTGAGAATCACAGTTCTCTTCATCAGATGCATGGAGGGTATGAAGAAACTGGACAGATAAATATAGGTGGTGAGGGGAGGGGTGAGTAGACGCAAATCTGGCCAGATAAATATAGGTGGTGAGGAGAGGGGTGAGTAGATGCAAATCAGTTGCAAAAGTCATGAAAGAGGTGGAGTGCACAATCAAGGCTTGGTGTGACCCCTCCCCTCCATAGCTGAATCAGAATAGAATGGCTGAAAGGCAGTTACTTCTGATAATGAGATAACCATTCATAGTCTCTATTCAATCCAAGTCTGACTGAGTCAAATTTACATATGAATTCCAATGCAGCAGCTTCCCCTTGGATTTGTTTTTGAAAGGTTTCTGTGGAACTATGACCTTTAAATCCTTGATGGAATGTCCTGTTAGATGAGCTGTAATATGTAAGGCAACATAGTGATGAAGTCTACCATCGCTAACTCATTAATGAAGCATCAGAGACCCCATCCGTACAATACAGCCCTCCCAACACACAACCATACTTCATATTATTTGTTTCAGTGAGATCAGATAGTTAAGTGCTGGGTGATGTATCCATTGATTCCCTATATTTGCAGACTAAATACTTATTAATACAGCTTCAGAGAAACAACCTAATTAAAACTTCATTGACAAAATCATTCCGGAAAAACCATATTGGTAGAAAAGGGCAACCAAGATTATTTTACTATGATCAAAACCATCAGACCACTAGGCAAGATGAAAGAAAAGAGAGAAAGCGTTCACTATGGGAAATGGTGATAATAACTGGAACAGAGCTGCTGTAGCATAGTGGTTAAGTGGCTGGGCTCTGAGTCAGCACTCTCCTAGTTCAACTTCCACTGCTGCCATGAGACCCACTTTGGTGTAGTGGTTAAGAGCATAGGACTCTAATCTGGAGAGCCGGGTTTGATTCCCCACTCCTCCACTTGAAGCCAGCTGGGTGACATTGGGGCAGTCACAGCTTCTAGCTCTCTCAGCCCCACCCATCTCACAGGGCGTTTTGTTGTAGAGATAATAATGACATACTTTGTAAACCACTCTGAGTGGGCATTAAGTTGTCCTGAAGGGTGGTATATAAATCAAATGTTGTTGTTGTTGTTGTTGTTGAACTCTGCAGGTGGCCTTAAGTAAGCCACTTCTCTCAGCTCCAACTCCCCAGCTATGTTGTGGGCATAATAATAACACTGACTGTTCACCGTTCTGAGTGTGGCACTCACCTGTCCAGAAGGCTGGCATATAAACATGTTGTTGTTGTTGTTGTTGTTGTTGTTGTTGTTGTTGTTGTTGTTGTTGTTGTTGTTGTTGTTGTTGTTGTTGTTGTTGTTGTTGTTGTTGTTGTTGTTGTTGTTGTTGTTGTTGTTGTAAGAGGTGCTCAGAGGAAATTATTAATAAATTGTGGAGCAAGGTCCTTCATTCCAATTACCCTTAAAAAAATTGAGTAAGGTTACCTTGAGATTTTATTACTCCCTCAACAAAAAGGGTTGAGTAAAATTAACAACGTAAATATTCATTGTTGGAAATACATTATACTCAGTGCTAATTACTTTCATTGCTGGTGGGCATATCACAAGATACAAACACTATAGAACTTGGCAAGTGACATTAACAGAAACAAATAATTATACTCTACCTTTGAATCCTTTGGTATTATTGTTACATTGCCTAAAGGATTTGGTTCAGGAAGCAGACCTTGAATTTTTTTTTAATGTTTTGACAGTAATAAAAATCACTGAGAGTTGGAAATGTTAAAATTATCCCACACAAAAATGAGAGTTTTGTGGAGAAGTTATATCCTTCCGAATTATAGATGCATTGCAAATACAGAATACTGGTTTAGGGATACAGACAAGCAGATTTCTTGATTCTTTTTCTTCCTTTCTCTTCCAGAGGAGCATTGTGTTTGATTCTTCCTTAGTACTGCTTTAGTTAGATGAATTTCTAAAATTAAATTTTGTAATTAGAAGAAATGTGGGTTAGAGTGTAAGACGTATGTTCAAATCCCCGATTTGCCATGGAAGCTTAGGGGTAATTTCTCAATCTAACCTACCTCACAAACATGTTTATGATAATAAAATGGTGAAGAGGAGAACAATGTAAGTGGTAAGCGGCAGTACTGCAGCCCAAGCTCTGCTCTCGAGCTGAGTTCGATCCTGACAGAAGCCAGGTTCAGGTAGCCAGCTCAAGGTTGACTCAGCCTTCCATCCTTCCAAGGTCGGTAAAATTAGAACCCAGTTTCCTGAGGGTAAAGTGTAGATGACTGGAGAAGGCAATGGCAAATCACCCCTTAACAAAAGTCTGCCAAGAAAACGTCGTGATGTGACGTCCCCCCATGGGTCAGTAATGACTTGGTGCTTGCACAGGGGACTACCTTTACCTTTTACCTTAAGTTTCCATTGGGGAGAAATGAAAAAAAAAATGAGAGGTGGACTATGAGAAGCACGCTTTGCAGAAAGTATTGAATTTCAGAATGAGTCCTTGCACTTTAAGAAGAGGTACTGATGCAGCACATTCCTGAGGAAGATCATTGAAACGAAGTTGCAAACGAACTGGCCCTTTATTGGGGGGACTGCTGGAGCGTCATCTGCAGTGCCTAAAGGGTTTTTTTTTTGGCAAAAAAAAATAAAGAGTATAAGTTCACATTTTCTGCACTTGAACACTTTATGGGCTTGGATTTACCTGCATTCAATGGACTTTTGAGTGCTGGGTTCTTTGACTTTTGAGTTTAGACATACCTGGATAGGACTGACTCTTGATCTTTGGATTATTTGGGCGAACATTACTGTGATTATTTTACTGTTATGGTTTCTGAATGTACATGACTATTTATGTATCATTATTCCTTCTTACTGCACTTGTCACTTTACAGAATGTTGATAGAATGGTGATATAAAATGCGCTTTATTTTCGAAGCTGTTGGTTGGATACAATTATCTACTCTAATTAAAAGCTAATTGGATATTAATTGATATATTGTGTGCATATTGGTTTTTGTATTACTTTACAGCATGGACAGTAAGTTCTTGAGCTAAGGTTCTGGATCATATTTAAACCTACAGTGCTTATACCCATTTACTTCTAGCAGTAGAAAAGAGCAAGAGTCCAGTAGTACCTATAAGACTAACAAAATTTGAACTTACTACTTCAGATATTGTCACAGCTCACTAATTCAGAGTTGTGACTCACAAAAGATCATACTGTACCCCAAATTTTCTTAGTCTTATAGGTGCTACTGGACTCTCACTCCCCATGGACATACAAGAATGTATTCATATGGACACACCCCAGGAACCACAACCTTACTTATTACTAACCACAATCTTACTGATTGTATCCTATTTATGATTGTGACCCACCCTGAGCCTGCTTGAGGGGAGGTCAGGCTAAAAATCCAATAAATAAATAAATAAATAAATAAAACCAGGAATATTCTACATTCTACCCAAAATTCAGAAACAAGGTAACCCAGGATGCCCCATTGTTTCAGGAATTGGCACTATCACAGTAGGAGTCTCAGGATATATGGACTCTATCCTCAGGCCCTATGCCACCAGCACACTCAGCTATTTAAGGGACACTACTGACTTTCTCAGGAAAATACAGTCCATTGACAACCTACCGAATGACACTATCCTAGCAACCATGGATATTGAGGCTCTATACACCAACATCTCACATGCAGATGGACTGCAAGCCATCAGGAATATTATCCCAGACAAAACCACAGCACACCTCACCACTGAACTTTGCTGCTTCGTGCTTACTCACAATTACTTCAAATTTGGTGACAGCCTATATCTACAGGTTAACGGCACAGCCATGGGAACCACAATATGTGTGGCACCACAATATGCTAACATATTCATGGAAGACTTAGAGCAACACTTCCTCAGCTCCCATTCACTGAAACCACTCCTGTACTTTAGGTTCTTGGATGACATCATCATTTGTACCCATGGGAAGGAAGCCCTTGAGAGATTTAATCAAGACTTCAACAACTTTCACCCTACTATCAACCTGAGTCTGGATCACTCTACACAACAGGTACACTTCCTGGACACTACTGTACAACTACATAATGGACAGATTAATACCATCTTGTACTGGAAACCCACCAACCGATACTCATATCTACATGCCTTCAGCTACCACTCTAAACATACCACTTGGTCTATTGTCTACAGACAAGCCTTACATTACAATCTTATCTGCTCCAGTGCTCTTGATCGGGACTCTCACTTAAGAGATTTACAACAAGCATTTTTGGGGCTACAGTGCCCACCAAATGAAGTGAGGAAACAAATCAACAGGGCCAGACTAGTACCCAGAAACAGCCTGCTCCAGAACAAAACAAAAGGAACTAACAACAGAACACCACTGATCATCACCTATAGTTCCCAGCTCAAACCCATCCAACATATTATCAGTGATCTAGAGCCCATCCTGGAAAATGATGCCTCTCTCTCACAAGCCCTGGGTGGAAGACCTCTCCTTGCCTACAGACAGCCCCCCAACCTTAAATGACTTCTCACTAACAACCACGAACCGGCTAACAGAGTCACCAGCACAGGTACCAGGCCCTACAACAGACCCAGATGCCAACTCTGCCCTCATATCTACCCAGGAAATACAGTTACAGGACCCAATGGCATCAACTACACTATCTCTGGCTCTTCTCATAAACATTCAAGTGACAAACTGTCACTCACATTGCTGAGCTCTACTGCTATCCCAGACAGAGCTGGCACCATGGTGAGTTGTATTTCTATCTAAATTATAGTAATTATGTACAGATTTGCAACTATGCATGTAAATTAGCATATGTAAATTTGTGTACACTCTGTTTACATTTCTGAGGGCTCCTGTCCTCTTTATGGTAATCTGTAGGTGACCACCCTAATTAGAGTATTCTACAAACAGCATAATTGGGCCATTACTGGAAAGGTTTTTTTTTTAACTTGTGTTTTTACCTGTCTTGGGTCCCAGATTGTTAGGAGAAAAGCAAGCCTATAGATATTTAAAATAAACAAATGAATAAAATCTCTGAGAGTTCTGATAATTCCAATTAACATGAAGAACTATTAATGTAACGGTGAATAAAAATGACTTTGTGTGTAGTTCTGAACACAGCTATGCTCTTTTAAGTCTGTGTTCTGGTGCAATCCTATGTTGTGATAATTCTTTGCCAATTGCTTGAATTACTCCCATTAAAGTGGTTAACAGAGTGCTACTTTTAAAGAACAAGGTAAATCTGGGTACAATCCTAAAGCGACTTTCCTGGGAACAAGTCCCTTGGAATAAATTGGACTTCTGAGTAGACCTGTTGGGGATGCTGCGAATTTTGCTGCAAAAAAGTTTGACTGCTGAATTTACCATGTTTGAAATGTTTGATCAGATGATGTGATCAGATCAGATGTGAGCAGATCTCACAGTCTGTTTGGTTTGTGCCAAACATCCACAAACACCTGCCAAACCAGTTTTCAGTGGGTTTTCCCAAAAATACACCTGCTCAAAGATGCTGGTGATTTAAATTGACCATTGGCATTAGCATCACTAAGAACTACTTAGGTGAACACCAAACAGAAGAATTTTATTGAAACATAGCATTTATTGATAATTGATTTGTGTGAATTTTGTGTGATTATTTAAATTGAGCTATGTGAGAACATGCATACATGAAAAGCCCATTTCAACATAGTGCCCGGTTAATAAGGCCTGTTCCAGTAACCAGTAAAAGTTTATTGTCTATGGCCAAAGGCCATTTACAATTAAGACACATAAAAGAATCTAACAAAAATATATAAATCACAATTACAAATATCAATATTTAAAATGAACAACCCAAAAGGTACTAGTCAGGTAAAAACCTTACTAGAAATAGTAGTGGTGTGCCTGTAATCCCAGTTGCTGGGGAGGTTGAGGACGGCAGATTGTTTGAGCCTGGGAGTTCTAGACTTGCTTGTGTCCTGTTCATAGGATAAGGACTATTCTATGCTTAACAGAAAAAAACAAGCCAAAAATACACAGAGAATTTGCTGGTTTGGCTCATTTAAAGCAGCTTCTGGAATGCTGAACCAAATCTGGGAAACTAAATTGTAAGAAGTCCCTCCCAACAAAGAGTTTGTGTGTTTGGTTTCAGTTTGTACCTTCCAACACCAGAGAGGCACTGTGCTTGCTTGTTTTCCTGAACAGCTCCAATCAAATCCCAAGAGGAGAGAGGCCTTAGATTATTAATTAACACAGTTGGTGGGAAAGAGGAACGAGACCTGTGCATGTGAGCCTTGTCCCCCCCCCCCACCGGAAAAAAAAACACTGTGCAATTGTGCATGTGTGGCCAACATATGCACAATTGTCCAAAACTCATGAAAACAAGAAAAAACAAACAGATCAGTTTCGAGCTGGCACCGGCTGACCTTCAACAAACTAGTAATGAAGCTGAATTATTCTGGAATATGCCTCCCCCCCCCCCCCGAACCAAAACTGAAATGGAAATTTTCTTGCTGCACACCCCTAATAATAAGAAATACTGTGAAACATCCTACCAAACAGGATGAAAACAATCATAAAAAAAACCAAAACCAGTCTCTGTTCACAAAGGGCAAAAGGGACAGGAATCAAACTGACAGGTGTTCAAGCATCCCTTCTTGGGACTGATCTCAGTGTCCTTACCTTGCTCCATAACCCAATTAGATATATTCCCATTTCTTTCCCCAGATAGAAATGTTTTAACAATTTATTGTTGCAGTTTAATTAATAGGCCTTCTAATACTGTCTGAGAGTCTTCTATCTTGAATGAATTATTTTAGTCAGGATGTATATTATTATACATACATTTTCTCAAGCATGAAAATGAAACAATAGCTAGGATTAGGAGTGTACAATTCAGGCCTGAGAACTGGATAAAAAGTCAGATTTTTTGCTGATCTGCCTAAATCAATGATACACAAATGGGGCAATTCCCGGTAACATACAACTGAACAGAAGTGGAAAACCGCCCCGGGAATGATAAGGCAAAGAACAATACTCCAAGTTTTTACCGTGTCAATGTTCAAAAATCTTGTGCATTTATCATAAAGTAAATATTGAACGTTTCAAATATATAGCTTAACAATATTCCTATTGGAGTATTGTTCTTTGCCTTATCATTCCCGGGGGGTTTTCCACTTCTGTTCGGTGATCTGCCTAAATCAGGCTTTCCTGGATCAAATTACAGAATCTAAGATCCAATCTGGGCCCCAGATCAAGACATCCAGATAAATTCATTTTAACCCAGGTAAATCTGGGAAATGTGGCTTCAGCCGCTTCTCTGACTGTTTCTTTGCCTTCTCCCATGTTTTTTCCCAAGAGGGGAGGGGGAAGAGGGAGGGGGAGTGAGGCAGAGGCAGGAGGGAATGAGACAGGGAAGGTGTAGTGAGAGGCCAATCTTTGCAGTAGCTCTCCTTGTCAGCCCGGCTTCTGTGAGTGACACTCATTCAGCTGGGCTAAGTTGCAACAGTGTCCCTTGCTTCAGTTTGATTTGGATTGAATTTACTAGTTTGACATGATTCTCTGGTTTGATGTTGGTCCCCTTGCTTCACTTTGGTTCTGGAGGGGAATTCCATTCTATTGCTTCAGTTTGGTTCTGTTGGGCTTTCTGTGGGTTGAGCTTGTTTGGGGGAGTTTGCCTTGGCCATGGCAGCCTTGCCCTGATGTGAGAGACAATTTTGACTTTTTTCACAGCCTAGGAAACAATCAAGAGTGACTGGGGGCACCTTGTTCAGGGTCCCATATAATTGGACCCCAGGGCCCAATCTTGATTGAAGTAATGGATGATTGTAGGTATATGATTTAGAGGATTATATGATGAAGTTTCTCATGTGTTTATATTTGTGTTTATTATTTGAAATATGTTAAAAAAACTATTTAAAAAAGAGAGACAATGTGTTGTACGGTGCTGATAAAATGAAAATAATCCCTTTAAAATCTTATTCATTCTAACAATAAATCATATCTTTTTTAACTTTCAGAATATGTATGGGAAACTGCTTTTAAGCTTTGATGCTAATAATCTGTCTTGGAAGCAAAGCTCTTAAAGTATCATTGCTTCTAAAATGCTATTTTTCTATGTTAGGTGCAGTTCAGTGCAATCCTAAATTGAGTTACCCCAGTCTAAGCCCATTGATTTCAATGGCTTAGACTGGAATAATTATTTTTAAGGTTACATTGTTTGTGTATGAGTGTGTGTGTGTATGTGTTTGTAATTTACCCCAAAGCAAAGCATAATTGCTTGCAACCGAGTAGATATCCTTGCTCCAGATATCGAATAGAGTTCATACATTGTTCTTTTAAAATTCTCTCTGTATTTTCCCTTATAAATGTCCCTTCAAAAGGCTTTATAAGTATCCAATATTTCATTCAATGAAGAACATGTATTAAGGGTGTTTAAAAAAATCTCACAACACTCTCCTACATCTGAGTTTGTTAGAATACTTTGCGTTTCATAAAGGCATGGTACTCATCCAACACAATAAAATGTGATTCTTTATGCCTTTAATCTTTCAATCCACAATAAGAAGAGCATGATCAGACACAGTTTGTATATCTCTTATAAATAGAAACCAGACGAAGGCTATTTGTAAAGATATAATCCGTTTCCTCCCAAGATAAATCATTGCTGGAAAAAAATGTCGAATAACATCATAATCTCTCTGTGCTCTATTTTTCTGTCTTTATGCATTGAAGATATTAATATCCAAAAAGCTTGTCTCTGAAATTCTTTGGAATTTTCTGAGCTAAAGAGATTGGCTGAGACCTGGTCCCTCACTTCCACTGCCACAAGTCTCCCTGCCAGTGAAGTGCCCCCACGTCTCCCTTCTACTGTAGCTGCCTAATCTGCATGGTTTATTGTTCACATGGGTCCCTCAATGCTTGTTGTGACAGACTCAGCTTCAAATGCTGAGATTTCCAGTCAGTGAGCTATGATTGACATGTTTCCTCCCCCCCCCGCCCCCATGGGGCTAGCCTGAAATGGCAGTTGGGGATGGAATGTTGGGGACGCTGGCAGTTGGAGTTGGGGAGAGAAAACAAGAGAGTGAAGGAGAGTTGGAGTCTGGCTTTAGGCCAGGGAGGGTCAGCCAGAGAATCCTCTGTGAGAGGAAATAATGTTTGTGAAGCACTGTTAGTCCTAGGACTAAAGTAGGGAAAACCAGCACTAACTCCTACTTAGACTCAAGAGATCTGGGAATTATAGAAGGCCAAGGAAGTGGGTAGAGTGGACTCTCCCCTTCAGTGCCAGAAGGAACAGGGTTATAGCTCATAACTATAATGCCTGCCCAGTATCTAGGAAGGGTTTCTCTCAGTGGAGCACCCTTAAGTCTGGAGAGGAGGGAAAGTCGTGCTGTGTTTGTGTTTGAATATATAAAGTGTAACCTCTGTGAAGCAGTGTCAACCTCTGAAAGAAGCCAGCAACCTAGTGTTATACCAAGTGTTTTGTGCCTCACACCAGTGAAGTTCCTGTATGAAAACCATTCTGTTACATCAGTTCAAACATCTGCCTACCTGCCCTCTAACTTTACCTACCGTAAACAAACTTTCAGTTACATTTTTAACCTCCCCAAGCCTTGTGTGCCAGTTTCTGCTAAAGGGAAGCACAAACCCCTGATCTGTCCCCTACTAAGACTTGGCTGGGTAATCATTTTTAATATTTCCTAAGGGTGGGACAAGAAGGAAAGTTGAAGTTGAACATCAACCATGCTACCAGAGGCTTTCCAGCCCAGTATACAGCTTCATAGGCTTAAAGAGGAGAAGTTTTACCTCAGGGTAGGGGAAGGTCAGCCTAAGCCTGAGTTGCACATGGGTTTGTGGCACTTGTATATCTGCCTCTGGGTGCTGTATAAGAATCAACCCATAGTTCTTACATTTATCTTTAAAAGCATCTATTACAGCCCACGGATCCCCCACCTGAAGTAGCTCACCCTTTATTTATTTTAAATGTTTATATCTTGCATATCCATGTGCACATACAAAAGTTGGTTTAAAACATAAAAATACAGTCATATGCACACACATATATGTATACACATATACACAAATGTGTGTGTGTACATTTACGTATACATATGGATTCCAGTAGACTAGAAGCCAACTGAAAAAATAGGAAACAAAAGAAGCAGCAGATTAAAAAAACTGGTCAGGTGTTTAAACAGATTTTTAAAGAAAGCATTTTCAGGACAAAAGCCATGTGCTTTGCCCTCAGGTGTTTTTATCTGAACATAAAGGGGATGGCTGGAGAAGAAGAGTTATTGAGAGCAATACTATAAGGATCCTCCTGATTCATTTCCTAAGAAGGACAGGACCAAATGTGTCTACCCCTCCAAAAGGAATGAACACAATTCTGTAGCCTTAGGGACTGTCAACCCGTGGAAGTCTGTGGGAGGGGGATGAAATTGGTAAAAGTGTAGTGTTATTTCTGGGGAAACTGCAGAAATGACCTTGCAACTCTCTAGGAAAATCATAAAGTTTCCAGATATACCTAGAGTGGAATAATGTAACTTCTGGGTTTTCCCAGGAAGTGATCGTATACTCTCTGATGGTGGGTTATTTATGGTGGGTTATTTCCCACCAACCACAGGAGCAGCAGCAGGAAACAGGAGCCAGGCATATGTATTCTCCATCCCTGGTGGGAAAAGGGCAGCCTTAGATGCCCACCTGCTCCCTGCTTAGAATGGTTTTAGATTTCTTGTTGAGGACTCCCAGGCTGTTGTTATTCTTAATACTTGCTGTGGTTGCCGTTTCAGGATCAGGTAAAAGCCATGCATCCTACATAACAGCCATGCAACTTTCCAGTTTGGTGTAGTGGTTAAGAGCACAGGACTCTAATCTGGAGAGCCGGGTTTGATTCCCCACTCCTCCACGAAGCCAGCTGGGTGACCTTGGGCGAGTCACAGTTCTCTGGAGCTCTCTCAGCCCCACCCACCTCACAGGGTGATTGTTGTGGGGTAATAATAACACTTTGTAAACCGCTCTGAGTGGGCATTAAGTTGTCCTGAAGGGCAGTATATAAATCGAATGTTACTATATCACCAGCCTGATAATTATGGCAGCAAACTTTTACTCTTGTGGTCCTTGCTGAGCTGATTGTTGGTTATTCATATGGAGCAGATGTTCCACGGACCTACAACCATTGATAGATAAGGTCTTTGTAGAGATGTAACTGTTGATAGTATCTAGCTAGGAAGAGCAAGAAGTTCTGGGACCAGATGGAGTCCCAGAGCCAATCAAAACTTAATTTTAATCCAGTCTCTGATTTGTCACTGAAACTGCCTTGGCCATTCTGATGGACAACCTACACCACAACAAAGACAAGAGGAGTACAAGAGGAAGCGCTTGCCCAGGAAGCACTGAAGAACAAATATGCTCATGCACCAGCCCTCCCACCAATGGAGTTAACACTAAGGGCTCAGTCTCTACTTTTCAGATCCAATTGGTTTCATGATGAGTGCAGCAGACAGATTTCCCATTAAGGAAAACAAGATGCTGTCGGATGATGGAAACAAAATACACAAGCACTTGGGTGATGCAGGGGGAAGAGGAGAGGAGGAGTCGTTACAGCCTCATTTCCTGAACTTGTTCCACAGTTCCAGAAACTGCTTTAACAAGCTGAACCATTGATTTCAGTGTGTATTTTCGGCTCTTTTTCATTATGCACACCCCTATAGTTTAGCATATATATGAAACCTTGGTGGAGGTAGACCAGAGATCTAAACTGAGGTACCCTAAGTATGTTTATGATTACAAATAAGGAGAAATACTGCTTTCTCACACTCAATATTTTTATGGAGTGTTTCAATTCTACTCCCAGTATATGGCAGCAAATATTTTGTCTGATTATTTTGTATTTCTTCATAATGAAGTGTTTGGTCAGCAAGTGTGTATGAGTTGGATTGGAGAAGATACCTGGCACTGAACTGCTTTTTATAAGAAGTTTTATATGAAATTGCATCAAGTGATCATGAATTAGGTTAGATCGTTCCAAATAGGTGGGAAAGATGGGTTTAAAAAACAAATTAACTAAGAACAGCAAAGAGAAGGTGGTGGAAATGTTAATATTTGGTCAGCTATCTTCATCCTACAGCACACGGCAAAGTATATATTCTGAGGTTCATTGCAGGATTTGTTGAGTTAATTTTCAGTGATTAGAGTCTTTTTTTAACAAGGCACCAGCAATACTGGAGGAGAAACTTGTGTCAAGGACTGTGATGCAGCATCAAAGTGCCTGCAGACAGGTGTTTTATAGCTAGATTGATGGATTTCCCCAAAGGTAAAGCATTCATAATTAATATCTAAATTAATTCCAATGCCTCTAACAAGCACATTTGGTAGAAGCTGGTAATTATCTGCAGCATTGTATTTAAACACTTGGAACACACAGGGATGTCAGCACGGATTCACCTTGCATTTTCTTATATAATGCATACGAGCACATAGCAATTAACAAACAGTGTTGCGCTCTGATTGCTAGCAGCAATTTCCTTCTGAATCAGATAATTCGTTGTTCGCATTAATATACTGTAATTTTGCACTATAGACCCTTATTATAGGTCATATTATTTTATCTTTCTTCCCTATAATCAATTCAAGTAGGACTGACAATGGCAGTAATATGAATGATAATATTTCACAGGTTGTTTTCAAGGTGGTGTTGACAGGGGGTACAAATCCACTGCCATATGGCACATTTTTCTTGTAGGAAACTCCTGCAGTGTTTCATTTCAGACGTCAGCATATGGTTTTCCTTTCCTTTCTTTTCCTTTGTGGATGAACAGTTTCTTTCACCCAGAATTTCTACATGGTGACAGCTACAACTAGGGATGTGTGATTTGGGTCTCCAATTCAAATTTTTAACTCGAATCGGGCCTGATTTGGAAAGATTCAGGATTCTCGAAGCAGCTCCAGCATTGCTGAGCTGATTCAGAAATCCCCAAGCAAAGCTTTCTGAAGTGATTCATATCACTTCGGGAAGCTTTGGACAAAGCAGTAGCAGTCATGCCCACAGCACTTTTCAAATTATTTTCATAGCAAACAGCAAGAAAAGAGCTGCTTGCTTTCAAACTTCCCACCCTGCCACCCCCCCCCCAATGGTAAACCTGAAGCGGGAAACCCAAATCCTTTTCATGTGCACACCCCTAGCTACAACACCATTTCTATCCTGTTTGTCAAATACATTAAAGCACAGTTGCAATTTGAATGAACTTTATGAAGAAACTCTTGAGTCTCAGTGAGAAAGGCAGACTATAAATGATGTAAATAAATAAATAAATAAAATTTGCAATATGTAAAGTGTCGGGGAGCCACTGCTGTTGGTACAGAGGATAATGGACAGCTATTCAGTGGAGATGTCTAGAACCACCACAAATTTTGGGTTACTTTCCCCTTGGGACTACTTCATATGCCAATACTTATTCTCATGATGGATGGTTCTAGAACCTGGAGGGAAATATGTGAACATAAAGCATGGCAGCTTATTCCTAAGGGCTGAGTTTCATGTTATTTTAATAAATATGTGTTTCCAAAACTATGTTGGTCAAGATAACAAACAAGGAGGGATGAGAGATATTTGTAAAGGAGAATTTTCTGGATGGGGAAAAGATCTGATCGTTTTCAATGTCCGCTGATTCTAAGTTGCAACTATCCTCCAAATCCATTTTATTTAAACTAACGGCCAAACTAGAGGAGATGCTGGGAGTTCCGTGATGGAGCTCCTATTTTTTTTAAAAAATGTAATTATCAGAGGCCCTGATTCTGACCAGAACCATAACACAAGAAAAGAGGGATTTAACCCTTCCAATTTTGCTGACTCGAATTGGGCTCAGTGAGGGCTATTTGCCCCATTATGGAAACATACAGGTGCTGATACAAATATGTTTACCCCAATACAAAAAATAGCAGCTTAATTTATGTCAGGAGAAAAGGCACAGGGTAATAGCCTCCTCCTCTCATGTCATAATCCCAATCAGAACGCCCCCCCTGCCCCCGATATTTGAATCATCGGATTTTCAGAGACGGAATGCACAGCATTTCATCTGGTTCATTTCTGAGCTGCTGAACTTGGAGCCTAAGTGCATCACAAACAAAAACAACCACAGTCAACCTACGGAGATGGATTGCAGGGGAGAATCAGAGGGAAGATGGTTCATCAGGGAAGGGCATTGCCTTGTGAAATCTACTCTGTAAATGTTCCCTGCTTCCCATACTGACATCATAAGGTCAACATAAGATTCCCATAAGAGTTCCATTCCCCTTCCCCCAGTCAGAATGAAGAGGCAGACACAAGAGTTGGGAACTAAAGGGCTGCTCGATTAAATTACAACAACATAACTGTCAACACAGCAAAGGCCTAACTAGCAGTACAGTGTCACTCCTGATCCTCCTACCTTACCTGTTTGGATGAGCCACCTGCTGCCCCGGGTGTGAGCCATCCATCATATGGCTGAGACCCAGTGTGGCCAGGCAACATAGTCCCCCCCCCCTCGCTTAAAGCTCGTAAAGCTAGGGCAGAACTGGCTTGTCCCGCGGTTCCCCACCAGGCAGTTTGTCCTTGCAACTGGGCCATGAAGTAGCCAGCTGCTCCTGACAGACCCCAATTCCCCATCAATGCAGATATGCCAAGGGTGCTCACTGGCCTAGTGACTTTTTCCAAACTCTGTCCTACCACTAACAGCCTATTCACAGCTCCACCTTAACAACAACAACAACAACAACAACAACAACAACATTTGATTTATATACCGCACTTCAGGACAACTTAATGCCCACTCAGAGCGGTTTACAAAGTATGTTGTTATTATCCCCACAACAAAACACCCTGTGAGGTGAGTGGGGCTGAGAGAGCTCCAGGGAGCTGTGACGAGCCCAAGGTCACCCAGCCGGCTTCAAGCGGAGGAGTGGGGAATCAAACCCAGCTCTCCAGATTAGAGTCCCACGCTCTTAACCACTACACCAAACTGGCTCTCATTTTGAACCTTGAACCAATTACCATGACCCCTGCATGCAGTACAAAGTAGGTGAAAGAATACCTCTCCCTAACAGCCAATGGGAGAAAGGAGAAAAAATTCCTACCTGACCCCGGCAACCAGCAACCGGTGAAACTTTCACTGCTACAGAGCAGGCAGGTGGGCCAAGCATGAGGCAACCACTGAAGGGCCAGGGGACGGAACCACCTTTTATGGCATTTAGCTCCAACTCTTGAGTGTCCAGATGGCCAGAGGAGTGCCCTGCTCCTATCCCATTCCAGGGCAGCCAAGGGGGTCCCCAGCGCTTGCAGCAGGATCTGTGGACCAGGAAAGGCCGGATTGTCTTATTATGAGATGGATCTAACCATTTTTTCTGCTGTTAGTAAGGGGAGGAGGGATTCCCCCTTTGACCCCCCCCATGCAATGCTGAGGATCATGGGACGAGCTTGTACAGAAGCCATGTGGGATGAGGATGGGATAAAAAAAGATTTCTTGATCCAATCCAATATGTTTCAACTTAAGTGAGAACCTATAAGATGAATGCCTTGTAAGTAGTCAAGTCATCCTCCTGAGAATATATACCTGTGCTTTTTAGCTTGGAATTAACCTCATATACGGCCGCTGCAAAATTACAAACACACAACATCTCATTGGTTCAGGAGTAGGCACATGCCAGCATATTTTGCAAAAAATGCACAGACCACGAGCTATAATTGCTTTGCAAGTGGCTGCTAGTGCTGAGTCAATCTTGGTTTCTTAACTGGTGAGGAACATTGAAATATGTTTGGTGCCTTGATCCAGCTGACTGTGAAAACGAATGTATTCCAAGACATCTTCGCCCCCCTCTCCATTCTGATTGGGTTGAAGTGCTGGTGATGTTGGAAAGAATTGTGGTTCCCTGGGATGTGCTAAGAATCCAGATATGAGGAGGAGTGATCTTTACCACTTTACTTTGTAGCTAGACAGGAATCAAATTACCTTTCAGGAGATAACATCGAAGCCTTGTAAATCAAGAAAAAATACTGATTTCCAAGAGAAGAAAATATATGACTTCTCTTGTACCAGCTAAAGAGTAGGGAGAAAGTACTTAAGGTAATTTCCTTTTGAAATAACTTGAAGTGGGCTTAATAGCTTTTTAATACAATACAAGAAGGCAGGATGGATTCAGCTCATCATCAGAATCTTCCTCAGCAAAGAATTGAAATGAATTCTGCTCTCAAGGACCTAAAAAGTTATCTCAAACAAAGCCTCAAGTTGGAAGAGGCTTGATGTATTATTACTAGGGATGGGCACGAACAGCAATACGAACAAAAAAAAGCCATGAACAGCCCAATTTGCTGTTCACGAACAAGCTCTTTGGGAGGCCCCATTCTAAACGAACAGGTGGTCATTGCAAGCCTCGTTCGTTGCTCTTTGTTGCTGTTCATCAAGCCAGACAGTCTGGCACCTGCAATCAATTTCCTTGGCAATTCACGCAGGGATTGTCTGAACTCTGTCTGAACTCCTGCTGTTGCCCTGGAAACCCCAATCTAAACCCAATTTAGCTTGATAGCCAGGTCTTCCTTTCAAGTGTGGAGCTCTAAATATGTTACAAGGGAACAAAGACTAGGGGGGAGGGGGACTCCCAGCTCTGGCATTGGAGGAGAGGCAGCTGCTGTTGGCATTTTGATGGAGTGCATTGGAGCTTGAATTTTCTTTGCATGTGGTGGGATAGGGATCTACCCCTTCAAGTTCCAGGGCTGCTGCCAGGCTCTGGGCAAAGCTATTATTTATTATTGATACCTTTCCTGGTGCCTGCTCAGGTCAGGTTTCTGGGAGTGGTGCAGTAGGGATCTTGACTTGGATGATGGCTGGAGGAGAGCCTGCTGGCCCCCATGAACAGCCAACCATGAACATGTTTGTGAACAGGGCCATGTTTGTGGTTGTTCGTGAGTCCCTGTTCATGGATGGCAATGAACAACAAACATCATGTTAGCTAATTATTACTAGCTTGTGTACAGTTAGGGAATTGGTCAAATTATCCACGTATATTTAGGTGAGTCTTGTAGTGGACATTGACAGGTTTCTCAAAAGGACAATTTCATTGCAAATGTTTATGTGTCTAGTTAGATGTATAGTCTACCCCAGGGCCCCACAATGTGGTGCCCATAGGCACCACAGTGCCTGGTTATACCTTTCCTGTTACTTGCCAAGTGTTTTTACAAAGTGGGTGGGGCCAGGTGAGGCTTTTTCCTAGCAGGGCTTTTAATTGGCCATTGGAGATGCAGGCACTTATCCCTGCTGCATTCCTGGGTTCCCAGCTTGTGTGATGATGTCACTTCTTGGAAGTGACATCATCACACGAGTCAAAGGGCACTCCTACACTCACAGAGGGACATGATTTAGCTCAAAACTGGCCCACTGTGGGGCACTGCGGGGAGTGATTCAGGCCAATGTGAGCCTGGGAGTGTGCCACCCAGGGGCACATCTCACTGACTGAGGGGCACCCCGGGGAGTGTGCCCCCCTGCTGGCCAAGTAAGTGGGCAGGGGGGAGGGGGAACAGGGGATCCCCCACCCCAGGCAAGGGAATGGCATCCCTAGTGCAGGTTTTTTGAAAAAAGTGGCTTTGGTAGCAGCTGCAACCACAGTACAAAGCTCTTTACTGTGTAACTGAAGGTAAGCTAAGGCAGCTATTTTGCAGATGGCTCCACCTCCTGTGGCATCCATTTTGTGGCATCCATTTTCTGGCTGCGCCCTCCAACCAGTACAAAGTTTCCTACAGGCTCAAATGCTTGAGAGATTGGAAGGAGGGTGGTGCCACACCCTCCCCTAAATGCACAAGACAACCATAATCAGGTTAACCAAAATCTCTATTAAATGGATGGTCTGTAGTAATCAAAATCTAAATATTTTAAAGGTGAATGCAACTAAGGCCGTCTTGAGTGAAATACCTTGACTGAGAAACGCCTCCTTGTGAGGAAGGGGCTGTCTCAAGAGTAGGAGCATGGAAATAGAGGCTGGGAGGGGACAGGAAAGGAGGGATAAAAGAGCCCAGCTGGAGAAAGCAAGGGGGCAACTGATTGACGGCTGGAAGAGAACTTGGAATAGGCAGTTTCAGGGTGTTTGCAGACTGTAAGGAACTGGACCTACTGAAGTTTCAGAGATTGGTAGTCCTGATTCCAATGGCTGCCAGGAGGAACTTTCCACACCTGATCCAGGGAGATGGGCTAAACCCTGCAGGGTTATGAATACTCTATTTCATATAACTGAAACAGGCTATTCAGAAGGATGAAGGCTTTTTTTAAAAAGCCGTCTTTTACTTGAATACTTTCTTAACAAACTCTCTGTGAAAAGGTCACGCTTGTACAATCAGAAAGAACAAGTATGTTCATCTGTTTGAACAATGCTGACAGATGTTTTACGGCTAACGTTTCTTGTGACCTGGATGGTGGCGTCAGAATGTTTTTTCCCCTCTTCATAGAAAAACTGGATGAATGATATATAAATTTAAAATATGTGGAAGTGATAAACTAATCTTATTTGTATATTTTGGAAAGTATGTAAAGTATAATGTCATAGGCGCAAGTGTTCCACAGTAAACAGCTTTGCTTATTTTTGCACATATGTCAAAATATTAAAAGTGAAGATTTCATACTCACTAATTTCAGTGGAAATCAAGTGCAGTGTCAGTCCACAAAAAATCTCTCTCCGATCTTCATCTGTAACTATTGGCCAGTACTTAAAAGGATGGGGGATGTGCTTTGTATAAACCCATTTTTAATGTTTCCCTCTCAGCAGGGCTGGCACCACCATTGAGGCGGTGAGGAAGGCACTGCACGTGCTGGGGTGCCAGAGGGGGTGCCGGAGGGGGTACTGGGAGTGGAGGCGTGTGCCACGGAGCTGGCGTGCCTGGCCCACAGCTGCTGCAGCTGGCCAGCCCCACGCCGCCGCCACCACCACCACCACCACCACATGTCCCCAGATGGGTGCAGCAACTGCGGGCCAGGCAGAGCAGGCAGCCAGGGTGTCATGTGGAGGGCAGGCAGCCTCCGCTCACCACCCCAGCCACCCGCCGGCCAATGGGCCCAGCTTTGCTGCATGATGATGTCATCACATGGTGATGTCATCACGCAGTCTGGGGGCAGGTGCACGTACATGTGAGGGTGGCTGCAGGTACCAGAAACCCTGGCACCAGCGGTGCCTCTCAATAGGTCCCCCAAAGAACCTCCAGACTTCTCTTTGTTAAAATATTTTAAATGGTTTTGTTTACTCAGAAATAAATCCCATTGGCTTCAATGGCACAACCTTTCCAATATGTATTTAGAATTTCAGTTCAGCCTGATGATCCCATCTTTAGATGTAAATCCTGTCTACATGCAAAGCAGATACTCTATCGGTAAGCCCTGGCTCTTCCCCCAAGGTCCATAAAACTGCATTCCTCCTTGATTTAATCATAGATGCTCAGATAATACCAAGGACCAGAGTACTCAGCCGACAATATATATGTGATTTAACTGTGTTCCTAATGCTACAGTGAGGCTTTACCAGCGCCTTTGCTGAATTAATTTCCCCCCTTAATGTTAAAAAGCTCAAGTCTGAAGTCTATGGCACCAAAAAAAAAATCAATATTACATTACCCGAAGGCATGGACAAATACATTACATCTGGTCAAGGCAGGTAAAAAACTGATTTCTCAAGGCAACATCTGTGCTTATTAGGTTACCTGCTTGAATTGCTGGACCTGATAACATAACTATTCACAGCAGTCAAATTGTGAAAAGAATCCCACAGGATGAAGCATAGAATGAGAGGAAGGAGAACAAAAATACGTTGTACTAAGGTAATCAGGTCTACAAATCTCCCAGGGCATAAAAAACATTCCATCAAAGGAGCATAGAGGAAACAAGAACCATGAACGCTACCCTGAGGACATTGGGAAGAAGGGCAAGATATACGTATGATAGCTACTGAGCCAAAGGCAGAACTTTGACGCTTATGGCAGATTTCCCACCCTGATCATTATATTCCTTGGATGATGATTGGATCCGCCCCACTGGCAGATAAAATTGAATGTGTGCAGCATTTCTTTCTTTCCTACATATAAGAACGTAATAATAAGAGCCATGATTTTACAGTCTTTGTAGAAGGAATAAGGGGATCCCAACAGGTATGACAGTTCAATCCTATCAAAGTTACACCCTTCTAATTCCCATTGAAATCAATGGGTTTAGAATGGTGTGACTCTTTGCTCCATGATTTATTTATTTATTTGATGTATACCCCGCCCTCCCTATAAATGGGCTCAGGGTGGCTCACAACGTCCATAAAATACAATAAATTAATCATAAAACTATAAAATCAGTAACAATCTTAAAACAGTCGTTAAAATAGTCCAGGCGCCTTATCATAGGCTACTTAGATAAACAGTTGGGAGTCCGCATTTAGACCATACATATGGGCATAACACATGGCCGAGGGCAGTCCCAGAAAAAGTGGTGGTCTTAGGTGGAAGAGAAGGGGACACCTGCTGGTCCTCAGCCAAAGGCCCAGCAGAACATTTCCATTTTACAGGCCCTGCGTAACTGTAACAGGTCCCACAGGGCTCGGATCTCCAGCAGGAGAGCGTTCCACCAGGCCAGGGCCAGGGCAGAAAAAGCCCTGGCCCTGATTGAGGCCAGGTGGATGTCCTTCAGACTAGGGACCACCAGGAGTTGCTTATCTGTGCAGAGCACAATGCCCTGCAGGGGATGTAATGGGAGAGGCAGTCCTGTCATCAAATCACAGCCAACTTACGGCAACCCTAGAAAGTGTTCATGGCAAGATATAAACAGAGGTGGTTTGCCATTGCCTGCCTCTTTGTAGCAACGCTGGACTTCCTTGGTGATCTCCCATCAAAGAACTAACTAGGGCCAACTCTGCTTAGCTTCTGAGATCTTACAAGATCTGGCTAGCCTTACCTAAGAGAATCTATTTTTTCTGCCTTGACCATGTAATCTTAATACTTCAAGTGTATCAGGGCCTAGCTCTTCATGTATTGACAACTGCAAGGGTAACATTTGCCAAGGTCAGGAAATCCAGTTTACAACCACAGAAACATGACTGGATTACCAGATCAAAGGAAATGTGTATGTTGTTCAAATTAACAGTGTTGCAATAAATCTCAAGATATAAAAGAAATGGAAAAAATGTGGAGCTGAGTGACAGATTAATCATCAGATTTGAAGTTTGACCCCCCCCCCCAAATCAGTTACACATCAATTGAATGGTTGGAAAATGACCTATGTAAAACTGGTTTTTGAACTTGTGTGGTGGACTTCTATGAACTTACGTCGGTCTCAGTAAAACAAATTGTTATTATTAAATATATCTGTTGTGTTACCCCCTCAAGTCACATGAAAAGGTTATAGAAGGAATTCACAGATATACAGCAAATGCTACTGGATTAATTTGAAATGATAAGAGTGTAATAAAGCTTGCTAGAAGCAAATCTAAGTTAAATAGTGTTTGGGAGGTGATTTTAAGAAGATACTAGAGTAAAAAGATACCACCTATTTTCTTGCAAAGATATGAAAAGTGAGTTCCTCAAGGTAAAGGATTCAAAATTATAGTTTCAAGGGAAGATTTCAACCCCATACCCCACTGGAAATTGCTATCAGATCCTCATGAAATGTTTGGATTCTATTTGGTAAAAGCAGGTTTCCTTGTATGGTTTGAATCACGTTTAAATGTTGCAGTAATTTCTATCCCTACCCATACATAGGTTACTAAAAAAATATGTATATATTTGATTATTCAAGTTTTTATGTAGTTCTCTAATAAAAATAGAGATTCAAACCAGGAAAGTTAGAAATTGATTTTAGCACATTTTTTTAAAAAAAACACTTATAATTATGATACTGCCGGGATGTGGCATTCATGGTGATCAAAAAACAGTGGTTTCTAGAATATTTTTCAGGGTGTTTCAAGCGAGGTTCCTCAGCTGGGAAGGAGCCAATAGAGGCTTTTTTTCTCCCATTCTCCTGCAGATTCTTCTGGGCTATGTCAGCCTGTACTGTTGAATCACTGGCTTTTATTTTTTGTTAATTCATCAGCAAATGGAGAGATCTCTGAAACAGAGATGGGCACGAACAGCAAAATGAACAAAAATAAACCACGAACCGCCCAATCTGCTGTTCGTGAACAAGCTGTTCGTGAGGCCCCATTCTAAATGAACAGGTGGTCGTTGCAACCCTTGTTTGATGCCGTTCCTTGCTGTTCATCAAGCCAGACAGACTATCAATTCCCTTGGCAACCGGAGGCAAGGAATGCCTGAACTCTGTCTGAACTCCTGCTGTTGCCCTGGAAACCCCAATCTAAGCCCAATTTAGCTTGATAGGCAGGTCTGCCTTTCAAGTGTAGAGCTCCAAATTTGTTACAAGGGAGCAAAGAGCAGGGGGGAGGGGGGCTCCCAGCTCTGGTTTTGCAGACAGTGGAGAGGGAGAGAGTTGCTGTTGGCATTTTGACAGAGAGAGTGCATTGGAGATTGAATTTTCTTTGTGTGTGGTGGGATAGGGATCTACCCCTTCAAGTTCCAGGGCTGCTGCCAGGCTCTGGGCCAAGCTATTATTTATTATTGGTACCTTTCCTGGTGCTTGCTCAGGTCAGGTTTCTGGGAGTGGTGCAGTAGGGATCTTGACTTGGATGATGGCTGGAGGAGAGCCTGCTGGCCCCCATGAACAGCCAACCACGAACATGTTCGTGAACAGGGCCATGTTTGTGGTTGTTCGTGAGTCCTTGTTCATGGATGGCAACGAACAATGAACATCATGGTTGTTGGGGGTTTTCCGGGCTGTATTGCCGTGGTCTTGGCATTGTAGTTCCTGACGTTTCGCCAGCAGCTGTGGCTGGCATCTTCAGAGGTGTAGCACCAAAAGACAGAGATCTCTCAGTGTCACAGTGTGGAAAAAATGTAGGTCATTTGTATCTACTCAGGAGGGGTGGGGTTGAGCTGAGTCATTCTGTAAGAGTTTCCCAGGGTGTGGAATGCTAATGGCGGGAGGCTTCACTGTATCCTGAGGAGGTTCTTTTGCATATGGATTGGTGCTTGATGTGCTAATCTTCTCTGCAGGGCTATTGTCGGGTGTGGAGTGTTTTGTTGGCCTGGTGTTTTTCAGAACTGAAGCCCATGCTCTGTTCATTCTTAAGGTTTCTTCTTTCCTGTTGAAGTTTTGCTTATGCTTGTGAATTTCAATGGCTTCCCTGTGCAGTCTGACAAAGTAGTTGGAAGTGTTGTCCAGTATTTTGGTGTCCTGGAATAAGATACTGTGCCCTGTTTGAGTTAGGCTATGTTCAGCCACTGCTGATTTTTCAGGCTGTCCAAGTCTGCAGTGTCTTTCATGTTCTTTTATTTTTGTCTGGATGCTACGCTTTGTGGTCCCGATGTAAACTTGTCCACAGCTGCAGGGTATACGGTATACTCCTGCAGAGGTGAGGGGGTCTCTGCTGTCTTTTGCTGATCGTAGCATCTGTTGTATTTTTCGGGTGGGTCTGAATACTGCTTGAAGGTTATGCTTTTTCATAAGCTTTCCCATCTGATCAGTAATTCCTTTGATATATGGCAAAAACACTTTTCCTGTAGGTGACTGTTTTTCCTTGGTTGTTTGATTCATCCTGGGTTTGATTGCTCTTCGGATTTCATTTCTGGAGTAGCCATTTGCCTGAAGTGCGTGGTTTAGAAGATTAATTTCCTCATTGAGAAAGCGCGGCTCACATATCCGTCTTGCACGATCCACTAATGTTTTCATTATGCCTCTTTTCTGTCGGGGGTGGTGATTGGAGTTTTTGTGTAAGTACCGATCCATGTGAGTTG
This sequence comes from Eublepharis macularius, assembly GCF_028583425.1. Lineage (NCBI taxonomy): Eukaryota > Metazoa > Chordata > Lepidosauria > Squamata > Eublepharidae > Eublepharis > Eublepharis macularius. The sequence goes on from NC_072798.1 coordinate 88,570,040, forward strand.
GTTTCCTGTAGACCTTGTGACCTAATTGAAAGTTTGCTTTGCGGATGACCAAGGTATCTAGAAATGGGAGTTTACTCTCGATTTCTTTTTCCATGTTAAATTGTATGTACGGGTGGATATTGTTGAGGTGGTTTAAAAAATCCATCAATATTTCCTCACCATAGCTCCACATGGTAAAGATATCATCCACGAACTAGAACCAGACTGTAGGTTTGTGGGGTGCTGATTCTAAAGCTGTTTTTTCAAAATGTTCCACCCGCCCGCCTGTCACGTTTCTGCATCTTCCCAAGAGTCCCTGATGTGTGAATGGGATATTATAAACCAGAGCATCTATGAACCAATATTTGGAGGGTTGTCAAGTCCACTCAGCCCAGTTCTAGCAAACTTCTACATGGAACATTTTGAAAAAACAGCTCTAGAATCAGCACCCCACAAACCCAGTGTATGGTTCCGGTTTGTGGATGATACATTCATCATTTGGAGCCATGGGGAGGAAGAATTGATGGAGTTTTTGAATCATCTCAACAACATCCACCTGAACATACAAATTAATACAAATTAATCATCTAAACCACGCACTTCAGGCAAATGGCTACTCCAGAAATGAAATCCGAAGAGCAATCAAACCCAGGATGAATCAAACAACCAAGGAAAAACAGTCACCTACAGGAAAAGTGTTTTTGCCATATATCAAAGGAATTACTGATCAGATGGGAAAGCTTATGAAAAAGCATAACCTTCAAGCAGTATTCAGACCCACCCGAAAAATACAACAGATGCTACGATCAGCAAAAGACAGCAGAGACCCCCTCACCTCTGCAGGAGTATACCGTATACCCTGCAGCTGTGGACAAGTTTACATCGGGACCACAAAGCGTAGCATCCAGACAAGAATAAAAGAACATGAAAGACACTGCAGACTTGGACAGCCTGAAAAATCAGCAGTGGCTGAACATAGCCTAACTCAAACAGGGCACAGTATCTTATTCCAGGACACCAAAATACTGGACAACACTTCCAACTACTTTGTCAGACTGCACAGGGAAGCCATTGAAATTCACAACCATAAGCAAAACTTCAACAGGAAAGAAGAAACCTTAAGAATGAACAGAGCATGGGCTTCAGTTCTGAAAAACACCAGGCCAACAAAACACTCCACACCCGACAATAGCCCTGCAGAGAAGATTAGCACATCAAGCACCAATCCATATGCAAAAGAACCTCCTCAGGATACAGTGAAGCCTCCCGCCATTAGCATTCCACACCCTGGGAAACTCTTACAGAATGACTCAGCTCAACCCCACCCCTCCTGAGTAGATACAAATGACCTACATTTTTTCCACACTGTGACACTGAGAGATCTCTGTCTTTTGGTGCTACACCTCTGAAGATGCCAGCCACAGCTGCTGGTGAAACGTCAGGAACTACAATGCCAAGACCACGGCAATACAGCCCGGAAAACCCCCAACAACCATCGTTCTCCGGCCGTGAAAGCCTTCGATAATACAATGAACATCATGTTCTTTTTTTTCCCTGTTCATGCCCATCTCTACTCTGAAGCATCCTTCTTCCTTGTTGGAGACTTGGGGAGCTGTTGGAGTTTATACCTGCAGGATTACACTACTCTTTGCTGTATGCTAATCCAAAACTGGTATGTATAAATAGTAAACTCCTTACTGTTCAAAAAGCCTTTGAGACAAACCTATCTTTCTTCTGAATATGCTCAATGACTGCAGAAGACTGCAGTGTTAAGGACTGGAGCTTTTGTGCCTTGCATGTTGTGGTGCCCCTTCCTCTTTTGACATAAACAACTCAAATGGCACTAGAGGCCATTTTTAAATTTAAAAATAAGAAAATGTTTTATTTAACGTAGAGGGGGAAATCAGGGGTTGAAAAATTCTGAGGTAACTCAATATTAATAACTCTGAGGGAAAATCAGTACATGCACAGACTTATGGTCTTATTTTTCAGACAAATGAGAGTTTCTTAGCCTCTTCATAGTTACTTCACTCTTTATTTAGAGAGGCTTTTTGGTTTCCAGAAGGCTGGTATCCTCTTTCCAGTACCCAAACCCTTCTCTTAAAACATCAGTACTGATCTTGAGTCTGCCCCTACTTCCCAAACTTCCTTGCCAACTTTCTCCAAGTTCTCCTGTCTGTGTTAAATTGCTCTCAGTCAGGGCTGAATCTCAGAACTGTTAGTACTTGACCCCTCTCAGCTAGGGCTGAAATCAGACTCAGCATCTGGTTCAGAAGTCTTTTTGTGTTCAGTTCATGCTACCCAATCAGATTTCTTAGAGTAGCCTGTCACTCAAGGCTCTCTGTTTCTGTGAAGAATTAATCGTTCAGCTGTTTGTACAGCGCTTCTAAGCTTTTAAAAAGTGCCGTCTATCACACCTGCATTGCTACTTCATACCAATAAAATACATGTTAACACTCACTTGCCTATATTTTTCCTCAGTGCTCAATAATACTGAGCCATCAGCTTTGATGGCAGTGACCATTTCTCTTGTTTCCCCCTTCTTCTTTTGTTGAGCTACAGACTCCATTGGCTCATGGCAGTTGATCCAAATTTATTTATTTATTTATTTATTTATTTATTTATAGACCGCCTTTCTCACTGAGACTCAAGGTGGATTACATAGTATGAGATTAGTACAATCAGTAGCAAGGACAAGGGCAGGCATTTCCATACAATGTCAAGGGCATTTCCATAAACAATGTAATAGGGTAAATGAATACAAGTTTTCAAAGACATAACATTAGAAAGGATCCGATACGGGGTTGAAGAATTTCTGAAACAGAACATAATCAATTATAGGACTGACATTAGACAACATGAAGCACAAGTAGAATACAGGAGGACATATTTAAAGCAACAGATAATATGTAAGGCAACATAACGGTGAAGTCTATGGTTCCGAACTCATTAGAGAAACTTCTGAGACCCCCCCCCCCTCCATACAATACACCCTCCTATCTGAGTAAAAAGCTTTTTTGAATAATTCCTGGGTTAATTTTGTAGCTTAGTGGCTGTTAACTATAGATGTCTGAAGGGAGTGCATATATTTTATTGGTTCATATTGATTCTGAATATTGGAATTGTGTGTGCTCGGTAAGGTTGCCAAATACAAGTTGTGAAATGTCTGGAGATTTGTGTGTGGAGCCTATGGAGGGCAGAGTTCAGGGAAGGGAGGGAGCTCAATGGGGATATGATGCCATCGAGTCCACCATCTTAAGCTACCATTTCATCCCTGTAGTCTGGAGATCAGTTGTAATTCCAAGAGAACTCCAGCCCCCACCTAGAGGTTGGCAACCTGAGTGCTTGGCAGAGTCAAACAGCCCTTGTTAATACTAATATGTAACTGGTTATTGGTGACTTTTATTGGAGCACACAACCAATGATCAGATCGGGGCAAGGAGGAATACTTATATAACAAAACAAAATTTACTAAAAAGGCCTAGAAGACAATAAATGTTTCTGAGATGGGGCCATAGCTCAGTGGCAGAGTGTCTGTTTTGCATGCAGAAGTTCCTCGGTTCAGTCCCCAGCACCTCCAGTTAGGAAAGGATCAGGTTGGAGGTGATGTGGAAGACCTCCCCTTGAGAATCTGGAGAGCCGCTGCCAGGTTGAATAGACGATGCTCTGACCTTTATAGACGAAACAGTCTGACTCTGTACAAGACAAATCCGTGTGGTTTGGTTGCAGTTTTGGCATACTGAGAAGTTCATAAGTGAGCCAATGTTTTTGCACTGTGTATCACAGCTTGGATTATCAGCAGCATGCCAGAGAAAATGGACAAATTGTCCAGCTGTTTCTACAGCATCCCCAAGTGTGCCTTCAGTAAAGGAAATTGCTTATGACTGTTTTTTATTTGATTTGCTTCTAGCAGTTCTTAATTATCCTCTCTCTATAATTTTCATTTAAAAACTCATGAATCCCAGCTGAAATGGAACTACCGAAAGGTTTAAATGCTTGCCAGCGGTATCAAAAATAGACTTGTTCTATGTGCATGTGTGTGATTTTTGTTTTGTTTGTGAGATTTTCTGTGGCTAGTGGTGCATATCCGACCAGGGTCATGAATTGTGTATCACATTCTAATATGATCAATTTACAGCCCCTCCCATGCCTGCACCACCTAACATCTGAGTTGATGCCTGCATTGTTTCACGCAACGTACAATAGCAGAGGAAATGAGCAGACGGTTGGAAGGAAATTACTTTTTTGCCCTTGGAATGGTAGTGTTTGGATTTTCTTGAAACCTTAAATCCATTTCATATGCACTAATGACTTTGAAGCTTCAGTTAAGTGCCTCTGCCCTAAAAATTGATCAAGACTAATGTGATCATAAAGCACAGCAGAGATAACAAAATGAACTGCAGCCAGGGTTCCTACTTGATATTAAAAGGGGGGGGGGACTCTTCAGAGCTAGAATTAGAGGTGTTTCAGATACTTAACTTTTGCAACAACAACAAAAAAGGCACAAAGGTAGGCCCAGATAAGCCCACAAGATAATCTCAGCAAGGTTTTTTGTTCATTTGTTTTTTAAACACTGGCCCAGTTCTCACTGAGATAGTAACATGGAGCCTGGGCTGTAGCACTTCTGTAGCAGAAGAGAGTTCACTTGATGACAACCAGTGTGGTGTAGTGATTGGAGTGTCAGAATTGCATCTGGAAGACCCAGATTCAGAATCTTGACTGCCGTGTAAACTGGCAGGGTGACCTTGGGACAGTTGTATAGTCTCAAACTAAGCTATCTCACAGAGTTGTTGTAAAGATAAAATGGAAGAGGGGGAAATGATATAAGCTGCTTTGGGTCCCCATTGGAGGAAAACGCAGGGTACAAATTAAGAAAATATCTAAATAATGGGAGAAAAGGGTGATAGGTTATAAATGTCCTTCAAGTCCTTCCAACCTCTTGATGATAAAATTTGGAAAATGCATTTCTTTCATTTGAAACTCACCCTTCTTCCACAGAGCTTGGATTGGTGAGTTAGCCTCACAATGCCTCCAAAATTAAATCTCCCAGTTCCAACTTCCAAGCAGTTCTTTCAACTTCTTGTCTAGTGAGAATGAGTAGAGAGTAACCATTGTTGTTAACAAGATGTCAGTGTAAAAGAGCTGCAAACACGACGACACTTTTTGTTATAAGATTGGGTTGGATCCAATGCTCAGATCGTGCTAGGATTGCCCAGGGATCGGCCTTGCTTTCTGTCTTCCCAGCAGCCATTTCCAATTCATTAAAAGCTTCCCATATTATGCAGAAGGAAACTCAGATTTGCCAGAGCCTTCTTATCCCATTTTCTTTGCCAGGTGAAGAAGCTATAGAGAAGACTCTCGGGCTATAAGGCTAATCAGCCAGCAAACGGGGGTGAAGTGAAGAAAAGAACACATACATATGAAGCTGCCTTATATTGAATCAGGCCATTGGTCCATCAAGGTCGATATTGTCTACTCGGACTGGCAACGGTTGTCCAGCATCTCAGATGGAGATCTTTCATATCACCTACTACCTGGTGGTTTTAGCTGGAGATGTCAGCGTAGAACTGGGACCTTCTTACATGACAAGTGGATGTTCTACCACCTAACCACAGCCCATCCCCAATGGGAATGAATAGAAAGACATGGAAGGTAGGCTGCAGGAAAGGAAACAGAATGAGATAGAGAAAATCATACTCGGCTTGTTTTGATGAGGAAGCCCAGTCATTTTGAGTCTGTGCTGGTGGAAGGAGGTTTGGGAGCAGAAAAGATTGCAATCTCATGCTTGGTAAACCCTTTGCAAGCACCTGGATTTAACTGGACTTGTGTGTGCACGCACGTGTGTGTAGAGCGCCCTCAAGTCAGAGTTGATTTATGGCAAACCCCTGGTAGGGTTTTCATGGCAAGAGACTAACAGAGGTGGTTTGCCATTGCCTTCCTCTGCAATCCTGGTCTCAGTTGGAGGTCTCCCATCCAATTACTAACCAAGGGCAACCCTGCTTAGCATCTGAGATCGGACAAGATCAGACTCACCTGGGCTATCCAGGTAGGATTTAAACCATGCCCTTGGTTTAAATTGGTGTAGTATTAGGATCCTTATTGCCTTTAGGCCAGACTTCAGTATCCAGCTGTTCATTGGTGAAACTGGGGTTGCACTGTCATTGAGGAAACTTCAGGATCCAAGACCAATGGTGGAAAGGTCAGGATCTAAGCTGTCAGTTGATAATTCATATCTTCTGTTAAAAGGGGTAAGGTGTGAGCAATTCGGTATATCCAGTCTAAAAATATACTCCCATCCCCAATATCAATAAGATATTGGGTACCAATATTGCTAGTCCCAATTAATCTCAAAAATATTTGGAAATTTGTTTATTTATTAAAAAATGTAAACTCTACCTTTCCATGTGGTTCAAGGTGGGGCCAGTAAATTCAAGGTTGCAGCAGCTTTCCCAGTTATGAAGGGAGCATAATGAGGGAGAGGAGGAGAAGAGGTGACCCAAGTAAATAGAATCATGTTAGGGAGAGCTTAACTCTCTGTCCAATCACAACAGTTCCCTCATGAGGTAAACCCCGTGGAAGGGCAGAGGCCTGCCTCTGGCTATCCAATGTCCCGTCTTCTGTCTGTCTGAGGGCTCCTAGCAGGCCTCAGATGAGGGAGACCTCACCTTAGCCCATATTAACTACCTGGGTGAGGATTGCCTTACATGTGTTCTCTCTCCCCCTCTCTCCCCCCTCACGTCCTTTGACTCTCTATTCTCTTCTCTTTCCAACCAACTTCTGGAGCCCTCCTTTTATCTCTCTTCTTTCCCTCAACTCCACCCCCCCAATCCCCATCCTCAGAGCCCAGGCCAATCCCACCATCAGAGGACAGAGTACAGCTTGTAGGAAGCCTGGCCTGGGGGTTGCACCAGCCCTCTTTGCCCTACCTATCACAGCTGGGGTACTAGTGACCAGGCTCTACCCTGCAGCAGGAACAGGCAGCATCCCCTCAAGGGGAGGTGCCCTCCTGAGCAATGGCTGAGTGTCCCCTTCCTTCAACACAGGGCTCTGTGGAGGTGGCACCTCTGCTCCTTGGCCAACCAAGAGCATTGGGGCCTGGTTGCAAGGAGCCTGTGGGTGCAGGTGGCATTGGGGCTGCCCAGCTGGGTGGTGATGTGACTATACATCTGAGAGGCAAGGAGGCTGCATGACCAGACAGCAGGGTGGCCACTCACCCAGGCTGCATTGGAGCCACTTGTCCATCTGGGGAGAAGGTCATGTCCTTGGGCAGCATTGGAGCTGTGCAGCACAGTCGTGTGGGATTGGCATGCCTTTTCAGTGCAGGAGCTTCCTGATCTATTACAGACCTGGGCTGGCCAAGGCAAAGTATGGCATCAGGGGCCTGCTCAATACAGCCAGGTTCTGCAGCCACCTGGGCTGCAAGTGAGCCTCATTCTGTTGGGAGATGTGGGTGGTGGTGGAGGCTGTACCTGTCCAGGGAAGGCGGGAGCTAAGCTAAAAGACCGGTGGCTAGTGTCCTCTTTTCGGAGAGGAAATGTTATTGTCTTGTAGTCATGGATTGTTTCTCATTGCCAGGGTGTGAGGAGGAGTTTTTGGAAGACCACACTAAAGAGCCTTAATCAATTTACCCTTGGAGTTGTCATGGCAGCTAGGACACTTTCTCTTGAATGTGACTGAGGAAATATGTGCCTTAATCAAGAGAGTCTCACTTCATACCAAATGAACAGATTCATCAAAGCCTCTCCTTTTACTAGGCTTGAGATCTTGGGCTGAAAAAAGGGCACGGCTCTCAGTGGGGGAGGCTATGGGGCAACATTTTTGCTATTGTTGTGGGGGAAAGTAATGGGCCTGGCTTATGCTGGTTCTCATTAGACTCGCACAGACTGGCTAGCCAGGTTTGAAAAGAGCTCCTAAAGTGCAGCCAGCACAGCTGAGACTCAGCTTGTTCACGGTGTATCTGACAAAGTACTTTCTAGTTTTTCTCTCTCTCCCCATTTTTTTGGCAGAGATATGCTGTGCTTCCTTAACATTTGGGACCAAAAGTTTCCTAACCTAAATTTTGAAAGTCTCATCTTGCTAGATAAGAGAGATATAAATGTTTTTTGTTCCCTTCATCCAATTTTGCCAGCATAGGTCAGTTCAACTGGCTGAACTGCAGAGCATGTACTCTATTCATACTTTAACTTACTACATGTTTTCCCCTCAAATACTACCTACACTGCCCATCATACATACAATCTGCACAGATTTATAAGTTCATAATAATCTTGACTCATGAAGAATATAATTAAAATATAAATGTTTCAAAGCATTGGTTATATTTCATGGTTAATGCTTTTCTTGACCTTGATCATTTGAATTTCTTTCCATGAAAAGAGTGTTTGCCCTCTACTGTTTACGCTGAACTTTATAGTCTGTTTTTATTATGAGATGCCAACATCTAATTAATGCACACGAACAACATTTTCTCCTTTTAAAATTTGTCTTTATTTAAACTATAAACTACACACCATAACATAATAAACAATAAACAAAGAGAATAAGAAAAAAAAAACAATTCTAAACATGACACCATAACAATACATATATCTATATAATTAAAAGGAAAGGGGGAAAGAAAACAACAAAAAAACCCTAGATTATACTACAGGTTGAGTTCCAATTTTCTCCGCGACAAGTATATATCATTTCTAGAGTCACACTTATTCTAGGTTAGTCACAACCCCCCTCTTTTTTGCTATTGTTCATGTTTCTTAATCCATAAATGCAGATGTCATCAAATCCTTGTTATCCATTTCATGCAAAAAGTCTATTAACGGTTTCCATTCAGTCAAGAAGTTAACTAATGTCCTTTCTCTAATCAATGCAGTAAGTTTTGCCATTGACGCAAACTCCAAAACTTTTGTCAACCATTCCTCCACTGTAGGCAATGTTGTAGTTTTCCACTTTTGTGCATAAAAACAGTATTCTAAAGCTTTTTTTCTAACTGGCTGTCCATTATTCCCAACAGAGAAGTCTCTGGTTTCAGCTGAAGTTTAATCTTCAAAATCTTCTGCATCGATGATTGATCTGCAACCAAAAACTCTTTGCTTTCTTACATATCCACCACATATGAAAAACAACCTTTTCTAGTTCACAAAATTGGTCTTAAAATCTGTGAATATTTTCATCAATATAGTCCATTGAAGTGATTAAAATATTGGTTAATTGGCCAAAAGTAAAATATTTTGACCTTCAAAAACTTAGATTTGAGAAATGTTGTTAGTGAAGCTATACAATCCTATCTACCCCATAGTAAGTTTTTGCACCCTGGGGTAACTTAATCATCTGCATCATCCTGCAACATGGTGTTTTATCACACATTCTGCCCAGATGTGTTTGTTTAAAATATTTGTGTGCCACTTTCCCACCAAAAGAAGCATCTCCAAGGCAGTAAATTTTAAAACATTTCAACATTTAAACAGCATTTAAAATAAAGTATATGTAAAATAAATAATTCAATTAAAACATATACACAGACAAAAACACACATAAAAACATGGAGCTACTTACTGGACAATATTTAAAAATACCACAGGAACAACACATTTGTATATGCGGAAGTTTGTTGGAAGATCTCCTTCATTATGTTTTGGTTTGCCCTTTATATTCAGAGCCCAGGAACTAATTTCTGGCTATAGAGACTTTAACTTCTTTTTCTGATTCTGACAAATTAGTGTTTACATTGTCAGATGTGGATTCTTATGTCTCCTACAGGATGGCGCACTTTACTTTAGCTGCTAGGAAGATCAGAGCAAACATGGCTTCCAAGAAAGTAGTCAGATGAAATGATATGAAACTTTTGAGTTCGAATGAGAAATTTCAGAGATGGTTGCAATACTTGAAACTTTAAAATTTTAGGGCTGTAAATATATTTTAATTCGAAAAGGCCTATGGCAATATACAATAAATGTATTCCTTTATCTTACCCTACCATACATAAAAACACAGTAAGGGGAGAGAGCCAATAACAGTTACTGAGGTTATGTCAAACAAAACAAAAAGTTTTCACCCACTGTCAGAAGACAGTAACAGAGAGAGACAGATGAATCTTTTTGAGGAGGGAGTTCCAAATTTTTAGCTCCACACCAAGAAGCTTTATCTAACCTCAGATGGCAAGTGCATATGAAGCAGGACTTCCAAAGATGACCAGAGTAGACAGGTAAGTTCAGATAAGAGAAGGCAGTCCTTAAAGTATGAGGGCCTCGACTTCCGGTTTGGGATCAATGAAGGTCTAACGCAGCTCTAATCGTGAAGCTGACCGGGCTGCCGTTTAAGCGGCCGGCGGGGCAAAATCAAGCCCGCGGCCGACTGTTCTCAGGCGGAGAACAGGCATAGAATGCTCAAGCACCTCAGGGCGCGTTGATCTCGGGCGAGGGGGGGTCCTACGCAACGGATCCTCTCCCGACCCTTGAGGTCCCACCGTAAGACAGGTCGGCTATAATCTCTGCGGCAGTCCTGGTGCCAATGCGGTTGGCATAAGACCTACATGCCCAAGCTTCAACAGGGGAAGGAAGAGTGGATGGGAATTTAAGATTGAAACAGCGATTACAACCCAAGAAAAGTGAATGAGAAGGTAAAGATCACTATCTCTTGAAAGGGGACAGATTACTTAAAGTAAAGAAGAATTAAAGTAGACTTTTAAACTGCAACAGACCAAGGATAAGGAGGGGAGGACCCGGCAAGAATTATATTAGAAAAAGGACTAAGTTAAACGAAGTTATTAAAGAAATTGGACTATTGTTTTGAATACCTGTGGTTATAAGGAGATATCAGGCTGTGAGAAAGTTTCACCATTGTGAGAACTGCTGTGGGAAGTCGGGAAACAGGAAGTACGTAACAACAATAGAGTTGCTGGAGAGAGGCGGCCCTTGCCGGAGGGCAGGAAGTAGGGAATCGCCATCTTTGAAAGGGGAAGAGCCGCAGCTTCAGCGAAACAGGAAGCAAGCCATATTGGATTACAAAAATCATAGAGGAACCATAGAGAAAAGACACCCGACATTTTGGACTCTTTAAAAGTTTTTTTGGGGGGAAAGACCGGGACATTTAAACTAAAAGGACATTAAATTAAATGCCACGGAGCTAAGAAAGAGAGCAGACTCGTGGGAGCGAGCCAAAGCAAGCCCCACGATGTTGAAAAAAGAGTGGCAATCGGCGATAGAGAATTTGGATAAAAAACTTTTAGAAGTGATTAAAGAGCTCAAGGACATGAAACCGGAGTTGGTGAAAGAGGTTAAAGAGACAGTGAAAAATGAGCTGGCAGAAGTGAAGAAAGGTATGGAAACAATGCAAAATGACCTGCAGGGAACACAGCAAAGAGTCAAGGTAGTGGAAAGTGCGGTGGAGAACTTAGCAGATATGCACCGAACAGAGATGAGGGTGATGAGGGGGAGAATGGCGGTTGCGGAAAGTAAACATATGGAGAAGCAGCTGAGGTTTTGCGGCTTGCTGGAAGTGGAAGGAAAGACAGCTCAAGAACAGATTACTGAGGTGTTAGCTGAATACCTGGGGAAGGAGGAGGAGGAAGTTGTGGCTATCCTAGATGTGGTATATCATGTAAATTCAAGAATCGCGACCCAGAGGAAACTACCAAGAGATGTGATTGTGCAATTCACAACCAGAAATATAAAAGAGAAGATTGTGACTAAACAGTTTCAAGATCCATTGGAGATTGATGGCAAGACGATTATTATCATGAAGGAATTACCCAGATTGGTGTTGCTAGATCGAAAAAAATATAAAGCTCTAATTCAGATTCTGAAGGACATGAAAATAAGGTACAGATGGGAACTACCAGAAGGAGTGTCCTTTGAATTTGGAGGAGCAAAAAAGCGCATTAGATCTGAATCAGAGATGGAGCAGTTTATAAGGGACAATGAAAAGGACTTACCAGCAACAAGATTATGAATATGGAGTGCAAAGTTTTATCTTGGAATGTAAATGGACTTAATTCACCGAATAAGAGAAAAGGTATTTTCCACTGGCTATTAAAACAAAAATGTGATATTGTATGTTTGCAAGAGACTCATATTAGAAAACAAGATGCAAAGTATTTAAAATTGATTAAATTGGGCAGTGATTTTGTAGCGGCCTCTAATAAGAAAAAAAGGGGAGTGGTATTGTATATAAAAGAGGAGCTACAGCCAAAGTTAGTGATGAAAGATGCGGAAGCCAGATTTTTAGCAGTGGAATGTATATGGAATTTAAAGAGAGTATTGGTGATTGGAATCTATGCACCTAACGGAGCAAAAGAAAGCTTCTTTGAGGACTTGAGGAAGCAATTAGATGAACTTTCTTATGACCAGATAATTCTTGCAGGAGACTTCAATGGAGTGACAAACTTGGAACTAGATAAAAAGTCAGCAACTGCACAAAAGAAAAGAGGACTACTACCAAAGACGTTTTTTGTATTGACGCAACAGGAAACTTTAGAAGATGTATGGAGAAGACAAAATCCCAAATGCAGACAATATACGTTTTTCTCCGCGAGACACTCCACGTTATCAAGAATTGATATGATCTGGGCCTCAAAGGACTTAGCGCTTTGGACTAAGGATGTGGAAATAATGCCTATGGTAGGCTCAGATCATAATCCAATTATGTGGAAAAGGAGCAAAAGGAGAGGATGGAGAATAAATGAGGATTTGCTGCAAGAGGGAGAAAATATGGAGATGTTGAGAAGAGAAACAAAGTTTTTCATGCAATATAACATGAACAGAGAAGTACCAACCAACAAGGTATGGGACACCTACAAGGCAGTAATTAGGGGTATATTAATGGACTTAAATGGAAGAGCCAGGGAAAAAAAAGAGGAGAAGAGACAGGAGATCACGGAGAAAATAAAAGCCAAAGAAATACAGTTAAAGAAAAGACCAGGGAAAAAGAAAATTTACCAGGATATTAAAATTCTTCAGGAAGAGCTGACAGCAATGAATAATAAAGAATTGGAATGGAATCTTAAGAGAATGAATCAAAAGGCGTTTGAAGGTGCAAATAAACCTGGAAAATATTTGGCATGGCAATTGAAGAAGAGAAAGGAGAAGAAGATAATAAATAAAATCTGTGAGGACAATAAAGTGTACCTGGAACAGACAGCTATTAACAGAGCCTTTTATAAATTTTATGCCAAATTGTATAATAAAAAAGAGGTGAATAAAGACTCAATAGCGACATACTTGGAGAAAATGAAGCTCCCAGTAATTTCGGAAGCTTAGAGAGACAAATTGAACAATGAAGTAACGGAGGAAGAAATAAGAAAGGCAATACAGTCAACAAACTTGGGAAAGGCGCCAGGACCGGATGGACTTACAGCTAAATTTTATAAGGTAATGGCTAATGAACTGGCACCATTCCTAAAAGATGTGATTAATGGTATTTTAAAGGATCAACGGATCCCAGACACCTGGAGTGAAGCTAATATATCACTGATCCCCAAAGAGGGGCAAGATCTGACTAACGTGAAAAACTATAGACCTATATCGTTACTTAATAATGATTATAAAATTTTTGCGAAGATACTGGCGGAAAGAGTGAAGGGATGGCTTTCTGAAGTTATTGAGGAGGAGCAAGCTGGTTTTTTGCCAAATAGACAAATCAGAGACAATTTAAGGACAGTTATAAATGCTATTGAATACTATGACAAACGTTGTGACAAGGAGGTTGGCTTCTTTTTTGTGGACGCTGAAAAAGCGTTTAACAATTTGAACTGGGACTTTATGTTTGCCACCATGGAAAAGCTACAAATGGGAGAAAGATTCATAAGAGCAGTAAAGGAAATTTACAGAGACCAGAGGGCAGCAATTGTGGTGAATGACGAGGTGACCAAGAAATTGACTATAGGTAAAGGAACAAGACAAGGTTGCCCGTTGTCTCCACTGTTGTTTATTTTGGTTTTGGAAATACTGATGATACAGATACGAGAAGACAATGCAATCCGTGGAATAAAAATAAAGGACTTTTCCTATAAGGTCAGAGCATTTGCGGACGATATGATGCTAATTGTGGAAGATCCAATGGAGAATATGCCAAAAGTAATAGAGAAGATTAAGGAGTTTGGAGATTTGGCAGGATTTTATGTAAACAAAAAGAAGTCAAAGATATTATGTAAAAATATGACTAAACAAAAACAACAATTATTAATGGAAATAACAGACTGCGAAGTAACAAGTAAGGTGAAATATCTGGGAATAGAATTGACTGCAAAGAATATAGACTTATTTAAAAACAACTATGAGAAACTATGGACTCAGATAGAGCAAGACTTGATTAAATGGAACAGACTGAACTTGTCATGGTTGGGAAGAATTGCAGTAATTAAGATGAATGTGTTGCCAAGAGTGATGTTTCTGTTACAGACAATACCAATTATTCGAGACTCTAAGCAGTTTGAAAAATGGCAGAGGAAAATATCAGATTTTCTTTGGGCAGGCAAAAAGCCTCGAGTGAAAATGAAAGTGTTACAAGATGCAAAAGAAAGAGGCGGAATGCAACTGCCCAACCTAAGACTTTATTATGACGCAATTTGTTTAGTGTGGTTGAAAGACTGGATGATGCTGAAAAACCGGAAATTACTGGCCTTAGAAGGATATAAAAAAATATTCGGATGGCATGCATATTTATGGTATGATAAAGTAAAAGCGGACTCTATGTTTTTACATCTTTATATTCGGAGAAGCCTATTCACAACTTGGAAGAAGTACAGAAATTACCTACAAGATGGAATCCCCTCATGGGTGGTTCCATATGAAGTAATAGATCCGAGAACTGTCGATAATGAACAACAGTGTTTAACATACAAGGAGATAACCCGAATGGAATTTTCTAAACCCAAAATAAAGACGCAGGACGAGTTGTCTCCAAGTTACGATTGGTTTCAGTACAGACAGATCAGAGATCTTTATAATTCGGACTGTGTGAAGGGAGGGATAAGAATGGAGAATTCGGAATTAGAACAGGCACTTTTACAAGAGGATAAAAAGGAAATCTCTAAGGTATATAAAGTGCTGCTGAAATGGTATACTGAAGATGAAACAGTTAAAGTGCAAATGGTGAAGTGGGCTATAAACTTTAATAAAGAAATAACAATGGAGGCGTGGGAATACTTGTGGAAAAATACGTTGAAGATCACGACATGCACCAATATTAAAGAGAATGTCTATAAAATGATTTATCGTTGGTATTTGACACCAAAGAAAATTGCGCTAGGGAATTCGAATATGTCTAACAAATGCTGGAAATGTAAAAAGCATGAGGGATCTTTGTATCACATGTGGTGGACTTGTGAGGTAGCTAGGCAGTACTGGGGGGAAATAATAAGAGTAATAAGTGAGATTTTACAATTTCAAATCAATAAGAACCCAGAACTCCTGCTACTGAACTTGGGAATGGAGGATGTTCCAGCACAATATAGGACTTTGTTATTTTACATGACAGCAGCGGCTAGACTTTTGTACGCGCAAAAGTGGAAAGTGCAAGAAGTGCCAACTATTGAGGACTGGATATATAAATTGCTGTATATGGCGGAAATGGACAAAATGACAAGGAAACTGAGAGACCTTGATCCAGGACAGTTTAACATGGATTGGGAGAAGCTGAAACAATATTTAGTGAAGAAATGGGAGGTGGGAGGAGAACTGTGGCAGTTTGAAAATTACTGAAACACAATAAAAGTAGAGGGAGGTGACTTTACCGGGGGGTGGAGAGGCAAATGAGAATTTCTAAGCAACTATTTTATTAGACTATTATATATAGCATTAAGTATTATAGGTGTTATTACAAGAATTATAATGACAGAAATTAACCAATTATAAGGATAGAAACTAATTAATTTCATTTCTGGCAATAATTGTATAATGGAGATAATTTTATAATTGCAATGAAGGAACTTAAGTAAGGTGGGAAAATATATATTAATGTATAGATTATGTGCTAAATTGATTGAATTGGTCTGGAGGTATATATGGGTCAAATTGGTTGACTATTTTTGGTGGATAGTTGCATAATGAAAGAATAATACAATTATATAATTAAAACAGTATGAAGATGAGATATGTAGAAAAAGAAATATACAGAGTATAAGTTAAATTGGTTGACTTATATTGAATGTACTGTTTATAGAAGTATCTAAAATTATGCTAAATGAGGGATAAATTGTTTGTCCCATATTGAAGATGAGATTATAAGATAGAGTATAGAGTATCAAAATTAGCTAAATGATTATTATCAAAAGAAAATATGCCAAGAATGTATTATTTAGTTATGTATTATTTAGTTGTTAAAGTAAGTAGGAAGACAGAAGGAGCACTGTGTTATATAGATAAGCTTAGAAGAAAGTGAAAGTTTACGTTTGACAGATAGAATAAACTTAAAATGAGTAAGGGAAAAGGGACAAGGGGTTGGAAAACTGTTGGAAGTCAACAAAAGGGGGGAAAGGGAGGGGGTTAGAATTGGAAAAATTAAAGGAAACTGATTGTAATGTATAATTTAATGATATCTAATCCAATAAAATTATTTAAAAAAAAAGTATGAGGGCCTCAATTCATATAGGGCTTTATAGGTCAATATCAGCACTTTGAATTTGGCCCAGAAGCAAATTGGGAGCCAGGTAGGGGCAAGCAGATGGTAGATCTCAAACTACCAAGAATCCTGTCCACATCTTCAGACTGTCCAAACTGAAAGGTATCCCATACAAATGGACAGATCAGCACCTTGATATCATCTGATCCTGTAATTGCTTATGTAGAGTCCAAGTTAGGATGGATGCAAGAGATTTTATCCACAATGTGTTTAGCAGAATGACCATAGCTGGCTGCAGAGCAGTCCACCTCCTGTAGGCCAGAACTTAATAGGCCCCTAACCACCTGGAAGAGTTCTGCAGGTCTGCACTGTACAAACACAATGATGACAGGCAAATATTGTTTCTTCACTGCCATACCGCCATATAGTAGGCTTTAAAAAGCTTGTGTCTTGTTACATCCCAAGGGCATTTTTAAAAACCTATTGTAATCATTAACAGGATTTTTTTAAAAATTATTTACAAAACACAACAGTAACAATGCCATAGCTATATACACCAAAAGAGGGGGAAGGGACAAATAAATTAAGTAAAAAACATTAACTTATCCAGGATGCAATAGCATCTTACAAAAATACTCATTCGAGAATAAACCAATTTATACATACTTTATTATGTCACATGATTTAAACCAACAATTAGTTCTTAAATCTTTGGCGCTGAATTAGATTTTCATTTGAACTGAAAAACTCCAATTGGAGACTATGAGCCAAAACAAACGTGACGAGATACTAGAGTTCAACTCGTGTTTCCTTACCTCAAGGTTTGTCGGGAAGTATAGGCATCCTCGCAGCTTAAAGTTTAACATTTACAGAGCAGCAGGGAGGGAAGTGCAGGAGTGGGGTGCCTTTCCTCCTGCTCTCCAGGTGCATCGCTGTATTGCCCCTTCCCCTGCTTGTGCGGTCCGGAGCTACATAACCCGCTCACACAGAGCATCGCTTCGTCTTCCCCCCCTTGCCCAGCCTGGTTCCCGCAGAGCAATGCCAGGCTGCATTGAGAGAGCGGGAGGAAAAGTGCCCAGAACATTGCTGCATCTCCCTTCCTTTGCTCGCCTGGCTCCCGCCCGAAGCCGCGCAGCCCGGAGCTGCATAGCTTGGCATCACTCTGCGAGGGCCGAGCGGGAGGGGAGGTGCAGCGATGCTCCGTGCAAGCAGGCTATGTATCTCTGGGCCGCACGAGCAGGGGAAGTGAAATGCAGTGATGCACCTGGAGAGCGGGAGGAAAGGTGCCCCACACCTGCACTTCCCTCCCTGCCGCTCTGTATATGTTAAACTTTAAGCTGCAAGGACGCCTACACTTCCCAACAAACCTTAAGGTAAGGAAACATGAGTTGAACTCTAGTATCTTGTCACATCTGTTTTGGCTCTATGTTAAAATATATTGATTCCATCCCCCAGTTGTTTCCCACCTTGTATTCCCGCTGCTATCTTTGCCATAAGCATTTGCTCCCAAAGTTTCAGATACCATAGGTCTAATGAGGGGAAATGGTTCTCCTTCCATTTTGTTCCAATTGCCAGTTTTGCTCATGATAGCATAATTGCCACTGGGCCCTGTTTTGCCTTCAGTGATGGAGGATTATCATTAACAGGTTTTGATTTTGAAAGAGATAGGCCAATCCAGCCAATGAAAACATTTGAGAAAACAATTTTTAAAAATTGATTTTTATGCATTCTTTATTCTTTGACTCTGTTGATGATTTTGTAAACAATGTTGAGGGGCTTTTTTGTTGTCGTTTAAAATACAAAAGTTCTCTAGAATAGAGTTGATCAAAGAAAATAAATTGTTTTCATGGAAGAAAGTTAGAAATGGTTTTCCTTTCTGATTTAAATCAACGAGACCTAAGGGTGCTCAAGAATGGACAGATGGCATCCAAACACACTTGCACATTTGTAATGCCTTTTTGATGAGCTTTTGTTTTTCTTCATGAAGGACTCGTTCACATATGACATCATATGTACTTCAGCTACACCTTGAAAAGCCCAAGACCGTTGCTTGAGTTATCTGGAAACACTTATTTCTTAAGAGCCATTCAAAAACCACTTAGGTACAGATGGGCAACCATTTAGCATTTTTCCCCTGAAGTAGATGCTTAAGGCCATTTGGTTGCGAAGCAGCCATTGTTTATAGGCAGTTAGAAAACTGTGTTTCTTCTTTGCCACCCTAGTCAGAATAATGAGACAGGCACAAGGCTTGGAACTAAAAGGCCACTTTATTAAACATAACATCAACCATTAATATGACAAGGGTCAACTAGTGGTATAGGTCAAGCCATGGGGTCACTCCTGGACCTCTGCCTTGACCTGTCTGGGTGAGCCCCAAAGCCCCAGGTGCAAGCCATCCTATGGATGGCTAAGACCCAGTTGGCCGGCAAAATGGATCCCCCCAGCTCAAGCTCCTAAGCCTTAACCATACAAGCAGTGAGGGAAGGAATTACACATGGGGTTCCCCAAGGCAGTCTGCCCATACAGCATGGCAGCCATCACAAGCAGTACCATCCGCTCTTGGCAGACCCCTCTTCCTCATCAGTGGAGAAGCGCCTAGGGTACTCACTGGCCCGCTCCCTATTCCCAAAATGTATCCTGCCAGTGACCATCCTAAGGTGGCTTCACCTTGCCAATTACCTCAAACCTCCACAAGCAGTACAAGGTAGGCAAAAAACCACCTCTTCCTCATGCCAATGAGGGAAAAGGGGGGGAGGAATTCCTACCTGGCTCTGTCAACAGCAGCTGGCTAGTCCTGCACTACTATAGGATGAGGTGGGTGGGCCGAGCATGCAGAGCAACTGCCAGATGGCTGGGTGGAGTTGCCTCATAAGGCTCCTGTCTCCACCCCCCTCCCCCGGCCTGAGACCCAGATACCATGGAATGCTCTGTCTCCTCCTCCTTCCAGGGAGGCAAAAAGCAGCCCCCAGCTTTATCAGTGGAAGCTGCTGGCCAGGAGAGCGATATTCTTATTCTAAGGGGTGTTGCAATATCCTTCAATGTTGCTGCTTATTAAAGACACCCTGTGGTCATGCCTATTATAGCCCATTGTCACCCCAGATGGAATGAAGAGGCAGACACAGTTGTTGGGTACTAAATGCCATTTATTTGACAACAGCATAACATGAACATAATAACAGCAAGGGCCTAACTAAGCAGTACAGGTCAGGCCCTGGGGTCACCATGGACCTCCACCCTGACCTGTCTGGGAAAGCCCCTCTGGTCTGGAGGCAAGCCATTCAAGGTATGGCTGGCACACAGCCAGCCAGGCGTATGGAACCTCCACCAAGCCTAATAACCCCCTTGCCATCAAACATGAGGGGACGTACTTGTACAGCAGCAGTCTGCCCTCTCTTCTGGCAGCTGTCAAACAATACCAGAGATCCTGACAGACCCCACTTTCCCCTCAAATGGGAACGTGCCAAGGGTGCTCACCAGCCCACTGATTTTTCCAAACCCTATCCTGCCAGGGACAAGCTATATTACAGCTCCACCAAGTCCAGTTACCACAACCCATGCAAGCAGTACAAGGTAGGCAAAAAAAACCTCCCCCTCTGACAGCCAATTAGAAAGGAAGAAAAAATTCCTACCTGGACCTGGAAACCAGCAACCGGCTAACCTGTACTACAGCAGGGCGGGCAGGTGGGCTGAGTGAAAGACAACTGCTGGGTAGCGCAATGCAGAGCTGTCTTAAGAGGTCTTGGCTCCACCTCCCCCCACATACCCATATGCCCGGGAGAGCCAGCATTGCCCCCACCTCCACTGGAGTGGCAAATCACGGCTCTCAGCTTAAAACAGCAAGCTGCAATCCGGGAATGCCCAATTGCCATCCCAGAAGGAATGAAGAGGCAGACGCGTTAAATCTGCAAAACTGCTCCACAGGGATTTAACTACATGTGCCTGCTGAAGAAGTGATCCATTCACGAAACAGGCTAAAACTACGTATGCTGGCAAATCCCGTCCCGTGGCTGACGAGGTGGCTGACTTGGCATTGGACCCCTTCAGCTCTCTCCTCTTCTATTACAACTTGATGTTATTGGACATTTTCGTCGTTTAAATGTTCTTGCTGTGGACGTTATTCTTTGTTAACCGTTTCATGGCTGCTTAATTGAACGGAAGTGCCTGAGTGCACCCTTATATGGTTGTAACTGGGTGTTGCTGCCTCTAGGTTGTATATTTCTTAGGAGGCGCCTGCATGCACCCCTCTTTTACTGCTTTGTGCCAGTGAGTACTCTTGTGTATTTATTGGGATGGTTCTTGTAATATTCACACTGTGATTGCTTTATTACTTGGATTACTTTGTATATACACACTATAACTGTATTTTTGATAATCTGAGTGTCCTTAATGTGTATTTATTGGGTTTTCACTTTATAGCCCTGGTTTTGTTTGTTTCTTTGCTTGTGCTTGAACGGGGGTGGTCCCTATTTTTGTTTTCTACACCATTGTCCAAGCCAGGGACATGCCTGGCCCTGAACAGAATGTTCAATTGCAAGCAGCAGAGCGTAAACGGCCTAACTAACTTCATGACTGCAGGGGACTTAGATATAAGAGAATTCAAAACATGTATCACCACCTGGTTATCACACCAGAAATGAACTGTGTGATTGGCCAGGTCCTTACCCCAAAGGTAGACTGCCACCAAAATTGGGAATAACTCCAAAAAGGTTAAGTCTCGATTAAGGCCCCTCTCCAATCAGTCAGCAAGCCACGGTTCATCACACCAATGACCCCTAAAGAATGTACCAAAACCCAAAGACCCAGAGGCATCAGTGGTAACTTGAAGGTCTGCTTCCAAAAGCAGGTCTCCTCTCCACAACATCACCCCATTAAAGGAGTCAAGGAACTGCTCCCAAACCTCCAGATCCTCCAGCATACCTCTATTAATCCTCATCCTATGATGAGGTAAGCGGAGGGCTCCAAGAGCGTCACATAGGTGACGCAAAAACACCCTCCTGGGCGCCACCACCCAGCACGCAAAATTCAAGTGGCCCACGAGCTTCTGGAGCTCCAAAAGAGAAACTTTGGTCTGACCCTTCATCGAGGCCAAGCGTACCCTAAGATCCCTGAGCTTCTCCACAGGCAAACGAGATGTCTGCCACACTGTATCCAGCGCTATGCCAAGAAATGTTAACCTGGTGGATGGGCCCTTCTTCTTTTCATGGTCGCCATGAAAGGGGTCCGTGGACCTTAAAAAGGAATACGAAACTGAAACATGAACCCCTCTAACAAGTAACGAGCATCCTCCCGCCTAGGGTAGAGGGCCAAAAGCTGACTAAGCACTTTCAGATTTATGGGGCTGGGGCACTTTTCCAGCCGGCAGCTGCTGTGAGCTGCCGCTTGCCCTGCCTTCACGCTTCCCCCCCGCTTCTGGCACTTGCAGGCAGTAAAAGCATGGGGACCCCCACAGGTTGGGCACTCATGCCCAGACTTACAGAACTTCCTGTTACACACAGCCTGGGAGGTAAACTCCCAGCAGAGCAGGCGGGGTTGAACTGGCTGCCCCGGGGTGGTGCGGGTAGTGGTATTAGTCGTCACTCGGTGCACTAGATGGCCACTGTCAGAGTGGTCCCATGTTTGGTTTTGCCGGCGACATTACCTGGAGCCACAACTGCTGGTGTATCCTGCCCCATGGCATCCCAGGATTAATGGCGGCCCTCATCTTAAACTACTGAAGCCACGCTGCCCCAGCAAAGTCATTATACCCCAGGTATTGGAACAGGGAGGCAGTCCTCCACGACTGAGCCCTAATGATGACTCCAGCATAGATAAGGAAACCTGGGAGCCAATTGGCCCAAGTCCTATCCACTCTGCGGTGCTTAAGCCTTTCTTTTTCCCTATCATCCAGGTCATCCTTATACTTCTTCTCCAGTTCCCTGAAGAGAAGGGTAAAGATGTCTATGTATTCACCCCTAAGGATTTTGTCCCTAATAGCCTGGGTGAGGTGATCACCCAAAGGAAGTGCCACGTCCCCAAAAGACAAGGCATTAAAGGGGACAGACAAAGCGGGCCCAAACATCGACAGCATCCATGGCGAACTCGTCAAGGGCTGCCATAGGATGCCAGAACCACCCTGTTCTAGCCCCGCATATTGACCCTGCGCCGCTTGTTGAGGCCACAGAGGCCAAGCACCCAGCTGACCTCTGCCCTGCAATGTGCTGGGCTGGCTATCTGCCAAATATGAAGGGCCACCCGTGTTTGAGGCAGAAACCTGACCCCAAGGCCCCCATGGCCACAGTTAAGTGTGCTGCATTGTGGTGCTGTGCTTACCCTCTCCTTTGATTGGATCCACTGCAACCGCCATAGGGTTAGCTTCTGACAACTCGCTCGGCTCCTCCAATCCAATGCTGGTGTCCTCGCTCTCCATTACCTGTGCCGTGCCATTGCTGGTACCACTTGTACTGGTTGCACCTTCCAGGGCAGAAAGACGGGTTAAAATCTCATGCCTAAACGTCGCTGCTGATGTGGCCCTTGCCACCTTTGGCTTGTTTGCCCTACTGGCCCCTTGCCCTTGAGACCCTCTAGCCTGCTCCAGTGCTACAATGCATTCCAGAATTTCTTGCATGCCTGCCGTGTCCTCCCATTCATTCATTGGTATAATCACTTTAGTGCACTCTACATGCAGCATAGCATCAATAGCACATGGCTGTGTAGTTGCACTACCAAAGTTATACCCTGCAACACCATCTACCATATACTGTTTAAGGCTTACACGGCTGGAGAACATTAGTTGTAGATTTTCCGGGCTGTATGGCTGTGGTCTTGGCATTGTAGTTCCTGACGTTTCGCCAGCAGCTGTGACTGGCATCTTCAGAGGTGTAGCACCAAAAGACAGAGATCTCTCAGTGTCTATGTGTGGAGAAGATGTTAGCTGGTAATTTATATCTACTCATGAAGGTGGGTTTGGGTTGTAAGAGTTTCCCAGGGTGTGGAATGCTCCTGTAGAGGTGAGGGGGTCTCTACTGTCTTTTGCTGATCGTAGCATCTGTTGTATTTCTCTGGTGGATCTGAATACTGTTTGTAGGTTGTGCTTTTTCATAAGTTTTCCCACCTGATCAGTGATTTCTTTGATATATGACAAAAACACTTATCCTGCGGGGGTCTGTTTTTCCTTAGTTGTTTGATTTGTCCTTGGTTTAATCGCTCTTCTGATTTCATTCCTGGAGTAGGCATTTGCTTGAAGTGCATGGTTTAGATGATTAATTTCCTCATTGAGAAAGTGTGGTTTACATATCTGTCTTGCACAGTCTACTAATGTTTTCATAATGCCTCTTTTCTGTTGATGGTGGTGATTGGAGTTTTTGTGTAAGTACCAATCCATGTGAGTTGGTTTCCTGTAGACCTTGTGACCTAATTGAAAGTTTGCTTTGCGGATGACCAAGGTATCTAGAAATGGGAGTTTACTCTTGATTTCTTTTTCCATGTTAAATTGTATGTATGGGTGGATATTGTTGAGGTGGTTTAAAAATCCATCAATATTTCCTCACCATAGCTCCACATGGTAAAGATATCATCCACGAACTAGAACCAGACTGTAGGTTTGTGGGGTGCTGATTCTAAAGCTGTTTTTTCAAAATGTTCCGCCCGCCCGCCTGTTACGTTTCTGCATCTTCCCAAGAGTCCCTGATGTGTGAATGGGATATTATAAACCAGAGCATCTATGAACCAATATTTGGAGGGTTGTCAAGTCCCTCTTTCATTTCTTCTTGGCTATAGATCTTAATTGTACCTGAAAGCTAATCCCAGCAGAGTTTCCTTCTTCTCCAAATATAACTTTCCCTGTACAACCCGAGACAAGTGCTTTTTAGCATGGTAATTATTTCTCCCCCTGCAAGGCATTGCGCTCTAGAATTTTGGATTATACTAAAATGTCTCAGAGGCTCCTGTGACCCAAAATGTACTCACCACTTATTGTAGTTCACAGCTAATAGTTCTGGACAGCTTTTTTTCTCACCAGACAGTCCATTTTCACACTTCTATTCACAACTTACTACAGCAATTGATTAAATCAAGGCAAAGTTCTTTTGGAAGGTTTTTTTTTGCCAAATTAGCTGTTGTTGCTTTTTAATTCAACTATTATATATAATGTTATTTTTAAAAAAATCTTTTAAATCTTTTTTTACAAATTCTTTAAAAGTCAAATTATATAAATAAATATAAAAATAATGTTTTTTTAAAAAAAACCACATTTCTCACAACGGTTTCTAAAGTGGCTTAAAAATATCAGCATACATTTTTAAAAAGACAGGGTGATATTAAAATCCAATAAAATAAATAGCCAAGAATAGTAAGTGATATATTTAATTTCAATCTCAGATCATTTGGATCTAAAAGTTGTCTGGAGATTGAAAACTGGCTCTGTTAAAGAATATATTTACTTTTCAGAGAGACATAAAACACACTCAAGGATAGATATGGTTTGACTACTAATTATTTATTATCATTATTATTATTTATTACATTTCTAACCCACCCTTCCCGGAAGTGGGCTCAGGGTGAGGTGCAACGTTTATAGAAATATAATACTATATAAAACAATGGTTAATATCATAAAATCAGCAATTAAACAGATATTAACTGTCCCAAGATGGGGGTCGATTCCAGGTTTCTGCCCATCAACCATTAATGATGGGCAGCCCAATCCTAAGAAGGGCGGGGAAAGTGAATAGGAACCGAACTAAGGCTTGCGACCACGTATCTGGGCTTTACGCCCGCGTAAGTCGCCCTCCGCCTGCACTGGGACGCGGCGCTGGCCCGCCGGCGGGCTTGCACTGGCGCAAGCCTCAGGCGCCCGGGCGGCGGCGTAGGAGTGGTGTAGAGCCCTGCGCCGGCGTGGGGGGAGGGTGGGGCCGGAGTTAGTCCGCTCCCTAAGCCCCTCCAGAAGCGGGAACGCCCACAGCGGCACAAAAAAGCTACGCCACGGAAAAAGAAGGCATAGCCCATAGGCGCCCATGGAATGGCAAAAAACCGACCCTCTCTCTGAGCGCCCCGCCCCGCCCCCATGGCCTGAAGGAGCATAGGATGAGAACTGTCCCGGGGACCAATCAGCATGCGCGCCCGGAATGGACGAGCCCCCCTCTCTGCACCCAATCATCTGCGAACGTGCCCTACAAAACATCCGGCCAGCGCCGCCCAAACCCCAGGTAAGTGTGCACTTGGCCGGAGGCTCTGCCCCTCTGTCCGTGTGCTGCGTGTCATTGCCCCTTTCAACACCGAAGGGGGGTGAGGGCATTCACGGTGGCAGGCACAGAATGCACTCCGGGGACTTTGCGAAAAAGTGGAGGAACTTCCCGTAAAAGGGAAGAAGTGCAAATGTCTGCCTAACTCCCTTTCTACCCTGACAGAAAGAATGACTCAACATCTAACTGGACTCATGCAAGCTCGTTGCTTCTAACTAAGCACAAACAAATTAACCCTTCCGAGGCAGAAGGGAATGACACTTGGCAAATTAACTGCAGCCTCTCCTGTTTCCTTGCAGGTGCCCTGACTCTGGTGCTCCCGCCTGGTGATGACCGACAGAGCGCTGACAGGTGAGGAGGAGGTAGGGGAGGGGGGGCTGTTCCACAGATTAGTGCAAACTGCCCATTCACCTGAACCCACCCGCTCACTTGCTGCTTTGGGTGAGGCCTAGCAGGGGTGGGGGGCAACCATGGCCGCCCCAGCTGTCTCAGAGGCAGGCGCCCCGAAAACCACATGCGACCAGGTGTTTGTTATGACCAGCTCATTCCCTCCCTTAAAGGTAAAGGCTTGCCAAGGCTGAGCGCATCCTCGCCAGACCGTCATGCATCAGCTGGTCGCTGCTGGCGTCGACTATATGCATCCTCCTGGATGGCGGAGTGTGGGGCTTGCCTCGCCAGTGGACCGAGGCAAAGCCCACACATGTCTTTTTCCCCCACAGGCACGTCCAGGGCAGGGCTGCTCCCCCACGTCCCGCCCTCCGCAAACATCTCTTTTTTTTTTTTGAAAATTTTTTTATTGGGTTAGAATATTGTTATTTTTACATTACATTCAATTTCCCCCAAATTTTTCATTTCTAACCCCCTCCCTTTCCCCCCCTTTTGTAGACTTCCAACAGCTTTCCCACCCTTTGTCCCTTTTCCCTTACTTCTATTAAATTCCTCTGTCTAAAACAGATATACATTCTCCATTATATTAAGCAGTACCTCTTTAACTACTTTTCTTATTATACACCCAAACTGTACGTCTTTGGATAAACAATTTATCCCATTTTCCAGTTTTGAATATTTCTATATATCATAAACCTATATATCATAAACCATAAAAATTTCCCACATTTAAATTTGTTCTCTATATATTACTCATTTCAGCATTTTATGGCAATTCTATATAGCTCATCACATAATCAATCAATTTGACTCTTCTATACATTCAGTTTGGTGCATATAAATCTTATCAAAGAAAGAAAATATTGTTAGTTACTCAATCCTCATGTTTAAACCTTATCATTAATTATTCTCTATCAATGTTCTATCAATTAACCTATACATATCTATATATATATCAATCTGTTAATCTAACTGCTTATAAATTCACATTTCTCTTCCTCCCCCGGTAAAGTCACCCCTCTCTTTCATACTTTTATTATACTTCAGTAGTTCTCAAACTGCCACAGTTTTCCTCCCACCTCCCATTTCTTCTCCAGATATTGTTTCAGCTTCTCCAAGTCTGTGTTAAACTGCCCTGAGTCCAGATCCCTCAGTTTTCTTGTCATCTTATCCATTTCAGCCATGTACAGCAATTTGTAGATCCAATCTTCAATAGTTGGCACTTCTTGTACTTTCCATTTTTGCGCATACAAAAGTCTAGCTGCTGCTGTCATGTAAAATATCAACGTCCTGTGTTGGGCTGGAATTCCCTCCATTCCCAAGTTCAGTAGCAGGAGTTCTGGGTTCTTATTAATTTGAAATTGTAAAATTTCACTCATTTCTCTTATTATTTCCCCCCAGTACTGCCTGGCTACCTCACACGACCACCACATATGATAGAGGGAGCCCTCATGCTTCTTACATTTCCAGCATTTATTAGAAGTATTCAAATTCCCTAGCGCAATCTTCTTTGGTGTCATGTACCAACGATAGATCATTTTATAAATATTCTCTTTAATATTAGTACATGTCGTTATCTTCATTGTAGTTTTCCACAAGTATTCCCATGCCTCCATTGTTATTTCTTTGTTAAAATTTATAGCCCATTTCACCATTTGTGTTTTAACTGTCTCATCCTCGGTATACCATTTCAACAGTACTTGGTATACCTTGGATATTCTTTTCTTGTCTTCTTTAAGAAGGGTCTGCTCTAGTTCCGAGTTCTCTGTTCGTATGCCCCCCTTTGCAGAGTCCGAATTGTATAAGTCTCTAATCTGTCTATACTGGAACCAATCATAGTTAGGTGATAGTTCCTCTTGCGTCTTTATTCTAAGTTTAGATACTTCAGTTTTAGTTATTTCTTTGTACGTTAAACATTGTTGTTCATTATCAACAGCTCTCGGATCTATCACCTCATATGGAACCACCCACAAGGGGGTTCCTTCTTGTAGGTAAATTCTATACTTCTTCCAGATTGTATATAAACTTCTCCTTACAAAATGATGCAGGAACATCGAGTTGACCTTTACTTTGTCATGCCATAGGTATGCGTGCCATCCAAAAAATTTTTTGTATCCCTCTAGGGCTAGTAGTTTCTTATTCTTTAATGTCATCCACTCTTTTAACCAAACTAGGCAGATTGCATCGTGATAAAGTCTCAGGTTGGGCAGTTGCATTCCGCCTCTTTCCTTTGCATCTTGTAAAACTTTTACTTTCACTCGAGGCTTCTTGCCTGCCCAAACAAAATCTGATATTTTCCTCTGCCATTTTTCAAATTGTTTAGAGTCTCTGATGATTGGTATTGTCTGTAGCAAAAACATTACTCTTGGTAACACATTCATCTTAACTGCTGCAATCCTACCCAACCATGACAAGTTCAATCTATTCCACTTGATCAAGTCTCTCTCTATCTGAGTCCATAATTTTTCATAATTATTCTTGAACAAATCTATATTTTTTGCAGTCAGCTCAACTCCCAAGTATTTCACCTTACTAGTTACTTCACAATCCGTTGTTTCCATTAACAATTGTTGTTTCTGCTTAGTCATGTTTTTGCATAATATCTTTGACTTCTTTTTGTTAATGAAGAAACCTGCCAAGTCTCCAAACTCCTTGATCTTATCTATCACTTTTGGCATGTTCTCCAGTGGGTCTTCTACAATTAGCATTATGTCATCTGCAAATGCTCTGACCTTATATGAATAGTCCTTTATTTTTATTCCTCGTATTTCCTCATCTTGTCGTATTTGTATCATCAGAATCTCCAATACTAAAATGAACAACAATGGAGATAACGGGCAACCTTGTCTCGTTCCTTTACTAATCGTCAATTTCTTGGTCAATTCATCATTCACTACAATTGCTGCAGTCTGGTCTCTATAAATTTCCTTAATTGCTCTGACAAATCTTTCTCCCAGTTGTAGCTTTTCCATAGTGGCAAACATAAAGTCCCAGTTTAAATTGTCAAACGCTTTTTTAGCATCTACAAAGAAGAAACCAACCTCTTTGTCACAACGCTTGCCATAATATTCAATAGCATTGATCACTGTCCTTAAGTTGTCTCTTATTTGTCTGTCTGGCAAAAAGCCTGCTTGTTCCTCCTCTATGACTTCCGAGAGCCACCCCTTCAATCTCTCCGCCAATATCTTCGCAAAAATTTTATAGTCATTGTTAAGTAGTGATATAGGTCTGTAATTTTTCACGTTGGTCAGGTCTTGGCCCTCTTTTGGGATCAATGATATATTCGCTTCGCTCCAAGTATCTGGAATCCTTTGATCCCTAAAAACTCCATTCATCACCTCTTTTAGGAATGGTGCCAGTTCATTGGCCATTGTCTTATAAAATTTAGCCGTAAGTCCATTTGGCCCTGGCGCCTTTCCTAGATTTGCGGATTGTATTGCCTTGCTTATTTCCTCGTCAGTTACTTCACTGTTCAACTTATTTCTCCAAGCTTCCGAGATTTCTGGAAGTTTGGTTTTCTCCAGATATGATGCTATTGATTCTTTGTTTACTTCTTTTTTGTTATACAGCTTAGCATAAAATTTATAAAAGGCTCTACTAATGGTAGTCTGCTCCAAGTACGTTTTATTTTCTTCACAGATTTTATTTATTATTTTCTTTTCCCTTTTCTTCTTCAATTGCCATGCCAAATATTTCCCAGGTTTATTAGCACCCTCAAACACTTTTTGATTCAGTCTTTTAAGGTTCCACTCCAATTCTTTATTACTCATTGCTGTTAGCTGTTCTTGAAGAATTTTAATTTCCTGGTATATTTTCTTTTTCCCTGGTCTCTTTTTTAACTGTGTTTCTTTGGCTTTTATTTTCTCCTCGATCTCTTGTCTTTTCTCCTCTTTCTTTTTTCTTGCTCTGCCATTTAAGTCCATTAGTATGCCCCTTACAACCGCCTTGTACGCATCCCAAACTTTGTTGGTTGGTACTTCTTTATTCACGTTGTACTGTATAAAAAACTTTGTCTCTCTTCTCAATATTTCCATATTCTCTCTTTCCTGTAACAAGTCCTCATTTATTCTCCAGGCTTTCCTTTTTCTCCTTTTTCCAAATTTCCACATAATTGGGTTGTGATCTGAGCCTACCATCGGCATTATTTCTACCTCCTTAGTCCATAACGCTAAGTCTTTTGAGGCCCAGATCATATCGATTCTTGATAGTGTAAAATGCCTTGCAGAATAAAAAGTAAACTGTCTAGTTTTAGGATATTCTCTCCTCCATACATCTTCGAGAGTCTCTTGTTGAATCAACTCAAAAAAGAGCTTTGGCAATAGTCCTCTTTTCTTTTGTGCTGTTGTAGTCTTTTTGTCTAGTTCCAAATCTGTCACTCCATTGAAGTCTCCAGCAAGAATTATCTGGTCATATGCAAGATCGTCTAAGTGCTTCCTTAAATCCTCAAAGAAGCTTTCCTTTGCACCGTTAGGTGCATAAAGTCCGACTACCAACACTCTCTTTAAATTCCAATTACATTCCACTGCTACAAATCTAGCTTCTACATCTCTCATAACAAATTTTGGCTGCAGCTCCTCTTTTATGTACAACACCACTCCTCTTTTTTTCTTGTTGGAGGCCGCTACAAATTCTTTGCCCAATTTTCCAGATTTTAAATATTTTACATCCTGTTTTCTGATGTGGGTCTCTTGCAAACAAACAATATCACATTTTTGTTTTAGTAGCCAATGAAAAATATTTTTCCTCTTATTCGGTGAGTTTAGTCCATTTACATTCCAAGATAATACTTTACACTCCATATTCATAGTTTTGTTGGTAAGTCTTTTTCATTGTCCTTGATAAATCGCTCCATCTCTCGCTCAGATCTGATGCGTTTTTTTGCCCCTCCAAACTCAAAGGACACTCCTTCCGGTAGCTCCCATCTGTACCTGATATTCATGTCCTTCAAAGTCTGAATTAGCACTTTATATTTTTTCCGGTCCAATAACACTGATCTGGGCAGTTCCTTCATTATAATGATCGTCTTGCCATCAATCTCCAATGGATCTTGAAACTGTTTTGTCACAATCCTCTCTTTCATGTTTCTAGTTGTAAACTGCACAATCACATCTCTTGGTAATTTCCTCTGGGTTGCAATTCTCGAGTTCACACGGTACGCCACATCTAGGATAGCCACAACTTCCTCCTCCTCCTTCCCCAGGTATTCAGCCAACACCTCAGTCATCTGTTCTTGCGCTGACTTCCCTTCCACTTCTGGCAGACCACGAAAACGAAGCTGCTTCTCCATGTGTTTAGTTTCTGCAACTGACATCCTCCCCTTCACCAATCTCATCTCTGTTTGTTGCGTGTCTATTAAATTCTCCATCGCGTCTTCTACTGTTTTAACTCTCTGCTGCGTTCCTTGTAGTTCACTACTAATCGTTTCCATACCTTTTTTCACTTCTGACAGCTCCGACTTTACTGTCTGTGTAACCTCTTTAACCTCTTTAATAAGCTCCAACTTCGTGTCCTTAAGTTCTTTAATCATATCTACAAGTTTTTTGTCCAAATTTTTATCCAGATTTTCTATTGCCGATTGCCACTCTTTTTTCGACATCGTGGGGCTTGCTTTAGCTCGCTCCCACGAATCTGCTCTCTTCCTTAACTCCGTGGCGTATAATTAAACGTTTTTCTTTTTTCAAATGTCCCAATCTTTACCAAAATTAAGTTTTAAAGTGTCCAAAATGTCGGGCGTCTTTTCTCTATGGTTTCTCTGTGTTGTTATAATCCAAAATGGCCTACTTCCTCTTCCGCTGAAGCCGCGACCCTTCCCCTTTCAAAAATGGCGATTCCCTGCTTCCTGTCCTTCGGCAAGGGCCGCTTCTCTCCAGCCACTCTATTGTTGTTACGCACTTCCTGTCTCCCGTCTTCCCACAGCAGGTCTCGCGATCGTGTCTTTTTCCCACAGCTCCAAAACCACAGGTATTCAAAACAATAGTCCGATTTCTGTAATAACTTCTTTAAACTTAGTCTCTTTTAAAATACGACTCCTGCCGAGTCTTCACCTCCTTTTCACTAGTCTGTTGCAGTTTAAAAATCTACTTTCTTTCCTCTCTGTTTTTGTCAATCTGTCCCGTTTCAAAAGATAGCGATCTTTACCTTCTCTTCACTTTTCTCGGGTTGTAATCACTGTTTTGATCTTAAATTCTCCTCTCAGCTTCCTTCCCCAATCGAAGCTTGGGTATGTAGGTCTTATGCCAGCCGAATTGGCCCCAAAACTGCCACAGAGATTATAGCCGACCCGTCGCAAGGTGGGACCTCAAGGATCGGGGGGAGACTCATTGGGTAGAGCCCCCCCTCGTCCGAGATCTAACTCACCCTAGGGTCTTGAGCGTTCTTTGCCTGCTCCCCACCTGAGAGCAGTCGGCCGCGGGCTATTTTCACCCCTCCGGCCGGTTAAAACGGCAGTCCGGTCAGCTCCGCGAATGGAGCTGCGTTAGACCTCCATAAATCCCAAACCGGAAGTCCCTCCGCAAACATCTCTGATGGACGGTTGGCTGCAGCCCAGGAAGCACTTTCGCACCGTGGCCTGCATCCCAGCCCCGCCCCACCGAGCTGGAAGGAGGGCTGTGAAGAATTCCCCGGCTCCCTTGCTAGCCTAAAAACAAGCCCACTTGTTCCAGTGCAATAAAACGAGTTGTCAACCAACTGCCTTCTGTTTCTGCGAGTCTGACTTTGTCCTCTGCTCCTCCCCCAACACTCCTGTCACATATCTCCACCTCCACATCGCCACAAATGTATCTGACAGACCCCTTCTGCCTCCCCGCCCCCCCTCCCCTCACAGTAACGTCAGGTAGAGGGTTGGGGCAGGGCATGTCAGTGAGGAGGGGGGAGCCATCGAGGGCGATCAGTCCCTGGTAGGGCGAGCAGCTGGCACCTGATAATAAGCCAGGGAGAGGGTTGCCAGGGGTGCTGCTGCAGGGGGGCGGGAGATGGCAGGGGAAACGGTCCGCTCTCCCAAATCCTAGCCCCATCAGCAAAGAAACTAGCGTAGAGGCAGGCGGATGCCATATTCCGGGCAGGAGGTTCCACGCGCCGGAGGTGCATGCCGCATGAGAAGAGGCGAACAACTGCGGGTGGGAGTTCATGGCCGCGGTACTGGAGGTGGGAGAGGGGCTCCGCACCTCTCAAGCCCGTGCCGAAGCCCTGCTTGGGCAGCTCATCACCATCCTGGACCCGCCAGCCCCGCCCGCTGCAGCAGCTCCACCTGCCCCAGAGGCGCCCCTCCCTCGGGCCCAGTTGCATGAAAGAGGCCGGGCCCGTGGACAGCCAAGGGGGTCTGGCCGCCGGCCTCGCAGGTGAGCCCCGCTGCCACGTTCCGGGGGGTGGGGTGTTCTGCTGGACAGGTGGGGCCGCAGACAAAGGTATTATACAGCTGCTGGAGACAAGGGGGAAGGGTCCTGGGGGGGCGGGGACAGTGAAGCGGGGCTTGGCCGCATGACCTGGTTGCCGCAGCCGGGAAGGCTGGGTGGAGAGGCAGCTGCTTCTGACCATGCACTCGCACAGGCGCTGGACGGCACAGGGGGCGAGCGGGGAGGGGGCTGGCGAGGCAGCGCCCGGGCCGTCGACGGGCCCCTGGCTGCCTGTCCTTCCAAATGGGCTCTGCCCAGCCCTCGACACCCTGCCTCTCCTGCACGCCTCCCCTTCCTCAAGTCTGCTGGGGGAGGTGGGATGGTATAATAATAAAGACTGATTTCTGTGCAACGGGTGTCTGTGGTCTTTGCCTTGGGATGGGGACTGGGGCAGGCCCGCTGTGTCTGCCTCTGGGTGGTGGCCTCAGGCCAACCCTCCCCTTCGGCGTGACTTGGTGGCTGTTCCCTACTCCCGGGACTGGCTGCTGCCCTGGATTCCTCATGGCAGGGCGCCTGGCAGTCCCATGCCAACCTCTCTGGACGCAGCTGCCACGGACTTGCCGCTGCATTGGGCAAACGAGGGAGAGGCTCCTCAGACCATGCCCACCCCTCTCCTTCCCGACTGTGAGCCCCGCCCAACGCACGAGCCAGGGTGGTCTGCCGGCATGGGCGTGATTTGCCTGCTGCTCTGGGGCCTGGCCGGGATCGCGTGCTGCCCATTGGCTGCGCCTATCCTGGCCCCTCCTCCTGCCGCTTGTCAGGAACAGCGCCCTTTGGCTGCGCCCGGCGGCGGCCGTGCATCAGACCCGCCCACAACACTTTCTGGTTCTACCAATTTGCATCTCTGCGCTGCTGCTGGCGCCGCTGTGGCCACAGTTTGCTAGCACAGGATCCGGCCCGGCGCCGCCGCCACACCGCATGTGCAGCTGCACCGGCGTTGGGGCCGGCCATAGGATTGCGCTGTTAGTTATGATGGCTTCAAACGTAGAAATTCTTCCAAAGACCTTTTGATTATGCAATGCTGGCTTTATTAATATTTTTGATTAGAGAAAAGACTTTGGATAAATATTTATTTACATAGAAACCTCTTGCTGACTTTATGTTTGAAACAGAACGAGAAGAACTCTTTTGAAGATTAGGAAGAAAGGAGAGAGAGAGAGTTAAGTGTTATAGTTAAATTTAGTCTAGAATAAGCATCAGCTTTTGACTGTTTCAAATAGAAAATTGATATATATATTATTACTAATTAATTTTTCTTTCTCTTTCCTTTTACTCTGTTTTTTTTCTATTCCCCTTTATGTTTTATGTACTTCTATCTAGTTCTTTTCATTTCCTTTATAACTCTATGTTTTATAATTATGCTGAAATTTTCAATAAAAGGTATTCTGTAAGTAGATATAATTAATTTCTATTTCTGGAGAATGGAAAGGGAAAAGCCCTCCTAAACAGAACAATATTTACTAATATGATATGGACAAGCTTCCCTAAACAAGAGATTCTAAAGGATTGGTGTCACCACAGAGAATGATCTCATTCAGATCACCAGCCATTATACTTCCAGCATTTGTTACACTTCCAGTGGTGCCTTCTTAGAACATCTTAGGTCAAGGAAATGGGGGAAAGATATATAGGAGAAACCTGTCCATCAGGTACCCAGGTCCCAAGATTTCAAGGGTTTCAAAGGTTAATTCCAGTAAAGTTCAATGGACTTCAAAGGTCAGTGCTTTGAATTTTTGTCTAAAAATATACTGTTAACCAGTATAGATCGTCGTCGTCCTTCTGTGCAGCCCCACATTGGGGACTGCGCAGGCGCAGGCCAGCCGCGGAGAAGATTCTTTTAGCTTCTAGAAATGTGACGGGGACGTTCGGGCCCACCGCGCATGCGCGCCGGTGTTCCCGCCAATTTTGAAGTACAAGTACCCGAACGTCCCCGGCATTCCCTCAGTTCCTTTTTCGCCGCCGTTCGAAAAGGTTCTTTAGCTGTCGCTCGTGTCTTCGGACTGTTCGTCGCTTGTGAGCTATCGCTTCTTTTCTGGGACACGCCTCCACCATGTCCCATTCCTCTCTATTTAAAAAATGCCAGCAATGTGGCACTAAGATGACCCACTCAGACGGTCATGATCTGTGCCTTATCTGTTTGGGCGAGGGGCACGTCGTGGAGCGCTGTAAGTTCTGCATGGCCTTCACCCCGAAGGCGCGGAACGACCGCAAGGCCAGGCTCCGAGCCTTCCTTTGGGACGCCAACCTTCTGCCGCCCAAACCGTCTGGATCGTCCGGGAGCAAGCCCAGCTCTGTCGCTCCCTCGCCGGCTCCGCGTAAGTCGCCGGAACCGCTCCCCTCGGATCCGACGGGGCCGCCCGTTCCGGAGGGCTCGACTGCCTCCGGTTCCGTGAGTGTTCCGTCCAGTCGGAAGGCGAAGAAACGCGCTTCGTCGAAGCCTTCTTCGAAGCCTTTGGCCACTGCGGCTTCTTCGGAGCCCCCGCCAAAAAAGGCAAAGGCCAAGTCGAAAGCCAAGAGCCGTGCTTTATCGCCGGCCCCGACGCCGTTGGCTGGTTCGCCTCCCAGATCGGCCCCTCCTGCTGAGGACGTCAGGAGTCTCCTGCACACCCCTTCGCCTCCTCGTACGCCTCCTCCGGTGGTTCCGGACGACTATGAATCGTTCCCTGGTTTTTCGGAACCGTTCCAGGAGTTTGAACGCTCCCTGCCATCTGCTCCGGTCCCGTCGGAGGTCTCCGTTCCGGCGCAGCCAGTCTTGTCGGTTCCGGCTCCGTTTCACCGATCCGTTCCAGTGCCTGCTGCTCTACCTCCTTGGCAGCCTGTCCCGGGCTTTGGGAACGTGGCCTCCTGGCAAGATTTCGTGGCTTGGATCCAGCAGTCCGCCCCCTTCCTGCCTGGCCCATCGGCGCCCTTGACCTCGGTTCCGGCGCCGTCGACTCTGCCACTTGCTCCGCCTGCTGCTCGGCCGCATCGCCATCTTTCGGCTCCCGAGCCTTGTACCTCGGTTCCGACGGAGCGCCCTTCGGTTCCGACGCAAGCCCCGGCGGTTTTCTCCGACTCCGAGGATGAAGAGGGCCTGGCGTCTCCATCTGAGTACTCCTCGGACGCAGCTTCCGACCCTTCCCCTGATGATGCTGTGGGGGAGCTCCGTTCGTCGTCTCCTAATGACGACTACAGAGTGTTTGCGGAGCAGCTGGTCCGGATGGCCGCGGCACTGGAGCTGGATGTCGCCTCTTCCACCTCAAAGCCCAAGAGCAAGCTGCTGGAGCCGCTGTACTCTGGCTCTCCTGCCTCGGTGGCGTTCCCCCCTGTCGAGGATCTCGTCGACAATGCCCTCGCGCTCTGGCAGACCCCTGCTTCCGTTCCGCCTACGGCCAAGAAGGTCGAGAAATATTATCGGCTCAAGCAGGAGGATTGCCCTTACCTCTTCACCCATCCAAAACCCTCTTCCATCGTGGCCGAGGAGGGTCAAGCTCGGTTCCGACGCGGTTCCTCTTCGGCTCCGTCGGATCGGGAGGGCAGAAAACTAGATGGCATTGGTCGGAAGGTGTATTCTTCGGCTTCCCTGGGGTTCCGTATCGCCAATTTCCAAGTGATAATGGGCTCCTACAATCTCTTCTTGTGGAAGCGACTATCCTCCTACCTCTCTGACCTTCCCGACGATCGCCGTGCCTTGGTTAAGGCTCTCCAGGCTGAGGCTTTCCGGTTGTCAAAGCAACAGATGACAGCTGGCAAGGACGCCGCCGACTCTGCTGCACGTGCGATGGCATCCTCCGTGCTCTTGCGTCGGCACGCCTGGCTTCGATCTACGGGCCTGCCCCCCGAGAAGAAGGCCAAGGTCGAGGATTTCCCGTTTGAAGGTCCTCAACTCTTCTCAGAGAAAACGGATGAGTCCCTTTCTCTTATGAAGAAGAACCAGCAGACGGCCAAGTCGCTCGGGGTTGCGCCTTCGGTTCCGCAGACGGGTCCGAGATATCGGTACGGCAGGTTCCGGTCCTATCAGTCCCCCTACCAGCAGTTCCACCAGCGCCAAGGACGGTTCCCCTCCGGTCAATCCTATGGCCACCGTTCCTACTCTGGCCAGCAGCGCCACTCTTCGAGACGCTCCGGCCGGTCCAAGGGACGACAGCAGCCTCCTTCGCCCAAGCCCTCGACTTCAGCGCAGAAGCCCACGGTCTTCTGACTAGACCAGGACGCTTCCCAGTTGGTCTCCAAGGACGCTGTTAATGTCCTGTTCTTGGACAGGCTACGGCCTTTCTTGCCCCGTTGGCAACTCATTACTACGGATACCTGGGTCCTCTCTGTTGTGGCCCGTGGTTATAAGTTGTCGTTTACCACTGCACCCCCTCTTTCGCACCCACCCCGTTGTGCTTCTTGTTGTAATGTTGTATTACAAAATAATGTTTTGGAGTTGGTTGCCAAAGGTGCTGTCCGGGTGGTCAATGTCTCTACTTCCCCTTGGGGGTTTTACTCAAGATACTTTCTTGTGGATAAGAAAGATGGGGGGTCTCGTCCCATTTTGGACCTTCGGGCCCTTAATACCTACTTGAAGGTGGAGAAGTTTAGGATGCTTACCCTGTCCCGGGTGTTGGAACTCTTAGAGTCAGGCGTCTGGATGGCCATTTTGGATCTCAAAGACGCCTACTTCCACATTTCCATCTTTGAGGGCCACAGGAAATATCTCCGTTTTACCTGTGGAGGCGCTGTCTATGAGTACACGGCCTTGCCCTTTGGCTTGGCCTCGGCGCCCAGGGTGTTCACTAAATGTATGGCCACCGTGGTGGCACATCTACGGTCTAGTGGCTGTTTTGTTTATCCCTATTTGGATGATTGGCTCCTGGTGGGTCCCTCCTCTGACTCCCTCCGGGCCTCTATCGCCCTCACCTTGTCCGTCCTAGACGGTCTGGGGCTAGTGGTCAATTTGGGGAAGTCGGTCCTATCCCCTGGTACGAGCATTAGATTTATTGGGGTCCACTTTGACTCTCTGCTGGGCCGGGCTTATCTACCCCCGGACCGCTTGAGCAGGCTGTCCTCCCTGGCCCGCCACTTCGTGCATAACCGGTTCCAAACTGCCCTCCTGTTTCAAACGTTGTTAGGCCTTATGGCCTCCTCCACAGGGGTGGTGTGTTTTGCACGCCTGCGCATGAGGCCTCTACAAAATTGGTTTGTTCGGGTTTTCAACCCCCTCACTATGAGTCAACACCGTGGGTTTTCCGTCCCGAGGGTGATACAGCGGACATTGGTGTGGTGGACTGTCCCTGAGAATTTGTCCAAGAGTTGTCCTTTTGGTCCCTTCCTGCCGGAGGTCACCGTCTTCACGGACGCTTCCAATCTAGGCTGGGGAGGGCGTTGTGGACACCTGTCTGCTCAAGGTGTTTGGTCCTCCCTTGAAATGGGCATGCACATTAACCTGTTAGAGCTTAGAGCGATCCGTTACTCCCTTGCTTCTTTTGCAGATGTCATTCGGAACAGGAGGGTTCAGGTCCTGTCGGACAATACCACAGCCTGCTATTACCTCAACAAGCAGGGAGGAACGGTCTCGCTCAAGCTCTGCAAGGAGGCGACTACACTCTGGACTTGGGCCATTGCCAACAACGTCCTGCCCAGGGCCATTCATATTGCGGGGGAGAACAACACGGCAGCAGACACGCTGAGCAGGGTGTTTTTGCCCCAGCACGAGTGGTCCCTCAACACGGTTTATCTCCACAAGGTTTTCCGCACATGGGGCACGCCTTTGGTCGACCTCTTTGCCACAGCCCACAACAGACAAGCCCCGCTGTTTTGCTCCCGGGCCGGGATTGGCCATCGTTCACTGGGGGATGCCTTCCAGATACCCTGGTCTCCAGGGCTCTTTTACGCCTTCCCGCCCTTCCCGCTCCTTCACAAGGTCCTCTCCAGGGTCAGGGCCTTCCGAACCCATTGTATCCTGATTGCCCCTCGGTGGCCTCGCCAGGATTGGTTCCCCCTTTTACTTTCCCTGTCACAGGGGCGGTGTCTCCCGCTGCCACACGCCCCAGACCTGCTACTCAGGGACGGAGTGTGGCATCACGATGTGGCAGTGCTAAATCTGACTGCCTGGCTCCTCTGCGCCCCAGACTAGGCCTCTCTACTAGGGTGCTTAATGTGATTCTGAATGCCCGAAAACCGTCTACCAGGTTGTCCTACCAGAGGAAGTGGTCACGTTTCTCTAGGTGGTTAGCCCCCAAAGGGGTTTCCCCTTTCACTTGCCCGCTGCCTGTCATTCTGGAGTACCTCCTGGACCTGTGCTCCCAGGGCCTGGCATTCTCCAGTGTTAAGGTGCACATGGCTGCTATCTCTGCCTTCCATGAGCAGATTGATGGGAGGACTGTGTTTGCACATTGGCTGTCCAAACAGTTCCTGAAGGGCCTACTAAAGTCCTTTCCTCCTAGGGCCCATCCTATTCCTCAGTGGAGCCTGACCCTGGTGCTCTCCCGTCTGATGCTCTCCCCTTTTGAGCCCTTGTCTACCTGTCCCTTGCCTCTGCTCACACAGAAGGTGGCCTTTTTGGTTGCAGTGACTTCCTCCAGGCGGGTTGGGGAGTTGTCTGCTCTGAGGTGTGACCCCCCCTTCCTGCAATTTTTCCCCGGTACGGTCATGCTCCACACTAGTATGCAGTTCCTGCCCAAGGTGGTTTCAAAATTTCACCTGCGTCAAAAGGTGGTCCTTCCTTCCTTTTTTCCTACACCCTCTTCCCCAGAGGAACGTACTCTACACACATTGGATGTGAAACGTGCTTTATTGTTTTATTTACATCGCACCAAGTGTTTCAGGAAGTCTCCTGCCTTGTTTTTATGTTACTCTGGCCCTCGCAAGGGCTCGCCAGCTTCTGCCCAGTCCATCTCTCGCTGGATTGTGTCTGCAATTAAACTTTGTTACCAACATGCTGGAGTCCGGTGCCCGTTGTCGGTTACTGCTCATTCTACTCGAGCACAAGCTGCCTCTGCTGCCTTCCTGCGAGGAGTGCCACTCCAGGACGTCTGCCAAGCTGCAACGTGGTCTACCGCTGACACTTTCATTAAACATTATTCTGTAGACGTGAATGCACGCCGTGAATCCGCTGTTGGCACGGCTGTTCTGCATTCTTTGTTCACATAGACACTCACACCCGCCCCCATTGGTGAGATGCTAGCTATTCTCCCAATGTGGGGCTGCACAGAAGGACGACGACGATAAACAGGGTTTCTCACCTGTAACTGTTGATCGTCGAGTCTCTTCTGTGCAGACACACATTCCCTCCCGCCTGCCCCGCTGTGAGTGCTTGGTTTACTCCATTGTTTCTCCGGCGGCTCAGGTGAACTGAGGGAATGCCGGGGACGTTCGGGTACTTGTACTTCAAAATTGGCGGGAACACCGGCGCGCATGCGCGGTGGGCCCGAACGTCCCCGTCACATTTCTAGAAGCTAAAAGAATCTTCTCCGCGGCTGGCCTGCGCCTGCGCAGTCCCCAATGTGTGTCTGCACAGAAGAGACTCGACGATCAACAGTTACAGGTGAGAAACCCTGTTTTTCTCTTATCATAGCCCAAGCCTTTTCAATATCAATCAGGCACTAACATAATGCAATTTAGCTATACTTCTAAATCTATGGTCCGACCTTTCTAGACCCAAGATTCACCTTTAACCATCAAGGGGCAGTATGAGACCCATTGAGCTGTAAGAATGTGACAGGTGGGGAAGAGGAAGAGAAAAAGGGAGAGCTTTTTTGAAGATATCATGGAACCTTGGTAGGATCTAGCAGGGATTTTCTCATGCTGTAATATATTTGAAATTTAGAGGACTCCAGTAAACTACATATCCATGCATACACACACACACACATTTACACACATGGGGTGCTGTGATTGGTTCTTAGTGTTGCATAGAACAAGTTGTTTAGTTGTTTTTGTGTAACAGTAGTTTTAAGCCCATTCCTCATTCTGGGAGTTTTTACCTGTGGACTCAGAAATATTAGAACTCAAGTCTTCAAAGAATTGCTTTTAAATAATTTAAAAAACAAGTTATGAATAGAGAAGGGGCACCTGCTTAAAACTGCTTCCTAATAAAGTTAATCAGAAGAAAGTGGTCACATACATTAAATGTACTGAAAACCCACAACATTTATTTTCTGATGCTGCAATACAATGTTGTTCATTAAGTTTTGCTATTTCCTAACGTTTGTAGAAACTAATCGGTAACTTTGAAAAAACTTTGTTTTACTCGTCTTCACTAAATATCCTGCCTCTGTGCAGGAAATGGAGATGTGTCATTTAAATTTGCCAGCCCCAAAAGCTAATATGTCACTTAACATTATTCACTGTTGGAATTCAGTTAGACAACACAAACAATAGCTCAGCTTATCCCTTAGCTATCACAAAGCCCATACTTTTTTGCATTGTATGAAAGACTACGAAATTGAAAAAGGCAACTTTTTCAAAAGATAACATTGATGCCTGAGCCAAAAACTCCACTATTTTGGAAAGTGCCCACTTGGTAATAAAGAAGAATGTAACACTGTCCAAAATTCTTCTACAGCTGGAATAGCTTTTCTGTGGAAGTCAAATAGTTTGCTGCATGATCTTAAGGGAGCAATCCTTAAGCTACATAGAAGTAACTTCCATTTTATCCAGTGGGGTTTACTCCCAATAAAATGTTACTAGGATTGCAGCTATAATAACTCAAAGAAAAATATATTTTTACAGAGTGAATGAAGATGATTTTTACTGGTTCACATCATGTCCTTCTAGCTTTCCCTATGGATCATGGGAATATGAATATGATATAAAGTAGCAATCTATGGAGAAGTTACATTTCCCAAGATTATCTCATCAGTTGTTGGAGTTTCCTTAATCACTGAAATTGCAAATGGTGGCATCTAGAGCGTGTTCTACACTTCTCCATAGAATTCTAGTGTGAACAAATCAATTTGCAAACGTGATCTTCTTCATGAATTCAAAAAGTGATGCAGTGTTATCAAAAGATACTACTGTAACCAAAGATGGTGTGTCACTGGCAGAAAGGCACTTCCATAGATGAAAGAAGGGAGGATGATTTCTGTCAGTTCTGCCACATTTTGCCATACCTGAGCATCCCTTGAGCTCCAGGCACAAAATGGAGGAGGCGTTCAATGTGCTGCAGAAGGAAGGAGAAGATGAGGAAGTTCTGCTTTGTCAGTATCCTCCCACCGGAAGAATATTTAGCTCCTTCCTTATATCTGAATGTTTGAACTGACTTTTAAGCACTAGATGTGGGCACGAACCATGAAAAAACTGAACCATGTGGTTCGTGGTTCATGGCGTTTTCATGAACTAGGAACCACAAACTCCCACAAAATGGGGCAAGTTCATGAACCGGTTCATGACTCGTGGGGTTTAAATGCCCCTTTCTGGCCACTTAGCAGCGGCAGGGAAAGGGGCATTTAAACCCCTGGATCAGCTGCTTGTCACCCCTCTGAGTGGTGGGGAAATGGCCATTTAAACAGCAAGGCTTGGCTGGCCAGCTGGGAACTCCTGGCCGGGCAGCCAAGCCCTGCTGTTTAAATGATCAGCTGCTTGTCCGGGATCTCCCGGACAAGCAGCTGATCTGCAGGTTTAAATGCCCCTTTCCCTGCCACTTTGCAGCGGCACAGAAGGGGGCATTGGCATTTAAAAAGAACCCAAATGAACCAGTAGACAAGTTCGTGGAAGTTCATGGAAACAAGCTTCCATGAACCACTGGTTCGAGAATCACAAACTGGGCTGGTTCGTGGTTTTTTTTTGTTCGTATTTCAGTTTGTGCCCATCTCTATTAAGCACTCTATCATAGAAAACATAGACATCATAAAATCTTTAAGACTTCTGAATGTTTTTCTTCATTCAACAGTATTTCCATAAGTACAATCCGATCCCATTTTTATAAACATTTGCTTGCCACTGAATACTATTATCTGTTTCTTTTGCGTTAAAGGATTTTCTCCTCCACTGGAAAAAAAAATCATATCCTGTATTCTCAATTAAGCTTTGTTTACTTCAACCCTGAAGCTTTTTTTAAATTTTAGGGGGATTTTTATTATTATTTAACAGCAAGCTGTTTCTTTGTTTTCTGCATCACCTCAGGTGCTGAGATGAAGAGGGCCAAGGAAAGGTCCCTTGAAGCACAACAATTACTTTCAGAGATG
Organism: Eublepharis macularius; assembly: GCF_028583425.1. Taxonomy (NCBI): domain Eukaryota; kingdom Metazoa; phylum Chordata; class Lepidosauria; order Squamata; family Eublepharidae; genus Eublepharis; species Eublepharis macularius. Next base: position 88,613,717 of record NC_072798.1, read on the forward strand.
TGCTCCAGAAAAATGCCAACTAACTGTCAGAAATGACAACAAGCAATGAGGAAATTAGCTTGGCTAAATCATTCCCTAGAATCCTTGTTTTAAAAGGCAGAAGATTTTTAAAAAATGCTCAATCTTCACCCACCTACTAAACAACCTAAAGGAATAAAGAATAATACCTTCCTTGATGTGATCCTACATATTTGGGATAGCACCAGAACTAAATTAATACCAGACATGTCGAGGCACTCTCCTATCTCTGTACAAAACATATCAATAGACACTAAAACTCAAATAGCAAAAACACTGAAAACTACTGATATTATCACATTAAAAGATATAGCAACGAAGGACGGTCTCATAAGCAAAACTGAGATAGAACAAAAATTTCAAAGCTCAATTCCATGGTTCTTATATCTGCAATTACAAGCTGTCACCCAACAAATAAACATAATAAAGGTTACGAATGCAACTCAAACAAGATTTGAGCAATTCATGGATGCTAAAAAATATCAAAAAAAGGGCATGATTTCAAAAATATATGGCCTGCTATTGTCCTCTAACATCCCTAACAATTTTAATTATCAAACTAAATGGCATAAAGATCTTAATGAAGTACTGACATTAGACAACTGGGAAAAAGTATGGGCATAGAAATTAAATAAATCCTCAACTATATTAACTAAAATACAAAGCTATAAAATTATTCATAGGTGGTACCTAACACCCCAAAAAATCTTAATTTATTCTTCAGCATCGCCCTCTTGTTGGAAGAAATGCAATAATGAGGGTAATTTTGCTCACTGTTGGTGAGAATGTCCCTTGATATCTCGATTTTGGTCAGAAATACTAAATATTATTAAGGAAATAACAGGGTATAGTGTCCCTATGTCACCAAAAGTAATCTTCTTGGGACTGTGGGATCAGACATCGATCCCAAACGTTAGAAGGGACCTTATCAACTCTCTCCTGGTGGCAGCTAGGAGTGCAATAGCAACCAAATGGAAAGACCAATCTCCACCTACTACAGAACTTTGGTTTACAAAAATCTGGAACCATTTGATAATGGAAAAAATAACTGATAATCTACATCAGATGGAATATCAGTCTTCGGGATCAAACTTCTGGGAAAAATGGATCCCATTTTATGAATTCATAGAAGCAAGAGATCTGCAACCTCCCTCTTCACACCACTCATTGTTAATGTATTAAAGTTGAAGCACTGTGTTAATATTTGTAAATGCAATGTATTATATTGGTTTGTTGTTTAATTATTGTTACAGTTCTAAAATTGAATAAAAATATATATTAAAAAAACGCTCAATCTTCCATCTTACCTTTTTCTAGCTCACTTCAGAACTTCACAAATAAGAGCTTGATGTAACAGTGCTAAAAATGAGTTCTTGTTGCGTTATTGATCAATCTGGAAGAGGAAAGTGCAAACCGTACTGCGACAAGCTGAGCCACTGCGGTCCAGAGGCATAGAGCCTGCAGGAAGTCCTGCAACTATAAAGCTTATAGGAAAGTCAATATAGCAACAGGAAGTGGCAGAAACTCTAGCCACAATTTGAATGTTTCTCTTCTTGTACAGTGCCTTTAATCTTAATAAACCAAACTGAAAAAATTTGATTTTGCTTCCGAGAATATAGGAATTGTAAGAAATAGAAGTATTCTTAGTTTTAGGTACTAGTTTAGGAGGGAATTGTGAGCTTCAATCTCATGACTTCCAACGGTCATGAGGGCTCACACAATGAACCAAACAACCCCCACCCATCTCAGTTTTTTTTCCCTTTCATAGTTGGATGAAATGACAGATAAGTTCTCCCTCATTCTCTGAGGGAGGAAAAATAATTTCCTTTCATTCCCAAAGCCCTTTTCTACTACTTAATATGTGATTTTTTTTCGCATCGAAGTGCAGCAAAAGAATGTACAAAATAAATTCGCCCTCTTACATGAAAAATAAATATGTCTATTCTGTCATAGTTACATCATTCAGAAAGCGCAACACTGAATGATTTTTCATTCAGGATTCCATATTTGGTACAGAGATCTTTTTTCTCCATATATTTTTCACGTATGAAAAATACCATGTCGGAAGCAGTCTTAAACTATGGGACAGAAAGCCAACACAGGTTGGTTTGTGCACAGAACTCTGAGGACTGAATAGTGACTTCCAATGACTCCTGATTCCGCAGATGAATCTAAGGGCCAAGCTACACATGATGAATGACACTTGAACGGCAAGTGGATTGAGTGGAGGGCAAGTGAACAGGGAGAAATACACTTGCCGTTCAAGTGTCATTCGTCATGTGTAGCTTGGCCCTAAGTATATAATTTTTATAACACAGAGAGCTTACATGGCAGTATGAAAATTTGAACTTGGGTCTTCTACATCCTAGTCTAACCAATATACAGCACCAGAAAGTGGAGAAAAAGGCAGTGTATTCTACTGTCATTGTGACCTAGCATTTCTGGAAAAAGGTAACAAGGATTCCTGGTTGCATACTTCCAGTCAAGTATGTTTTTATCTGAAACTAGATATTCGTGTTTGAAATTTTGACTTCCACAGAAAACAGGTCCTTGAATTTAATTGCAGGAGCAGCCTGAATCCACAGCAATTAATGAGAGTGAAGTTTATAAACTAACCCTTCAGTCTTATTTATCTTTGTATTGATAGCTAAGTATCAAATTAATTTTTTGATGAGAGAAAAATTTTCATAATGTATAAATACACAACTAGCTTTGATATTAGGAAGCCAGTGGGATAGGGGTTATGCAATCATCATCATCATCATCATCTTGTGCTTATATACCACTCTTCAGGACAACTTAATGCCACACTCAGAGAGATTTACAAAGTCAATGTCATTATTATCCCCACAAACAGACACTCTGTGAGGTAGGTGGGACTGAGAGCCAAGCTACAAGTGACCTTTTTCACATGGAGAACACTTGATTGCTCTCCCAAGTTTTCCTGGGAAGTGAAGTCCGAGTGTCCTTCCCCTCTCTGTGAGAATCGCTGGCTGAAGAGCCAGAGAAAGCTGGCAGCAGCAGCAGCTTTTGCAAATCGTTCCTCCAGTCACAAGCCTGCTGGACAAGAGGGCTCTCAATGATAATTTGGGGGCGGGCAGCTGCTACTTTCTCCCTGGGCGTCCTGCTCCCGGGGAGCTACTCTGGAGAAAGCCACCACATTGGTGAAGCTCCAGCCACAGCAACAGCGGAAGAATCTGCTGCTGCTCTAACATGCCCTCATTCCAGTTTTTCTCCAGGAGCTCAGGAGCAGGGGAAGAGCTCAGGACCAGAGGAACAGGCAAACATTACATATGCCCTTCCATTAACAGAGAATTCAATCTAGATCTAACCCACTGCCAGGGCCTTAATAGCATTACATGGGTCTACCTAGAACTATAGGAGAACAGCTGCTGGATATGACCAAGAAAGTCATAGTAGATGCCTTTGCACACAGAAATAGGGCTAGCCCAGCCCCATAATTAGACATGCCTAGAGGCCTATAATAGAACAGCCTTGGAGAGGAGCATGAAAAAGTGGAGTAACACAGTTGTATAGGTCTTGTGTAGATTAGAAGAGCCATCTGACTTATATCAATATATACAATGTATTAAGGCCCAGGTGCAGAGAGTGTCTGAGAAGCGCAGATGCCCGACTTACTGGGCATCTTACCCCGCAACGCGAGGAGGAAGGCCATGCATGGCCTCCGCTTTGTCGGCTTGCCCGGGTGCCTCTGGCAAGCCGACAGCCAATGATTTCAACGGCTTTTCAAGGCAAACGGCTGGGGGGCAGAGCTTGCTGCCTGACCTCGGAGGAGAGGTCTTCCCTCTGTTCTGGCAGTTTAGAATAAATTCTGGGCCCACCACGAGCCTCCTCATTTGGCTCCTGGCTGAGAAGGAAGAGCAGTGAAGAGCGACAGAGAGGAAGAGTGGCGCCGAAGAGCTGCGGCAGGAACCAAGTGTGGGAAGGTTTAGCTGAGCCTCTCCCTTGGTCCTCCGCAGAATGGCTCCCCGACCTGGGCTGCAGCCAGAGTTGGGTGGGAGCGGTGAAGCGCACCAAGCGACAGGAACATCAGGGAGCAGCTCCCCAACCCAGGCAGCGGCCGTAGTCGGGTGGGAGCACCAAGGCTCGCTGAGGGACGGACGCAGCAGGGTCAGCTCCCCGACCCAGGCAGTGGCCAAGTCGAGTGGGAGCACTGCAACTGGGGGCAGCGAGGCGCAGCTGAGCCTCACCCCCTGCTAGGCTGATGAACCGCATGTGGCCTCTTCGAAGCACAAGGTGTCCATCACCATCAGCCGCTCTAAAGCGGATCAGCGGGGCCGGGGGGCCACGTTCCTCCTGCGGGCATTGCCAGGGCAAGATGCATGTCCTGTCTCGGCGGTTTGGTCCTACTTAGCCATCCAGCCTCACCTCCCCAGCCCTTTCTTGGTGCACAGGGATGGATCCCCGCTAAAACTGGACCAGTTCAGGGCCCTCTTGTGTGCAGGCCTGCAGGCGGCAGGCCTCCCCCCCCATGGAATTTGCTTCCTACTCCTTCCGCATTGGTATGGCCATGGTGGCAGCGTATCTCAGCCTCCCTCCTCTAACCATCCAGTGTCTGGGCCGGTGGCGGTCCAGGGCCTTCCTTTCGTACATTTGCCCAGTCCAGGTGCTCGCTTGCTGATGTTGTTCTGTTCCTTCATGTTTTCAGGGCAACGGAAGATGGTGTGGATTTTCGGGCACAGCATCGTGCACTAGGCGGGGAAGTATGCGGCGTCATCAGGATGGGGAAGCCACCTTGGGCTGGGCAACTGCATCAAGATCCGCTGGTTTGTAGTACGCGGCATGCTTTGGGAGGCGCTGGTTTCTACAGTAGTTCGCCAGGCTTGTCAGCAGGGGTCGCCCGACGTACTTGTCATCCAGCTGGGAGAGAATGACCTGGGCAGACGCGAGGGCCTGGACCTGAAGCCGGCCATGTTTAGCGACCTTGACTACCTGCGGGATTTGTTTCCAGGGACTATCTTCATCTGGTCGGACTTACTTCAGAGGCACATTTGGCGCTATGCCCGGCACTCGGACAATGTTGATGGAATCCGGCAAAGGTTGGCCCAGGCCATGGGACATTACATCTCTGCGGCTGGCGGCCTTCTTATCATGCACCCGGACATTTCATTTCACCTGGAGGCCTTGTTCCACCTGGATGGTGTGCACTTATCCAGCTGGGGTCAGGACATTTGGTTACAGGACCTGAGGGATGGCCTGCTGCAGTGGTTACAGCGTTAGGAGCTTTGGCGGGAGCCTCTGCGCGGCTCTGGTGGCAGTTGTCATTGGATCGGATCTCTTTGGGGGAATCAGGGCCTCCACCCTGGTTCCCGGTAAAGGGATTCCCATAAGGAATCTTGGGGGTGAGGATGGAGGTGCATGCCCAGCTCGGGGGCTGCCAGGGCGCACTCACTCCCAGGTGGCAGGGGAATCACCCAGGGGTGTACACCCATATGATCTCCCCCTTTAATGCCACTCCTGGGTTCCCCCCTTTCAGCCGATGCTGTATGGGATCCAATCCATATGACTGCCAATGCTCCTTACTTGCTGTTATCAATAAAGTTGTGGCCAATATTTTCTCCAAGCTGGTGGTTGTTTGAGTTTGTTACCGTGCCTCCGCTCTCCTCCAAGCAATCAGCATTAGGCAGCAATGCCTGAACGTCTAACTTCACAGAAATTGGTGACATTACTCAAGGACAAGCTTATTGGTTGAGGGCCAAAAGATAGTCATATGTATGAGAAACTTGTGATCACTAAGTTTACGTAGCCTTGTCTAAGCTAAGCGGTAGTAAGAATGCACTAACCATTTCTATATATTTTAAGAAGATGCTTCAAATATAGATAACCTTGCTTGGTGTTTGAAGCTGTGTGTGTGTTACATGCTGAAATTATAATATAAAAAATTAGCCAGAAATGTGTACCGCTTTACGACGGGACAAATAGCTCTTGTTAGGAGAAGGTTCTGAAACCCTATAAATATGACAAGCTGAATTGATCAGGAGCTTCCTCTTAGAAGGGGCTCTTTGGATAAGAGCCTTTTTTGGACTCATGTAAGTGTACTCTGTTGTGTACTGCCTCTTTAAGAGGCTAGCCCGGTAGCCTCTTAAAGCTTCAGTGCAAGCAGGAGTGTAGGAAAGATAAAATTTCATTTTCCCTGCTAGAAGCCTGTACCTCTCACCAAGAGTTAAATTATTTTGTACAGGAAAGCTAACTAGATGCTCAGGGCTTCTTAGGTGCATGCTTATATCTGAATCAAGCCTGATCAGAGTTAACCAGAACATAGAATCATAGAACCATGGAATCATAAGGTTGGAAAGGACCTCTAGGGCCATCTAGTTCAACCCCTGCACAATGCAGGAAATTCACAACTCTTTCCCCAGTGACCTCTGCTCCATGCTCAGAAGATGGCAAAACACTGTTATGATCACTAGCCAAACTGGCCTGGGGAAAATTGCTACCTGAATCCAAGGTGGTGATTGGCATTACCCTGGGCATGTAAGAAGGGGCCATGAGAACTAAGCACTTATGTAACCCTTCCTGCTCTCCCTCTCATGATCTGCCTAGGGTCACAGGATCAGCATTGCTGTCAGATGGCCATCTAGCCTCTGCTTAAAAACATCTAAAGGAGCACCCACAACCTCCGGAGGAAGCCTGTTCCACTAAGGGACTGCTCTATCTGTCAGGAAGTTCTTCCTAATGTTTAGCCAAAAACTCTTTTGATTTAATTTCAACCCGTTGGTTCTGGTCCAACCTTTCGGGACAACGAAAAAACAACTCCATGCCATCCTCTATATGACAGTCCTTCATGTACTTGAAGATGGTTATATCACCTCTCAGTCATCTCCTCTCCAGGCTAAACATACTGAGCAACTTTTCCTCATAGGAATTGGTCTCCAGATTTCTAACCATCTTCGTTGCCCTCCTCTGGACTCGTTCCAGCTTGTCTATATCATTCTTAAGCTGTGGTGCTCAAAACTGAACACAGTACTCTAGGTGAGGTCTAACCAAAGCAAAGTAGAGTGATACCATCATTTTGCGTGATCGGGACAGTATACTTCTGTTGATACAGCATAAAATTGCATTTGCCTTTTTAGCTACCACATCACACTGCTGACTCATATTCAGTATATGGTCTATTAAGACCACTAGATCCTTTTCGCATATACTACTGCCAAGACAAGTGTCTCCCATCCTATAATTATGCCTTTGATTTTTCTTACCTAAAAGCAGGACTTTGCATTTATCTCTGTTAAAAATCATTTTATTTGTTTTAGCCCAGTTTTCCAGAATGTCAAGATCATCTGTATCCTGACTCTGTCTTCTACTGTATTTGCTACCCCTCCCAATTTAATATCATCTGCAAATTTAATAAGCATTCCCTCTAATTCTTCACCCAAATTATTTATAAAAATGTTGAACAGAACAGGTCCCAGGACCGATCCCTGAGGCATTCCACTTGTCACTCTTCTTCAAGAGGATGAGAAACCTTTAACAAGCACTCTTTGGGTGCGATCTGTCAACCAATCACAGATCCATATCATTGCTCTTTCCCCATTTTTCTTCTGTTCCATGTTACACCATCAAACTAACCTGCCATTAGGGGCATGCATGCATAATGGGAAAAAAAGATAAAACTACACCCAGAAATCACTGCTTTATTAAAACAGCTTCCAGAACTGCAACACAAATCTAGGAAACTAAATTGCAGAGAGTCCCTCCCACCAAAAAGTGTTTGTGTTTCATTTTGTTTTGTATCTTGGAGCACCAGGCAGGCAGCGGGCTCGCCTCGCAGGGCAGGATCTAGTTTTCCTGAACAGCATTCACCAATCAGATTCCAAGGGGAGAGAGTTATTAATCAACTCTGTAGGCGGAAAGAGGGAATGAGCACAATACTCATGAGTGCACCTCCATTCCCCACCCCTGCGAATCAGGTTCTCACAAGAGGAGGCTCCTCCCCTCCTATTGGGTGTGGAAACATTTGGAAGGGAGACTTCAATTATAGGCTGCAATTTGAAAGACACATCCCTAGGAGTAAGCCTTATTGACTAACATGGCACTTACATGTGAGTAGATCTGCTGGGGAGCATCTGGGTTTGTTTTGCAGCACTGCCCAGACACTGGTTCCCCCCACACTGTTAAGACGATCACTATGAGGAAAAGTGCAGCTGGGGGTATGGAATGCTCTGTTCAATAAATCAAACTTAATAAAAGCCCTAGAAGACTTAGTTCAAACTTGGCAATGTTAAAGACACTTCCCTGGGAGTAACACAAGGAAACAGGGCACCCAAGGTAATAATGTATTGGCATTATAGAAAAACAAAAAAGCGAACATAAAACAGGATTGTTTCTAATGCTACTGCTACTGCCCATTTCCCATAGTGTGCACTCACTGACACTCACCTTCTTCAGGGTCTGTGGTTCTGTGTTTGTGTAGTGTAAGTGAGGAAAAACTAGGTGGATCAATAGTTGAGAGGGAGGACTCTGTTTTGTGTGGTTTTGGTGCCATTCAGTACAAAACCAGCTTCTCCAAAGAGCCTAGAAGACCTCTTTGCAAATAACGGGGCTGAAACTCATGATAATGAAAAACAACCAGTGGTTCATGGAAGCTCGTTTCCACGAACTTCCATGAACTAGTCTATTGGTTTGTTTGGGACGTAAAGGGGCAGTTTAAATATAAACTTTTCCTGCAGCTTGCAAGCAGCAGGTCCCTTTAAACCATCAGCTGGAAGATGACAGGGGGGATCCCCCTTTGCCGCCTGCCAGCTGATAGTTTAAAGGGACATGTGGCTTGCAAGCCACAGGGCCCTTTAAACAGCCCCAGCCCCAGCCCCAGCCCCAGCCCCAGCCCCAGCCCCAGCCCCAGCCCCACACATACATTGGCCTGTGGGCCTGTGGCATTCTCCCCCTCCTCCCATGAGGGGCGAGAAGGCCGTTTTTGCCTCTTCCACCACTGTGTAGGCCCGCAGGGTGGTGGAGGAGGCTGAAAATGGCCTTCCTGCCACTCAAATGGTGGCTGTGGTGGCCATTTGAGGGGCAGGAAGGCCATTTTCAGCTTCCTCCACTGCCAAAAATGGCCTCCCTGCCCTTCAAATGGTGGCAGCCATTTGAGATGTGGGGAAGCCTCCCTGCCCTTCAAATATTGGCAGACATTTGAGGGGTGGGGAAGCCATTTTCAGCTTCCTCCACTGCGGCGTAAACCCACAGGTCGGCAGAGGGAGCCAAAAATGGCCTCCCTGCCCCTCAAATGCCTGCTGCAGGCCCATGCAGTAGCAGAAGAGGCCAATAATGGCCTTCCTGTCCCTTGTGGGAGGAGGGGGAGGACACCACAGCCCCTCAGGACAAGGTAAGTGTGAGGCGGGGGCTGGGGCTGGAGCTGGGGCTGGGAGTGGGAGCGGGGTTTGGGCAATTTAAAGGGCTCTGCTGCTTGCAAGCAGAAGGTCCCTTTAAACTATCAGCTGACAGGTGGCGAGGAGGGGATCCCTCCCTGCTGCCTGCCAGGGAGGATCCCCCCGCTGCCTGCCAGCTGATAGTTTAAAGGGACCTGCCACTTGCAAGGTAGGAAAGGGCCATTTAAACTGTCAAATGCCCCCTTCTCTGCTGCTGCTAAGTGGCCAGAAAGGGGCATTTAAACCCCATGAACTTGTTCATAAACTGGCCCCAGTTCGTGCCAGTTCATGGTTTGTGGTTCATGAAAATCCATGAACCATGAACCTCATGGTTCGGGTTTTTTGTGGTTCATGCCCATCTCTAGTAACAGTGCATAATTGGTTCAGGAACCCCAGATCCAGAACGGAAACAGTTTTTCTTTTTCATTTCACACCCCTACATGCCATGCATGAGCTCAGTTTACAAGCATCTGTATACTGAAAAGGGTAAGAGGGAGAAATTGTCTTTAGAATATAATCTGAAACAAGACAATAACTGTGATAAAGTTTGTAAATGTCTTAATGAAAATAAACCCTATCTGGGCACAATCATCCAAAAACACAACCTTTTAGGTAACCAGCTCCAGTTTATTGTGACATTGTGATGCAAGAAGGAGATTTGTGTGTGAATAGCAGATGGCATATATACTCTAAGGTAGCTTTCAAGCCAGGATATAAATAGCAATACTAACCACAAGAGAAAATCTGCAATCGGAACAAACCATGAAACAAAGCTACCTTGAAAGGGCCTTTGTTTTTTTATTCAAGTAGAATACACATAAACATATATAGGAGACAAAAACCCATTCACCCTTCTGTGCATCATGTCCCTCCCAAAGAGCCGCCTTACATTTATTTTCACCCCCCCCCTTTTTAAAGAAAACCGAATAGTCATTGTTGATTACTTCCGTGGGAGAAGAGTGATTGTGTGTGTCATGTGCCTCAAGTCATGTCTGACTTCTGGTTACCATATGAATTAAGGAACAATAGTCACCCTCTGCCCCCCCCCGTTATGCACAATGTGCTATAAACACAAAGTAGATTTGAGCAAAGTGTAAATTACTAGATAGGAGTTATTTTCAGATATTTAGTTTCGCATTCCAGTGTGCACCACTACCTGTGATCCTCCACCCATGTGAATAGGCAGTGTATATTTTCCCATGTACATGCAATGTTGATACACATGAATGTGTGCAATCAAAAATCCAGTATTCCAGTTGGGCTTTCCAAAGCTGGAAAATTTACATAGTACCCTATTCACACAAAATGGTGACTATGTATATTGTGTGGATTACAGGTAGTATGCACACCTGTTATGTGTGGTTGGAATGACAAAATCAAGCATCTTAAGAGGACAACTGAGAAGAGGTGAAGGATGTGTCTAGAATAAGATGGCCAGATGAGTTGGGCAAGTGAGCCATGTAATGAACTATGAGGACAGCTAACAAACGCTTACTAGCATACATCAATTTGATTGGTGGATATTGCTTCCTAAACTTGTATGCAGTGATCAGTGATACAAAACTCTGAAAATAGTTGTCAGCCTTCCACAAGCCACCCCCGCCCCATCTTTACCTTTAGATGTAGCTAGTAGCGGTGTGCACAGGAAAAAAAAATGATAAATTTTGTTCGATAATACTGAACTGGAGAAAAAAAAATTGGTATTCCCCAATACCAAAATGATTCTCTAGTTCAGTTCGGTGTTACAGAGCAAATTTGGTAAAATTCAGCCATTGTTTCCTAAGGGGAACACAATTTGGGTTTATCCGATGGCCTGGGGTGGTCATTTTTGACCAAATGTCATCAAGTTTTTCCAAGTTTTTTCCAACAGGCACATGTACACTGGGCAAGAATGCCACAGACAAGGCGTACTCCCAAATACAAGCTCATCCCTGGGGAAACCCAACGGAATTAAACTGATGCCCCTCCCAAACCCCAGCACCTCCTGACCAGACTGACCAGCCACTCTTCATTGTGTCCTATGAGTATCAACATCACACCAGAGAATTACCCAAACCAAACTGAAGCAAGGGACAGTCTTGCAATTAGATGCAAACTGAAGTAAGGGAATGGAATCCCCCCAGAACAAGGTGAAATAAGGGAACCAACTTCACATCAGAGAATCACATCCACGTCACCCAAACCAAACTGAAGCAAGAGACACACTTGAAACTTAGCCCAACATTACCAATGTCATTCACAGCAACTGGGCATTGAGTTCAGCCAGTGGGGGAACGCCACAGAATGGAACCAAGCAGTACCCAGCCACAAGCACAAGGCAGCGGCAAGCAAGCACAGTTGCCTAACATGAATCTCACCCATGTGGCCTCAGGCAATGAGGTACTTGGGAAACTCAAGTAATCCTCTCTCTCTGCAGCAGCCTTCATCATCGACCACCTCCCACCCCTGCAATGAAGAAAGTTGTTAACACTGGAACAACATATTACATTGGCCATCTCTCCCACCCTTGCAATAAGGAAAGTTCAATTAATGTTAGAACAATACATTATATTACACAACAGCATTTTGTAGCTTCATTTGTGGGTTTCCTTCTATGATACATTGTGTGTTGTTCTCTACTTTCCCTAACATCTCTCTCTGGCTCTCTTCATCCCAGTGGCAAGAGAACAACTTTTCTGGGGCATCTTTTCTAAATTATCTGCAGAAATTTCTGCTAAAGTGGACTGGTAGTTTTGCAGTGTGTGTGTGTGGGGGGGGGTGTCCAAATTGTAGTGTCCATTTGTTGTGCCAGCTGAAGCAACTGTCCTTCTCCTGCTCATCTTCTACCCTGTAAATGGAGGGCACCAGGGTCCTGCTCAGCATAGTGCAAGCAGAGGGAATGTGTCCAGGGTCCCAGCCCCCAGACTTGCCAGGAGGGAACAGTGGGAGGCAACCGGGAGGCAGCGGCCCTGCCACCCCAGCCAGCAACCAAGTCCAGAACCTGCCTACTCCAGGGGGAAGGGGTGAAAGGCCAAAGCCTCAGAGGGCTGGAGGGAGCAAGGAGAGACCAGCTAGTCCCACCCTCCAGGGGGAGGAGAGGGGGCTAAGCAGGCCAGAGGAAAGGGGCAAGGCAGGGGGAATAGGGACCCAGCAGCAGCCCAAACAGAGCCCTTACCAGCCAAGGAGGAGAAGCAGCCACTACAGCCCAGAGCCACACCCCAGCTAGAGGACAGTAGCCTGGCTCAGGAGTTGCTAGGAGCCAAGCCCCTCCAGGTGGAGCTGCCACAGGCATTCTGGGGGAGGAGATGGGTAGCCCCGCCCAGCATCAATGAGCTGGCAAGCTCTTGGCAAGTCTGGGGGCTGGGACCCTGGACACATTCCCTCTGCTTGCACCATGCTGAGCAGGACCCTGGTGCCCTCCATTTACAGGGTAGAAGATGAGCAGGAGAAGGACAGTTGCTTCAGCTGGCACAACAAATGGACACTACAATTTGGACACCCCCCCCACACACACACACTGCAAAACTACCAGTCCACTTTAGCAGAAATTTCTGCAGATAATTTAGAAAAGATGCCCCAGAAAATTTGTTCTCTTGCCACTGGGATGAAGAGAGCCAGAGAGAGATGTTAGGGAAAGTAGAGAACAACACACAATGTGTCATAGAAGGAAACCCACAAATGAAGCTACAAAATGCTGTTGTGTAATATAATGAATATAATGTATTGTTCTAACATTAATTGAACTTTCCTTATTGCAAGGGTGGGAGAGATGGCCAATGTAATATGTTGTTCCAGTGTTAACAACTTTCTTCATTGCAGGGGTGGGAGCCAAGCCCCTCCAGGTGGAGCTGCCACAGGCATTCTGGGGGAAGAGATGGGTAGCCCCGCCCAGCATCAATGAGCAGGCAGCCCAGAAGCTGGCCAGGGCAATTCCTTGTGAGCAAGGCCAGGGAAGCTCAGCAGCACAGAAGCCGGCTGGGGCAGCTTCTCTCGAGCAAGGCCAGGCAAGCTCAGCAGTTCAAAGGCCCACTGGGGCAGCTCCTCATGAGCAAGACCAAGGAGACCTCAGCTGGGGATGGCTCGCATTCAACCCCACCCTGCCAGCAAGGCAAGGAAGCCTAGAAGGGATTAGTGATAGGAGGGAAACACCTGAGGGGAGGCATAGCTGGGACAAGTCAGGAGAGGGAACAAGCCTGGAAGGGGGTGGGGCGGAGAAAGGAAACCCTATAAAGGGTGGCTAGGAAGAGCTCTGAGGTGGTGGGTGTGAGTAAGGAGTGATGGTGTGGAGTGAAAGCAGAGCAGTGTGAGAGTGGAGGCTTGGAGGAGAGTTCTGGGAGGAGGAGATGATGGAGGACGCAGGGGGTGAGCAGGCCAGGTTGAGCAGGCCAGCGAGTGGACTGCGAGGGAGTCTGGGTGATGTATACTGCCCCTCCTTCCACAGAGCAGGGTCCTGCAGCATCCCTGGTGCCCCTCTGACATCAGGGCTGGCCCAGCTGGCGCCCCGCCCAGCGGCGGCAGCGACAAGCCCTGACAGCATGTACCAAGGACAGACTAGCTAGAGGAGCCCTTGGAAGCCGAAGTCCTCTACTATGGAGAAAGGCGGCCCATCTACAGCGATAATCTCTGTGATTTTCTGAGTGATGAGCCTAGATTCACCCTTTGGCACACTAGTTCCATGCTCACTGAACATCTCCACCAGAGATGCTTGGTGTCCCTCCCCTAAAGGAAAACGGGGAGGGGAGAGCACCAGAGATTGTTGTGGTATGACTCCCCTGCTAGCTTCTCTCTGTGTCTTCCCAAAGAAGCAGCACCTGATTCCTGAGACTGGTCATTGAGAGATGAATCACATCCTTCTGTTGACTGACCCAAGCCCTACAATGGTGGCACTGTGCATACCAGAGGACCTCCATCTTCTGGAAATGCTGCCAGATGTTGGAGGACAAGGAGGGCTCAATCGGTCCTGAAGCTACGGGCACCCCAGGAGGCACCTCCTGTGAGGCGCTCAGGCCAGACACACCATGTCTAAGCTGGGCAAAAGAAGATGACTAAGCGTGAAGGAGTAGCGCTGTGGGGGTCACCACTTCTACAATCTCTTCCTCTTTCTCCACCACTCCTGTCCTCCTGCCTCCCCCTGAAAGGCCTGCTTCTAGCCTTAGAGGAAACTGGGGAAGGCTCACAGATGGGGAGCTCCTCAATCTGCAGCAGAGCATCATTTTCTCCAGGCTTTCATGGGTACTAACGTATATGGTTAGCCAGTCATTTTCATCACTGACTAGGAACCTGAATCGAGGGTTTGGACCCAGCGATGCACATGCGAGAGCATAAATGGGCTCACTGCTGTTCCTCATATGCAAGATCTTTGGCAGAACCCAGTACTTTCCTCCTTATATAGTATACTGCCCATAAACTGGTTGCACAATGTCTTGCCCAAGTAGAAATGCAAGTTGGGATCCAAATGCAGTAAGTTTGACTTAGCGCAACCAGCTATTGCTGTCTTTCTCTTGCATTTTCACTTGCGTTTCTGCTAGAGCTAGATCCAACTCATTTTTTTATCTATTAAGTCCTGTCATCTGATGTGATCTCAGACACACAGAAGAGAGCGCTCGTCACAGCTTGTCCCAGGACACAAGCAAGTTTTTATTATGCCACTTCAGGAATTGTCCTCTCCCCAACTATGTCATTCCTATCGCAAGTTGGCTCAAGTTGTTTAAAATTATCAGTAGCAATAGAGCAAACACTAGACATGGGCACGATCTGAATTACGATTTCAAAAAAACTCCGATTTTGGCGTTTGCGCCATCGTGACTCAGCTAATTGGTTCCGTCCACGGCAACCGATCCAGCAGTCAGGGGTTTGCTTGTTCGGGACTTGGTCGGATATATTGGTTTCTGTTCGTAATTGCAGACACTCTGGCACCAGTAATTTATTCCCGGAGCAACGGAGCCAGGGGAATGAGCTGTGTTTGCCCTCCTTCTGTCGCCCTCGAAACACGAATGGAAGCCCAGCTTTCCTTGATTAGCAGGCTTGCCTCCAACCACGGAGCAGCAGCCCAGGGGAGGGAGGGGGAAGGGGGTGTTCTGAAGCCATGGGCACAAAGGAAAGGGAAAAGGCAGCACGGGAGGCTGGGAGGCCGCCCGCACTGTTCATCTTTCCCCAGGACAAGGGGCGTGCGGGCAAGCAGGCTGCCCCTTGTTTTGCGGGGCAGGTGAATGGTGCGAGCAGCTGCCGAGCCACTCACGCTGCCGCCAGCTCCGCAGTGCACTGGGACAACTGGTTTGCTGTGTGGGCGGGGGGGGGCGACCCAGGAGCGCGCGTGCGCGCAAGAGCCTGACTACGGTTTCTCTGGGCGCTGGTAACTGTAGATCCAGCCCTGGGAATGTCCCCTCCCTGAGGGGAGGCGGCTCGTTGCCGGGTTAAAAACTCCCCCCCTACTCTAAGTGTGTGTGTGTGAATGTTCCCTCCCTCCCTGAAGGGAGGCGGCTCATCGCCACCTCCCCCTGCCCACCGGGCCTGGCGGCTGCTGCCACCAACCACCATTCCTATATCGCTGGAAACAGCGAGGCGCCCTCCCGCTTTGGCCTTCCCAATTCTGGATTGGAAATGGGACTTGATCGGTGAGAATCAGTGGCCTGGGTTCGGCAGTGGCCCGGATCCACGAACGGCTTAATTGGTATTTTTGGGGGGATCGTGCCCATCTCTAGCAAACACCCTGCCACCCATTGGTCAATTACAAGTCCGGCAAAAGGCTAACCAGACACTGAGACTTCCACTTGAAAACAGTGGTGCCTGCAAGTAACAGATCCCATTAAGAGAGGAATTCTCCTGCATAGCTGCCTCTGAAATGTGCACGGTGTGTGAATGTTACAGACCCCTTTTGTTGATATTGCACTACCGTGTTGTTGACTAGATTTTGATTCCATTCACAGAATTCAAGCCCTTTGTACATATCAAGCAGAATAATGAGTTTATCAGCAAGACAAGCAATCGTCTTTTTTGTTTGCTTTCCTTCTTTAACCTGACAACATTTAAAATTATAACTCCACATGGTACATTTCATTCATAACCGTATTATATCCTTAGATCTTAACTGGCATGTGGATTTAAAAAAAAATGCCTCAAATTCTTTATTCCTGCTTTTAAAAGAAAGCATGTTTAATACATATTACAGGGGAGAAATGATATAGTTCTTTGTGGAGTCAGTAATCCCATTTGGTATGCAGGAGCAGGACAGAATTAATGGGCAGGTAGGCAAGGAACTATTATTATCTTAAGGGATTAGCTCAGTAATCCAATGACAAAAAAGTCTTTTTAAAGGACACACACTCAAGTCTCGTTTTATCTTTAAAAACAAATACTTTTTTTCTATTCCCTTTTATGGTAAGGGTGGTTTTTTTTTTTTTTGCAAATAGCTTCCAAATGCAGTTCTCCAGTTCTCATTCTCATTATCTGTTTGTTTAGGAATGCACATGACATTTTCATAATATATTTAGTCCCCAAGGCCCTTTTAGATGCGTGGCTATCTTATTTTCACATAAGGGACATTGCTATGCACAGTCACTGAAGTCAGCTGTCTCAATGGAACTCTTTAATTCATGCGGGCTTGTAGGCTGTTTACCTAGCTGAGATGTTTGTAATTCAGAAAAATGAGCTATATGACCCAAATCTGTATTGGGATTTGAGGATGGGGAAGAAAAAGGGAAAGCCTAAAAGGTTAATATCACTCCCCCACCAATGCATACATATACACATACACACTAGAGATAAGCAAACATTCCGTACTTTGTTTTTGTTTTTTTATGGGCATTTTTCTCTTTTTTGGTCCTTTGCTTTTTAGTATTGGTTTTGTAGATCTCTTGCAAAGTAGGCATGTTATGTGCAAGGTGTACATTTATTTCTAATTAATTCATTCAAAATATTTATATCACACGTTTCTTCTTTTGATTTTCATAATTACACTGCAACACTTTCCACACAATTGGCCACAGTTAGTTTAAATACTTATGTAGATGAAAAGATCACATAGCTTTAATTGTGTATTATTGCTTAGGTTATAGGCAGAAAGGTGAGGCACTTACACACATTTTTCACTAATGAAAGAGCAGGGGATGGTTTTTTACTGATTTTCCTCTCCCACTGCAGTCTCCTCATTCCCTCTCCTGCGGTTTCTGGGATTTGCAGTTCCAGAGGGTGGAAGATTGGAGAGGGAGGGGGGTTTCTATTCATCTGACACAAGTGACACAAGACTCTTAGAGTCTATCTACAGAAGACACTCAAGTGTAGGGATACACAATGTAAGCTGGGAAGCGTAGCTTAAAAAGACAGAGCCAGTGGAAATCACTCCTCAGGGTTTGTTAAGTTCATCTTCGCCTCCCTGAAGTCTCTGTCAATTTCACCTCTCTGCACAGAGTAGTTTAAAAAGACTGAGCTGATGGAGATTGCTCTTCAGAGGATTTGTTAATTTCATCTTTGCATCCCTGAAGGCTCTGTCAATTTCACCTCTCGACACAAGGGTTGTTTAAAAAGACAGAGCCAACAGAGATTGCTCCTCAGAGATTGCCCTCAGAGGAGCAATCTCGCCTTGTTCTGTCTTTTAAAACTATGCTTTCCGACTAACATTGCATCTTCCTACACTTGAGCGTCCCCATGTAAAATGTTTTGTGTAGAGAGACTCTTAGTGAAAATTTAGTCAGGATTCAATCCAATGCACATTCCTTTGATGTTTTATTCTTTGAACAGTCATACAGATGCGCATCAGTAAAAAGCTGGCCTAAACAGAATCTTAGTCATGATAATGGAAATTCCTCTCGTTTTTGTGGTGTTTTATCAATGTACCCATTCTCATAATTTATAAAGAAAGGCTTATTATGCAAATGAAAAGAACGAACTTAAAAATGTAGCAAACTATGCATGCTTCAGTTAAGGAATTAATTAGAAATTTTCAAACTTAAACCTGGATTCAGGAGAAGTAGAACGTAAGTCAGAATGGAATTTTGGAATGACAAAAGAATGGAAAGAGAGATTTGCTCATCTCTCATCTCAGATGTCCCTCAAGACTCTCAGGACAGTGTATGTTTCATAACCCTTTATCGTGTACACCACAACACTACAAGGCAGGTAAGGGTGTATAGCAGAGCACACACATTTTCTAAACGGATAAATACTTCCTACACTTATATTATGGGCCAATATTTTTCACTGTACTATTTATTTTAGTGTTTATCGTAGGGATTTTTAAAGTAAGCTTTGAAGGATGGTTCATGCTGTTCTTTATGATAGCATCTTAGGGAGTGTTGGAAAACAAATGTAATGGTTACAATGATTCTTTAATATTATCAAAACTGTGCAACATGCAGATCAGAACTAGAAATCTTATAGCTAATCTTACATTAGCTAATTACAAGAGATTCCTTTTGTTGACGAACAATTCTCAAAATATGCTATTTAGCTTATTTCAATTTGCAAAAGTTTCTGTCTTTATTTCCAAATTCAAACTACATACGTTCCCCTCCATGCTCATCCCGTTAGCTGGAGAATGACATTCCAAAAAAGCTGGACAGCACTTTTCAGCTATTAAAGGAACATGGTTTTTTTTAAAAAAAACATTTGATTGTCATCAGGTAAAATTAGTCAACACACAGATGACTTTGTTATTATTGGTAGTTAAAAGCATCATAATGTGTTTAAAAAAGAAAATGTGCATTGAATGTTCTCCCAGGAGCGTGGCATATTTCCAAATATTTGTTACATAAATTATGAGTTTCATAGAGACCAGAGACCTTTCATGTCGAATTCTCAGGAGTGCTAATTAAACTGAGACTATTTACCATCTCATTCTCTCTGTTGCTTCCATCAGTATTTCTCCAGCACTTGTCTATTCTTTTATGTATAGGATTCTGTGAACAACCTCTGGATTACTTCAAGTAAAATGATATGAATTAAGCCCCAGGTTTCAATCTCAACCAGTGCTGCCATTGTTGTTCCCAAACTGAATTATTGCACAATCAAGGGTTTACTCATTGATTTCAATGGCACTTCCTCTCAAGAATGTATAGCCCAGCAACTTTAGGTGATCAGCAATAGTTTCGAAAGCTATATGAGACTGGTACTGAAACTGAGTTTGATACTTGCTTACAGAACAATATAAATACCAATAGTACAATCCTAAGTAGAGTTACTCCAGTCTAAATCCTTGATTTCAATGGATTTAGACTGGAGTAACTCTGTTTAGGATTATGCTGCAAGTGTGTTTCATTCAACTGTGATGTTTATTTGATCCTTGTTTGTCTTCCTTGAAGCACTTAACACTTCTTGCTCTGCCCAATCATTCAGGCCCAGCATGAGACCAAAGGGTGTGACATAATTGTTGGAAGAAAGGTTTTTTTTTTAAGTATTGTTATCTGAAATCTAAAGATGGTGTCAATCGGGCAAAATGTGTTGAATGTAAGTCTGGTTAGACACATGCATCCAAGTGTCCCATTCTGTCCTAAGGCATAACAAAACTCTGTTTGCTAAACACTGAAATGATGATACAATCCATATTCATTTAGTAGTCTACATTATCATCTGAGTGGCTTTAAAAGCAATGGAATCACACATAGTTTACATTCCTCTTACCTCCAAAAGCTCTGACGGATGTTTCAGATTTGAATTGTCACTATATTTAGAAAGGTAAAATTTTGTCACAGATTAAGCAATTCCCGGTTTATGATGAATATCCAAAGAATTTTAAGGAAACAAAACAGAGTTTCAGTATGTTAGCAGTCAGACCCCCTCTCACGCTAAGAGGGCAGTTTATGAATCTAATATCACAAACCCCTTCCTCATATGCCATAAGCACAAAGCACTACCTGGAGCACGGTGGATGCCAGCTGGACAGGAGCATGGAAAACTACAAGAATGTGAGTCACAGCTAGCTAACTGACTGATGGCCCTTCCATGCCCTGGAAAGATGCATAACTTAGAACAATGAGGTTTTCCAAGAGGAACTCAGGACTTATCCACACCTGGCTATACTTCACTATGGAAATTTGTCTATGGAAAGCTTCACTGACTTAAACTGGACTCGTAAAAAGACATTAGGTAATGATGTTACTTAAGCAGGTATCATAGACCCATTTGTTACTCAAATCGAAGATCTCCTTAATTGATTGGAAGAATTAACATTAAAGGAGACAAGCAAGAGTGGGTAAGTAGAAATCTCCACCAATGTTTATAGGAATTATTCCCTTCGAGAACTCTCAAGTAAGTCAGGCAGATGTTTAACCAGAAAGTATTTTTATTAAAGAGAAATAAAGAAGGCAATAACATAAATACACACGGCACACATACAAGGCTAACTAAGAAAATCAGGGAGGGAAATGAGAGAAAGCAAATTCAGGGACGGCGATAGTTTCTAGTCTCGAAAAGCAGAGATCCATGGAGGCAGCAAAATGACCAGAGTTTCACAGATAGAAGAAGAAGGAAGAGAAGGCCCAAATGAATGTGGAGGTGCATGGATGGATCCTAGAACACACACACAGAGCATATGGCTGGGAAGCCCAGATACAGGGCAAAATGTTCTCTGGGGCAAAACTGACACCTTTGCCCCCAAACAATGGCTTAATGGATGTCTCTGGAGGTGGACAAAGGAGTCAGGAGATGTTTGATGATTCCTATCTGGGATAGGCTATAGGTGAAAATCTTGCTTGATGACCTGGTAAGCACTGGGTGGGAAAGCTACCAGGTTTGCTGAATAGCTTGTGCATTGCTTGATTAGGATAGGTGAGAAGAAGCAAGGTTGGGTGTTGACGGGATGACTCAGGAACTTCCTGGGAGCCTCATTGTTCTAAATTATGCATTTCTGGGGCATAGAGGGGGGTCATTGGTCAGCCAGCTGCTATGACTCACCTAGTAATTTTCCAGGCTTTTGTCCAGTTGGCATCCATTCTGCCTTGGGCCAGGCAGTGCCTTGGACTTATGGCACAGGAGGAAGGAGTTTATGATATTCTATTTCTAAACTGCCCTCTCAGCTTGAAGAAAGGGCCTGACTGCTAACATTTTGCTAGGATGCTCAAGTTCTGGCCACCAGTTGTGAGCTGGAAGTCAGTTTTTCATTGGGTACTTGCTTCTGAGCAGCTCAAGCCCATTAGGGGAGTGTATTTAAGTGGCATCTTTGTGAATTGATTCTTCTTCTCATTGCTGTACCACTCCACAGCACCAATCATATAAATTACAAATACAGTCAAATCAAACAAACTTTTAAAATTTGCAGGAAAAAAAATACTGTCTTGCCATATGGTGTTTGAGTTTTTAAGCAACCTTAATGGCTACCAATCTGTGTAGATCAACTGCAGTTTGCGCATGCATATTTTCTCATAGCCTCATACGAGCCATAGTTCATCTATCACAATATATTAAAAAAACTGTAAAAATAACAAAGATGTGACATGCCCGCAAAGCATGCTCAGAAGTGAAGTGTATAAGCATCAAAGTAGTCTGATCAGCTATTATAATTAAAGATTCAATTTCTGAAAAAAAAGGTTTTGCAATTTGTTGTTTAAGTCTGTGTTATAGATGTTATTTTATATATGCAAATCTTGGCACAGTCATATGAGAACTGTAGTTCCTTCTCCAGGATTTAATGACCTGACCCCAACCATCCATTACGCTCTAGGAACAATTTTTACCAACAGCATCGACGCAAAAATCAAAGTAAGGCAAAGAAATAAAAAATTATCACCGTCACGACTACACCGCTACAACACTGTTTGTCAGCTATTTGAGGTGGTTAAAGGACAGCTAACCAGATCGGATCAGAGTTCCCCAATGTGGTGCCTGTGGACACCATTGCACCGACAGTTTTCCTAGCTAAGGACACAGTGAAACAGAGGAACTAGATATTGCGAGGCAACATGATTTAAACAGTATAGAGAAATGGTGAGTCCTCTAGATCCCATTAATAGGGTAACTTCTATACCTTATTTCTTCAATTTATCAAACCAAGAGCACAGGAGAACGTTTGCACTAATGCAATGGGATGTACTTCCCTCAGCTGTGCTTGAAGGGAAGTTTTTAAAAAATCCCTTATGTGGAAAGGATCTGTCCCTGCTGTGAGGAAGGGATAGAATCTGTAGAATATGTTGTATTTGATTGCCAGGCATATAATAATCTTTGCAAATCTCCCCCTTTTTCTGCAACTTTACCGCTTACCCATAGTCAAAGATTATGCCTTCTGAGAAGTTTTCAATGGGCAGCCAGATTGAGAAGTCACTCAACAGGTAGCCAGATTTGGTTGGCTTGCTTCAAGTATTAGGAAAACCTTAACTGCTCAGGTAGATGAATGTTAAAATTTTATTGTATTATCAAGCACTTTATTTTTTTCCATTTTTTAAAGCACTGTAAGTTTTAACCTATTGTATTCTGAATGATTTTAACTGATGTTTCTATTTATTTCGATGATGCCTTCTTTTTGGTGTTTTTAAGTGATGGTCATTGATTGTGAATGAAATCCATTCATTTAGACAGCTTTCCTGATGCCCACCAAGTGCTTTTAGAAAGTAGGTGGGGCCAGGTGGGGCTTTTGCCAAACACGGGTTTTGGTTGGCCATTGGAGATTTGATTGGCACTGCAGATTTTTAAAAACATTGCTTTGGTAGAAGCTGCTTCCACAGCACAAGGATCTTCACTGTGTGACTGAAGGTAAGCTACAGCAGCCATTTTGTGGCTGGTTCTTCCCCCTGCAGCAGCCATTTTGTGGCTGCTCTCACTGCACAGTGTCAGAATTACATAGGTGGCTGCAGGCTCAAAAAGCTTGGGGACTGGATGTTTGGCTCTGAGGTGATCATGGCTGTCAAACAACTTCTTGAATGTGTTCATTGCAAAATTCAGTGCATCTCTAATCTTGAACCGGTTTTGTGAAGTTGCTCTTTGCCCCACTGTGGCAAAGACACATTTAAACAACAGAATTCCCTATTTTAGCTCCAATGACACAAGTAACTCCAAAAGGCTAAATAGCAGCTCAGACAAATGGTGTATGGAGGGCAGCGCTAAATCCCCTCCTCACATGTAATCCCAAACTGGGGCCCAGATCTGAATTTGGTGCCTGTGAGTTGTTATTTACAAAAGAAAACAGGGGAATCACTAGTCATGGAACTCCCAGCATTTTGCTTATTTTGATCCGCAACCACTCTAATAAATGCATATTTTTTTGCATTAGAAGTGGAAAATCTCAGATACCTGAAGCAACTATAATCTCATTAAAACCAGCAATCAAAACTAATATGGGGATCAATGGGGGGGAGATGAAAAAATGATTCATCAAAACAATAGGGATTTTTTTTTTTTGGTAAGTCTTCGGCACTTTAAAGATAACAGATTTAGTGCTAGGTGAATTTTTGTATGATAGATGTCTCCCAAGGCAACGATTGCCATAGAACCAAAAAATTGGTCTTTTGGGCCTATGGGCCTTGGTACTTTGTCTTTTACCATTCATCGCATTGCAGTGTGCAAGGAGAAATCCTAATCCTGTTGATGGGAATTTATGTAAAAATAGGATAAAGGGTAATCCTTGGTTCCCACCTCTTGCTCCCATCTGAGGCATGGAAAACATTTCATGTTCAGCTGCATTATTCTGCAAGATTGATGCAATCTTATCTCAAATTCCTAGCCACCTACTGCTGCCCTAATTAGCTAGGAATGAATGAATGATCCCTCTTTTGTTTCTGTTTTGGTTCATTTATGTGTTTGTCAGCAGTTTCGGTTCTTTGTTTCTTTTGCTGTTAGACTAGTAGATTTGTTTGTCTTGTGTATGCATGTTGTGGCTTTTTATATGTGTTTATGGAATATTTATATGTACATAGTACATCATTTATACATATAAATATAATACTGATCTAATGACTCAGAAATAATGTTGGGAAAGCGTAGTGTTATGGGGAAAATTCAAAATGAAGAAACAGAAAATGGCCTGAAAATAAAAACTTGGTTTATGCATGGGAAGAGAAACATCAAAATGGAAAAAAGAGAACAGGGAAAAGAAATTTAAAATAACACCCTACCTGGGTGACAAGGTCTTGACAAGAGCTGGACGCTGGACACTATCACATTCCATGCACATTTTTAGAAATGTGTTGAAAAAATAGTCCACTTACTTAAGCTTTATTAACCTGTCTACTTGGACACAAAGGATTCTCATCGCCAATTTCATTTTTTTAAAAAAAACAAGTCCTGTGAGGACGTGAGAGAGGTTGTGATTCAGTGGTTAGGTATGAGTGTGCTCTGAAAAAAAGTGGTGATTTCCATGGTCATAGATCCAGAGGAGTTAGCCGTGTTAGTCTGTAGTACCAAAATTGAAAAGAGTCCAGTAGCACCTTTAAAACTAACCAACTTTACTGTAGCATCTGAAGAAGAGAGCTGTGATTCTTGAAAGCTAATGCTACAGTAAAGTTGGTTAGTCTTAAAGGTGCTACTGGACTCTTTTCGACTCTGAAAAAAAATCATTATAATTTCAGTTCTCGGATTCCTGGAGGACATCTTTCCAGTTTATTTCTGATTTTGGGGTCGGACAGTACCAGTTTGGGATTCAAATCCATGTCTTTTTTTCTTTCTTTAACATTCTAGAGAATTGTCAGAATGGCTTAGAGCCAAGCTTGATCAAGTGGAGTGCAAGTGAATGGCAAGTGAACAGGGAGGAATACACGTGAGTCTGTTCACTTGCCAGGCAAGTGTAATTCATCACTTGTAGCTTGGCTCTTAGACTCCAGTCTAAGCCCATTGAAATCAATGGGCTTAGATGGGAGTAACTCTGCATACGATTGCACTGATAGTCTTCCCTCTAATCTAAAGATACTCTGTTTCAAGACAATGGATAAAGGAGCTTGATTTTGCAGATTTCTGAAGAAGGTGTCTCTTGGCATACTTCTTTCAGCTGAAAATGGCTGTGGCCCAATAGGAAAGCACTGGCTACTGTTATTAAAAGAAATTCCTGGCTATATCAGGTTTCTTTATGTAGTCTTACAGTGACTGACCATTTTTTAAAAAAAAAAAAATCGTTACCCTTGCATTGAAAATTCTACATTTGCCATCCTTCCTTATTGTAGGCCATCATTTCTTTTCACAAAGAAGGCTTCCTTTGCAGAAAACCACGACTCCATGACTGCAATCTCAGAAAATAGATTTTTTAAAAATAAAGTGTATGTATGTGTGATTGCATTGGATCAATTATCCAATTGCTATGAGACATGTATCTTCACACTGATGGGCATCCACTGTAGAGGTACTTAAGTTATTTGCTACTATTATTTAAGGATTTCCTGTTGTCTGAGGTCTCGTATTCCTCTGAAAATGCCATCTAGCTTAGAGCAGCAGTTCTGGACTTTTAAAAATCTCTACTCTGGGGTTTATCTTCAATAGTGATTGGGAGCACCTCCTCGATCCAGCTAGAAGGGAGAAATGCAATTACCCGTAAAATCAGAAGAATCAAAGAAAAGACTGTGTTGTGGATGACAGTAAGCATCTGAGCTTAAAAAACAATGCAGATATTTTGGGGATGTGTTTTATGTAATGGCCAAGAATCCCACATTTGTTTTTACCATTCTGGAAATCACAGCAACAACCTGAAAAAGTGTGGGGGGTTGTCTGTGTATTTTAGGTTTGGGAATTCCAGAATGCACACCTGTCAAGGTAGAAGTACTTCCTCCGCCATCTGCATTCTCTTGCACCTGTAGTTTAAAGATCATGGTAGGTGAGGTAGAAGATGCTTATCTCTACATAAGATCCTAGAAAACTACTACTAATTAAATTAGAGAATTCTGTGAAAGGCAGCTTCACATGTATTACTTCCATAAACTTGTAGTCATAATGCATATTTTGGTATTCATTCCTTCTTCAGTGCCTACAAATAAATAATATTTATTGGGCTTCTTTTTTAAAAAATAAGTCTAAAACAGTCCCATTGCTCCATCTGAACTATCCATCATTTTTACATGTAGCGGCAATATTTCTAATTCTAAAATCCTTATTGTTCCACATATCAGTATAACTTAAATATAAATAATCTCTCAGAGCTGTGATTCCATAGGTATATACTGCTATTGCTTTATTTTCTCCAGTGCATCAAAAGTGTCATGCAAAATGCAAGATGGCAAATTCTAGGGGGGGGGGGGAATGTAGGAAAGTTCCAATATTTCAAACAGTACTTGGATCAAGCAGGGATGGTTTTGTTCTTCTCCTGCAGATGGCGCTGTGGCACAACAGTTTATTCTGTGATCGTTGATCAAAATGCATCAATTGCTCTGAGCTTTGATCTTGCCATTATCTATAGACTGATACAATTTTCAAACCTCAGCACTGCAAAATGTCACGGTGGATGAAGCCCCGATGAGATGCAGACTTGTGCAAAATCGCCTAATGTTTTCGTAAGTCAGACGCAAGATGTTCCCAGTTCCTTAATTTTTGAAGAATTTTTAAAATGACAGTTTAAAGAGGTTATGTAGTTGGATCATTTTCTTTGTTCTAAAGCAGTGCAAAGGTTTCCTGTGCAAGTCTCTCTTACTCTTGCGCAACTCTATAGGACTCGAACAGTAGGCATTTCTGAAGGATAGCTTAGGCAAGCCTGATCTCATCAGATCTCAGGGTCATATCTAAGCCCCATCCATGCCAATTTTGATCCTGTTGTGCTGAACAAAATGTATCCTGCTGTAACTCAATATCACTTTGCCAGTGTCATAACTATTTCTTTCTCAGGCTTTCACAGGTGTTTATCTGTTGGACTGTAACAGCTTCCAGTGTTTATGACCTTGTGCTCCTTCCCAGACTTTGCTATGTCTTGCTTCCTAGTAACTCAACTTGATATCACAAATATGTGGAATGTTCTCTCACCAGGAGAGCACCAAAGCTTTGTTTAAGGTTGGGAGGGGGGAAAGGAGCAAACTCGAATGTTAAAAGAGAAGTTTCTCTCACATGATGTCATTCCTATCAACTTTTACTCTTGCTGCTTAGATGACTACCTTGCTTCTAAGTAGTCCTATGGACATATATATGGAAATGATCTGATTTCTGAATAAAAGCCATTTGACCAAGAACCTATGTCTTGCTGCAATGGCCCAGGGATCCGTCTGCCATAGCCTGTCATCCATAGCCTGACACTGAGAAGCTAGGCAGGGTTTAACATTGGTTAGTAATTAGATGGGAGACCTCCAGTAGAGATCAGGGTTACAGAAGCATGCAATGGCAAACCACCAGTGTTAGTCTCTTGCCTTGAAAAAACCACTTGGGTTTGCCATAAGTTAGCTGGGACTTGATGGCACTCTTCACAACACAACCATTATGGGTTTCTAAGCAAAACAAGATTATTGTTCTTGTACTACTCACCTTTCCCCTTTCACCAAATAGATGACTAGCAGGAAATAATAATAATAACCTGGTAGAAATCTAACTGGCAATACTTTCTCCATCACTCCATGTCAGGAAAAGCTACAGACTGGTAGCAGGGTGTGTGTATGTATGTGAGTTTAGGGTGTCTTCCTACATTGCATTTGTGGCATGTTGCTTGTATAATTAATTAACTGTAAGATTAACATGCAACTAAATTAGCATTTATCACGACACTACAAAGTTTTTGAAATTGAATTGAGCAGCATGCTACGAAAGCTGCAGAGGTTCTCCACCACCCCATGAGAAACATAATGAACTATGAATCACATTGATATCATAAGCAGAATTAGTCCAGTCTAAGCCCATTGATTCCAATGGGCTTAGACTGGAGTCATTCTTTTTAGGATTTCACTGTCAATATAGTAGCCAAAAAGGTATGGTTGAAACATTCTAGGATTTGAAGCTCACATGGAAATTGATGATTTAATCAATGTAAGAATCCTGAAATGACAACCTTAAGATATTATTCATTTGCTTATATACTTTGCTTCTTTTTTTCTTGTCTTCAAAGGGACTCAAGGTGAATTAGTTACTCAAATCTACACATAGCAATAACCACAACTAAAACCCAGGATAAAACCCGATACACAGCATTTACAATTATAACACAGATCCTTATTGAGAATTTGCAGGATTTTTTTGACTCTTTCGGCTCTCTTTAACATGGAATTGCAGAGCCATTGTAGTGTAGTGGCTAACATGTAGGACTAGGATCTCGGAGGACCCAGATTCAAATCCCTACTGTGCTATGGAAGCTTGTAGGGTTACCTTGGTCCAATCACACACACTCAGCCTAACCTACCTCACAGGGTCACTATGAGGATAAAAATGGAGGAGAGTAGAATGGTTTAAGTTGCTGTGTGTGGCTGCTGGGGAGAAAGGAGGAGTATAAATTACATATATACATAAGTACTTGTAAAAACTGATTGGATAAATACTGTTATTGAAAGCAGCAGACAGGTTAAACTTCAGGTTACTTTTTGCTGATAATTTGCAAGTACTTTTCGACAATTTCCATAGACTGCTGTTTACAGTGTGGGTTGCTTCTTCTCATTTTAAATGTTGGAGAACCAAATAATCTCTTTATGATTTCCCAGTGTATTCTATTCCTCTTCCATCGTCCCCTGTAATCTCATTCATTTGCAGACCCATTCATGGTTTTAAACTTCAACTGTATGCTGGATCAAAAAAACAACAGAAAGCTCTTACAGTGAAATCCTAAGCAGAGTTACTCCAGTGAACTCCAATGCAGAGTTACTCTAGTCTAAGCCTATTGAAATCAATGGGATTAGACTGGAGTAACTCTCCTTAGGATTTCATTGTTTAGGAGTTTTGTGCTGTTCTTCTTTTGAATAGTATCCATTCCCTCCATTATCTGCCAACACATTGCATCTTGCATGGATGGAAATGACTGATTATAGGACTTTTAGGACTGTAAATCCATAATGCGATGCAACTACAAGCAACAATGTACACACCAATATATTTAGGGCCATGAACAGAAAAAAAACCCCTAATACATCTGGATTTTGAATCAACTGATCTGTGGATACTTTGAATGCCTATTGTTTAAAATAAGAAGAATGGAATTTGGTTGAAATTCCTCTTGAAGGTTTGGCACACACCTAACAAATAACACCAAATTAATTTTGCCTCAAACACTTCTTGACACTTTAATAGAATTGAGGTGGCTGATATGGTATTGAAAGTTGGATGCTACCAGAAAAATTGTAACAAATGTATTTTGTAAATTATATTGCCACATTCAGCTCTTTTCCATTTCCAATTTTTTTAAAAACGCTTTGGGAATTAGGATCTCCCAAAGTGAAACAGAATTCTCTATGTCAATCAGACTTGTAGGTCATCACTGTGATGTGTTCTTTTTTTACAACAATTCCTTATAAAAGTTGAGGCTTGTAGAATAAAGGGTCTATTTTGTGTTTAGCTGAGGTTTGCAGGTATGTGGGGAGCTGGTACCCCTGCTAAAAATAAATGCCATCTGGTTCTAGAGATTAGTCCAAGTTTAAGGAAATATGCCAAACATAAAATGTGTTCCCTGACATCTATTCTGAATGTGATTTTAACTTTGCATGCTTGTCCTTTTTGACTCATGTTCCATATGGTGGACAAATAAATTTAAGTAAAGCTGTCTGTGTTGTTTGGTTATATTGGCTTCTACTCCACTTAGTTTTAAGCCTTCCTCCAGACTAAGGAAACTTCCTTCAACAGAAATGACAGTTCCTCTGGTAGAAGAACCACTTCACTTGGAAGAAGGCTTTAGTCTTTGCTGCATTGTTACGTAATTCACTATATTTTGAATTTTCTTCTGGAATTTGCATACCCCTATAATAAACATAGCCCTGACCTGGATACCCCAGGCAAACACGATATTGTCAGATCTCAGAAATTAAGCAGGGCCAGTTAGTAATTGGATGGGAGACCTCTAAAGAAGACCAAAGTTTCAGATGCAGGCAATGGCAAACCATCTCTGTTAATCTCTTACCCTGGAAACCCCACCAGGAGTGGCCATAAGTCACCTATGACATGACAACACTTTCCATCATGCATGTTTTCTTCGTTTAAGCTTTCATCTTCCTTATCCCATGGATTAAGAATGAATAATAGCGTTACATCTATAAAATAATGAATTCTTGTCCTGAAAGCTCAGGGAAAAAAAATTAGGCCAAGGGCTTCAGTGAACAAAGGAGGATGAACAAAGAGAATAGTGGAAAGTAAATTCTGAGTAGACCAGATGTGCACGCATCTCTCAATTGTAATGGGATTTCGCTAACTGTTATTCAGGGTAAGTTCAATGGAAATATGGAAGAGGATGAGGGATTGAAAAAACAGGGTATTGAGAGAAGATAATGGTGTATAAGAGATGGAAGTGATATCAGGAATTGCTAATGGAGAGATGACCCCAGAGATGAAGGGGTTAATAACAGTAGAAGGAAGACAGCTAGGAGCTACAGAGACATGTCAACTTTTAATGAGCTTCGTCCTGGATTGGGGCAAGCTACAGCAATAAACCAAGGCAGATAAACAGATCCATCCAATGGTAATAAATAGTTGGTTGACAATGGAAATACTCCAGAGGAAAATAAGGCTACAGGAGATCAAGTCTGAAACATCGGAAATACATCAGTCCTTTGCAAATTGCATCAATTGATGGATGTCATCAAAATGCTGATGTCATCCAGTTCTACATCTCTGTCATATTTTGAGCCACTGCCTGAACGATGTGGTTAAATATGATAGTGAACAGTAACTGACTCCTGACAAGATGGAGGCAATGGTGTTTGGGAAGACTGAGGTCTTGAAGACCACTATGCTTCCCACTTTCAATGGGGTTCAGCTGACCCTTGCAGATTCATTTAGCAGCTGGGTTATACTGGATCCTGAGTCATACTGGACCCTGGGCGAGCATTCCTGCTAGTTATTGCATCCCCTTCCCACCTACACAACACTGTCTTCCAACTTAGTTTAACCCAGTTAAACACACCTGGAGTCATGCCATGGTAACATCAAGATTCGACTACTGTAATGCATTCTACGTATTTTTCTGGACTGAGTCAACTTGGAGACTCCAGTTGGTGCAGAATATCACAGCTTAGTTATTATTAGGAGCGAGGCAGAGCATGCATATTACACCCAATCTGCAGTCACTCCATTGGTTGCCCATCAGCAATCATGTTCAACTCAACAACAACAACAACTTTCAATTTATATACCGCCCTTCAGGACAACTTAATGCTAAACTCAGAGTGGTTTACAAAGTGTGTTATTATTGCCCACATATTCGGAAAGAAGAGACGGACACAAGGCTTGGGTGAAACAGGGCCTTTTATTGACCAATTCAACCTGAACACTTGAACTAGGACTTAACTAACGGCAAGGGTGAAACTAGCGGTACAGTTCGAGCAAGGGGGTCACTGTGACCAGCTCCTCGTACTGCATGGGCAAGCACCCCCTGCCCTAGGCGCAAGCCATCCACTGCATGGCTATAACCCAGCCGACCAGGCTAATGGTCCCCCCCTTTAAAGCGCCATACACCCCAGCCGTAAGGCCCGAGGTAATGCCTTTTCCGGGGGGTCCCAAGGGCAGTCTGCCCTCTCAGCTGGCAACCGTAAGGCCTGCCAGCCGATCCGAGACAGACCCCCATTCCCCACCAATGGGGATGTGCCACCGGGTGCTCACCAGCCCGCTCTGCCTACCCCAGCTAACCTGCCAACAACAAAACCTACACCTAAACCCAGGCAGTACAAGGTAGGCGAAAAACACCCCCCACAAACTGCCAATCCAGTGAGGGGTGAAAAAATTCCTACCTGGCCCCAAAACGGCGACCGGCTGTACCTGTACTGCCAATCCAAGGGTGAGAGGGTGGGACGAGCCAGCCAGCAACTGCACGGAGGGGGAAGGCGGGCAGAGCCAATAACGGCTCTAAAGCCACGCCCACGTCAGGCTCCCGGATGCCCGGGAAAGCCAGCCGCTCTCCCTCCGTGCATGAGGGCAAAGCCAGGCACCCGGGTAAGCGCGCGCACGCACGCGCACCGGGAGTGCCTATTTGCCCACATATTCGGAAAGAAGAGACGGACACAAGGCTTGGGTGAAACAGGGCCTTTTATTGACCAATTCAACCTGAACACTTGAACTAGGACTTAACTAACGGCAAGGGTGAAACTAGCGGTACAGTTTGAGCAAGGGGGTCACTGTGACCAGCTCCTCGTACTGCATGGGCGAGCACCCCCTGCCCTAGGCGCAAGCCATCCACTGCATGGCTATAACCCAGCCGACCAGGCTAATGGTTCCCCCCTTTAAAGCGCCATACACCCCAGCCGTAAGGCCCGAGGTAATGCCTTTTCTGGGGGGTCCCAAGGGCAGTCTGCCCTCTCAGCTGGCAACCGTAAGGCCCGCCAGCCGATCCGAGACAGACCCCCATTCCCCACCAATGGGGATGTGCCACCGGGTGCTCACCAGCCCGCTCTGCCTACCCCAGCTAACCTGCCACCGTTAGGGCCAAGCCTCTGCTTAGGCCCTAACGCCCCACATCTCCTGCAGGGCCAACCTCAACCCTTGCCGCAAATCCGTAAGAAAGATCTCATTACCTTTAAAGGACAGGTGAACACCATCCCCCCTAAAGAGGTCGGCGTACGTGTCCCTAATTTGAGGATGGGGTAAATAAACCCCCAGGCCCTCACCCAAAGCCTTAAACATGGCCTTATTGGCCTTACGCCTAGTCCGTTCGACAGCATCATGATCCAAAGCCTCCTTCCATACACGCCGGGGGAGGATGGCCGAATAGATAATAAGAACGCCCGGCCACCGGCTCAAAATAAACCGAAGGTCAGCTTGCGCTTGCAGCGTAAGAGCCTTCCCCTTGACCCAACCTAAGTCATTACCCCCTAAATGTATAACTAAAAAATGAGGCGGAGGGGCAGACCTTCCCTCAAACAGGAGAGGCAACAGGCCCGGCCAACGCAGGCCCCGACGGCCCTGCCACTCGATCTGGGCCCAACGGCTGAGGCCAAGTTGGGATCCGAGGTGGGTCCTCTTGGCCTGATGGGCGGCCCAGAAGACCATGCTGTGCCCGCAGATGAGGATCCGACACCTCCCACGGCAAACCACAGCACCTAAAAGAAAGAACAGTCAACACAGCTCACTTCGGGGCAGGCAGAGGGCGGACATACCCCCGGTAAGCCGCCGAACGCCACCGCCCCACCCTGCGAATAGCCGCATCAGTGTATCCCATGGCAGCGGCGGTAGAAGCCGCCCCAATTCTGAAAGAATGGGTACCAAACTTGAAGCCCTCCAGGCCCAACTTAGCCAAGGCCCGCCCAGTGACAGACCAGAACTGATACCTGGTGAGAGGGGACTCATCGCAATGGCGAAAGAGAAGACCCTCGCCATCTCCCCTCTTCTCGAGATACGCCCGCAAGCCCCTAACCGGGCACAACTCGGCGTCAGCGCAAGAGCCCAACCAAACAGTCGACCCTTTACGATGCTGGTCAGTCTTGGACGACCGGATCCTTAAAGAGACTTTCTCTCCCACAAACCGTACATCCTGAAGTAGCAACGCCCGCTGAGAGAGGTCCAAGCGAGACTGAGCCACCAACTCACCAACCCTGAGAGCCCCAAAGAAGGCCGTAAGCGCCGCCGCGTGGAAGAGCGCCGCTTCATAGCCCGATAGGCAAACCGACTGCCAGGCGCCCACCAATCCTTTCAGTATGGCTGGCGAAATAGGTTGCCTGGCATCCAGCCGCGCGCCAGCCTCCCGGGACCAACCCTCAAGCATCTTACGAATCCTGAAGTCGCCGGTCATCTCCGGAACTCCCCTAGCCTTGCTAATAAAGGCCAGGGCAGCCAAGAGCCCCCGAATGGACTTAACGGATAGGCCGCCAGCCCTTCTCGCAACACAGAATTGCATAAGGTGCTCAGCCGGAATGGGCCAGCACTGCTCCAAACCAGCCTCAATACGGAAGCTCATGAACTGCCGCACAGCGCGATCATACGCTCTCCTCGTGCTGGGTGCGATGGCTAGACGGATGGCTCTGTGCACTTCGTCCCTCCAAGACTCCACAACTCCACAGGCATCAGAGATGGCGAGGGGTCTGCGCCGGGTGCAAGCAGGCGAAAGTGCTCCATCTGCTGGCGAGACAGAGCGTCCGCCACCCCATTGTCAATACCAGGGACGTGCCTAGCCCTGAACAAAATGTTCAGGCGAAGGCATCGGAGCGTAAATGGCCTGACCAACCCCATGACCCTGGGAGATCTGGCAGAGAGGGAATTGATCACGTGCACCACTGCCATGTTGTCGCACCAAAAGTGGACAACATGGTTGGCGAGCTCATCCCCCCACAACCAAAGCGCAACCAGGATTGGAAAAAATTCCAAAAACGTGAGATCCCTAGTGACGCCTGTAGTGCGCCAACCAGCTGGCCAAGGCTCCGCGCACCAGTGTCCCCTAAAAAAGACACCGAAGCCCCAAGCCCCGGAAGCGTCTGAAGCCACCCGCAATTCAGCCTCCAGGAGCAATTCCTCCCGCCATAAAGTCACTCCATTGAATGAGGCAAGAAAGTCCTCCCACACCTGAAGGTCCTCCCTAACACCTACAGACAACCTAACCTTATGATGGGGCAAACGCAAACCTGCCATAACCTCACACAGGCGTCGCAAAAAGGCACGCCCAGGTGCCACAGCCTTGCAAGCGAAATTCAGGTGACCCACGAGCTGTTGCAGCTCACGTAGCGTAACCTTGTGTTTACCACGCATGGCAATCAACCACTCACGCAAATCGGCCACTTTGGCTGCTGGGAGATGAAATGTCTGCGCCACCGTATCAATCTCGATCCCTAGGTAAGTCAACACCTGCGTGGGCCCCTCGGTCTTCTCATGCGCCAGCGGAACACCGAGTTCCTCCGCCAACGCCATAAAACCCACCAACAGGCGGGCACATTGTCCAGACCCCCGGGGACCACAAAAAATAAAATCATCAAGGTAGTGGGCGGAGTCACGGCTTCGCAGCCTCTGACGCAAGGCCCACTCCAAAAAGGAACTAAACTTCTCAAAGGCCGCACAGGACACAGAGCAACCCATTGGGAGCGCCCTGTCCATGTAAATCTGGCCATCAAAGGAGAACCCCAACAACTCAAAGTCCCCCGGGTGCACAGGGAGAAGGCGAAATGCTGACTTTATGTCGCATTTCGCCATTTCCGCACCCCAACCATTCCTCTTAACCATACTAACCGCCTCGTCAAATGACGTATACCTGACGGAACACAAATGCTCCGGAATGGCGTCATTAACGGAATCCCCCTTGGGGAAAGACAAGTGATGTATCAGCCGATACTCACCCGCTGCCTTCTTAGGCACAACTCCCAGGGGGGAAACCCTCAAATTGGGCACTGGAGGGGCGGCAAATGGGCCCAAGACGCGCCCTTCAGCACATTCCTTGTCTATCTTACGCCTAACTACGTCCTCCAAGCCCTTAACTGAACGCAAATTTTGGGACATGAAAGGGTCCCGAGGGCCCTGAAACGGAATTTTAAAACCATAAGTGAAGCCGTCTAACAAAAACCGTGCAGAAACTCTGTCAGGATAATTCCGCAAGGCCTCAGCCAGAACCCTCAGCTTTATGGGAGAAGGACCCTTTGTCAGGAGCAACTTGTCCGGAGCCGCCTCCTGGGCGCCTATACCCGCCACCCCGAGGCTTGGGGCGGGGGCAGGCCGGAAATGAATGGGGGCCCTTACATCGTGGGCACTCATGCTTAAACCCGCACCCTTTTCTGGAACACACGCCCTGATAGGCAAAGTCCCAACAAAGCAGCCGGGGCTGAACCGGCTGCCCCGCTGAGGCGCGGGTACCAGAGGTGGAGGCAGGCCTATGCAACAAATGCCCACTGTCAGCCCTATCGCCCAAATTGGGTTTGGCGGGGGCCATCAACTGCAGCCAAAGCTGCTGATGTATACGATCCCACGGCAAGGTAGGATCAGAAGCTGCACGCATACGGAACTCTTCGTCGTACTGCATCCAAGCAGCACCAACGAAATCCATATATCCCCTGTATATAATATCAATATATTGAAACAGGGGGGCAGCCCTGTGAGGCTGCGCGCGGGCAAGAACCCCGGCATAGATCAACATACCCGGCAGCCAATTGGACCAGGAACGGTCCACCTTACGCCTCTTCATCCTCTCCTTATCGCGTTCATCCATGTCCTCTTTATCCTTCTTTTCCAGTTCCCGGAAAAGAAGAGTAAAGACGTCGACGAACTCACCACGCAATATCTTGTCCCTGGTGGCAGGGGTCAGGTGGTCTCCCAAAGGGAGGGCCGCGTCACCAAACGGCATGGCCCGGTAGGGCAACGCCCCCAAGGCGGTGGGCTGATAATAAAGACCCCCTAGATAGGGAGGCCAGAAAGCTGCCGGTTGCCCAAACGGTTGTGGGCTACCCCCCGCAGTGGCTGAAGAAGCAGGCGCGGCGGGTATGGAACAGGCGTAACAGGGACCGGACCAAGTCCACCCAGCCCTTGCTGAGCCGGGACAGGCGCATGACCCCAAGGCTGCCATGGCCCAACACCTACAGGTTGCAGCTGCCCGGGAATACCTGGCCAAGCCGGATGACTAGAATAGGAAGAATGTGGCAACTGAGATCCCCAGCTAGTGGGACCACATGATGACCCTATAGGCCCCCATGGCCATGTCTGAGATGTCTGTGGCAAAGCGGACTTACCCTCGGGCTCCACCTGATCCACTGCCACCGCTACTGGAGGAACCTCCGACACCTCGGCTGTGTCATCCTCTGCCCGTGCCGAAGGCCCAGCTCGGTCCAGATCTTCCTGAAGCACGCCCGCACCGCTCATCTCACCACCTGTAGAACTTTCCAGAACAGAAAGACGCGTGAGGACATCGCGCTGAAAAGTGGCCCGGGAAACCTTCTTAGAAGCCCTACCGGCCCTGCCGGGAACTACCTGACCAGAAGAAACCCCCTTTGCCCGTTCCAATAAGGCTAACTTGGCCAAAATTTCCTGCCGGAGCGACCCTGAATCCTCCTCATCAGAGGAGGAATCAGGGGGAGGCCCACTGACTTTGGGGCGCTTAGCAGGCTGCTTGCCTTTGCTGTTGCCTACCCCTTTTTTTGGAGGCATGATGACAAGGGGGGGCAGATGCCAACCGACACACCAGGCACTAGGCCCTCACCAGCAACACAAATAATACCAGGGCCAGTAATGCAAATCGTGCCCTAAGGTCACGGCCGGACAAAATTCCCAGCGTATGCTACTAGATACAGCCGATTAAACCTCCTCCCAACCTAGTCTCTCCCCCACACTCTCTCCCACACTCTCAGTCTCCCTCCCTCTCTCTCTCTCTCTCTCTCTCTCTTTTTTTTAACACTATATTGGAGAGAAGAAAAGGCAAAGGCCACCCTAGGGCCACCAGAGGGAAAGGGGTGGGGGTGGGGCAAGAGGTAGGGTGCCAACAAGACCACCCCAGAGGGCAGCCACCCTGTAGGGCGAGGAGCCGCTGGTCCCAACTGCAGCGGCGCGGCAAGAAGGGCGGCGGGACCGGCCCTTCCCTGCCGGACCACAGAAACAGGCCCTGAGGGCAAACGGCGCCGAAAAAACGGAACCAGGTAAGGGGGGGGAACAACCACCCCCACCGCCCCCAACCCGCCCAGAACCCGGAGCCCTGGGAGAAAAAAGGGGGGGAGGGGGCTAGAGCAACAAACGCTCAGTCCCCGCAACCGGATTCACAGCCGACAGCCCTCTCCCTCAACAGGAAAGCCGCGGCAAAGCCTCGTCGGCCGAAGTCCGTCCCGGCGTGCGGCCTCAGTGCAGCGCAGCAGACGCGGCCGCACGTCCTCTCCCCCACGAGCCAGCCAGCAACTGCACGGAGGGGGAAGGCGGGCAGAGCCAATAACGGCTCTAAAGCCACGCCCACGTCAGGCTCCCGGATGCCCGGGAAAGCCAGCCGCTCTCCCTCCGTGCATGAGGGCAAAGCCAGGCACCCGGGTAAGCGCGCGCACGCGCACCGGGAGTGCCTATTTATCCTCACAACAATCACCCTGTGCTGTGGGTGGAGCTGAGGGAGCTCTGACAGACCCAAGGCTACCCAGCTGGCTTCAAGCGGAGGAGTGAGGAATAAAACCTGGCCCTCCAGATTACAGTCCTGCTGCTCTAGTGGCTCTCAAGGCACTGGCCATCACATATAAAACTATTCATGGCCTCAGACCCTCGTTTCTGCAGGACCAGCTCTTCACCACTACATCTTTGCTCATCTGAACAGGGCCTTCTGCAGGTGCTGCGCAGAATAGAGTCTGCACCTTGGGAGGATCTGAGGTTGTATTAGTCCAGTATTGGTGTGCCAAAATCGACTGTCTATAAGGGGTCACAAGGGTAAGCACAGTGAATATTGGCTGTCTGAAGACTTTCCTAAATATATTAGATTTTAGATTCAGTGCCATATGTTAAACACTTCTATGTTACCAGAGCTATAGAGATTTATATGCCTGCTCACTTACTCTTGGGAGGAGGTGTCGTTTTATTTCATATAGTATTAATATTAGAAGACCATTCAATGTTCTGTAGAAGTCTATATAGTCTAATGATATATAGTCTATATAGTCTATAAGTCTGTATATAGCCTATATAGTCTATAAGTCTAATGATATATAAATAGCCTGAGATCAGTCAATTTATTGCAGAATTATATGTAAGGACCAGTAGCCAGTATGTAAAAGATTGTGTAGTTCAAATTATCTTCTAGTATTAAGCAATGTTAGAGCAATTTTTTTAAAAAAGACATTCATTTCTAGGTCTCTTTATTTTGACAAGGAAGGAAGGAAGGAAGGAAGGAAGGAAGGAAGGAAGGAAGGAAGGAAGAAAGAAAGAAAGAAAGAAAGAAAGAAAGAAAGAAAGAAAGAAAGAAAGAAAGAAAGAAAGAAAGAAAGAACGAACGAACGAACGAACGAACGAACGAACGAACTTGAGAGTCAAGTGGTGAGGCAGCAGTATAAATCCAGGAGATACCAAACTTTTCCTGTGCCAATTCCACCTCTGCAGCCAATCCAGGCAGCAGATATCATTGGGGAACAATCATTCTCCTGTGCTGTACCTGCTGATATGATACTCTGAGCTCGGGTCATTAGTAGTGCATCCTAAGAATATTTTCCCAGT
Source organism: Eublepharis macularius (assembly GCF_028583425.1). Taxonomy (NCBI): domain Eukaryota; kingdom Metazoa; phylum Chordata; class Lepidosauria; order Squamata; family Eublepharidae; genus Eublepharis; species Eublepharis macularius. Next base: position 88,653,184 of record NC_072798.1, read on the forward strand.
CGTAAATCCCATTGAATAAATAACAACAACAACAACATTCAATTTATATAGCGCCCTTCAGGACAACTTAATGCCCACTCAGAGTGGTTTACAAAGTATGTTATTATTATCCCCACAACAAAACACACTGTGGGGTGAGTGGGGCTGAGAGAGCTCCAGAGAACTGTGACTGGCCCAAGGTCACCCAGCTGTCTTCAAGTGGAGGAGTGGGGAATCAAACCCGGCTCTCCAGATTAGAGTCCCGTGCTTTTAACCACTACACCAAACTGTCTCACCAAACTGAATTAGTAGGATTCTGAGCAGGCATGCTTAAGGTTGGCCTCTTAGTCAATGGACCAACCCTGAGTGAATTATGCATGTATCATACTTCAGCCATAGTCCCCTGGCTTTCATTGTTTCACAGTGCAAGACATGGTGCTCAGAGATGTGTCACTTTTTAATACTTGGACCCTAATCTGCCTTTGAAAAATTAATAATGAAGAGGTATAATATAATTCAGTGTATCACTGCAGAGCATCTAAGCAAGCTCCTCCATGGTATCCAACATTTCTAGCAGAGTTTCACAATACAGCTACAGCATGTCGGATCCATGCAACACCAGGTTTGAGGGGCTGGGGGAGACATTCGTCAATGTCTTAGTGCAACTGATGCCAGCCAAGGGAATTTCTTGCTGTAAAATTGTGGTTACAAATCCAGTGGAAAAAGCTGTGAAAGAAACAGTCAGCTTAAGGCTGGGGGAGGGTCTATTCTAGCCAAGGAATAACATCTCAATGCAAACTGTGCAGTCAGAGATAAGTTGTGCATGACTTTTGAAATCCACTTAGGTCTATGTTAACAATTATAGCAGAACTTACTGGATACAGAAAGTTAGCCACTGAACTGTGCTAGCAAATGTTGTTCAAAACTGCAATTAGCTGTACATTTCCAATGAATTCTATTTCTCTGTGATGCGCAAAACTTCCAGAAAACAGCGTCTTCCTGGTGCAATTTCGCACAAGAAGATGCTGTCTTCTGGGTCTTTCGTGTGATGTTCCCCAGGCAGGTAAGATGTGTGGAAATGGCCTAATTCTCAAGAGGAAGGCAAATTTTAGAAGAAGTACTGCTTGACAGTCAGTGCTCTATCAGTGCTCTGACTGTCAGTGCTCTAGCATCAAAATTAAATTCTCCTCCTGATTAGCCATGCAAAAAAAACCCCTTACCCTAATCATCTCTGTAGGATCTCTTTGGTACTCTGAGGATGCCCCTCAGCATTCAAGAATTTGTCACTTCTCAGTATCCTTACCAATTACCATAATGCAAAAGACATCCCAAAAAAGCATGTTAAAGGTTCTGATGATATTATTTCACCTTCTTCTCTAGCAAATTTCAGTTCATACAAGAACATCCCCTTACATTTGCGGAGAATTCGGCCCCTCCCGGCCGGCAGCCAAGGGCTTGAGGCCGGGGGCCGCATTTGCCGCGGTGGCAGAATAAGCGGCAGCTTCCCCAGCCTCGCAGGGCCTCTTGGGAGGGGGCGGGGCTTGGCGCAAGCTTTGCGCAGCCTCGCCCTCTGCTCCGCACTCGCCTCCTCGTGCTTGGCCCACCCGCCCGCCCAGTATTAGTGCAGGTTGCTAACCGGTCGCCTCCTGGGGGCCAGGTAGGAATTTTTTCTTTGTTCCCTGATTGGCTTTGGGAGCTTAGTTTTTCGCCTACCTTGCACTGCTCGCTGGTGCTGTGGCTATTGGCTATGGTGGTGCTGTATAGGTTTCACTGGCAGGATTTAGCTGGGGGGATGCTAGCGGGATGGTGAGCACCCTTGGCATATCCCCATTGGTGGGGATATTGGGGGCCTGTCAGGATCAGCTGGCATGCTTTGCGGCGGCCAGTTGAGAGGGCAGGCTGCCTGGTGGGAGCCCCTGGAAAAGTCCTGCCTTCATGCTCTGCGGTGGGGGTGCATGGAGCTTTAAGGGGGAAACCATCCACCAGGCCGGCCAGATCCAAGCCATGCAGTTGGATGGCTCGCACCCGGGGCAGCGGGCCTCGCCCAGACAGATCAAGGCGTGGTCCAGGGCAGTGACCCCAGGGCTTGATCTGTACCGCTTTAGGACCCTTGCCAGGTTTCATGGGTTGAAGTTCATGTTGTTGCCATTAATAAAAGTGGCCCTTTTACCCAAGCCTTGTGTCTGCCTCTTTATTTCAACTGGGGGGGCAAAGGAATTCTCCTTTCTCTTGTACAAGCTGTTGGTGGCAGACTCTCATGTTGCTATTTTAAATAAGACAGAGTAGTTCTCAAACAATGCACACAATGTTTCTCACACACCAAATAAGACAGCTTCACTGTTCGGATTGAAGATGGTTGTTTTACACATTTTCAATGACATATAAATCTGGAAGAATAAGAACAATTTGCTAAAAACATCTGTCATCACGAAAGTAATTAGGGGCATTCTTATTTGTTTTATTTCCCTGTTAGTATGATTTCATATTCCTATGCATTCATTTTTTAAAACAAATCTCTCTTGGATTGAAGTGGCAAGATGTGACATACATTTCTATAATGTGAAGAGAGAGAGAAAGAGAGAGAAAATCGACCAGATGTAGTGCTATTCACAGTAATTTAGGAACATTTTTTGCAATTGAGCCTTTAATTAAATGGATTGTCTTCCTGAAGCATCCCTGCTTGTATTAGCAGCAAGTCTAAATAAGCAATCCCTCTGGCTTATTTCTACTTTGTGCTTTTGCTGCTTCAGAGTTCGGATCCAGAGCCACCTCACCCCCCCCCCCCCGCCCCTGTTGTACTTATATAGCCATAGGTCATGCAAGTTGCCTATTCATGTCAATGAATGGGAAATCTGTATAAACACAATTATATATACACTAGCATCAATGCCTGTTGTGTGAAAAACTACAACTGGCTCTAGAAAACTGGTTCGTCGTGCCCCCTCCCAGCTGCAAGCAGGCACTTCTGGAGGTCAGAGCGAGAGGGGAGGCATGGAGGGAGTGCTTAGCCCATCGATTCTTTACTGTCTGCAGTGACTTTGTGGCTTCTGTAAATGCTTATTATTTATAAGAATCAGCTACCATGCTCTGTTTAAGGTATTGGCCCAGCATACCTATGGGATCACCTCCCTCCCTATGTTCCTCCATGGCAGCTTTGTTCATCTGAACAGGGTCTCCTGCAGGTGCCACCCCGCACACGGATGAAACTGACAGCAGCCCGTACACAGGCTTTCTCTGTGGTGGCCCCTCCCCTGTGGAATGGCCTGTCTGGGAAGGTCAGGAGAGCCCCCACTCTCCTGGCTTTCCACAAATGATGCAAAACTGAATTATTCAAAAAGGCGTTTGTATTGTAGGGAGGGGTTTCTCAGATGTTTCACTAATGAGTTAAGGACCATAGACTTCACCACTATGTTGCCTTACGTACTACCTGTTGTCTTAAACATGTGCTTCTATGAGCTACTTGTGCTTCATGTGGTCAAATGTCAGCCTTAGAATTGCTTATGTTCTGTTTCAGCATTTCTTCAACTTTATTAGATTTTTACTAATGCTATGTCTTTGTAAAATTGTGTTTATTTAACCTATGGCTTTGTTTATGGAAATGTCCTTGAGTCTCATTGAGACTCAAGGAAATCTGCCTTGAGTCTCAATGAGAAAGGTGGGCTATAAATGACAAGAACAACAACAACAACAACAACAACAACAACAACAACAACAACAACAACAACAACAACAACAATAGGTTTGTTAGCTATTTTGAAATAGTTGATGTTTTCTGTGATGTGTGGTTTTGAATGATTTTATGTTTTGTTATCCACTTCGGGTCCCACCTTCCTGGGAGAAAGATGAGTTATATTTTTTAAAAGAAAAAGATGAACAAAAAGGAATCTTGTTCAAAAGAAATATATAAATCTCTAGCTCATGGGAGCAGGGACAGGGGGAAGGGTCCACCATCTGAAATGCTGAAATCCATGTTGGTTGAGATGTATTTTATTGGTTTTATTTACTGTAATTTATTTATGATTGTAACCCGCCCTGAGCCTGCTTGCGGGGAGGGCGGGCTAAAAATCTAATCAATCAATCAATCACAATGGTTGGGGAGAAGCCAAATGCACAAGAGAATCTCATAACTGTATCTCATAACTAGACTGAGGGCCAAGCTACAAGTGACAAATGACACTTGAACAGCAAGTGGATTGAGTGGAGGGCAAGTGAACAGGGAGAAATACACTTGCCGTTCAAGTGTCATTTGTCACTTGTAGCTTGGCCCTCAGAGCCAGTGTGGTGTCCAACTATGATCTGGGAGACTTGGGTTCAAATTCTCAGTCTGTCATGCTCCTGGCTGGGAGATCTTGGACCAGCTCCCCTCTCTCATCCTAACTACATCACAGGGCCTTTGTTAGGATAAAATAGAGGAGGGAGTTTTGGAGGGTAGATACAAGAAAGTACCGTATGTTAACCAAACATGCAGATGCCCACCTGATAAAACTGAAACCACTGAACATAAGATTATAGAGTGTCCCATATTTAATGAGATGAGGGCTAGCTTAATCATCCCTCTGCTGGGGAACTATGTAATATGAGAGCCCACATGACATGGTTATTATCGGATACAAATGATTCTATTACTTTTTCTATGGCAAAATATATAGGGGCAAAAATTAAACAGCAGAGAAATGATATTAAGTATGGTTCTTCCCATTTTAATTTCTGCTTAAGGCAATAGCCGTATGAGCAGTACCAGACAGACAGACAGACAGACAGACAGACAGACAGACAGACAGACAGACAGACAGACAGACAGACAGACAGACAGACAGATAGATAGATAGATAGATAGATAGATAGATAGATAGATAGATAGATAGATAGATAGATAGATAGATAGATAGATAGATAGATAGATAGTCAAGTCAAGTCAAGTCAAGTCAAGTCAAGTCAAGTCAAGTCAAGTCAAGTTAGCCTTTATTGGCATATAGCAGCAATTCAAGTTATCCACTTACAAGACAGACAGACAGACAGACAGACAGACAGACAGACAGACAGACAGACAGACAGACAGACAGACAGACAGACAGACAGACAGACAGACAGACAGACAGACAGACAGACAGATAGATAGATAGATAGATAGATAGATAGATAGATAGATAGATAGATAGATAGATAGATAGATAGATAGATAGATAGATAGATAGATAGATAGATAGATAGATAGATAGATAGATAGATAAAATGGAGGAGGGGAGAATGATGTATACCGCCCTGAACTCCTTGGAGGAAAAACAGGATAAAAAAGTATTAAATTAATAAATGAACACAAAATGATTCTGTATAAACACTTGGCACTTTTAGTGGTGGATAGTGCCCTCAAGTCATAGCTGACATACGGCGACCCCTGGTGGAGTTTCCATGGCAACAGACTAACAGAAGTGGTTTCCCTTTGCCTCCTCTGCGAGCTTGGTCTTTTTTGGAGGTCTTCCATCCAATTACTAACCAAGGCTGACCCTGCTTAGCTCCTGAGGCCTGACAAGATCAGGCTCACCTGGGCTATCCAGGTCAGGGCTACTGTCCTTATATGGGATTTCAAAAGGGACCTACTAAGGGATGGACTATCAGTTGTGATGTACTGATCCTCACCTCACTATCTTGCTCCTTATCCCAATAACGTACAGCCTGAAGGCAACACGAGCCTCTGGATAAATCGCAATGATGTTCCAGAAGGCAACACAACAGGACAAATGCCTTGGCAGGCAGACACAGATCATGCAGACAGTTGTCAACAACCAACAAGCCCATTTCTCATTGCTGCCTAGGAAGCCTCTCTGCTTCTCCTGTGTATTGTCACTCTGCTACTTTTCTCCATGGCAGCTATTTAATCTTCTGCGCTTTGCTACTCTTAGACCAAGACCAGACTTTTATTTTTTTTGTCTAAATGAAAGAAAGCAGTGGAGGCAAAGTAAGGCTGGCAAACTTGGGGATTGACAAAGAGAATAGGAGAAAGGTTACATTCACTTTGTTTGGGGAATTCCTTTGTTCTGAAACCCCTTTTCCGTAGCTGAAATGCCCCCTCCACCCTTCTATAATGGTATGATCTTGGGAAGGGATGTATTAGCCAGAAGCAGATCAGGGTTGACTTTTACATTATATCTTAAATGCATTTCTCAGCAGTGTACATTATGGCAGCTTTACTGCACAGTGAGACAGTGAATGTGTGCTACGGTTGCCAAATCTGGGATGGGAAATTTAGTGGCAGAGCATGAGGAGAGCAGAGTCTGGGCAAGAGAGGGCCCTCAGTGGGGTATAATGCCATTGAGGCCATCCTCCAAGAGTCCCGTGGCGCAGAATGGTAAGTTGCAGTACTGCAGCCCAAGCTCTGCTCAGGACCTGAGTTCGATCCTGGCAGAAGCCGGGTTCAGGTAGCCAGCTCAAGATTGACTCAGCCTTCCATCCTTCCAAGGTCGGTAAAATGAGTACTCAGTTAGATGACTGGGGAAGGCAATGGCAAACCACCCTGTAACAAAAAGTCTGCCAAGAAAACGTTGTGATGCAATGTTCCCCCATGGGTCAATAATGACTCGGTGCTTGCACAGGGGACTACCTTTATCTACCTTTACCACCCTTCAAAGCAGCCATTTTCACCTGGGGATCTAATATCTGTAGTGTGGAGATCAGTTGTAATTCTAGGAGATCTTAAGACTCCACCTGGAGGCTGGCAACCCTATTTTTCAGGTCTAGCCAGTAGATGCTTTTTCATCTAAAGGATTCATGAGGAGTTAGATGCGTGAGACAAGTAGGAATAAGAAGCTTTGTGGTATTTGCCTTGGATCTTTTGCACTGCTGTTGTAAATAAACAGATGCTATTTAAGCACAGAGATGTTTCAAAGCCTTTCTGCTGATCCCATAACACAATACTGCTCATAGTAGATGGAGGTGCTGTGGCTAAATTATGTGGAATCCTCACGGACAAAATGTGTCCTGGCAACCAGCAGGAGGGATGGGGGTGTGGACATTGGAGGGGGAGAGGGTGGTATCGAGAGCATGATGGTGTTACTTACAGAGAAAACCCAGAATTGACAGGGGATAGCTCCAGGAATCTCAGGAAAGTGTATGGTAAAACCATAGAGTTTCCAGCAATTCCTAGAGCTACCTGCTGTCACTTATACATTTTCCCCAAAAGTGACATCATCACACCTCTGCCACCATTTTTTTAAACAATTTCTCCCCTCCACATCTTGGAACAGTGGTGGGCAATGGGAGCTCAGGGCAGAGGATCCCCCCCCCCACACACCCCAGGAGGCTTGGCAGCCCTGTGTCCTGTAGTTTGAACTCCCCCCCCTCAAATTGGCTGAAACTCACAACAGAGTGGCCGCTCCTTTATTGCAAAACTAGAAAGTAATGGTCATGTTCACAGGGTCTGAATCTAGAATAATGAAAGCTGATCCAAAATAGTAAGATGGTTATTTATATTTGGAACTGTGGTAGAATAGTATCTGCATTGCAGAATGTTTTTTTCCTTTATCTATACAGCTAAACAGTGTGCAAAGAAGAGTATGAGATGAATCTCGGTCTGTATATGTATATTATATTATATTATATTATTTATTTATTTCATTTATACCCCACTTTTCTTCCTAATAGGGACTCAAAGTGGCTGACATCATTCTTCTTTCCTCCATTTTATCTTCACAACAACCCTGATAGATTAGGTTGAGAGGGAGTCACTAGCCCAAGGTCACCCAGCAAGTTGAGCTGGTGTTTGAACCTATATATCCGAGATCCTAGTTCGCGTTTCCCATGGGGGGGGTCATTGTAACCACTTGCTGATGATTCTGAATAGTCACTGATGGTAAATGAAATAAATGTGAATTTGATCCTAGCTCTATAACCACCACATACTGTTTGTTGCCACCTATGTGCTGTGTTCGGCTGGGTTCCAGCAATAACATACAGACACTTCCGTTTGGTTGGAATGGCCACAACTTTATTGCATTACAGCCAGGTTGGTGCATTGGCCAGGCATCTGGGCAGTGGATCCTTTGGCCTAGAAAGGCCCAGTGCTGTTCGATGCATGACACCCCAGCCCAATGCTGGCCCCATGGGAGCAATTGGTGTTAGGCCTCAGCCATGCTGTCTGGCCCTTGCCTCTCGGTTCCGCAGGGGTGAGCCTCCTGTTATGCCCTGCTCACCCCTAGAGAATCCGGCCCAAAGCCTCAAACCACCAAACTCTTCAAAGTTGTGACAGGCCCTTGGCTGCCCGAGAGTGGTGGGTGGGCGGGAAAGCATCCTGCTCTTGCCGGTACTGCGCTGGAATGGCGCCAGCATGTTGTTCTTCACGAAAGAGGACTCCTGCTTCTCTTCCTCTTCCTCTTCAAGCCACACCCACTTCCACTCTAGCCTGGCCCTTGGTGGCAACGCTGCCCGCAGTGAGTTTGCAAGCTTGCTAACAGTTTTCTGTGTTTATGTGCCAGCAACAGACAAATCATAATGTGTGGACTGCGGATAGTTAAGCATGGCACCGCCATGACATCTTATCAAGCTCTGGATACAAGCAGTGATGTGGTCTGCATGCCAGTTTTGCAGGTGGCCAGATATCCACAGCAGACAGTCTCACAACAGAATCTAGCTCAGTTAAAGGAGAAAGTGCAAGTGTTTTACTGGTGGGAAGCCAGAATATGCACTGCTAAACCCATGTCTCCTAAACCCATACCCTCTTGTATTCATTGACATTGAGGTAGGCATCATTGCTGAGATATTTGTGTGTAGTTTGCAGATACTATGCATTACATGATAAAACTTATTCTGTTATTTGCTTCTGTCCTCATTGCTATGCCCTGAGCTCAACAGTAATCCCTGGGCAAGCAGATTGGAACTCTGTAGTTCTTTTTGATCTGAGCCTATTCCTCCCTGGCTTTCTTCCAAATGGCATTGCCACCAGATCTTGGTAGTAGACATGGGCACAGGACGGGAAAAAAATGAACCACATGCTTCATGGTTCGTTCATTTTCACAGAACATATACCACGAATTAGCCAAAATTGAGCCAGTTCTAAACCAGTTAGAGGTTCAAAGTTCGAGGGAACGCAGAATGGGCACCTTCACACTCACAACCAAACTAAACAAGACTTTCCCAATGTCCAATACCCACCAAATTTGCAGGGGACATAGTTCTCACTTTCCTCTAAAGACCCCCCCCCACACACACACACAAGTTTCAGAGAAATTGAACCCTGGGAAAGTCATGATCCATGGGTCCCCCCTTTTCCTGTCATTTTCTCTTCGCAGTGGCAAAAAATTGGAGTGTCTGCTGGCAGCTACTTTGAGGGGCTGGCCCTTTTCCTGTCTGGATGGGCCAGAGTGGGAGCTCTTTAGTTCACAGGGACAGCTGCCAATCAAGCGTGGAGGCCTCAGATTTGGGGCAACCAAAAGACTGCCACTGCTGCCTGGGTGATGGATTGAATGACGCAAAGTGTCTGGCTTCCTGAACCAGCAATGAAAAGGAATGGAACAGTAGAAGAAGTCGTTCATTCTGTAAAAATGTGGCCCCACGGAACATGTTTCTTTGAAAACGAACCAGCCGTTCCGCTTGGAATTTTGTTCTGTGGTTCGGTTCATGCCCGTCTCTACTTTGTAGCTTTTCCCTATGGTATGCTGGATTAAGACAGTATATATAGGAGCTGATGATTTGCTGATTTCTGACACTATTAAAGCAAAAACAAAGAATGTGTGGGCACCGGATTATGGTATTGCATATCAGTTAACTAGAAGGCTTAAATTAAGCTGGGCCGATTCCAGATGGCCCCCCGCCTCACGAAACGTTGCGCGTTGTCGCGCATCGTCGCGCAGAAAACACGAAATATCGCGTTTTCTTGCGCGAGTTTTGCGCGATGTCGCGCAAAACTCGCGCGAGAAAACGCGATATTTTGCGTTTTCTGCGCGACGACGCACGACGTATCGCGAGGCGGGGGGCCGTCTGGAATCGGCCCTGTATTAAAGGTTGGGATGCTTTATACATTAACATAGTCTGAGAAGTCGAACTCACCACGTTCAAGTGTGTCAGTCAGGCATGAGTCGAACATAACATTATTTTTGGCTAATTTATATGTATTATGGCTGATCCATCTATGTAAACAATGGCTTGCCTAGCACCGCAGTTGCACAACAAGGAAGGGGGAATTAGAACTCCATCCAAGTTGATTGTGCTATACTGCACTTCTAGGAAGAAACATGAAGTAGCCAGTTGAAGAACCACAAATGAGTCAATGAACAGGCAAACAGACTGAGGAAAAATTGGCTCCCTGCTCACAACTGACAAAAAGGATATGAACAAAACTGGTGAGTATTTGAGTATAATCATTCCAGGCCATCCCGTGATCTCATAGCCTAATTCCTCTTCCTACTATTGAATTCATAATGAAAACAAAGCCAGGAATATTTTAATGTGTTCTGTCGCAACTGTATTTAGATTCCATCAGTTTAAATCTACCCCTACTGTTAGAAGAAGGGACTGGCGATGTCTCTTGCTCAGGCCTTTAAGACTGCCAGCAGAGAAAAAGGAAGGCAACAACCATAGAGTCAGTTAGATGGATAGGCTGCTATCAGTCTCCTTCCTGCCAGGGGAACTTCCTTCCTTCCCTTCTCTCCCCCTCCTCTCTCTCTTCTTTCCTGCATGGTCCAGGAGAGGCAGCACAGTGTCTCCTCCTAAGAGAGAGGGCCTACTTTCAATCTAAAGCCATCCTTGCTACTTAGATCAGTTGCTAGTTCTTTCTCTCCACTAATCTTATGTACGTAAATATATTTCTTTAGATAAATAAACAGTTACTGGTTCTCCAACTTGGATGAGAGCTTTCTGCATGCAGTTTGTTTAGTTAACATGCCTTAACTCAAACCCAATAGTTACTATATATTGTTACGGTTTTGTTGGTTGTTTAAACTGTTATATTTTTTATTGTTGGAAAAAAATTAAATAAATAATATATTTTTTAAAAAAACTGATATGTGTTATAATGATCTTTGGTTTCTTCGAAGGCTACAGATACTGATTAGGACAATGGTTACAGCCTTCAAGGAATCCAGGGCTTGACTGACAGCTCATGGCCTAATGTTGGGATCTAGCCAAGTGAATTTCTCAAGAATGTGTGGTATGCAGGGACAGCCCCTGCGATTAGAATGCTGCATGAAACGTCTGGACTGGCCTACCTTGTGAGATCTTGATCTTCTTCTCTTGACTGGTTGACAAAGCAATATCTTGGGCCTGCAGCGTCCCAAGGATGGAGATTATATACTCCAGGCTTAGATTCAGATAGGCTGTCCATAGCTCCAGCCTGGACTTGACAGCTGCTACAATGAACCAGAGAAGGCAATCAGTTCCCTATAGTTAGATCTCTATAACCTCGCAGTGAGGACAGCTCTGTTTCCTTTCTAACCATAGCAGCTATTTTATTTAACAGAACAACTGTAATTTGTATGCAACCTTAATCATGCACATTTTTTTAGAAACTGGCATCAGGCGCTAAGTACAATCCTGTCAAATGGCTGGCAGTAGATTAACTCTGACACCTAATGACATGCCAAAGTCTGACAGAATAAGAACTTACTATATAACCAATGTCAATCATTCAGCAAGTGCCACTTCAAATGTTTATCCTGTTAGTCGAGACATCCGTCTGTGCCAGGATTCAAAACACTGCTGCGCATCATAGAATATGAAAGCCTCCCCCCCCACCCCCATATGAAAGTGCAAGTCAATGGAAATGCACCAAACAGAAATGTGTGGGTTGGAAAGAGAAGGGAGGAGAGGAAGATTACACTTCCTTTAAGAAAGATGATATTTACAATATGGCAAATACTAACATATTGATATACTTTACCTGTTACAGGGTGACTTGAGGCCGAAGTCTGTGTGCCTGGCTTCCAAACTTGCAAAATATATCATTAGAAGAAGGACCTCTCTAACCAATAAAGACCACAAGAAACCCAAAAAGGGTTCAGGAAAAATAATGCTAACAGAACATACAGGTGCCCATATGATAAAATAGAAACCATTGAACGTATGATTATTGAGTGTCCCATATGTAATAAGTTGAGAGCTTGCTTAATCACCCCTCTACATAAAAATATGGCACTACCTAATATGAGAGCATATATGAGAGCATATATATATATATATATATATATAATATGAGAGCATATATATATATATATATATATATATAGGGGCAATAATTAAATACCAGAGACATGACATACCAGAAATATGACATTAAGTAAGGTTTTTTTCCATTTTAATTTCTGCTTAAGGCAATAGCCATATGAGCAGTACTAGAGAGAGAGAGAGAGAGATGAAAAGGTCAAAAGGGCCAACTGGTTGGAAATAGATACACAAAGCATCTAGACAAAATAGATACAATTTGATACTTTTTTGGCCATCAAGTCATAGCCAACGTGTGGTGATTCCATAGGGTTTTCAACAGAAGAAATGAGTAGAAGTACTTTGCCATTGTCTGCTTCTGCACAGCACCCCTAGACTTCCTCGATGGTCTTCCATCCAAGAAGTAACCAAGGCTGACCAACTTAGCTTCACATCTGATGAAATTGGGCTAGCCTGTGCTATCCAGGTCAGGACAGTTACTCTCTCTCTCTCTCTCTCTCTCTCTCTCTCTCTCTCTCTCTCTCTCTCTCTCTCTCTCTCTCTCTCTCTCTCACTCACACACACACACACACTCAGAGTGAAAAAAATACCTCCCAATATTGTGGATATTGGGAGGGAAGGCAGTGTAGTATACCCTGATCTCGTCAGATCTCAGAAGCTAAGCAGAGTCAGTACTTGGATGGGTGACCATCAAGAAAGACGACAGAGGAAGGTGCTGGCATAACACCTCTGCTTTTCACTTGCCTTGAAAGACCCTTGGCAGGGATTGCCATTACTTGGTTGTGACTTGAGGGCACATACATATGCATCGCAGATATTATAATAAAACAATAAATTGTTGTCGATGACTAGGGAAAGAAGGGCACAGGGGTTCTTCAGTTGCCTTGTTCCTGCATAGTAGCTATTTCTTTTGGGCTTGAAAGGGATATATTTTTCTTCACATTACGAAGTACTGGTGTTTGTTGAAGGGGGAAACTCAAGGACTTTGCATCACACTTTGTGCCTCTCAGATACAATGTGGCAATGCTGGCCACAACCATAGATCGCTGTGGCTGGTGCCGCCCTTTGCTGCCCTGGAAGGAGAAAGGGCAGCCCCTCCTTCCTGGGCATCTGGGCATTGCAAGGGAGTGGAACAAGATGCCTTATAAGATGGCTCTGCCCCTCGGCACTCTCAGTAGGTGCCTCATGCCTGGCCCACCCACCTCACCCTGTATCAGGGCAGGTCTAGCCAGTCGCCATTAAGGGGCCAGGAAGGAATTTTTTACCCTTTCACCAAATTGGCTACGGTGAGGGGTGGTTTTTCACCTACTTTGCTTTGCGTGGTTGTGGCAATTTGATTAGGTGGAGCTGTTCAGTCATTTAGCCACTGGCAGGTTAGAACTAGGGCAATGAGAGTAGGCCAGTGAACACCCTTGACATCTCCCCATTGGTGGGAAATTGGGGTCTGTCAGGAGCGGTTGTGACTTCACAGCCCAGCTGCAAAGGCAGACTGCCTGATGGGACCTTCTGGACAAGTCCTTTCCTCAGGCTCTACGGCTTGGGTTGTTTGGAGCTTTAAGGGAGGAACCATTCACCTGGCTGGCCAGTCCCCAGCCATGACTCATGGAAGGCCCACACCTGGGGACAGGTTCAAGGAGGAGGTCACAGTGCAACCACTGGCTTGACCTGTACCCCTAATTAGCCCCCCCCCCCCACTTTGCCATGTTGGTAACTATGTATGTTGCTGCTCTAATAAAGTGGCCCTTTAGCACTGAAGCTCTGTGTCTGCCTCTTAATTCCAACTAGAATGGCAATGGCTCTTTTCTGTTTGCAACTGCAACATGTGGAAAGAAGTGGCTGTTGTTTCTCCCCCACCACTGTTTTTGTGCCTGTAAACTGCTCTATGAAATGGCTATTGGCTCCTCTGTGAAACTTACATGCAGCCATGTATGTAACGTGTTGTTTACAACATAGTCAACAGTGGCTTTATGGGATGGTTTGAGGATACAAAAACAGAAGTGGGGAAGCTAAAGGTGAAAAGCAGAAAAGTACTGGTGTGCATCTCGGAAGCACAAAACTCCCACTGCACACGTGATACAAAGTCATTGTGTGGTTCTCCAACAAACATAAGGGCTTTATAATGTGTACTATCACACAACCATAATCAGAGACAGAGGGAGAGGGGGAGGGAGAGATTCAGACCTTCTCTCCTAAATAAGGTCATTCGCAGTATGTCATTTGCATGTTGCAGTGAAACGGAACTTCTTGAGAACACACAGACATGGTGTTAACTCGTGCAGCACTTTGCAGCAGGAACGGCTGCTTGTTTACCACCGACCTCTGTTAAAAGATTTGCTATTCCAACAAGTGAAAATTAGCCAAAGCTTCAAAAATCTCGGTCAACCAGACGGGCACTTTGCTGCTCTGAGAAATTCCTGCTGAGGCCATGACACAACAGTTGGTTGCGCTGCTCCCAAGCTTTCCTTAAGCTACTGATGCTTTTGAAAAAAAAATTGAGGAGAAAGCTTTGCTTCTTTTTCCTCAATAATTTCTCCTTTGTTGTTGCTTCTTTGTTGCTTTGTACTCCAAAAAAAGATAAGCTAGTGTGTGCCTCCTGGGTGCACCGAAGCAAAAACTGGAAAGTGTTATGTAGTTTTCTCTTTGTTGTGGTGTGGAGAAAGGGTAGCCACAGGAGTTTACACTACAGCTCAGAGAATTCCAACTATTCAGCATGAATTTAATACATTGGATTACATACAAATATGGTTAAGCCTATTGCTTTTATTCAATCACATTCTGTGGGCATTAAAGACAGCATGCAAGTTTTATTTTATTTCTTTAAGAAACTTGGAGGCCACATGTCAACTCCTAGTGGCTCTCAAAGAAATCAAAATTAAAAATAGAGAACATGCTAAATGAAGAAGCAAGACAGAAGATAGAAAATTAGAATATGGACAACTCCTCTATACTCTGACCTGGATAGCCCAGGTGAGTCTGATCTTGTCAGATTTCAGAAACTAAGCAGGGTCAGCCTTGGTTAGTAATTGAATGGGAGACCTCCAATGAAGACCAGGGTTGCAGAGGCGGGCAATGATAAACCACCTCTGTTAGTCTCCTGCCATGAAAACCCCACCAGGGGTCGCCATAAGTCAGCGATGACTTGAGGGCACTCTCCAAAACCAACCCCTTCACAAAACAGCAAAGTATGCACCAATCCATAAAAGCCATGGGGGGGGAGGAGGAATTTTTAAAACTTGTAACCTAAAGGAGATTAAAGTTGATGCCTTGTGAATCAGCCTGTGCAAGGTGTTCCAATTTCAGGGCATCATCTCTAAGGGCCAAGCTAGCAGTGATGAATTACAGACTCACATGTATTCCTCCCTGTTCACTTGCTCTCCATTTGCAAGTGAACAGGGGGCGCAAGTGGACAGGGAGGAATACACGTGAGTCTGTTCACTTGCCATTCAAGTGTAATTCATCACTGCTAGCTTGGCCCTAAGAAGAGCCTCTCTCTGCTCACCTCTTGCTTGTGGGCAGGGGGGTGGGAATCAAGAAGAGCTTCCAATGCAGTTTTCAGTGACTGGGCTTGTTCATATGAGAAAAGGTGCTTCTCAAACTACCATGGATGCTACCCGTTTATGGCAGGGGAGGGCAGACTTTTGGGAGCCTATTTGAAGAGCCGTGGGAGCTACCAGTTACAAAAAGGCACCTCAGTGAATGAACACAATTGCAAAATGGTGGCTTGTACAAAAATTGCCACATTTCAGAGCAGGGTTGTTTCTGCATGTCCTAATGTCGCATAACACTCACAGACTGAGGGTGTCTTCATGGCACATTGTCTGATGTCATTGTGCCACGAAAACGGGATCATAGTGCGATGATGTCAGAAATCGTGCCATGAAGATGCCCTCAGTCTGTGAGTGTTGTGCAACATTAGAATATGGGGCAACAACCCAGGTCTTTAGGGTTCAGGTAGGGCAAAGGGAAAAGTAGTCCCCTGTGCAAGCACCAAGGCATTACTGACCCATTGGGAGACATCGCATCACAATGTTTTCTTGGCAGACTTTTTTGTTACGGGGTGATTTGCCATTGCCTTCCCCAGTCATCCACACTTTACCCCCAGGAAACTGAAACGTTTTGAAAAAACATCCTTTTATTCAGTGTCAGAAATGTTTGCATATGTGTCATTTTGTGTCTTTTTGCTGTATGCATTTCGGTTTTTATTGCTGGCATTCCCTATTCCTTTGTTTACGGCACCATTTTTTAAAAGACAATCATCATTTTTGTGCCATTTATATGTAGCTGATGCAAAAGCCTCATTACAGTGCCTAAATTTAACAGGGAACATTCCTGAGAAGAAGCAGAAAATGGCATAGAAACAGGTTTGGGGTGCACAAGGGAGAAGGAAAAATAAAATGAGGAATTCTGAGTCAAGACAGAGGGGTTCTATTCAGACTGGCTTGTTCAAGATCATAATCTCAGTCCATATGACTAGAAAGACAGCTGGTTCTTAGGGCCAAGCTACACATGACGAATGACACTTGAACGGCAAGTGGATTGAGTGGAGGGCAAGTGAACAGGGAGAAATACACTTGCCGTTCAAGTGTCATTCGTCACGTGTAGCTTGGCCCTTAGTTTCCAGCATCCCAGATGAAAAGGTCCTTTTTACTCAAAGGTATCCACACATTTAAAACTATGGCTGCTGTAGCATAGTGGTTAAGTGGGTGGGTTGCGAATAAGCCCTCTGCTGGTTTAATTCCCACTACTGCCATGAGCTCCCCTAGACAGATTTGTGCCCCACTTAGAGCGGTGAACAAAGAGTCTTTATATCCAAGATATCTGACATGTGAAGAACATTTGTCAGGAGACGCAATGTTAGCTGGGAAGAGTAGTTTAAAAAGAAAGAGCCAGCAGCAGGCCAAAGGCTTTGCTATACACTGGAGTTGTGTGAAGGGGCTGTGAAATGCCAGACGGGAAACTTCAGCCCATTATAACCTCTCCAGGTCCAAGCTCGGCTCGGGAAGACAGATCCAGCCCATTTCCATCCCTTGCTGCCCTCCGGTTGCGATCTCACACAGTTTTAGACTGGAGAGGTGAAATTGATAGAACCTTCCAGGAGGTAGATGAAATTAACAAACCCTCTGAGGAGTTATCTCCACTGGCGCTGTCTTTTAAAACTATGCTTCCCAGCTAACATTGCTGTCTCCCTACACTTGACAAACCCATGCCGAGGCATCTTGTGTAGAGAGACTAAGGGCCAAGCTACACATGACGAATGACACTTGAACGGCAAGTGGATTGAGTGGAGGGCAAGTGAACAGGGAGAAATACACTTGTTGTTCAAGTGTCATTCGTCATGTGTAGCTTGGCCCTAAGAGTCATTGTTATTATTATCTCCACAATACAGCTGGAGAGTTGGGGCTGAGAGACGTGACTTACCCGAGGCTGAGCTCATACCAGCAGTAGACTTCAAACCAGCAGAGTACTGATTTATATCCCTACCAATTAACCACTATGTTATGTTTCTGCATGAATTCTTACTCAGGCTTTCCTCTTCTCTGTTGGGAAGTCATGGCCAGAACTGTGATATACAGAATTACAGAAGACGGATTCTGCGTATGCATTCATTCCAGTCTTATAGCCTTTAAAAATCACTATGACTATCACAAGGAAGGTGGATTCCAAATATAATTCCTTAAAAGTGTTTCCACTATCAATAGTTGGGAGTCTATAACAACAACAACAACATTCGATTTATATACCACCCTTCAGGACAACTTAATGCCCACTCAGAGCAGTTTACAAAGTATGTTATTATTATCCCCACAACAAAACACCCTGTGAGGTGGGTGGGGCTGAGAGAGCTCTGAGGAGCTGTGACTAACCCAAGGTCACCCAGCTGGCTTCAAGTGGATGAGTGGGGAATCAAACCCGGTTCTCCAGATTAGAGTCCCGTGCTCTTAACCACTACACCAAACTGGCTCTCATCTTGGTGTATTGTCTCTAGCATCCTGTTGCAGACTAGACAAAAAACTGGCCTTCTTAATTAGCCTGCTTTGATTTGTCATATCTCATAAAATTCATTCACCGCTCACACAAAATGCTTGTTATGAATAAGGATAAAAGCCCCAGAAGACTTCAATCATAGGCTGGAATTCTAAAGACACTTCCCTGGGAGGAAGCACCAGGAAACATGGCACCAAAGGTCACCCAGCTGGCTTCAAGTGGAGGAGTGGGGAATCAAACCTGGCTCTCCAGATTAGAGTCCTGCCTCTCTTAACCACTACACCAACCTGCTCCTACCTCATATTTTGAAGTTCTCTGTGGCCTAACCCTTCTAGGTAGATCCCACGTACAAAGCAAGGATGGAGTCATGGGTTAGGGATCAGTGAAAACTCACTATTTTGTTGCTTTTCATCTTTATTTTTCTCAATATTTTGATTTAATAGATTCATTTGTATCTTGAACATATTCTATATGGCATTAATATACCAATGGTATTTATATGTACAATGCACATAATTTATATGTGGCACATATTTATATATGAGTAATGTGGCATGCTGATTTATTGATGAACATATGATGTTAAAAATGCCTAATTTACAGGAGGGTGGTGAATCAGTGTGAGGAAACAGAAAATGGAAACAAAATCAAAAAGAGTCCAGTAGCACCTTTAAGACTAACCAATTTTATTGTAGCATAAGCTTTCGAGAATCAAGTTCTCTTCGTCAGATGCATGATCCGAACTGGAAAGAATCAGAAGTTCAACTTGCACCAGGGAGAAGTGAAATCAAAAAAAGAATTTGGGGGTCTGACCGCAGGGAGGAGACATTTGAAATCCTTCCCTTTATTTATACAAGAACAGATTGGAATGTTAACAATTTCATCCTTCCATTTAACCCAGTCTGTTTGACCACCGCTTGATTGGACACATCCTCATTAACACTATTTCATACCATACAGAAGGAAAACATCTTTTTTTTTTGAGCTGTTAAGAATCTTTTAAGAAAACTCTAAAACTCTTACACTTCATGGCTACAAATTCATAAACTTCCAGTGTTCCTCCTGAGCGCCATCTTTTAAAATAAATAAATAAATATGGCCCTTAATGTTCCTCTTCCTTCTGTACCCCTGTAAGCTGCATTTCCACAAGTGTCATGTGGAGGTCAGTGTTACTGCACTAATAAAGAGCTATCATAAAAAGCTGCTTTGCTTAAAATTCAGCCGACGGGGACAAATGCAACTGTCAGCATTCAGGGGCCCTGAATAGCTGTAAAGGTTAAATATCAATTTGTTTTAAAACAGAAATCAAACTCTCTCTTCCAACTTAAACGGTGAATCTAATAGCTTCCAACCCATTATCACTAGGAGGAGGGCATGAGGCACTGGCTTTAAAGTTTGACACCCATAAAGTAGAGGGAACATACTAATTCAATGCAAATTAGTTTTCAGAAACTTTCTTAAGGGACCCTGAAACTCAGAATGCAGGAAGTGCTGGGATCCAAAATCTTACTGAAGTTAACAAGAATTCTTTTTCAACCATGTGTGGCTTTTGTTCTAGCTCGGGAACTTGGAACTTTGCTCTAAACAAAGAGATGGCAACATTATATATAATGTTGGGAACTCCCATAATATAAGGACTTGGAGGGTGCTTAATGAAATTGCTGGGTGATACATTCAAGAAAGATAAAATAACTCCGTTATTAAAATGTGGGATTCACTGCCTGAGGACATAGTGATAGCAACAAGCCATGAGTAGAGATGGGCACGAACAGCAATACGAACAAAAAGAAGCCACAAACAGCCCAATCTGCTGTTCGCTAACAAGCTGTTCATGAGGCCCCATTCTAAATGAACAGGTGGTTGTTGCAAGCCTCGTTCATTGCTGTTCGTTACTGTTCGTCAAGCCAGACAGTCTGGCACCTGCAATCAATTCCCTTGGCAACTTAGGCAGGGATAGTCTGCACTCTGTCTGAACTCCTGCTGTTGCCCTGGAAACCCCAATCTAAGCCCAATTTAGCTTGATAGGTAGGTCTTCCTTTCAAGTGTGGAGCTCTATATTTGTTACAACAAGGGAGCAAAGAGCAGGGGGGAGGGGGGCTCCCAGCTATGACTTTGCAGACAGTGGAGAGACAGCTGCTGTTGGCATTTTCATAAAGAGAGTGCATTGGAGCTTGAATTTTCTTTGTGTGTGGTGGGATAGGGATCAAGTTCCATGGCTGCTTCCAGGCTCTGGGCCAAGCTATTATTTATTATTGGTACCTTTCCTGCTGCCTGCTCAGGTAAGGTTTCTGGGCGTGGTGCGGTAGGGATCTACCTCTTCAAGTTCCAGGGCTGCTGCCAGGCTCTGGGCCAAGCTATTATTTATTATTGGTACCTTTCCTGCTGCCTGCTCAGGTAAGGTTTCTGGGCGTGGTGCGGTAGGGATCTACCTCTTCAAGTTCCAGGGCTGCTGCCAGACTCTGGGCCAAGCTATTATTTATTATTGTTACCTTTCCTGCTGCCTGCTCAGGTCAGGTTTCTGGGAGTGGTGCAGTAGGGATCTTGACTTGGATGATGGCTGAAGGAGAGTCTGCTGGCCCCCACGAACAGCCAACCATGATCATGTTCATGAACAGGGCCATGTTCGTGGTTGTTCATGAGTCCCTGTTCGTGGATGGCAACGAACAATGAACATCATGTTTGTTTGTTTTTTTCTGTTCATGCCCATCTCTAGCCACAAGCTTTAAAAGTGGATTCAGCAGTTTCATGGAGGAGAGGTCCATCCATGGCTACTAGATATTACTAGAGGGAACCTTAATATCCAGAGGCAGCTAACATCTGAATAACAGTACTAGGAGGCAACACCTTGGGAAGGCTGTTGTGAGTGAGGTAGGGCATCAACAGCAAGTAGCCCTGTACTGTGCACCTTTGAAAGACCCTCTGATTTAACTACCAAAGGCCTAGATGAAATGATCAAGCTTGATATCAAAACATAGAGGCCTTGAATTAGCAGAAATTTCTCTAGAAGCTCTCATGGGGGAGTAGCCTGCTTGCTGGAATGCTCTAGGGTCCCAGGATGCCAAGCGGTCCAATTGTTCGGGATACTTTTCACTTTATTGAATCTGAGGATGTAAACTGGATCCTTGGAGGTTTCAGGTCTACAACCTGCTGGAATGACCCTTGCCCTTCCTGGCCACTTAAAGCTGGTTGGGGAGGAGGGTACCGGCACATTGGGTTCGAGACATAGTTAATTCCTCATTTGGGGGAACATCTCCCCAGCTTTTAAACAGCCTTTTGTTATCACCAGGTGGGCTTTCCATGAGAGGGTTTCACTAAACGTCACCCCCAAAGATTCTACATTGTTAAACGGAGTGAGTTGTAATGCCCATATCACTCCAGTCTTGGCCCTTCTATGTGGGTTTCCAATTTGTTTCTGGGCACAGTTCAAAGTGCTTGTATTTACTTTTAAAGCCTTGTATGCTTTGGGACTAGTATTTCTAGTTCTGGTTTTTAATTGTTTTAATGATGTGTTGTTCTTCTTTGTGTTTTGTTTTTAAAGTGTGCTTTTATTTTGAACATTTTAATTTATTAACCACCTTAGTGGCCCTTGATGGGGTATAAATAAAATAAAATAAATAAAATTGAAGGCTTATTGCCATCATCTTCCAGCAGTGATTACACACCTGAGACTGGAGAGCCAGTTTGGTATAGTGGTTAAGAGTGCGTGACTCTAATCTGGAGAACCAGGTTTGATTTCCCACTCCTCTGCTTGAAGCCAGCTGGGTGACCTTGGATCAGACACAGCTTCTAGGAGCTCTCTCAACCCCACCCACCTCACAGGGTGTTTGTTGTGGGGATAATAATAACCAGTGCTCATTTGGAGGGGGAACGTGTCAGAACAGCATTCCAGTAGAGCTGAAAAGTGATCACGTGGGTTTTGGCCCCACCCATGTGATTCCTTTTCCTCCCCTCTGCCTCTCCTCCAAAGGAGGCTGAGCTGCTTCAATTCATTCTGCTGCTTTATTTTCATTCGAGACTCGTGAGTGAGTGTGTCCGTGCAAGTAGGGCTGCTGGGGCTGGCTCTCCAGAGGAGGGTAAGCTGCTTTGAGTTCATTCTGCTTTATTTTCAGGAAATACCTGGAGATTTTTGTGGAACGGGGCCTGAGGGGGTGGGTGTTGCCTTCTGACACACTTCCAGTGATGTCAGGGTGTGTGGCAAATGCTAATGAAATATGCTATTGAGTTATGCTAATGAGTTCCTGCAGTTCTTTTTCTACGAAATGACCCCTGATAATAACATACTTTGTAAACTGCTCTGAATGGGCATTAAGTTGTCCTGAAGGGTGGTATATAAATTGAATGTTGTTGTTATTGTGGTTTTTGTTGTTATTATTAACTAGTTTGCTGATTAATAACCTAAGGCTATAGAACTCTCCTCTAGGGGTGTGCAATTCGGTATTCTGATTATGTTAAAAATACCGAATCAGGGCCATTTCGTTTTTTTTTCAGTATTACCGAAACTTTTTCTGAATACCAAAAAATTTCGGTAATACTGAAACAGATTGCTGAAACGATTTGGCCATTGTTTTCAATGAGAAAACCTTCTCCTGGCTTTCCGGGAGTCTGGGAGGGGGCATTTTCTGTCCAAATCACACCAACCTTGGTGGAGTCCGTCTCCTAACTCTCCTCAAACTACCCTCCAAGATTCAGAAAGATTGGACTTTCGGGGGCCATGTTATACCCCCCCAAATAAGGTGCCCCCATCCTCCTACACTCTCCATGGTTCTCTATGGGGAAAAACAAGTCATCTTTCTAGGTGGCTTGGGGTGGCATTTTGTAAGCAAAATGCAACCAACTTTCAGGGGACTTGATCCCACCTGTCCTCCCACCCTCCACCAAGTTTCAGGAAGATTCCACTTTGGGGGGGGGCATTTTACGGCTGCCCAAATAAGGTGCCCCTATCCACCTCCACTCCACTATTTCCTATGGGGGAAATAAGAGAGGCTTGTCTGGCTAGGGATGGCATTTTGCATGCAAAATGCCTCCAAACTTCAGAGGACCTCCTCCTACCTGTCCTCCCTCCCTCCACCAAGGCTCAAGCAGATCTCACTTTGGGGGGGCCATTTTATGGCCTCCAAAAGATGCTGCTCTTAGCCCCCCTTTCTCCATTATTTCCTATCAAGGAAATAAGACAGGCTTGTGTGGCTAGGGGTGGCACACCAAAGAGCATGCCAGCAGTATCTTGCACAAAAATAACACAACTCACTTAACATCAGAGAATCACAAAAACACAATTCCTGCCAAAAACACTTTATTTCTTGAACAACTTTAGGTTGCACAGCAGGGGGGCACACCAAAGGCATGCAAGCAGTATCTTACAAAAAAAAATAACACAACTCACTTCACATTAAAGAATCACCCAAAACACAATTCCTGTCAAAAACACTTTATTTCTTTAACTGATTTAGGTTACACAGTAGGAGGGCACAACAGGGCATGAAAGCAGTCTACTACACAAAATAACACAACTCACATCACCTTTTTTGACAGCAATTGTGTTTGGGTGGTTCTCTGATGTGAAGTGAGTTGTGTTATTTTTGTGTGAGATACTGTTGGCATGCCCTCTGGTGTGCCCCCTGCTGTGTTACCTAAAGCTGTTCAAGAAATAAAGTGTTTTTGACAGGAATTGTGTTTTTGTGATTCTCTGATGTTAAGTGAGTTGTGTTATTTTTCTGTGTGGGGGACTGCTGGTGTAATGTGTCACAATGCTTTGCCTACTTGTACTTTGAAAGTGAGAAAATTTTTTTTTAAAAAAACTTTATTCAGTGTGTGCTTGTGTTTTATTCTTTGTTGTGCAGTTGGTTCCCATCATAGGGAACAATCGGGCTGGCTGGCCAGCCATCTCTGTAGGTGGTGGAGGAATTTGGGGGAGGGTGTTTGTGGTTCAGGTGCTCTTTCACAGGGACAAGCTCGCAATCAGGAGTGTGCCCACCATTGTGGCACCCCTGGGCTGTGCATAATTGCCCTGGGAAAGAGAGTTTAAAAGTTCTCATCACAGGGAACAATGGGGGATGGCTGGCCAGCCTGCTCCTGGGGTAGTGGCCGGTGTGGGAATGTTGGGGAGGGTGTCTTTGGGTCAGTGTGGGGCTGTGGGAGGGGTGGATTTAAAAGGGGGACTGTTCCTGTGGCCATAGATGCCACATTCCGTGGGTTCCTGCTGTGGGAGATTTTCCCATAACAGGAATCAATAGAAAGTGGCTGGCCACAGGACAGGGGAGCTTAGGTTTTGGGGAGGGGCTGTGTGGTATTTGGCAGTTTGGGTGCAGGTGGACTGTGGCTGTGGCCATTGGCAGCCCCAATCCCATGTGTTTCTATGGTGCGGAAGTCTTCCCCACAGTAGAAAGACAAAGTGGTGTGGCAAGAGAACCACCTTTGGGGGGGGCATAAAATGGCCCCCCAAAGTGGGATCAGCTTGGGCCTTGGTGAAGGGTGGGAGGACATGTAGGAAATGGGTCCTTGAAGTTTGGGGGCATTTTGCATGCAAAATGCCACCCCTAGCCAGACAAGCATCTTTTATTTCCCCCATAGGAAATAATGGAGAAAGGGGAGGCTAAGAGCAGCATCTTTTGGAGGCCATAAAATGGCCCCCGAAAGTGGGATCAGCTTGGGCCTTGGTAGAGGGTTGGAGGACAGGTGGGAGATGGGTCCCTGAAGTTTGGGGGCATTTTGCATGCAAAATGCCACCCCTAGCCAGACAAACCTCTCTTATTTCCCCCATAGGGAATAGTGGAGTGGAGGTGGATGGGGCACCTTCTTTGGGAGGCCGTAAATTGGCCCCCCCAAAGTGGAATCTGCCTGAAACTTGGTGAAGGGTGGGAGGACAGGTGGGAGCAAGTCCCTTGAAAGTTGGTTGCATTTTTCTTGCAAAATGCCACCCCAAGCCACCTAGAAAGATGACTTGTTTTCCCCTTAGAGAACAATGGAGAGTGTAGGAGGATGGGGGCACCTTATTTGGGGGGGCATAACTTGGCCCCCCAAAGCCCAATCCTTTGAAACTTGGGGGCAGTTAGAGGAGAGTTAGGAGAAGGTCTCCACCATGTGTGGTGTGATTCAGACAGAAAATGCCCCCCCCATGACACCCGGAAAGCCGGGAGAAGGTTTTCTCATTGAAAACAATGGCCGAATCAAGCCGAAACTTGAATACTGAATCGGCTTGCTATTTCGGTATTCCCTGAATACCGAAACCGTTTCCTGATTCAGTTAAAACGGATTCAGGTTTAACGAAACAGGCAGGCCTTGCACACCCCTACTCTCCTCCTCACCTAACGTGACAATTCAACCCCAAATGTAGGAATATATCACCAAGCTGCTATTCCATCTTTGTTAGAACAACTAGAACCATTCACCAGTCCTGGTAACTAAACTCACCTACAAACCCTCTTGCCACCTTGGGATCTTAGTATCCCACATCCTTGATCTAATTCCAGTTAATCCCAATCGCATCCTTCCCGAAGCCTTAAAAAAATTACCTCAAATCCC
This sequence comes from Eublepharis macularius, assembly GCF_028583425.1. NCBI lineage: Eukaryota > Metazoa > Chordata > Lepidosauria > Squamata > Eublepharidae > Eublepharis > Eublepharis macularius. Next base: position 88,678,813 of record NC_072798.1, read on the forward strand.
TCCAGCTCTCTAGCTGGTTTTGTACTTGAGCTTGTTTCCTCAGCCTCATTGTTGGCCTATTTCCTGGGCCTTTGAGTCAAAAAGCTGGCTGGATCCAACCCAGTATAAGTATATATATATACATATGAAGATTCTTGTTTGAAAACACATAAGGCAAAATCTGAAGTACAGATATGTAGATACAGCTTCATTTCATTAGGTAAGCATTTTTCCAATTCTACATAACTGCTGAATATTCCTTTTTCTCAATGTCAACATCATTGTCCCCCCCCCCCTTTCTTCTTTTGCTTGAGGAAAATGGAAAACGTTCTGGCAGCAATCTGTTCGTGAGAAGGTATTTTTTATGATTCCACTGTGTCATAAGATTGAAAACACATTGCTAGCAATCTTCAGTAATTATCGTGTCACAATTATGTTGCTATTCTTAAAGTTCTGTCATATTGTTAAGGGTCTGTCATTACTTTCATTGTACTTTAAACCCCTGAACAGTCTGAAAAAATGTCAGTAATTTTAGAGTACTTATCCCAAGGGTGTATTATTTTTCAGCTTTACTGATTAACTTGCATTGGTATGTCTTGTTAGGCCGAAGTAGACATGATCTACTTAGAATTCCATTTTCAGCTTTGCTCGCACAAAAGAGAGAGGAGGGAACAACTTTTATCCTTTCTCATTGCTTTCCTCAACTCATCCAGATATTTCATGAAGCCAGGAATTATTTTACCAGGGCTCTTAAGAGACTGCTGTCGGAAGGGGAACATATGGCAAATCCATCCATCACCACCTTCTACTGGTGGATGATTGCATATAAAACATTGTACAGTCATATTGATCCAAAACCAAGAACAAATCTGTGGAATACCTTTTATTGGTGGTGGTAGAAAGTGTCATCAAGTCATAGCTGACTTATGGCTACCCCTGGTGGGGTTTTCATGGCAAGAGACTAACAGAAGTGGTTTGCCTTTGCCTGCTTCTTCAAACCTAGTCTTCACTGGAGGTCTCCCATCCAATTACCAACCAAGGCAGGACCTGCTTAGCATCTGAAATCTGACAAGATCAGGCGTGCCTGGGTTAGAACCTACAATTTGACATAAAACATTGTGCAAGGATTTGAACTCACCAAAACTTTTCATCAGGCTACAGATAGATCACAGCCCCACAGACTCTTCTCTTCAGAACAAAGGTAATGTATTGCATTTTTTTCATACTTTATTTCCCCTTGGATCCCCCATTCACCTCATCAGGCAACCATCAAGGATAACATTACTAGGATTATAGTAAAGAGTCCAGTAGTACCTTTAAGATTAACCAACTTTACTGTAGCATAAGCTTTTGAGAACCACCGTTGTTTTCATTGATCTGATGAAGAGAACTGTGGTTGTCGAAAGCTTATGCTACAGTAAAGTTGGTTAGTCTTAAAGGTGCTACTGGACTATTTACTATTTTGCTACTACAGACTAACACAGCTAACTCCTCTAGGTCTATTGCTAGGATTGTGTTTCAGTATTGCAATATTGTTTCATAATTTTGCTTTTCTTTGCACTCATCCTGCTAGCTGTGTACCTGCTTAGGGAAATAAATATTATTACTTGTTAACAGTCTTCAGGAAGAGACCTTGAAGATTTAAATGGTCAATTGATGGAAATCCCATTGAACAATGTAGACACTTTAACTATTTTGGGGTGACGTTTAGTGAAACGGTCGCATGGAAAACCCAACTGGCGAGTTTTCCATGAGAAAAGCCTACCTTTTCCATCTTTAAATTTTACACCTTGAAAGGAGATTTTTTAGCTAATCCAGTGCTGAAACTGTACCAATGTAAGGCCACTCTACAGCTTCTGTATGGTGCAGAAATCTGGGGTTGGAATGAATGTCTGATCTTGACCATGGAACCAATTCAAAATCTCTTTTTAAACAGAGAGTGATTCTGTACACGTTGGATAATGCACTTCCAATCCTCTTTATAGATCATTTGGAATGGATTTTTTTATGTGCGGAACAAAACATCCAACTCAAATGATTGATAAAGTGCATTGAAAGTGCATTATCCAATGTGTGCGGAATCAGCCAGAATGTTAGCTTTGCCTCACAGCAAAGCTGTGCAGGTCTGAACTTGGGTTACCTCCTATCAGAACCCATTTGCACTTAACCTTATTTAGATTCTGGAGGAAGCAAAGGAATCTTTCCACTGGTCTGCTGTTCAGGCAAAGCAATGTTTTGCTGCATTCAGATGCCATCTGCACAGCTGGCTTTAACGATATCCTCCATTGTTATTCTCTGGTGAATGACTTTTGGGTTATCCCCTTGCCAGGTCTCGGTATACAAGATTGGATCATTAAGATCGGTGCTGCATTGGACAGAAGTTCAACTCTCTGTTCCAAATTTTCTCCCTGGTTCAGGTTGTTCAAGAGTGATCATGGCAGAGCCTCTTATTTGACTAACATCACCTTTTCTAGACTTAGAATGGTTTTAACTGGTCTGAGATTTCAAGCACGCTTTCAGCCATTCTAATTGCTGCCCATTTTTGTATTTGTGGAGCGTCAGAAGAATTTCCACTCTGTATTTTGTTCTGCCCTTGGGAAAATCCTAAAAGGCGTTGATTCTGCTCCCGCAGTGGAAAAACTAGCCGTCCTTCTTTTTGTTTTGGATCCGTATGTCTTTTAGAGTGTGGCACAGTTCAACCTGGTGGCTAACAAAATCTGGGCTCGAGCTGTGCTTAATGGTTGAGACTCACTCACCCATGTATAACAAAGGTGCTAATGTGTTTTAATGTACTTGTATGTGCTTTTAACATCATAGTTTTATTGTTCATGTTTTATTAATGTGTTTTATTTGCTTAACTGTGATGGCCTTAGGATGCATGTAATAAACATTATTCTGATGTCTGGTTTCTTGTTGACAGTGTATCATTTTCCCTTCCTAGTCAGAGTACCGTGCCAAATTGGGACCCAGGTGGTATGCATTAGACTGTTTGATCCCAAAATAGTTGACCCAGTGATGCAATCTGATTGTACACATGTAAAGCATGCTTTGCACTTTACACGTTTGATGCACCACCCTGTTTGGGTGGTGCTCCATCTGATACAAGTAGATCCACTCCCTCTAAAATAGCAGCCTTCCTGACTAGCATTGCCCTTATCATGTCTGGACAGCTTCAGCTTGTTCTGCCTCAGTCACCTGACCCAGCATCAAAGCATTGGTTCTGAGCCAAGATGGATGACTCTGAAGCCTTGGATAATGAAATATAAAGCTGGGTGCCAAATTAATGATATGCAATAGTAAAGCCCCAGATGATCTCATTCAAAGGCCATGTGTAGATATTGAAGAGCATAGTGAGAGAAGAAAACCATGTGCTGACGACGATGCCTCCATGCAGGCCATTGACCTGGTGTCCTCCATGGCGGCCCTAGGACTCTCCCAGTTTGTTTCGGCTCCCACACATCAAGCAGGTCACACGCTGGATTTGATTTTTGGGGCAGGGATGATGGTGGTCTTGGATGCCTATGATGCAGTGCTATGGTCAGATCACTTTGTTCTGAAGGCTCGTCTGAGCATGCCGCTCCTTTCCCGGGTGGGCGGTGAGCGGATTTACGCTCGCCCGCGGAGGCTTATGGATCCAATTGGTTTCCAGGCGGCTCTGCAGGATCCGATGCCCCCTGGCAGTACGTTAGATGAGCTGGTGGATGATTGGCATGGCCGTCTTTCCGAAGCCATCGACGCTATTGCCCCCTGCCGTCCTCTCCGAGCCCGCAAACGGGTAGCTCCTTGGTTTACCGAGGAGCTTCGCCAGATGAAGCGGTCTCTGAGACGACTAGAGCGAGTGTGGAGGCGGGGGCGCGACGAAGAGGCAAGAACATCTTATAGGACGTTTATGAAAGCCTATGAGGTGGCAGTGAAAGCAGCAAAGAGGGATTTCTTTGCTGCTTCCATTGCATCCGCTAGCTCACGCCCGGCTCAATTATTTCAAACAGTTCGGTCCTTGGTCTCCCTCTCTCAGGGAGACCACCAAATTCTTAATTCAACTATTGGCTGCGAGGCTTTTGCGAGCTATTTTGCGGGTAAAATCTTGTCCCTTCGCCGTGGCCTGCCACCCACTGTTGATACAGTAAGGGAACTGGAGACCCCTTGGCCGTCTTCTGGGTCCGTATTAGACCATTTCAGCCTGCTCTCTCAGGACGATGTGGACAGGATCCTGCAGGGGATGAGGCCAACCACCTGTCCTCTGGACCCCTGCCCATCCTGGCTGGTGAAGGCCAGCTCGGAGGGGCTACGGGACCATCTGGAGGCCATTGTTAACATCTCCCTGAGCTCTGGGGTTTTTCCAGGAGTGTTAAAGGAGGCGGTAGTGCGGCCCCTCCTGAAAAAACCATCTTTGGACCCCACTGACCCGTCCAGTTACCGCCCAGTGTCGAACCTCCCGTTCCTGGGCAAGGTGATTGAGCGGGCGGTGGCGGTACAACTGCAGGAATTCCTGAATGATGCTCTAGTCCTGGACCCATTCCAGTCTGGCTTCCGTCCTGGCCATGGGACGGAGACAGCCTTGGTTGCCCTCACAGACGACCTTCGCAGGCATCTGGATCGAGGCGGGTCAGCGCTGCTTGTGTTACTTGATCTCACAGCAGCGTTTGACACGGTTGACTATGATTTGTTGGCCAGCCGCCTTGCCGACGTGGGGATTAGGGGGACAGTCTTACAGTGGCTGGTCTCCTTTCTCCAGGGTCGGGGACAGAGGGTGGCGCTTGGGGGAGATCTATCGGCCTGTCACCCTTTGGTGTGCGGGGTTCCCCAAGGGGCGATACTCTCCCCAATGTTATTTAACATCTATATGCGCCCCCTCGCCCAGTTGGTGCGGAGGTTTGGGCTGGGTTGTCATCAATACGCGGATGACACCCAACTTTTTCTGTTGATGGACGGCCGGCCAGACACGGCCCCAGACAATCTGGCCAGAGCTTTGGAGGCTGTGACGGCATGGTTGAAACAGAGCAGGCTGAAATTGAACCCAGTGAAGACGGAGGTCCTGCAGCTGGGACGGGGGCTGCCAGATGTTGGGATCCAGCTCCCTGCCCTGGGTGTGCTCCTGGATGCCTCCCTATCGATGGAGGCCCAGGTCACGGCGGTTGCCAAGTCTGCATTTTTCCATCTTCGTCAGATCAGGCAACTTGCCCCCTACCTGACGCCCCAGGACCTGGCTACAGTGATCCATGCAACGGTCACCTCCAGGCTAGATTACTGTAACTCACTCTACGCTGGGCTACCCCTGGGCCTGATCCGGAAACTACAACTGGTCCAGAATGCGGCGGCACGGGTCCTGACTGGTATACCTTACCAGTCACACATCACACCTGTCCTGCGCCAGCTGCACTGGCTTCCAGTTGAATTCCGAATCAGGTTCAAGGTGTTGGTTCTTACCTTTAAAGCCCTGAGTGGGTTGGGACCGGCATATCTTCGGGACCGCCTCTCCCTGTACGTTCCCCGGAGATCGCTCCGATCAGCGAATAAATATTTACTTGTGGTCCCCGGCCCTAAGGAAGCCCGCCTCGCTTCAACCAGGGCCAGGGCTTTTTCAGTCCTGGCCCCAGCCTGGTGGAACGCTCTGTCAATGGAAACCCGGGCCCAGCGGGACATATTATCGTTCCGCCGGGCCTGTAAGACAGAGCTGTTCCGCCAGGCGTTTGGTGATTGAAGGGGGCGGTGCCATGTCGGCCTCCCACCTTTGGGGTGGGGAAGGTTCTCCCCACCACTGCACCTGTTAATTTGTTTTATTATTTGTATATTGATTTTAGTTTTGTTTTTATCAATTTTAACTGTTCACCGCCCAGAGCCCCTGGGATGGGCGGTATATAAATTGAATAAATAATAAATAATAATAATACTCAACAGGACAAATCCCACCCAGTTGATTCTGGGCCAAGCTACAAGTGATGAATGACACTTGAACGGCAAGTGAACAGACTCACCTGTATTCCTCCCTGTTCGCTTGCCCTCCACTTGCTCTCCACTCGACCACATAGTGGAGAGCAAGTGGAGGGCAAGTGAACAGGGAGGAATATATGTGAGTCTGTTCACTTGCCATTCAAGTGTCATTCGTCACTTGTAGCTTGGCCCTCTGTCCCTCTAGTGGAAACTCTTTTTGTCTGATCAGTCAAAAAAAAAGGGGGGGGAGAAGACCACACAGTTAAGATCAGGTGCCAACAAATGGATAAGAATAGAGTGGTCAACTGTGTCAAAGGACCCTGAAAGATCTAACGGTATCAGCAGGGGGCACTGTCCCCTGTCCAATTTAAAACGAGGATTGTCTGCTAAAGCTACTAAAGTTGTATCAGTTCTACAGTGAATTGGATAGTTATATTCTGATATTCCAAATTTAGCTTTTTGGACTTTCATAGGAGAACAATTTATTTAGATTATATTTAGCCCTAGTCTCTCCAGTCATGGACTAAAAATGGCTAATGAAAACAATTCAACGCAAAATCATAAAAAAACCCAAAACAGCCACAGATCCATAATCCCAGTCATTATAATGATGATAATACAGGGACCAATAATCCATCAATGCAATTTACCCATTATCTGAACACTAGCATTTCTAAATAATTAATCTTTGAAGGTGTTACTATAACAAAGTCATTGTGGAGCTTTTCAATTCTGCTGCTTCTTTTGCATTTGCTAACCTTAAACTGAGGCTGTCGTAATCTTTTTTTTTTTTTTTAAGTTCTGGTGTTCATGGTCTCTCTCTTTTCTCTTTCCAGGCTATTTTTTAAAAACGTTGTGTTAATAGTCTCTCTTAAATTAATCTTATCATCCAGTAGTATGGTTACAAGAACAGCCCTCCTACTCAGTCCTATTTACATCCAATTTTAAACGTGGTTTAGTCAACAAAGGACATTTTTGGGCCGTTAATGTTTCTTCAGTGCACACTAACATAAGAGAGCTGTATCACAGGGTCACATGGTTTGGAGGCGATTTGACGACACGTAACACACACACACATCTTAGCACAATGATGACTGAAGAAGATCTCCCTGGAGATTATACATCTTGACTTTTATGAAATGATTGTGAGGGGTTTAGCTGAAACCCAAGCAATATAAAAAAGTAGCCTTGTAATTTGTATAAAGCAAAAATACTCGGGTGGTAAAAAAACAGCAGCATCTCTGTGGATGATGGGATAGGGCCGATAAGTTGAACAATTCTACTTATCCCTCAATTCTGAAAAGTAAACAATGGAAGAGGAGATGGGTAAAAACTCCCGTTGCTGCTTGATGGCTGTATGTGTCTACGGAGTGGGTGGGGGCGGGGAATTGTGACTGTATAATCACAATAGTGCACCTTTATTTATTTATTTTACTTCATTTCTACCCTGCCTTTTCTGGACCCAAAGCTGCTTTACATCATTCTCCTCTCCTCCAATTCCCGCCCCTCCCCCCCACAACTAATGCTGTGAGGTAGTCTGACAGTATGTGACTGGCCCAATGTCACCCAGTGAGCTCTCATGGCAGAGTGGGAAATGGAACCCAGGTCATGTAGATCCTAGTCCAACACTCTAAATCCCAGGGCTTTTTTCCAATGGGAACACAGTGGAATGGAGTTCCGGCACCTCTGAAAAATGATCACATGGCCAGTGGCCCCACCCCCTGATCTCCAGACAGAGGGGTGTTTAGATTTAGAGGGGTGTTTAGAGGGGTGTTTAGATCTCCAGACAAAGGGGTGATTAGCAATCTAAACTCCCTTCTGTCTGGAGATCAGGGGGCAGGGCCACTGGCCATGTGACCATTTTCGCCGAGGGCAATTTAAACTTTAAAAAAACTCCCCCCTTGTTCCAGCTGACCCGAAGTGATGTCATTGTGTGGTCTTGAGTTCCACCACCTCTTTTCCGAGAAAAAAAGCCCTGCTAAATCCTATACCACACTGGTTCTATTATGCAGCACTTTGGATTGTTCAAAGAATTTCACATCCCGCGGATTGGATCCTACTTCTGTGTGTGTAAATTGTGTTTTCCACCTGTGCATATATGTGTGTGTGTGTGTGTGGGGGGGGGGGTGGAGTGATTTCCACCAATTCCCCTGACACTGTAGATACTCTGTTGTGTCCTCAAGGGTTCTTTCAGGGAGCTCAAGTAGCTAGAGAGGGAGGGGATGATGAAATCTGCTTTATGAACCCTGTTGTACTTGCGGTCCTCAACTTAATTTACCTCAATGGAATAAAGGGGAAACCATATATACCTGAGCTCTTGGTGGAAAGGTGAGATTAAAATAAATATTGTAGGTAGGTAGACAGAAGATTGGTCATAAAAATGGGAGAGGCCACAGCTCTGTGATGGAGAATATGCTTTGAATGCAGAAGGTACCATGTCCAATGCCAGGGGTCTTTAGTTTTAAAATGATGGGATGATATGAAAGCACTACCTGAGAATCTAGAGAGGACTGCAACCAGTTGGAGTAGACAGAGTAGATCCTGACAGAGCAACAGTCTAATTTATGTTTATGTGAATCTGCAGCTGAAATGACAACGTTCTGTCTAAGAATTTTAAGTTTTGGCTGAGGCAATATTGGGGCCAGAAATACAGCACATCTTGATTATGCCACTGTGCCAATGTGAACCTGCCTGTTAATTCTTAATACAGAAAACAACAGCCATGTGTGAATCCCATTGTTGTAGTCTATCCTATTCTTTCTACAGAAGATATATTACTTCAGGCTTACTCATGCACTTATTCCATGCATTCATTTCTGCACTCTAGCTCTGAATAGGATCCTGCCAGTTGTCTAGTAAAACAGGTTACATTTGAATAGAAACCAGGACAACAGACTGCAGCTGTTGCTTTGTGTGTAGAACTAAGGCACACATTCAGCATTATCTTGCAGAGGAACTCCCAAAGCTACTATCTCAGCAGAGCCTTTTACTAGCTTTGAGATTAGGTGGGATCTTATTATCCCCTTGTCTATCATCATGAAGTCGATATTAAGAAAGCTTCTCGGCTAAGCAGGGCTTGCATGAGGTGGAACGAAAGAGGTCCGAAGCAGAAGGGACAGACATGATACTTCACCTCAGGTAGCTGGATAAACATTTGCAGAGATTAAATTAAACTATCATTTTAGGTAAGCAAAATGTGCAAAAATGTTTTTCTATCTGGGTTTCCGTCTGCCATGGTAGCCGGATGCCATTTCATACATTAGGACTGCTAGAAGAACAAACATCATTCTCTTCAGCATCAGAAATTCTACATCATCAGTGAAAGCTGCAGGGACATCGTGGGTGCTGACTGGTAAATTTCAATTAGGTAGGTACTCACAAAGAAGCTATTTCCATACACTAGCCATTCATATGACTACTAAAGATTAGGTAGGATGGGAGGGGGTCTGAGCAACAGAATGCCAGTCTTTTGTGTGGACTTGGGAATTTCTGAAAGGAAAAGCAGGGCCTCAAGGAAGGGAGATGACAAAATGAAATTGAAATTATTGGCTCGCTGAGCATTTGGAATTCCAAGTTTCCTCCTGACCTTGCAGCATATATCAGCATGACAGTCTGAGGGTAAAGCCATGGTAGAACCAAGGAATAAAGTATCATGCAGTTAGTCCCAAACTGTAGTTCCTTTCACAAGTTTTAAGCTACACTTTCCAGTTGCCCAGGCCCTGTAGACCTCCCTGCCCTCAACCTCAATCTCTAGCCCTTTAGAAACTGAAGATTGGGAGGAAAAAAGGCCTCCATAGTGGTGCTCTAGGAATTTCCCAAGACTCTATGGTCTTTACCATAAAGATTTGGGGAAATTCCTACATTGTCACCTGGAAGTAACATCACATCGCCCCCAAACTTACCTGATATTCAAGTAAGTGATACTGATCACCAGTCCTAATATTATCAATATCAAATGGTAGGAAGAAACAATTATATATGAAAACTGGTAATTTCATAGTGAAAACAATACACACCAAAAATGCATTAGCGCTCCAAAATGCTACCACTTAGGCTATTCTTACCAAACAGTGATGCTATCCTAGCAATTGCCTGATAATTAAACAAAGATATTCTGAACAGTTTTAGGTTTTAGTGTTTTCATTTTCACCTGTAATGCAAACTCATCAGCTCTACACAGCCATATTCCTCTTCCATAAATCTCTTAACCACTCAAATTTAATGAATAAAAACCTAAAATTTGCAATTACTAATGCATGACTGCAATTAGAGAAGTTATTTTAATAAATTATGAGAATCATTTTTAATGAAAATAGCCCAGAAGTGATAATTAGGTAGAATATCAGAATGCTGTAATTTTTCACATGGCAATTAGTTAGTCATTCTAAAGCACACAAGCTGTTCAAAAATGGTTCATCTTCTTGCGAAAGATTTTAGCATGTGAAATTACACAGCACTGAAGCAAATGCTTATATAGTTTGGAAGCCTCAAATTGGTTAACAAAACCTAGACGTGAATTATCTTTCATTTCCATGTACATCTTGTGGTTATTTCTGGATACTGGAATTTTATTCGGGCAGCTGGGCCTTGACCTTTCCCCATTCTAAGTCCCTAGTTGAGACAGATGCCAAATCCCAACCTCCCTAGTTTGGGGGATTGTTTGCTACCACTCTAAAAGGGGCTGGGGGAATTTACACACACACCCCGGCATCATGTCCAACAATTTCACTCACTACTGCCATCACTTCCAGATTTTCTCTGCAAGTGATGTCATCACATCATAAAGGTGGCCCCCTCACTATGTCCCTGCCCTCAACCCTCCTTCCCATTGCCAAGCTTGGCCTGGCATCCCATGGCTGAGATTATGGATTGGTATGGCTTTTCCAGTGGGAGAAATAACAGCCCTTCAAAGCAATGTTCAGATTACCCAAAAAAGCACAGAGAAGGAAAGCTAGTGTGGAGTACTGGAAATGGCTAGCTTGGGATTTAGGAGACCCAGGTTTATAGCCCCATCCTGTCACAGAAGCTCACTGAGGTGACCTTGACCCAGTCTCTCTCTCTCTCTCTCAGTCTCACCTACCTCACAGAGTTGATATTGTGAAAAAGGAGTTGAGGAGAATGATATTACAAAATGCTTTGGATGTCCTTGGGGGAGAAAAGCAGGATATAAATATTGGCAGAGAGATTATATGTAACGTCTAGCATTTTGGTTCCAATTAAAGATGGGCATGAACCTGGAAAATTCCAAACCGCGTGGTTCGTGGTTCATCGTATTTCATGAACCACAAACCATGAACTTTCAGGGACTTGCCCCGGTTCATGAATTGGTTCGTTTGGTTTGTGAAAACATCACTTATGGATCAGCAGAAGGTCTGCAGAGAGCCGCCCCCCCCCCCCCCGTTGCCAAGGAAACCGAATGATCAGCACCAGGCTGTCTTCAGTGATGAACTAAAATATGAACCAAATGAACCAGACTAAAATTCGTCACAGTTCGTGAGAAATGATCTCCCATAAACCTCCAGTTCACGAACCATGAACCAGCCCAGTTCGTGATGAACTTCGGTTCGTATTTTGATTCAAGCCTGCCTCTAGTTCCAATCCATATCACGGATTTCTGTGCCTGCAATATACAGTCCCCCCTCCCCTAAAAACAAAATAGCAAGGGATCTAACCACATGTCTCCCCTCACCTTGTGACACTGGCTCTTGGCAATTGCTTTAAGAACCTGCTCGGGAGAGGCAATACCCACATCTACTTTTGGCTACATTCTAGTGTCCTTTTTGGCAACCCCCCCAACTCTTTGTTTTACAAAAAGAGTGAATTGTTCTCTATCCAATAGCTTTTTTAAAACTACCGACCGCTATAAAATTGTGAAACTGGACTCTTAAAGAGCATGTGCCAGACGTCACCATGTGGTGAGATCTTCATATTGTAGATGGGCAACAACAGCTGAAAGGTAAAGGCTGAGATTTTGCTTAGAGACAATGAAGCTTCTTGAGATTTGGGAGAGTCGGCCCACCAGCCTGGGAACCAATCAGGGTTCAGTTACATAATTGGCATTACAGTATATGAAAATGTGAAGAGTGCTGATTAGGAGCTGAGTTTGGCACCAGGCTCCGGCCTACTCAAGGACACTTTTTCACAAGAACAAAGCAACCCACAGGTGCATCCAGTTAACAAGGCAAGGGACTTTCCACAAAACAGGCCTAACGAAAATTCTGTAGGAACAGAAGCCTGAACCAAAGTTTCAAATTTACACTCTATAGAAGCTGGTAAAAGGCCTGGTTCTTACACCTGATTGAGCACAAAGGTAGGATATAAATGTTCTCAATAAATGAATAAATAAACTACTGATGGAGCTTCCAGCAGGAATAGAGCATAGCTGTCCGTAGCATCAGCAGGGAGTGGTTAAGAGTGGTGGGGCTCTAATCTGCCGAACCAGGTTTGATTCCCTACTCCTCCACTTGTAGCCAGCTGGGTAACCTTGGACCAGTCACAGCTCACTCAGAGCTCTCTCAGCCCCACCCATCTCACAGGGTGATTATTGTAGGGATAATAATAACATACTTTGTAAACCACTCTGAGTGGGTGTCAAGTTGTCCTGGAGGGCGGTATATAAATCAAATGTTGTTGTTGTTGTTGTTATTAACTCCCAGCTGTTGTTTCTGCATTAAACCAGCAAGCATCCTATATGTTTATACAATGACTCAACTCTATAGTAATGTTGGGGGTTGTATCTTGGTGTATTGGAGTGGGTTGTTATCTGTACAGAGACTGAGAGATTTAAGATAGATTCTAATCCTAGGCAATAAACCCACACCGACAGTATGAAATCATTCAAATTAAACTTCAGGAAGCTGGTTCTGTACAGAACAGACTCAAAAAGCTGCTCCAGCCTCTACTGCATTACATTGCAAAAAAAAAAGATATTAAATCTGAAAGCCTACAATATCTACAAATGAAATCAGCACAAAAACATACACCAGTTTACATTTCTTCTCTATGCATCTACAAATTATAAAAAAGCTTGAGACTGACAAGGTTATATCCTTTCCCCTGAAGTGACATTGATAGCTTTCCAATACTATAATGCAAGTAACCCATTATCTACATGTAAAAGAGCAAGTAAGAACTTTAAAATACAGAGCCATAATTAGCTGGTCCTTATTATTTATTCATAGGTATTGATTTAAGAATATTTATTTTCATTACAGACCTTGTAGACTAATAAGTACTGGACTAACTATGAAGCTGCGCAGTACAGTATATTTAGCATTGCATTCTGATTCTTTCTTTACTTCTGATTAATACTGTTGGGGTGTCAAGCCATGGACTCCATACTCTTCAGTGCTATCTTGGGTACAGCTTGCCTCACATTATTGCTTGCATGTTTGTTACCATGAGGCAAACAGCAGCTCTCAAGGATGTTTGTGATGTTTGAACCAGTTATTCTCTCATGAATTGCCAACCTCCAGGAGAATGCCAGGAATTACCAGTGATCTCCAGACTATAGATAGCAGTTCCCCTAATAGAAATACCTGCCTTAGATTATAATCCATTGAGGGATTATACTCCATGCTGTCCAGGCTCTAGCTCCAGAATTCCAGGGATTTCCCAACCCGAATCTGGCAAACCTATCTCACAAACAGGATATTGTGAGAACAAAATGCAAGAATGGAGAATCACATATGCCATCTTGAGGTCCTTAGAAGAAGGGTGGGCTGCTATAGAAGATCAGACTCTTTTTTCCCTAGTCTGAGACCACTTTTGGCAAGATCTTGGGGGAACTCATTTCAGGGCAAGGCCCCACCTAGAAATATATGATGTCCCACCAATTGAGTTCTCTTTTTTTTTTTAAGTCCCTGTCTCTAAACCTACTTTGGCTTCTGAAGGTCAACAGATTTTTTAAAAGGTTTCATACACATAAAAGAGGAGGTGCAACAACACAACAACAACAACAACAACAACAACAGCAACAAGGATCAAAACAGATTTTGGAAAATACAGATTAAAACTTCATTAACTGAGGGAGAGGAGGGAAGGCAGCATGGCAAAGCTCAATCTCGTTCTAAGGATGCCAAGTAACTCTCGAAGACTTCACTGCAAGCAGTAAAAGCACTTTATTGATAAGCCACCAGTATCATGCACTTACTACGTATTTGCTAGGAATAATGGTTACACACAAGCATCAGGTAGACATAGGTTTCTCAAAGTGCTGGCACCATCTAAACTCCCCCCCCCTCCAGTCTAATGGTTCTTTGATTTCAGTGGAAAAGCATCTAAGCAGGGAAACAGCAGGAATGATGTATGGGATTTCCAAGGTCATGTAGGTGCTCCTTTCCATGTGAAATACATAGGCCCCTAGTACAGTTGGGAGAAGCACAGAGATAACAGGAAGAACAAACACTCCCATGCATAGTTTCACATCGTGGGTAACATCTGCAGCTCTAGCAAGGAATAGCCTCAGCAGTAACCATAACACAAGCATTAGGCTACCAACACAGTAGCAAGGTGTGGCTGGGTATGACAGGTGATGCCAAACACCTGACACTCATCAGATCTTGGAAGTTAAGCAGGGTTAGTACCTGGATGGGAGACTACCAAGGAAGAGTTTGCAGAAGAAGGCACTGGCAAACATCCTCTGTGTCTTACTTGCCTTGAAAGCCCCTTGCCGGGATTGCAATAAGTCAGTTGCGATTTGATGGCACATACACATGCAACATAGGGAGGACAATGTTTCCTTGTGCAAGTGGTAGGGAAAGGGTCCTTTAAATGCCAGCTGGCCCACAGAGAAATCCCATCTCCCCGCAGGCTGGCTGAAGCCTGGAAAGGGCCCTTTCCCTGCCACACAAGTGACAGGGAAAGGGCCCTTTAAATGCCAGCTGGCCCAAAGGAAAAGCCCCCCTCCTCTGCGGGCTGGCTGAAGGCTGGAAAGGGACCTTTAAACTCCAGCTGGCCTGTGGGGATCGTCCACAGGTCAGCTGGAGTCAGCTGGGGTTTGAAAGCCCCAAAGCATTCCAGAGCAACCCGAATCACTTCGGGAAATTTTGATTTGGCATTTCCGAATCAGGGCCAGCATGCTGGGCCAGATTCAGAAATCCTGAATCTATGCAAATCAGGTCCAATTCGGGTATTTATCCTGAATCAGAAACCTGAATTGCACAGCCTTACTCAGGCTGGTTTAAATTATAGAACCTCTCTGTACAGAAAAAAAAAAGAAAATATTCAAGATAAAAGGGATGGGGTGTAATATTTTAGCAATCCAGGTAATCCTAAACCCTAGCACCTCTCACTACAGAAAGAAACAAATACATTTAAACCAAAAATTAATCCTTTTTTTAATAGGAAGGCTGCAAATACTCATCACATTTGCAATTGCTTTTCCTTTGCTAGAGGAATGCTGGACACTCCAAAGCCTACAAACTCTTGTTTTGTACTCCTGGTACTTTTAACGAGACCTACACATTATACCATTCTTCCTATCATATTTTAATGTTTAGCCTTCTACACACGGCCTTGCATAATCACTATTTGCAGCTGCAATAAGCATAGTACTTTGAGTACTGTTTCAGTAAAAGGTGTCTCCCCTCCACCGCAAATCTCACAGCCTGTTTCTGTTCTGAATGACAGTCTAGTATATGATTAAAGATCCTGACCTAGATTGCCCAGGTGAGTCAGATCTCAGAAGCTAACCAGGGTCAGCCTTAGTTAGTAATAGTATGGGAGACCTCCAACAAAGACCAGGGTTGCAGAGGCAGGCAGTGGCAAACCACCTCTGTTAGTCTCTTGCCATGCATACTCCACCAGACATCGCCATAAGTCAACTATAACTTAACAGCACTCTTTACCACTACCAAGTATTAATAAATACAATTAAATAAAAGTGCACATTAGCAAATATTTATATATTTATACATATAAATATTTATATATATTTATATATATATAAGATTTTGTTAAAAAATAAAGCACTCCAAACCATTGAAAATAAGGATCAAAATTCACTACTTTGTAAAGGCTGTTATGAAAGTAGATTTCATTAATTCTGTATGATGCTTTTGAAATATCTCTTCACTATAAAACCATTGGGTTAAAGATCACTCCACAGTGTTGAACCTGTAATTTTTGTTTTACTTTGATCTTATAATTGGAGGCTCACTCTGTGGCAGCTCAGCTTCTCTCATATAACCTCATTGGACCCCAATGTACTCCTCACTACAAATCTGTCTGCTATTTATTTATTATAGGTGAAGCAGTAGTAAAAGGGCTCATACTTTCTCTCAGTTTGTTATTGGATATGAGCATTTAATAGGCTAAGCCAACACCATGCCACAATTTTACATACTGCAGGGCCAATCAGAGTCATGAGTAGCACTGCCAAGCAGCAGAAGGAGAATTTTTTTTCACTAGAGATGGGCACAAACCAAAATACGAACCAAAATTAAGCACAAACCAGGCCGGTTCATGGTTTACAAACCACGGTTCATCAGATCCCATTTCTGATGAACCACCGCGAACTTTAGGCTGGTTTGTTTGGTTTGTTTTTTGGTTCGTAACTGAAGACAGCCTGCTGCCAATCAATCAGTTTCCTAGGTAACAGGGGATGGACTTCCTGCAGTCCTTCTGCTGACCCGGAAGTGGACTTCTGCTGACCCGGAAGTGACCTTCTGCTGACCCAGAAGTGATTATTTTCTGACCTGGATGTGACGTTTTTGCAAACCAAATGAACCGGTTCACGAACCAGGGTCAGGTTCATGAAAGTTTGTGGTTCATGGTTCGTGAAATTTGATGAACCACGAACCGCATGGTTCGGTTTTTTCTGGTTCGTGCCCATCTCTAGTCAACACCCTGTGTGTTTCTGTGTTACTTCTATATAAAACCTGAGAGTCACTTAGAGTAGCATTAGGATTTGCCAGAAACTCTACGGTACATGAAGTAGACAGAGCACTCAGTGCCTGGCACAGACTCATCCATGGAAATTTCTTCTCTGGAGCTTGTCTTGAAAGATGATTGGCTGGAAGCACTCACTTCTTGACCCCTTACAAGGATCGGAGAGGAAGGGAGAAATGCCACTGCTTGGGAAATTCAGAGAATCAAAGGAAAACAAGATGGCTGATGGTAAGTGACCAAACATGAAAAACAACACATGGGGGGGGGAGTGGGACCTGCTTTTAAACAGACAGACTCAGTGCCTTGGGTCTAGGCATGGGAAAATTCTAAGGAATGAAGAGACTAAATGAAAGGAGAACAGGAGTTATGTTCTTTTCATCATTGTGCAAAAGGCGCAAAGGATAAGTGTGGCTCCTTCTTTCAAAATTCTTTTTTGCATGACTAATACAGAATAATCCTAGACATGTTTACAGGGAAGTATATATGTGAGGCTTAATCCCCAGTAGGTGTGCATATGATCAGAACATTAAAGGATACAGGAGTATTCCCTTTTTTTCATCCAATCTTCCTGTTGGGAAACTAACCATGCTGTCCTAAATGGAATGGACTTAGAATGATGCAACTTTGTTCTGGGTTGCATTGTTATAAAGACAGCCAGTGGACCCTATTTTGCTAACATGGTCTCCTTTCACATTATTCTGTTTATGGCTGGATCTCCTGCCCCAAAAATGAACGTCACTTGATCCTTCAGTTTGATTGACTGAAGCTATGCTTGGACTCAGAGGACTCGTAACCCTTGACTGGACCTCAGTAAAGGCTCGCTGTGTCAACTTGCTCCTTCTTCTCCTGCCAGGATTGATTTTCAAGGGTTGCTGAGCAACAGAGGCTGAAAGAGACCTTGGGAGGCTCAAGAAGTGCTGGTGGGTCCGGGTCCACCATAATCTTTGCAGCCTAACCTGAACGTGTTTATTTGGAAGTGAGTCACACTGAGTTCAACTGGCTTAACATTGCCACTATGGTTACCTAAAGCCTTGGTAGATTTTTAGATGTCAGTGCAGCCATTGAATGGCTTTGGCTGTGATGACTCAGATTAATTTGCTGCCTTGTTGGTTGAAAAGTTTTAATGTTGCTTGTATGTGCAGGATTCAATTGTGTTATCTTAGATATGACTGTAGGGATTTGCATTACTCCTTTATTCTGCCAGACATCTCTCTCTATGCCCAGAATTCTGCTGTGAAAAACAAACAAGACTGCAATGTGTCTGCCTAATAATGCCTGGTTGGGTAGTAATAAATTATCGTGATGAGTAAGCTTGTAAATGAAACAGGCTAACTCCCAGCGAAAAGGATGCTCTAACTGAAGTACTTAAATAGACAGTAAAGAGTCTTCACTTAATGGAGGCCTTCTTTTCCTTGTTTTGATAGGATACTTGTGGTGTACAATTTGGTGTTTTGAACACTTTAAGGCATGTGCTCATTATCCAACTGAGACTAGAAGTCAGAGTTACAAAACTTGAAATGCAAGTACAAAATGTGTTTGCTGAAATCAGTGGGCAGATTAATATGCCATAAATAAGTCTAGTAGTTATCCTAGCCAGGCATTCTGCTATACTGGAACCTGCCAGCAAACCTGGCCTTTGCCAGCCGGCACCTGAAAAGCCAGAGGGAGAAAATGGTGGCCATTTTGGGTGATGCTAGTGCTAGTGTTATGCACAAACTTGTGCCTTAGGTGTCCCTCTCGCCAATCACAATAAGAGACACACACCACGGAGTCCTGTAGAATGAAGCAATATATGATTGTTTAATTTAAACAATGGAGGAGCCTATTTTCACAGGAGTAGGTGGTCTCCTTGTGTCCTGAGCTCATCAAAATTACAATAGAAATACAGGCAATTAATACTTTCAGATAATCATAACAATATTACAGTATTCTAATATTTGATATCTTATTGGCTCGTAACATATCTAGGGTCAGTTCTGATTTGAAGATGCAATTCTGGGCTGGCCTCTCTATTTGGGGGAATTCCAGTCTTCACAGTTTTTTTCCTCTGCCCTCATTTTGGAAGGACACTGTCTAACCTTTTACCTACTTTCTTCTGGGCATAATACTTTCAAGGGCACCAATGAGTCTCAATCTGGTGGATAGGAAGGGATGTTTTCCTATTCGTGTCCTTTTCCCCAGTTTCTTATCAGCTTTAAGGAAGATAATACCACAGGTGGCCAAAACCAGCTTGCTGCATCAAATCAGTTTTCTACAAAAGGCTCTCTGGTACTGATTTCTATTGGAATCTATAGAATAATATAACATATAATATAAGTGCAGCCCTAAAAGCGGTATATCAGTTCTTACAGAGTTTCAAGTCTTCTTGTTTCAAGTGTCAAATTCTTACAGGTTACATTACAAGTACTACTTTGGCTCCTAAGCATAGAAAAAGTGCAAAGGATGTAATACTGAAAAAGCATATGTTTAGTATATAAAAATAAGTATATAAAAACCCTCCAAATCTATATCCATCAGACACCCCTTTTCGTGTCTGTACAGTTACTGTGGCACACTGTACATTTCAACAACTATAAGGTACCACCACATGGAGGCCCAGCCCAGTCATCTGCATCCTGGTCATCGTGCTCATTTTGTATCAAACGCTCTTCCACGGTCTGTGGTGTAGGCTTTGGAATGAAACAGTGCGCACAAGAAATAATAAGAGAAAAACATTGAATGGAAGTGCATACACATACTATCAGTAAAATCCCTGCCACAACATGAATGAGTATGGCTTCAAATCTCGACCCCAGCCCCTGAAACAACCCCCCCCCACCCATCCAAACCAATCATCAAGCCAGCTGGTATGCATGGAAATCTCTGCTGCAAAGTCTTGCAACTTTTTGATGTGGGATTCGACAGTGTGGGAGTGGTCAGTCAGGTTTAAACAGCACAGTCCTTCAAATCCCTCACAGCCGTGGTTGGATATCAAAAGTAAAAAGTCAACAGCCATACGGTTTCGTAGTGTCGCTCCCTCTGTTGCTGGAAGATCTTGAAGCAGTCCTGCCAGTCCCTGGGATGTCTCATTTATCCCATTAGCCACTAGGCAGGCCAGACCATCCTGCTAAAAGTGCTGCTCCAGTGATGGTAATTAGTGCCAGTCTGGGACCCCAGTGGTAATCAATTACTAGAGTCCTAGTGTCACACCAGTGTGCAACATTATTTCCAGTGAAAACCTGAAGTGTCACCATAGGATGCTCTAGGATTTGTAGAGAGTCCAAATTCCAAATGTGTAGAAAGCCAGTTTGGTCCAGTGGTTAAGAGTGTGGGATTCTACTCTGGAGAACTAGGTTTGATTCCCCACTCCTCCACTTGGGTCAGTCACAGCTTCTAGGAGCTCTCTCAGCCCCACCCATCTCTCAGGGTGATTGTAGTGGGGATCATTATAATATACTTTATAAACCGCTCTGAGTGGATGTTAAGTTGTCCTGAAGGGTGGTATATAAATTGAATGTTGTTGTTATTGTTGATGTTGTTAATGGTTTTACCAAAAGATAGACCCCCCTTCCTCCCCAAAACATCACTCCCCAAGCAGTGATGCTCTAAGAACCATCTGATGTTCCAGCCCTATGAGTTGAAAACAACTGATGGACATCAACCTAAGCTCCTTGGAATGACAGCAGACTAGGGTTCAAAATACATGAGACGCAAGAATCCCTGGGAAATATAGTCTTTTTAAAAAAATAGCCACTCAGCCAACTGCAGCCAACTGAACCCCTTGAAATTTTTTTTCTGTGGGTTAGCAGACCCTCAATAATATCACAGGAAGCAAAATGAAGGTCTGCAGTGGGAAGGAGAATTGGTGAAAATCACCACCCTCCCTTTCAAATACGTACTCTTACATTTTTGGTGCAATGATGAATACAGGCAGGTGTCCTATTAGCCCTCGGGAGATCCATGTTTAAATCCTCACTTTCCATGATCCTGGATGACTTTGGCCAATCATTCTCTCACAGAGTAACCTTCTTTACAGGCCTGTTGTGTAGATGAAATAGAGGAGGGAAGTGCCCTGTGCTCTGTCATTTAAAACTATGCTTCTTGGATAACATTGACTCTCCTGACATGTGAAGAACACATGTCAAAAGTCTTGTGTAGAGTTACTAGAAAGCACGAGAAGAAGCAAGAGAGGTGTCACCAATCTGCCTGAGCCCCATGCAAAGTGAAGTGGCAATCTAGGCTCTAAGAGACCTAGGCGCGACTCCTCACAGGGTTGTTCTGAGGATAAAATGGTGGAGAGGAGAATGATGTAAGCAGCTTTGAGTCCCCAATGGGGCAAAAAGTGGGGTATAAATGAAGTAAATAAATGGTTAAATTTAGCTGGAAATAGGAGAAACAGATTAAAGGTGGGGGCCAGGAAGGAGAAAATGAAGGAGCAGAAGGTGAAGATATGGGGCATGCCAGGATGAGGGAAAGAAGAAATAATAGGAGGGTATAGAGGGGAAGATGTGACTCCTTGCAGGTTCCCTGCCATGCAACTGTACCCAACACCACTAAACTTGGTCATAGTTTTTTTAGATGGAGGTGAGGTGGAATGAATTGAACATGTTTTGCTTCACTATTGTGTTTAACATGAAATACATTCAAAAAGTATTGGTCCTTTACTTAGGAAACTCCCTGGCCACTTGGACTACGAAATTTTCAGGTTGTTTCTGGAGGATATTAACCCCCAGTTCATGGTTCATTGTGCAAAATTTTTTGCAGCAGCCTGTAAAATCCACGATGAAATTATATATGGTACCTGCATTTTAGCCAATTCCTTTTTTAAAGCTATGGATATTGGATAGTTTGGTTGAACTTTCTGTATTTTGTATTGTTCAGATTTGTGCTAGTCTTTGACTGAATAAATTGATTGATTGATTGATATGGAGGCTGTCAGGGGAAGGGAAGGAAGAAAAGCTGTAAAAAGGGGAGGGTGATAAAGGAAATTTTGTTGCTGGGTGAGAAGAAGAAGTGAAGCAGAAGAGGCAAGAGGATACAGGGGTTTTCAGGGAAATGAAACTGGAAAACAGTGGGGAAGGGGGACGTGTGATGTTCCGCGCAAGTCCTTATGGGTCTCCTGCTTGTCCTTTACAAAGTCCTCATAATTTCTGTATTCTTACTGCCCCCATTTTAATATTGTATCAAGTGTTTAACCATCCACTTCTTTATGTTTTATCAAAGAAAAAATAAGCCAGTATGGCAAGTATGGGATACCATGGTGGAAGTGGCAGAGGTGATACTTCCTAGCTGCTTTGAACCTCTGAAAGAGATGGAATTGGTAAGTAATTTCATCCCATATTGTATTAAAAATCAATGCATTTCCCAATATAATGATTCATTTTATATGGATTTTAGAAAAAAAAGGCCATATTGGTATTTGAACTTCATTAATGTTTTTCTTTTTATAACTACCAACTCAGCATCATAAGAAAGAGAACATAAAAGTGGTCAGAGTATGATTATATATCCAGATAGCAGAAGAAAGATAGATATGAAATAGAAATTATGGGGCAGCAGAGAGATGGGGAAGAAATGGTGGTGAACAGTTTTTTCCCCTCCATAAAACATTCATTAATTTGAGAACCCGTTTGGTATAGTGATTAAGAGCAGCAGAACTCTAATCTGGAGAACTGGATTTGATTCCCCACTCCTCCGCTCAAAGCCAACTGGGTGACCTAGAGTCAGTCACTGCTCTTCCAGAGCTCTCTCAGCCCCACCCACCTCACAGGGTGACTGTTGTGAGGATAATAATAATACACTTGTAAACTGCTCTGAGTGGGTGTTAAGTTGTCCTGAAGGGTGGTATATAAATTGAATGTTGCTGTTGTTGTTATCCAACTTGATGCACAAATTCTGACTAAATGTTTTGCTTTTTTGCCTATTGAAGGGACTCCTTATTTAATCCTGAGGTCTGACATTGCTTCAGTCCATATCGCAATGGGTGGCATACGGGTTGTTTCTATTTTTGAAGAGGTATCCTGGTGAGGTATGTATGATCCACTAGTTGCCCTTTCAAGAAGTTCGAAGAAGAAGAAATGTACCCCAATGTGTAATGTTCAGCTCTCCATTGCTATTGTGCAAAAGGTGAAAAACAAACTGAAAATACACAAATAAATTGCTGGTTTGGCTCATTAAAGCAACTGCTGGAGTGGTGGAACAAATTCAGAAAATGAGCTTGTAGTGACCCCCCCCTTCCCCCACAGAGAAAAGTTTCTGTTCTTACTGTGCAGAGGCAGCACAGGCAGGCCAGGTGGGCTGTCCGGCAGCATCTTGTTTTCCTTAATGGCAAGTCTGTCTGCACTCATCATGCAATCAATTGGATCTGAAGGGGAGAGATTGAGCCCTTAGCATTAACTCTACTGTCGGGAAGGGGATGTGTGTGATGTGCATGTGTTCTTTTTCTCTTCCGCTCTTCCTGAGGAATGGCATCGGCATTGAGTGGCTTGTAAGTATCAAAATGCACAAAGTTTGCTTTGTGCTGAGAATAGGAGCAGCAGTTGGCGCAATGCCATCGGTGCCAGCATTGCCATCACCATCCCTTTCTGTGCATTTTTATGCACACTGCTAACCAGGCAATGGCATTGTATCCCTACCAAAAGGAAAGACCACTCTCCACGTATTGGCTTTGGAAACATTTGTTTAACACCATTGGAGGAAAGGGGGAATGGGCATTTTGGGGGGGGTGCTACATGGGGAATGGTCTGCCCCCCCCATCCCCATCAGGGCGCTTGGATGGTCAGTTGCTGTATGGAAAAGTGTTGCTGGCTGGGGTACAAGTGGTATATCAACTGAATTTCCTAAAATCCATAGAAACCTTCATAGGCTGCAATCCTAAAGACAATTCCCTTTGAATAACATCTGATTAGACCTATTTAGGATTGCTTCCATAGTCTTTTGGGGCTCTCTCTTTTTCTGAACCAAATGGCAAACATGCACCCATTGAAACTTCAGCTACTTCGCAGTTCTCACCTACACAACCAACAAGCTACTTTTCTCTTCAGGTTTCAATCCTACTGCAAGCCCCACCCCATCCAGCATCTGCCAAAACATTATTTAAAACCAAATTCTCTGCATCAAGCTTAAGTTAAGACTCCTGAGAAATTTTCTCAGTGCATACCCATTGGTCAGCATAGCTTCAGTGCTTGCAATCTTCCTTTGAAATAAAAAGGGGAAAAAAACTAGAATGAGGATATACAATCTGCCTTAAAGAACTTGCAACACTTTTGGAGCACACAAATCTTTGCAAAATACCCATAAACAAAATAAAGGGTGGGGAATACATAGCTTCAAAAGCACATTGCTGGGATACCTTCTCTACCACTTTAAGAGTTTTTGCAGTGCTAGGCTCTGTATAGAAAATGGAAGTGATGTGTAGGTAAGATTTCCAATTCCTCATCCACGTCATTTTGATCTGTAAATCCCTGTTTTGATTTGACTTCTATCTTGTTGACATCTCAGCTGTGATACTTTATTTTCATGACATTTCCCATTTCCTTCCTTGGATTCCCGCCCCACCCCCCGCAACACGTATGCATTTCTCAACACTGTCTGTATAATCAATAAATCACCTTACAGTTTGTACATACATGTATAAATGATTTATTTAGTACATACTACCTTTCTTTAAAAGAGCTCAGGGCAGCATTTGTCATGCTCTCCCTCACAAGAGCAGTAACATGTAAGTTAGACTGAGAGATTCTGGCCCGAGGTCACTCTGGATTGGATTGGAGGATTGGAACTGGAGTCTTCCAGATCCTGGTCCAACATTCCAACCACTACACCACATGTATGTCTTGATTACATACATTGTATATATAAATCACATATCAAAATCATCCAACATGCCTCTTCTATTAAGGATGACGTGATCTTCGTTGCTCACATGCTTAATAAGTGATCTCAACCTCCAGCCCGTTAGCCTGCCTGCCATCTGCTCGGAATGACTGTTGAACATCTTGTCAGGGCTTGCCGCCACTGCCGCTGGGTGTGGCCCTGGGCGGTCTGCTCCTGACGTCATAGGGGGGCCAGGGATGCTGCAGGACCCTGCTCTGTGGAAGGAGGGGCGGTATACCTCACCCAGACTCCCTCTCAGTCCACTCGCTGGCCTGCTCAACCTGGCCTGCTTGCCCCCTGTGTCCTTCTTCATCCCCTCCTTCCAGAACTCTCCTCCAAACCTCCACTCTTGCATTGCACCGTTCTCACTCCACATCATCACTCCTCACTCACACCCACCACCTCAGGGCTCTTCCCAGCCAGCTTTTATAGGGCTTCCTTCTACTGTCCCACCCCTCTTCCAGCCTGGTCTTGGGCTGCACCAAGCAGTTGCAGCTGGGGTAGCTGATCGGCCCCACTGACCAGCACCAGCTGTGCCTTGTTCCCTGGCTGCCCAGCCTCCCTGCCTTGGCTGATTGCTGAAGGCCTGTCCAGCTGCAGTTCCCTGGCTAGCAGCCCGGCCTCCCTGGCTGAGCTGATGGCTGAAGGTGGGTCCAGCTGTGGCTCCTTGGCTGGTTGCCCAGGGCTTCATGCCGAGTGCCTCCACTAGCCCCACCTGGAGTGGCTTGGCTTTTGGCAACTCCTGGGCCAGGCTACTGTTTTCTAGCTGGGGCGTGGCTTTGGGTTGTTGGGGCTGCTGCTGCTTCTCCTCCTCAGGTAAGGCCTTTGGGTGGGTGACTGCTGGGCCCCCAATCTCTCTGCCCTTGCCCCCTTCCGCCTTGCTTAGTCCCCTTTCTTTTCCTAGGGGAGTGGGACTCGCTGGCCTCTCTCTGTCTCCCCCTGCCTCCTGAGGCCCTGGGCCTTTGCCCCTTGCCCCTGGCACTGGCAGGTTCTGGCCCCATTTGCCCATGGGAGGGGTTGGCCTGCTGTTCCCCAGCTGCCCCCTCTGCCAGCCAGTCAGACCAGTTGACCTGCTGTCAGCCGGCCGACCAGTTGACCTGCTGTCTGCTGGCTGACCAGTTGACCTGCTGGCTGCTGGCTGCCCCCTCTGTATGCCTGTCCACCCAGTTGACCTGCTGTTCCCTCCTACCAAGTCTGGGGGCTGGGACCCAGACCCCGGACACACACCCCCGCTTGGCTTTGAGTTGTGGGGGTCCGGTTCAGTCTCAAACATGCGGGACATGAAGTCTGCGTCCACATGCTGTGCCCCCTGGCGGTATTTGATGGTAAATTGGAAGGGTAGGAGGGAGAGGTACCACCGCAGCACCCTGGGGTTGTGCGCCTTCATGCGGTGGAGCCACTGCAGGGGCGCATGGTCCGTCAGCAGTACAAAGGGGTTGTTGGCCAGGTAGTACTGCAGGGCCCCCACTGCCCACTTGACTGCTAGGGCCTCCCGCTCCACTGTGGCATAGCGCTTCTCTGCGGGCTGTAGCTTCCGACTCAGGAAGAGAATGGGGACGTCTACTCCATCACGCTCCTGAGTCAGCACAGCCCCGAGGCCGGTGTCTGAAGCGTCTGTGGCCAGCGTGAAGGGTCGGTCAAAGTCCGGGTTCCACAGGGCGGTGGCGTTAGAGAGGGCTGACCGCAGGTCTCGGAAGGTCACCTCTAGTTCTGGGGTCCACCGGACTTGGTTGGGCATCCCCTTCCTTAAGCAGTCCGTCAGAGGTGCCGCTCGGGAGGCAAAGTGGGGGATGAACCGCCCATAATACCCCAGCAGTCCCAAGAAACGCCGGACCTGCTTCTTGGTCTGGGGCTGTGGGGCATCGGCTATAGAGGCCACCTTGTCCGGCGGTGGTCGGACCCGTCCTCCCCCGACCATGAAGCCAAGGTACTGCAGCTCCTGGAACCCCAGATGGCTTTTCTTTGGGTTGGCCCGCAGTCCAGCCTGTTGAAGGGCTCTCAAGACTGACTCCAGGTGCTGGAGGTGGGTGGGCCAGTCTGGGCTAAAGACAATGATGTCGTCAATGTAGGCCATTGCGTATGCCCGGCACTCGCCCAGCACCTGGTCCACTAGTCGCTGGAACGTGGCTGCCGCACCATGGAGACCGAAAGGCATTTTCTTAAATTGAAAAAGACCTCGGGGGGTGGCGAACGCTGTTTTCTCCCGATCCTCAGGCCACACGGGCACCTGCCAGTATCCCTTGGTTAAATCGAGAGCCGACAGGTAGCGAGCGGACCCCAGGTGATCCACCAGCACGTCTGCTCGGGGCATGGGATAGGCATCGAACTTGGCCACCTTATTCAGCTCTCGGTAGTCGACGCAGAAGCGGGTGGTCCCGTCCGGCTTGGGCACCAAGACTATTGGACTCCTCCAGGCACTCCGTGAGGGCTCAATCACCCCCAGCTGGAGCATCTCGTCCGTCTCCTTTTCCACTGCCTCCCAGCGCTTTCTAGGGATGGGTCGCCACGTAGCCCGGGCCGCCTGCCCTGGCTCGGTTGGGATGGCATGCTGTATCAGGCTGGTGCTACCCGGTCTGCGGGAGAAGACGCCTGGTACCTGGGCCCATAGAGCCTGTAGCTGGGCCCGTTGAGTTGGGTCGAGCTGGGGGTCCACCTTGGGCTCCTCGAATTCTGGGCCTTCTGTGGTCCACGGCAGTTCACTGGACGGGAGTTCCAGGGGGTCCTCCGCCAGCTGGCACTCCTCGCTGTCCCGCTCGTACCACCTCTTCAGCAGGTTCACATGGAGCGTCCTCCGCCGGCGCCGGCCCGGCCCGCACTGCAGCTCATAGGTGGTGGGACCCAGCACCCTCCGAATTTGGTAAGGGCCCCTCCATGGGTCCCCCTCTTCCCGTGGGAACACCGAGTGGTGTACTAGGACCTTTTCTCCGACTTGGAAGGTCCTCATCCTTGCACCCCGGTCGTAGGCAGCCTTCTGCTGCGCCTGGGTGTGTGTTAGCCGGCGGTTTGCCTCTGCCTGGGACTTCTGCACCCGCTCGCGGAGCTGGCTCACATACTCCTGTATGGGGGGAGCAGGGCTGCTGGCGCGGGGACTCCACCGTTCTGCCAACCGAGAGAGCATCCCCCGTGGCTTGCGCCCATATAGCAGTTCAAAGGGGCTATAGCCGGTGGATGCTTGTGGGGTCTCCCGGAGGGCGAACATGAGGGGGTCAATGTACAGATCCCACTGGTGGGGCTTGTCCCGGGTCATCTTCCTCAGGGCTTCCTTGACGGTCTGGTTCAGACGCTCTGCCAAACCATCCGTCTGAGGGTGGTAAGCCGAGGTGAATACCTGCCGGATCCCCAAATTCTGGCAGAGTTGACGCATGGCTTTGGCACGGAACGGCCCCCCCCGGTCCGTCAAGATTTCGTCCGGCAGGCCCACCATTGCAAACAGCTTGGACAGGGCCCGTATCATCCCCGGGGTCTGCATTGTCTTTAGTGGGATGACCTCCGGAAACCGCGTAGCATAGTCCACGATCACCAGGGCAAAGCGGTGGCCCCGGGGTGTGCGTGGCAGCGGGCCGATAAAGTCCATTGCGATGCGTTGGAAGGGTGTCTCCATGATGGGCAATGGGGAGAGGGGGGCCTTTGAGGGGCGTCGTGCAGCCACCCGCTGACAGGTGGGGCATGAGCGGCAGTGGGCCTTCACGTCCGCATTCACGGAGGGCCAGAAGAACCACTCAAGGACCTTCTTCAGGGTCTTGTGGTGCCCCAGGTGCCCGGCCCAAGCATGCTCATGGGCCATGCGGAGAACTTCCGCCCGGTAGGCTGCCGGCACCAGTAGCTGGCGGACCTCTCCCTGGCCATTTGGGGCACGGGCCAGACGGACCCAAACCTCTCCTTGCTTCTCGATGCGGGGGAGCCGCTGGGCCCTTCTCTCATCCCGCACTTGCTCCTCCTCACGAGCTGCCGTATCTCGCAGGCGCTGCAAGGACTCGTCTGCACCTTGGGCATTGCGGAACCGGCGGTCTGCTGGAGGACCTGCGGGGTCCTCAGCCTGTGGTTCGGCCACTGGTCCACGGGAAGGGCCCTCGCTGGGGTCAGCTGCCTCCTCTACCTGCAGAGCCACGGCAGCTTGGGGGGTTGCCAACGCCCCCATCGCCTCCCTGAGTAACCGGGAAAACTCAGGGGCATCTCTCCCTAGCAGCATGGGGAGGGGTAAGTGGGCCACCTTGACGACCTCTATGCGGCGGATCGCCCCCAGGTATTCCACCGTGACCCAGACCGCAGGATACGGCAGGGTGCGGCCCATCACATCTGTCACCGGGATCCAGCGGTGCACTGGGGTGGCAGCTGGGACGAGTTGGGTGTGGATCGCCGAGACTGCGCTCCCTGAGTCCAACAGGGCCTGCAGGCTCTGCCGGCCTATCCTCACGGTGGCGCGCAGACTCTCTATCCTCTTGCCAGCTGGCGGGTTAATTTCCCAAGCCAACGCACATACCACTGGTGAGGAGGCTGTGGGGGTGCAGGCTTGCATCCGCTGCTCCACAGCCTGCATTAGCTCTGCCTGAGCTGTTTGGAAGGCCGCCTCCAGCTTCTTCCACATCCTGTCCAAGCATTCCTCTAGCCACAGTCTGAGGTCTGCTGAGGCTACGGCACTGGGATACATCCCTTCGACTGGCGCCTGCGTCGGAACGACTTACCCCGTCCGTGCCTCCAACTTGTCAGGGCTTGCCGCCACTGCCGCTGGGTGTGGCCCTGGGCGGTCTGCTCCTGACGTCATAGGGGGGCCAGGGATGCTGCAGGACCCTGCTCTGTGGAAGGAGGGGCGGTATACCTCACCCAGACTCCCTCTCAGTCCACTCGCTGGCCTGCTCAACCTGGCCTGCTTGCCCCCTGTGTCCTTCTTCATCCCCTCCTTCCAGAACTCTCCTCCAAACCTCCACTCTTGCATTGCACCGTTCTCACTCCACATCATCACTCCTCACTCACACCCACCACCTCAGGGCTCTTCCCAGCCAGCTTTTATAGGGCTTCCTTCTACTGTCCCACCCCTCTTCCAGCCTGGTCTTGGGCTGCACCAAGCAGTTGCAGCTGGGGTAGCTGATCTGGCCCCACTGACCAGCACCAGCTGTGCCTTGTTCCCTGGCTGCCCAGCCTCCCTGCCTTGGCTGATTGCTGAAGGCCTGTCCAGCTGCAGTTCCCTGGCTAGCAGCCCGGCCTCCCTGGCTGAGCTGATGGCTGAAGGTGGGTCCAGCTGTGGCTCCTTGGCTGGTTGCCCAGGGCTTCATGCCGAGTGCCTCCACTAGCCCCACCTGGAGTGGCTTGGCTTTTGGCAACTCCTGGGCCAGGCTACTGTTTTCTAGCTGGGGCGTGGCTTTGGGTTGTTGGGGCTGCTGCTGCTTCTCCTCCTCAGGTAAGGCCTTTGGGTGGGTGACTGCTGGGCCCCCAATCTCTCTGCCCTTGCCCCCTTCCGCCTTGCTTAGTCCCCTTTCTTTTCCTAGGGGAGTGGGACTCGCTGGCCTCTCTCTGTCTCCCCCTGCCTCCTGAGGCCCTGGGCCTTTGCCCCTTGCCCCTGGCACTGGCAGGTTCTGGCCCCATTTGCCCATGGGAGGGGTTGGCCTGCTGTTCCCCAGCTGCCCCCTCTGCCAGCCAGTCAGACCAGTTGACCTGCTGTCAGCCGGCCGACCAGTTGACCTGCTGTCTGCTGGCTGACCAGTTGACCTGCTGGCTGCTGGCTGCCCCCTCTGTATGCCTGTCCGCCCAGTTGACCTGCTGTTCCCTCCTACCAAGTCTGGGGGCTGGGACCCAGACCCCGGACACATCTTCGCAGTTGTGCAGTAGCTCTGGCGGTGGAGTCTCACGTCTTGCCTTTTTGCATTTGTGCAGCCAATGAGATGACTCTACCGAGGGCCATAGATGGTCATGTGAGGTGATTAAATGATGTGAGGAGGGAACTTTCCTAAGGCTGTGCCAAAAAAAGTGTATGAGTGAAATAATATCAATAGCACAGACTTAAACAACAAACATTAAGACTTTATTAAACAGTGTTGGTAATGATTGATTTACTCACTGTTTAGGTAAGCATAGTGTAGTGGTTAAGGTCCTGGACTAAGATCTGGGAGACCCAGGTTCAAATTCTCACCCTGCCATGGAAGCTAGCTGGGTGACCTTGGTCTGTTAGCAGTCAGACCCCTCTCCACACTGAGAGGGCAGTTTATTGATGAAATGTCATAATAAACCTCTTCCTCCCATGTCATAAGTACAAGACACTGCCTGGCCCAAAGCAGAGTGAATGCCAAATGAGCATGAGCCTGGAAAATTACCAGAGTATGAGTCAGAGATGGTTGACTGACTGATGGCCCCTCCATGCCCTGAAAGGATGTAGAGATAATGAGGTTACCTAAGAAAATCCTTGTCTAAGTCCATCCATGCCCTGCTACACTTCCCCTCACTCACCTATCCTAATCAAAGCTATTCAGAAAACCTGGTAGCTTTCCCACCTGGTGCTTAACAGGTTATCAAGCAATTTTTTTCTACCTATAGCCTATCCCAAATAGTCACTTCAAACCAATCTCAACTTACTGTCCACTTTTGGAGACAGTCCTTAAGCCATTGTTTTGGGGACAAAGATGTCAGTTTGCCCAAGGGAACATTTCACCCTATAATTGGGCTCTCCAGCCATGTGCTCTGTGTATGTGTCTTGGGACCCAACATACACCCTCAAATCAGTTTGTGCTGCTTCTCTTCTTCTCATGACATGCCACCTCCATGAACCTCTGTCTTCAAAACTGTTAACTATCATCCTCCCCAAACTAATTTCTCCCCCTTTCCTCTCTGATTTTCTTAGTTAGCCTTGTATGTGTGCTGTGTGGTTCTCCGTACATTTGCTTATTTATTTCTCTTTAATTAAAAAAACCTTTCTGGTTGAACATTTACCTGATTCATTTGAGAGTTCTCTAAGGGAATAATCCCCAAAGACATAGGTGGAGAATCTCACTTACCCCTTCTTGCTTGCCTCCTTAATGCTAATTCCCCCAACTAATCAAGGAGATCTCTTATTTGGGTAACAGATTAATGGTGGCTCATGTGGGCATCACCCTGCATATCTAAGTATTGTGAGTTGATGCATGACCCTTAGAGTACGTAGGGAGCCTTAGATGTACATAAGGAGACTTCCCCAGAGAAACTCTTGCAGGAGTGTGTATGGGTGTATGTGCATAAATTTGTATGCGTGACTCTTCAAGAGCAAGTATTGGGGTGGGAATCTTTCCCCCTTTTCACCCCTTGGGCCTTCCACCCCTATTGGCCCATACTTCTGTGAAAACAGCTGTGAGGTTCTGAAGAACACAAGGAGGTAACATGTGGTTCTTCTCTGAACTTTTCCCCATCTTGGGTTGATCTGGGTTGGTTGGAAGTTAGGGTAAGAGTTTCTCAAGAGCCACTCAGATTCAGCTGTAAGCTACCATATCATGCTCAGTAGCAGAAGGGACCCTCCCATAACATAGCTTTCGTTCCCTCTGTGCATCCACCATGGTGATAGGTTTGTTAGGGTTTATTAATTTTCATGGACTGTGGAGCAAAATACCCCTCCCTTCCAAAAAATTTGGCATTTTTGGACTAGGTAGCTCAGTTTGGTTCCTGACCCTCCTTCCCCTGTTGTTTGGCAAACCCCAGCAGAGTGACAGCTGTAAATTCCAGAGAGTTAGTTTCCCCCCTTATCATTCTACTGGATAGTGGAGCCAAGGTTACTTTAAGGATTAGGGCAAAATCCTCCCTATCCCTGAGCTAAAGTCCCTGTTATAGGTCCATAGTTAGGGGTTAACTAACTGTGGTGTATGGACCCATTAAGGGCTCTTCAGAGTTGAACAACCATTCTGTGAGAGTAGGAATTCCCTGGCCAGGAACAAATTTTTACCCTACCTAAAACTCCCTGCGGAAAGCTGCAAAAACATTCAAGCAAAACCCTGGTATGGAAACATAGGTCACACCTAGCAGGCTGTAGAATCCCCCCAATAGGTTTAGAATATTTTAGAATATCTAGTGCAAAGGTAAATTTAAAGGGGGTGGGGAGCAGTAACACGGAAGGAAAACTAAGGAAAGACCCCAGTGTAGAAAAGCTGAATAAATGGTTAAATAAACAAGGAAAGAACCCATGGGATCCTAACTGCTTTAGAACTCTTGATCCCTTGAGTACCTTAAAGGAGAATTTTGAGGAATGTTGTTTGAATTTTAAACCTAGAGACAGTAAAAAGCATGCTTGTGCTGTATAGGGTTTGTGGATGGCTTTGAATGCAACAATTGATTGTGCGTATGAATGGAGGTGTAAGTTTGAGCATGCAAGTGAGAAGGAAGATGACATGGAGCAGAAATTGGATGCATGTATCAAAAAACCTGATTGGCTGCCTGGTGAGAAGTATGATCTGATTAGAAAGAAAAGCAGTTTGGCTGTGAGTATCGCAGGATGAAGTACGGCAGGCTAAAGCCTTCTGCTCACCGGGAAGTTGTTTCTTTACGTAGTCAGCTTGAGAAGGCTAAACTTGCAGCAAAGGTCTCTTGCGCCTCAGAATAAAAGCCAGCACATGGAAGTGCGTCATGCAGCTTGCCATGCTGAGACTGAGGGCTTGAAACGGCAGCTTGGCTTGAACGGAGGCTTAATTGCTTCCGTTCATCCCGAGGAGCTTTCGACCCTCTGTCTCCTGCTCAGCATCTCCTTGACTGACCCAGAAGTTGCCCCTGTAGCTTCCATTAAAACTAAAGTGATAGAACAAAGTCAGGGAAACTGTGCGTTAGTTTGCCACTGAAACCAGAGCAATGGTAGATCAATTGAATGAAGAAAATCAAATCCTCTTTGGAAGTGGCAAGGATACTATGAGCCCAAACCTCTGGCTATTCAAGCATCCTGGTATACATATCTTACAAAAACAACAGTGAAAAGCAGAGAGGCAAAATCACTGACAAAAATGTAAAAAGGAACATAAAAAGAAGCAAAATAGGAAGAATTTTCGTATTCCTTCTGAAATAACACAGCCAGCACCAAAATTTGGAGGAAAGGGGATGTGAAAGACTAAAAATATTGACTATTATAAACAATGGGGAAATTTCATATAATGAAATGATATGCAGATAAACAAAAACTTGGAATAGTATAAGAGCAAGATTTAGGTCTGGTAACACCTTAAAGATCAACTAGATTTTGAGGACATGAGCTTTTGAGAATCAGACACTGCAGTTACAGTGTATATGCCTGACCCAGGACAAAATACGGGTGCCTGGGATATGATATTTCTTCAGTATGTAAGCCAAGGATGGCAAGGGGTGTAGGGGACTTCAGCTGGAATTGGATTGGGAAGAGAACTGGTGGATTAATCAGAATTCTAACAAATGTGAAAAGCCAGTCCCGAAGTACATTTTGGTCTGTCTGTCATCTGCTAGCCATGTGTTGTCTCAACATGTTGAAATTCATTGGCTGAAATCCAAAGAGCTACCCTTAGGCATACTAGAGGCCTTGGGTATGCCCAGGGGCATTTTTTTAAAAAATCTCATGCCACATTGCAAACTGCAATTGAAAGTCTATTTGGTTGTTGAAGCAGCTTGGGTGTGGCATAGAGAGCAACTGTTTGAGAAACATGAGCCCAAAGCTTCCTTGGGCATGTGGAAACATTTGTATGCCTCACTGAATCTCAACCATTAGGTTTTTAAGATAATTCCTGTCATCTCTTGCTTTAAGAAAGAGCCAATGTGGTGCAATGGTAAGGATGTCAGACTAGAGCTGAGAAAAATCTGCATTCAAATCTCTACACAGTCTTCAAACTCGTAGGTGACGTTGAGGTAATTGGGGCGAGCAAGTGGCTCAGTGGTAAAGCATCTGCTTGGCATACAGAAGGTCATAGGTTCAATCCCCAGCATCTGCAGTTAAATGAATCAAGAGGTAGGTGATGTGAAAAACTTCAACCCAAGACCCTGGCCAACTGCTGCCAATCTAAGTAGACAACCGGGAAAATGGTGGTTCATTGTTGTTCATGGTTTGTTGTGTTTCATGAACCACGAACTATGAACCGGCATGAAATTGTCGGATTCGCAAACCTGTTCGTTTGGTTCGTGAATATGTCACTTCCGGGACAGCAGAAGGTCTGCAGAAAGCCCATCTCCCCGTTGTCTAGGAAACTGATTGATCAATGCCAGACTGTCTGCAGTGATGAACTGAAAAATGAACCAAACAAACCGGCCTAAAACGGTTTGTTGCGGTTCATCAGAAATACCCTCCGATGAACTGCTGGTACACGAACCAAAAACCTGCCCGGTCCGTGATGAACTTTGGTTTGTATTTCAGTTTGTGCCCACCTCTAGACAATACTGATCTTGATGAAGCAATGATCTGGATAACTATAAGGCAACTTTTTGTGTTCAATATTTCTCAGCCTCATTTAGCTCATGGAGGTTGTGGGGATAAAATGGTGGAGGGGAAGACCTTGTTGACTGCCTTGAGTTTCTTGGAACAGGGGCAGAAGGAAAAAAATGTAACCGATTAAAGTCAGCCATGTCACAAAGGGATGTGAAGTAACATTGGAATGACACTTTCATTAGTTTTCTGTATTTATAATTGCTGTTGGTGTCCCCCCCACCAATCCTCTGATTCTTTCATTTCTTACCCTTTTGCTTCAGCTATTGTTTCTCTCCTTGCAATATTCTTTCATTTTTGTTGTACTAAAAGCAAAATAGTACCAGGATTTCTTTGTTCAAGGGGAGGAAGGTCATCTTAACAGAGTCCTTATGGCAAGCAGAAAGATTTCTTCTTTCAAAAAATCTCAGTCCAGGAATGGCTTGATATACTAAGAGCCTAAGAGACAATTTCATGAAGTGACAAAATTCTACACCATGAGTCCATCAGTCATGAAATGAGTTGGAGAAACCTACCAGAAAGTGAAAATTGTAGCCTCTAAAAACTGATACTTTCCTTGCATTTTTAGGAAAAGATCCAGTTTTAAGGAATTATTTAAAGGTAGTTCCATAAGAAAATTTGCCAGTTGTGTGTTTCAAGCAAAAGTTTCAAGCAAAAAAAATTGTTCAAATACTTCCTGCAATGATTTGCCAAGCAATTATTGTTAAATTTTTAAGACAAAAGGTTATAAACTTTTAAAAAACATAAATAAGTGGATATATATATATCTTTAGTTTACATGTTTAATTTTTATTTTAATACA
Source organism: Eublepharis macularius (assembly GCF_028583425.1). Taxonomy (NCBI): domain Eukaryota; kingdom Metazoa; phylum Chordata; class Lepidosauria; order Squamata; family Eublepharidae; genus Eublepharis; species Eublepharis macularius. The sequence continues at coordinate 88,714,650 of NC_072798.1, forward strand.
AATAATTTTAGGGCATATATACTAACTCATCAATCAGCTAGAGGTTCTGGGATGAAAGAAACCCTGAGAATCATGAAGGGAGGTTGTCATAATTCAGTGAAAAAACAGGTGTGACAATACTTCTAAAAACAATGATTTTGTAAAATTCCATGTAATAAAGGGGGGGGGGCACCTCCATGTTTCCTAAGCCAAAGTGCATCTTAGAAGTAGTTTGCATCCCCCATCCCTGTACATCTGGCTATACGTCACTTTAATTAACTTGTTTGAGTGTGTTTTGTCTGTGCATATTCGAAAGCTACCTGGCATTGAAAGGCCTTCAACCCCATCTTTGGCTGTTGGAAGAAAATCTTGTTAATTATGAAACATTGTTCCAATGTCAGGGCAATTGACTTGACAACGTTTAGTCCGGTGTCTTATGACAGTGAACCATACGGACTCCTGTTGCCAAAGGTCAAGCATCTGCTTCATGAAATCCCCAAACACCTGAATCACAGACTTTCCTTTTACAGTCAGGTGTTCAGTAAAAATGTATCTACAAAAATCTTGGCATAGGTATATCAACACCTGTGGCCACTTTCAAACATTTACACAAATTCTGTATTTAATAATGGGAAAGAAACTTTGGAAGCAATCCTAAACAGTTCAGAAGTACCATAGGCCCCATTTCAGTCAACAGGGCTTACACCCCAGAATAAATTCATAGGATTGAAGTCGTTGTTTACTATTTTAAATGGAACGACAACAGTAATGAGAGAGGAAATGGCTATGCAACTCAGAATAATATACTTTGGGAGGCTAACTGCTCCAAAGCCCCCCTCCTTAATTTATATTTGCATTTTATTTACGCAAAACATGTTATGTCAATGCAGAATGTAAGCATTAGACGTAAAGTAGATCAAAGATATGAATATACAACTGAAGAAGCTCATTTCAGTGAATTCAATGGTTCTTACTTCTGTATAAATGTGCTTAGGTCTGCAGTTTAGATTTTCAGTTCTCTTTTCTAGGAATCTGCAAGTTTTTTTTTCCTTTATTTGTGTATTCAGCCTATAGCTGCAAACAATTTGTTTTCTGATAAGCAAATTTATTCCTGTGTGTGAAGCATCTCATCAAGGCTATCCAGAGAAGACTGCTATTTTGAACACACAGTTGTTTACACTACCCATGCTACCCAATTGTTGTTTTGCATTTCCTTATTCTCAGAAGCGGGTCTGAGAGGCTGTCAAGCACCTAGAAATTCAGAAGAAAGTCTTCTTGGCTGAACTTGGTTTTATGTGCATGAGCTTGTATCAGAACTACCCTTTCCAGCAAGGCAATGATATATATGTTTCAATTTTTTTTTAAAAAAATGGCTGATCTTTATAATCAAACTATGGAACTTTCAACGGCCTGCCTATCTGCCTGGAAGCTGGCCATGAGATTGGCTTCCTAGCTTGGGTTTCATACAAATGCCTTTATAACTATTAGAGCAAACAGAATTCCTACTTTGTTTCTGTAGGAATTGCTGAATTGTGAGATGAGTCTACAATTCGCACTTGATAGACAGAGAGGATGTGAGGGTGATCTGGCTGTGACACCCTGGCGATCACCCCATTGATCGCCAGGGTTGATTCAGCTGATCTGGCTGGCTAGGCAGGTGTCCCCTTCCTCCCTCACTGCTCTATGAGCATCCCTCCTGAAGCTGCACACTTGGTGGAAGAGGACGACCATCCCAGAACATACCGTTCTTTGGTCAAGGGTATACTTGATAGATAGCATGAGAAACTTGATCTTCATCTTGTCTGTGTAGGCCTGGATTTCTTGGTTTATGGTTAAGATTAGAGATGGGCACGAACAGAAAAAAAAAAGAACATGATGTTAATTGTTTGTTGCCATCCACGAACAAGAACTCATGAACAACCACGAACATGGCCCTGTTCACAAACATGTTCATGGTTGGCTGTTCATGGGGACCAGCAGGCTCTCCTCCAGCCATCATCCAAGTTTGGTCAAGATCCCTACTGCACCACTCCCAGAAACCTGACCTGAGCAGGCAGCAGGAAAGGTACCCATAATAAATAATAGCTTGGCCCCAGAGCATGGCAGCAGCCCTGGAACTCAAAGGGGTAGATACCTATCCCAACACACACAAAGAAAATTCAAGCTCCAATGCACTCTATCAAAATGCCAACAGCAACTGTCTCTCCCTCTGCACTGTCTGCAAACTAAGCCAGAGCTGGGAGCCCCCCTCCCCCCTGCTCTTTGCTCCCTTGTAACAAATTTGGAGCTTCACACTTGAAAAGAAGATCTGCCTATCAAGCTAAATTGGGCTTAGATTGGGGTTTCCGAGGCAACAGCAGGAGTTCAGACAGAGTTCAGACAATCCCTGCTTAAGTTGCCAAGAGAATTGATTGCAGGTGCCAGACTGTCTGGCTTGATGAACAGCAATGAATGAGGCTTGCAATGACCACCTGTTCATTTAGAACGGGTCCTCACAAACAGCTTGTTCGCGAACAGCAAATTGGGCTGTTCGTGGCTTTTTTTTGTTCGTATTGCTGTTCGTGCCCATCTCTAGTTAAGATCATGCTGGTGTTCTCCTTGTTATATGACCTACAGAGGCCAGTTCAGCTCAGGTATAAAGAATAGAAGACTTTACAACTTTTGCAGTTTAATCCAATTGTTGCACATTTACAGGGCAATCCTATGGCAGAGTTACTCCATCCGACATTGCTTGAAGTAAATGGGCTTAGAAGGTTGTAACTCTGATTAGGATTGCCATGTATTTCAATTTTCTTGACAAATGTGTGGCAAGCCTGAAAGGACCCACACACCTGGCTTTATCAGTGGCTAGTCTGGCTGTGTGGAATTCTATCATTTGGGCCTCTTTTTTTGCCATTCTTTAGAAGCTCCTCCAGTTACAATTGAAAAAATGAAGACAGGATTCCATTGAACTAGGAGTGTCAAATATTCCATCAAATAGGGATATATATCTCTTTCTCTTTAGTGTCTTTTCAGAAAGGCTGGCTGGGGATCAAGTTATTAAAAATCTTATAGCTTTTGTTTCAGTTATTGAACCGGTGTTAAATCAAAGAGGCATTGTTATTCCAGCGGTAGCTGCAGCTTTTCATGGCCTTGCTGCTGTTACTGCACTTCAGTGGATTCGCCAAAATGTGCTCTGCCGGCCATGCGTATAACGGGTGGGCAACTGAAGAGAATAAGCAATTTGGTATGTTTGGAAGGTATATGGGTATTTTTTATTGGGTTAGCTGGTCGGACACTGGGCATGCATAAAAAGGGGGACATTAAATGCTGATGTATTAGAAATGCTGTGATGCTTTTTATATATGAACTATCTAAGGGCCTTTTTTGTTTGTCAGTTTATAGAAGTCTAGCACTGACCATTTTTCTTTTACGTGTGTGTGTGTGCATGCATGCATGCATGCGTGCGTGTGTGTGTGTGTGTGTGTGTGAGAGAGAGAGAGAGAGAGAGAGGCAATGGTTTTTCCTGGAGGAATAGCCGTGTGAGTCTACAGCAGCTAATAGTATTGTAACTGCTTAAAAAATAACACATAAGCTTTCATGAGTCCAAGACCACCTTTGTTGGATGCACAACACGTTACATTTAATGAGTGAATGAAAACACACATACAAGGGTACAAACAGAAGGCGGGCATGGGGAAGAAATTACAAAAAGGCAGGCAGAAGTTTACCAGTACACAGGTACGGTGCATTTCATTACAGAACACTGATTAAAACAATATCTTATCCAAAGTCATTCAACAATCTAATTAGAAAGGGTATGGACAGCTTTGCACTGACTTGGGTGGCCCATTCTAGCCCAGTCTCATCATATCTTGTAGGCTAAGTAGGGTTGGCCCTACTTAGATGAAGACCACCAAGGAAGTCCAGGGTCAGTACACAGAGGCAGGCAGTGGCAAACCACCTCTGTTCACCTCTTGCCTTGAAAACTCCATGGGAGTCAACAGAAGTTGGCTGTGACCTGATGGGACTTTACACACATAGAGGCTGCTTCCAGCTGGAGATGGACAGTTAATGTGATTTATAAATCAGGAGACATAACAATCAATTGGAAAAGGTCTAAATTCTAAAAAATGACAGCCATAAAACAACTGCAAAACAGTTGACACAAATTCAGCAAAACAGCCCAACTCCAAATTTGGGGAAATGAACACAAAGAGGAAAGAGTTTGAGCTACTCGAACGTTAAAGAAACCAACACTGATAGAATTGCACAACCCTCGAAACAAATCTGAAAATGAAGGTCAATTTTAACTTGCTTTATTCTGCTTTGTGTGTGTGTGTGTGTAGCATTATTTAAATACTTTTCCAAAGCAATCCTAAACTAATTTAAGCCTTTCTAAGCCCATTGACTTCAATCGACTTTCCATACAGCGACAGGTTTCTATGGTGTCCCTGTTGCTGCTGCAGCTGCCAATTAAGCACAGCTAAAATTGGGCTTCTACGTGGCAAGTTTCTACACATTTTTCCTGCCCCAGTCCCATGGCAATGGCAACTAAGAACATGACTACAAGTGACTTTCTTCACGTGAAGAACACTTGATTTTTCTCGCAAGTTTACCCGGGAAGTGAAGTCTGAGTGGTCCTTCCCCTCTCTGTTAGAATCACTGCCTGAAGAGCCACAAGAGGGCTTCGTTTGGGGGCAGGCAGCTGCTACTTTCTCCCAGGGTGTCCTGTGGGCTGCCTGCTCCCGGGGAGCTGCTCTGGAAGTGGCCACGTCGGTGAAGCTTCAGCCACAGCGACAGCGGAAGAATCTGCAGCAGGTCCTTCCACTGTTGCTGTGGCTGAAGCTTCACCAACACGACTGCTTTCTCCAGAGCAGTTCCCCGGGAGCAGGCAGTCCACAGGACACCCTTGGAGAAAGTAGCAGCTGCCCGCCCCCAAACGAAGCCCTCTTGTGGCTCTTCAGGCAGCGATTCTAACAGAGGAGAAGGACCACTCAGACTTCACTTCCCAGGTAAACTTGCAAGAAAAATCAAGTGTTCTCCACATGAAGAAAGTCACTTGTAGCTTCGCTCTAAGAGCCCCCACTCACATCACAACTGGGACTTTTTCAGATTTGATCAAAAATTGGTAATTGAATATTTGTGACATTCTGACAATTTCTTTATCAGATTCCCTTCATTCCCAGCTTTCATTTTTTTAAATAAAATAAATTAACAGTGCAATCCTGACTTTCACTCCCGTGGAAGCAGCCACCCACCTGCTGATCCTCGGCTGCATTTTGGGAGTCAGCATTGCAAGCCCAGCCATGTGAGGCAAAGCCCAGGCAGAAGAGAACACTCCCTATTTGCCAGGACAACCCTGGCAGCATTCACCAATCACAGAGCAGCTGCAGTTCAAGGTCCCTTAAGTGGCAGGGAAAAGCTCAGCCAATGCACTGGCCAATATCACCCCCACCACTGCCTCTAAATGTTACTCCCCTCGAGAGAGAGAGTGCTTGGGGCACAAATACCCCCATGATCGCTGCACCCCACCGGGGTGAAGAGTGGTTACACAATACATGCAGACAGGATTCTGCCAAGCTTCTCACCTGCTCCCCATTTCTAGCAAGAGCCACACTGGCAGCCTAAGCAAAACTCTCTCACAAATGCCCCCTTCAACTGCCAGTGCTCCGAGAAACGTGCACCTGGAAAAGTAAAACCAGAGAAGTGTCAGGATTCAGAGAGAGCCATATCAGCAGCTCCTGGCATTCCGGATTAGCCCTCCAAATCTTGGAGCTCCTCGGAAACAAGCCACGGGGATGGGGTACTGAATGACAAGAATGCCCTTTGGAAACAACATAAGAGGATTGAAGTCCCATTGAAGAAGGGACTTTGGAATGCCCTTTGGAAACAACAGAAGAGGATTGAAGTCCCATCGAAGAAGGGACTTTGGAATGCCCTTTGGAAACAACAGAAGACTTTGGAATGCCCTTTGGAAACAACAGAAGAGGACTGAAGTCCCATTGAAGAAGGGACTTTGGAATGCCCTTTGGAAACAACAGAAGACTTTGGAATGCCCTTTGGAAACAACAGAAGACGACTGAAGTCCCATTGAAGAAGGGACTTTGGAATGCCCTTTGGAAACAACAGAAAACTTAATGCCCTTTGGAAACAAGAGAAGAGGCTTGAAATCCCATTGGATGTGATGGGATGCGCAAATGCCCATTGACTTGCATTGGAATACGTTATAGCACCAAAAAGATGGAAGGAAGATTTCAGCCAAAAAACACAAGTCACAAATGCTCAGAATGCGCAGGCTATTTCTGACGTTTGACTACAGGTTTCAAGTCTCCATTGCGGTTACCCACTGCTCATGGCACCCCCCTCCCATCTTATTAATGATATTTTATAGAAATGTTATCATTAAAACTGATGCCTGGTTTTGCATCAATTGCACGTAAAGGGGTTTTAAAACTGTAAAATGGTGTATTATGTTTCAATGATAAAAATAGGCCACAATAGAAACCAAGTAATTGGGAACACCCCATGGAAAACAGATGGTACGAAAAGGCATATATAGGAAAACAAAAAGGAATGAAAAAGAACACATATGTTCATCTTTAGTGCTGTGGACCTCCAGTGATTCGAAGTAGTTTAAATTGTATGTTCCTGTTTTCAACCTCTGCCTTTGATTGTTTTTGAAGCTGAAGCCGATTTCTCCTTCAATATTTCCAGCAATCAGCTAGATGAAAGCAATATGTTACCTAGTCCTCGCAGTCAGGACTACAAAAATGGTGGCTGAAAGAAATGTGTACCGTCTGAAAAGTACAACTTGCAGGGTTCAGATTTTCAGACCTGGTTGTCCAAACGAGAAGGTGGTTGCAGTTCATGTATCTGCTAGTGAAGTTCAGTGTCTGCGAGGAGACACTAAAGGCACAAAGCCTGGGAGAAGTTCCAATCGCCTTATGGTGGGGCTGAGAGAGCTCTGAGAGAGCTGTGACTGACCCAAGGTCCCCCAGCTGGTTTCAAGCAGAGGAGTGGGAAATCAAACCCAGTTCTCCAGATTAGAGTCCCGCACTCTTAATCACTACCCCAAACTGGCACACACAAACCTCAATCCTCCAGGAATATCCTTTACTGCAAAAGAAAATGTAATTGGAGATGTTATCAAAGTAAGCAAATTGCCCTTAAATGTTACTTCAGGATCTAACCTCTGCTAGCCTATTGGCTAATCTCTGGATCTGTGGAGAGTGGTATGGCATCAGAGGTTTGAGCAAAGGTCATGCTTGATCACTGCTAGCTGATTCATGTGCTGCTTGCTGACTACGAACTATTAGGATCAGTCCTAATGAATTTGGATGCCTATGCTTTCTCACACAATTAGACTTTTCTCTTAACAGTCTCCCCCCACCCCCACCCCTAATATCTCCCATTTTTTAAAGGCACAGTTAAAAGGGGAAAATATCTGTTTGATTTTTTTTTAAGACTTACTACTTAGGAGTGTCTAGATGCACACTTGAGAAACCTTTTTTTGGAAATTAACTCCATTGAATAAAAAGGGACTTACTTAAAATAAACTTGTTTAGGATTACTCCTTTTGTGTGCCCCACAGTGTCTGACCCTGAATCCAGTTAATCTTTCAATCAGAAATTACAGTTACTTCTAAAATAGATATTATTATTTGCACAGTAAAACAAAAAAAAACTGATTATGAAATCTATGCAATGTCATTCATTTAACAAATGCATCCATCTACACAGGTGCAAAAGTTATTCCATGCTTTACAAGAGTATTTTTTTTATTTGTCCAAATATTTGTCCAGCAATCCCAGGTTTTAATCACCTGCAAAAAGGGAAGGGGCAGATGGTCAACCAAAGGTATTATTCTGCTGGCTCAGATGTTCCCAATTTATTTACCTTTCAGTGTGCAAAAGATTAAAAAATAAATGATGGGCAAAATAAAGTGATTAGAAAAGAGAAAGAGAGGAAAAGGGGGGCGGGGAAGGGGCAGAGTTCCCTATATCCTGCTTTGTCCTCTATCCCCCAACTTCATATTTTGCTTTGCCCTTTCAAACCCAGAAGACCTCTCTTTTCCATTTTCACACTGCACCATGAATCTTCATATAGGTTACATTTTAACAGATCTGAATATGTCCAATTTGGTCCTGGGACAGCTTTACTTTACCTGACAATTTGGAAAAGCCAATCAAAATTAGAAGCTGTTTCCAGAAGTCTGAACAAATTATACACTTGTGAGATTCCGAGCCATACTTCATTTTATTTATAAACACTGCTTGAATACGTTTGCAACTTCAAACAGCACAACAAAATCAAACTGCATATTTGTATGCAGGAATGGAATCTCTGAACAGAATGCATATTTAAAATTCAGTTTTCACTGAGAAGTGATGTGGAAAGAGATGAGATCTATTTCAGTAACTGCAAGCATTTCTACTTGCATAACTCATTGCACTGAATTTCTACCTGTATAATCACATTTATCCATATTTAATTTGCCTGTTTCAATTCAAAATGCTCTCTTTATCCATGATAACAGGAAAGCATTTGAATTTCAGAACATGGGGTCTAAATCTTGCTTTTTGCCCAACAATTGTTGGTTCAGTAAAATTTGCAATGAAGCAATTTGGAGAAAAAGGTGTAATGAATAGGGATGTACAAATATATTAATTTTTATTCTTTCCATGACCAGGACATTAAATTTATTCCTGCCTATATTCTTTTGCAAGTTCCTGATTTTGGGTTGGGGGGGTGCTGTTTTGATATTTGTTTATGAATGTTTATCATCTGCTTTTTTGACTTGCATGAGGAAGTTGACCTGCTTTTCACATAAAACATAGCAACAGTGAGATTTATTTGATCCTGCTTTTAGAGACAAATGATGTATCACTTGCCCACTTGTTATTTTTCTTGTCCAATTGCTTTTACTGTTGAGATCTCTGAGTCATTCGAAGTGTTACCTTGCTCCAAGAAGACCTGGTTCTTCACTTATCTATCTTCACCCCCAAAGCCATAACTAAAATTGTTGTTTTTGGCAAAAACAGATCCAAGCACAGACGGACTATCAATTAGACATGGGCACGAACAGAAAAAACAAAACAAAACACGAACATGGTGTTCGTTGTTCATTGCCATCCACGAACACCAAACAATGAACACTGATGAACATGACCTGTTCACGAACATGTTCATTGTTCATTGTTCGTGGCGGCCAGCAGGCTCTCCTCCAGCCATCACGATCCCTACCACACCACTCCCAGAACCCCTACCTGAGCAAGCAGCAGGAAATGTACCAATAATAAATAATAGCTTGGCCCCAGAGCCTGGCAGCAGCCCTGGAACCTGAAGGGGTAGATCCCTACCGCACCACTCCCAGAAACCTGACCTGAGCAGACAGCAGGAAAGGTACCAGTAATAAATAATAGCTTGGCCCAGAGCCTGGCAGCAGCCCTGGAACTTGAAGAGGTAGATCCCTATGCCACCACACACAAAGAAAATTCAAGTTCCATTGCACTCACCCTGTCTGTCTCTCAAAATGCCAACAGCAAATGTCTCTCCTTCACTGTCTGCAAAACCAGAGCTGGGAGCCCCCCTCCCCCCTGCTCTTTGCTTCCTTGTAACGAATTTGCAGCTCCACACTTAAAAGGAAGACCTGCCTATCAAGCTAAATTGGGCTTAGATTAGGGTTGCCAGGGCAACAGCAGGAGTTCAGACAATCCCTGCCTAAGTTGCCAAGGGAATTGATTGCAGGTGCCAGACTGTCTGGCTTGACGAACAGCAACGAACAGCAACGAACAAGGCTTGCAACGACTACCTGTTCGTTTAGAATGCAGCCTCACGAACAGCTTGTTTGCGAACAGCTTATTGGGCTGTTCGTGTTTTTTTTTAGTTCGTATTGCTGTTCATGCCCATCTCTACTATCAATGCTCATGAAGTAGAACAATGCCCCTTTTAAAAATATTTAGGCATAGTATTTCATAGGTCTCTGTCTTGGCAGATACATCTTAATACCAATTTATCAACTTTGCGCTGTCAACTGGGAGCTATTTTAATTTTTTTCTGTTCAAAGGGTGGCCAGTTAATAGCTGTGGCTCTCAAAGTATTCCACGGCAAAGTTATGCAGCTCTTATATGGGGCTGAAATCTGGGCTGGAACAAAAAAAATTCTTGATCAGCTTGATCATTCAGAACAACTTCTTAAGGAAAATTTTGGGTCTTGCTCAGGGAACTCCTGCTGCACACTTAAGGTAAGAAGCTAGACTACCTTCTACTACAAAAAGAGTCCACTTGAAATAATTAAAATATTACCAAAGACCATCTGGTAAAATACTGCTTTTGGTACTATAAGGAAGGGAATCAGTGGTCCAGTGTGCTGTCTCCTATTTTGAAGTTATATTCCTTGCCCTCCTTAGAGGTAGCAAATTATCATTTGTCACCATCTCTCACTTCTCAAAGGTTTTCTTGGGAATATTTGTTGCTGAACAGAGCCAGCAAGCACTACACCACACTGGCTTTTAAGGAGAGATGTCTAAGATTGACCCAGTGGACTTACAGATGTTCCCCATCTATTCTACTGTCCAGAGATGCAGAAATGTTGCATATGAAAGGGAAAAGTCTGTGCTTGTTACCACATCTGAATTTCAACCATACATCATGCACAATGATATATACTGGACCCAGTGTGGTGAACTGGTTAAAGTGGTGGACTAGGATTTGGAAGACCCAGGTTCAAATCCTCAATCAAGTTTTCTGGGGACCTTGGGACAGTTACACTCTCTCAGCATAACCCTGGTTGTTTTGAAGAAAAAGGGGCGAGAGTAGAACCATGGAGTCTGCTTTGGGTCACCGCTGGGGAGAAAAGTGAGGTATAAATGAAGGAAGTGAAGAAATATCTTCTCATTAACCCCACCTGCAATGTTGTCTTTCCAATGGAGACAATTGTCAGTGTTACTGCAGCCAGACTTTCCCTTTCCCTTTACATATTGCCGAATATCGCCCACAATAGGCAAAGAGGCTAGCAGATTCACACGCAGGTGAGGTCGTGGCCGGGATGCAGAGGGCAAGCAGCTCATCAGTGGAGAAGGCTGGAGAGGAATGGAAGGTGGAGTATATGAGGGGGCCTCACTCCCCTCCAGGAGCTCCCCGTGGTCTGTACTACCACTCTTGCACTACCATTCCACAACCAGTCCATTGTGCTTTGGCCCTCTGGGGCATACAAGGGATACATTCGTGGCTGGTCAGGCTCTTTTGTTCTAGTTGCAGGTGCTGTGATGGTGCCAGAGATTGGATGGTCTGGCCAGTTGGCGAGGATGCAGGACAATAATTAGCAGTGAGTAGACTGGCATGGGATAGCCCCCATGGGTGCTTGTGGCCTGGGTGGTCCTTGCCCAGTTACCCAGGGTTTTTCCAAACATGCCTCCCCTTGGGGGGCCAGGAAGGAATTTTTCCCTAAGGGATAGGTGGGCTCTGAGCCCTGTTTTTTTTTTTTCCACCTTCCTCTGAACCCTGGGTGGTAGTGGCGGGAGCTGGGGCTCCAACTTTGCTACAGCTGCATGGAAGTGTTGGTGAGAGTCAGGCAGAACATCTGCCTCTTGTGACAGCTTTAAGGCATTAGGCTGGTTACACTGGGGGCAGTAGTGCTGACAGTGCAGATCATCCTCCCTTTTTGGTCATAGATCCAGCGGAGTTAGGCGTGTTAGTCAGTAGTTGCAAAATAATAAGGAGTCCAGTAGCATCTTTAAGACTAACTAACTTTATTGTAGCATAAGCTTTCGAGAACCATGGCTCTCTTCATCAGATGCATGGATGGTATGCAGAAACTGGCCAGAGATATACAGGTGGTAAGGGGAGGGGGGAGAGGGAGTGAGTAAAGGCACCATAGTTCAACAGAAAGATTTCAAAAACAAAATTCAACCGGAAGCTGCTGAATTGCAATTCATATGTAAATTTGACTTAGTCAGACTTGAATTGAATAGCGACTCTGGGTGGTTATCTCATTATCAGAAGTAACCGCCTTCAGGTATTTCATTCAGATTCAGCAATGGAGGGAAAGGGTCATACTCAGCCTGGATTGCACGCTCCGCCTCTTTCATGGTTTTTGCAACTGATTTACATTTACCTGGCCCTGACTCCCTGCATCCTCTCTCCCTTTCCCTCACCACCTATATTTCTCCATGCATCTGACAAAGAGAGCTGTGGCTCTTGAAAGCTTATGCTACAATAAAGTTAGTTAGTCTTAAAGGTGCTACTGGTCTCTCCCTTTTTGAGATTCCCTATGCTGCACCAATGCTCCAATGGCTGTAATCAATAACGCTGTGGCCTGTTTTCATCCAAAGACGGCGTGTAGTGTATTCTTTGTCTCGGCAAGCCTCACAATTAGCCTATAGAGATGAAACAGATAATTATCACGTTGTTTGTTGTTCTTTTCAATCATTAAATGAAATTGAATGGCTCATTAAGAAAAAAAAATCCTATCAACCTTTGCGTTGTAATTAGTATTGTTCTTATTGGTGCATCCCGTTTTGTGTGCACTGCTTGCCCTGAAAAACAAGGGAGTCTGAGAGATTTCAAGGTGAGAAAGAAAACTATTGATGCAGAAGAGTGAAACGGTTAAGATACAGCTAGGATAGCAAGATGAAGGAGAGGACACAGATGTCTGTACCTTGCTATGTAGTTTATGGGACTTTAGAAGGTGTAATTCTTCTTATTTTGCCAAGGTATCGTAAGAGAGGCGGCATCTGTCAAAATGCCCTTTACCATGCAACTGTTAAATATACAGGGACTCTTGTCTTCATATGTGATCACTCAATGTGGCTGAGAGTAAGCTGAGAAATATGTAAAATAATAAGATTTGTGCTGCAGTTTTTAACAAGTTGAGAATGCTCTGTAATAATGGTATTTGCCAACTGAGAGGAAAGAACCTGTGAAAAAAGGTTTCCCTTCCTGCACATGGTAATATTACTCAGTTTGATTCCATAGGTTCTTTTGCATCAAATAAGATTAATTTCCAGTAGTGTTAATGCAACGACTACAATATCTGTGTTTAACTATCGTCAAATCAAATGCTACATGACATCGTTTTTGCACAAATGTGGAGGCCTGAGAGGAATGTCAAGTTTTGAAAATATTGTCATGAAATCAACTTGAGGAATCCTATCTAAAATATATACTCTGCTGGCAGATCTAGAGAGAAGGGAGCTGTGAGCTTAAATGCCAAAAAAGTCTTAGTTATGAATTGGAGCCAACAGTCTGGCAGACTGCATGCACGAGGGATTCCTTAATCTCTATTAGTTTGCAATTGAAGGGAAAATATTTCAAAATTATTTAAGAGTGGCATTTGATGCCTTTCTAAGATATCACAATTCCCAGGATGGTGTTGCTGAAAGGAACATGCAGATTTTTCCCACATGTGGTGGTTCTGTGAAAGAATGCAGATTTTTTTGAAAATTATTTAAAGCATAATATCTGAAATTTTGGGAATTATTAACCTTTCAGAGGCGAGACTTTCTGGCTGAATGGTGTAAAAGCAATTCTAAGCTGAACAAGGGCCGTTTCCACACGGCTTACCTTGTTCCGGAAAACAGTGAAATCTCGCACAAAATCGCATGAGAAGATGCTATCGTGAGAAATCGCGCAACAAGGTACAATAACAGCGTCTTCTCGTGAGATTTCGCTGTTTTCTGGAACAAGGTAAGCCGTGTGGAAACAGCCATGGAGTAACACTAAACTTGTTTACAGTAGAAAACTTGCTTACAGTGTCAAGACTAACTCTGGGAAAACATTGGAAGACATAATATTCTTCTAGCAAATTAGACGTTTAAGAAGGGTTTGGGACATAAGTAGAAGGGTCAAATTAATATCACTGAAGCATAGTCAAAAACAAGTCAAATTCTGGGAAACTAACTGGCAACTGCTGTTGTGTTACATAGAAAAAGTGATGGTATGTCTTTGAATGATCTTTGAACATAATGCCCATAGTATTTACTGTGTTTAATGTACTTTATTGTCTTTAATTTATCTGGAAGTTTATTGTAGTTTTACACTGTTTTTTTTTTCTTTTTCTAAAATAAAAAAAAAATTACCACAACCATTTTCCTTTGCTTGCAGACTTCTAAGGGATCTGTGTCTCCTGTCTGAGGCTTCAAAGACAATTGATGAACTGCCTTTTTTTGGTATATTCAGAGGGATGTTTCATTGTTTTCTGCTTCTTTCCAGAAGGTGAAAAGTGCAACCCGATACCATTTTCAATCTGCATATCTACTCAACATTTGACCCAGGATGCTTACAAGACAAGACTTTAAGATCACGGCCGAAGAGATTTTTTTTTCTTGAAATAAATCCAGCCTAATGAAGAATTCTGGAGAACTGGAAGTGTGCACATTGTTTTCTGTCATCTTAATAAAACGTATTGTACGACTTGTTATTTTAGATATACTAGGTCAGCATAATAGGTTGACTCCAGCACAAAATTTCCACTTGCGCTGAAAGTCTTGTGCAAATGGAAACACGAGAAAAATACTTTTGTCTGCTTGCACTTAATAAAATTTACTGCAGCTGTGAGAGTAATTGCAAGGGTCCCATTTAGGGAACATATAACACCTATACTACGCCAGCTGCACTGGTTACCAGTTGAGTACAGGGTCAAGTTCAAGGTTTTGGTGTTGACGTATAAAGCCCTAATCAGACTGGGCCCAGCATATCTGCAGGACCGCCTCTCCCCATATGTACCCCAGAGGATGCTTTGTTCAACAAATAAACAACTGTTGGTGGTCCCTGGCCCAAGGGAGGTCTTCCTTGCCTCGACCAGAGCCAAGGCCTTTTCGGTCCTAGCACCTACCTGGTGGAACTCTCTGTCTGAGGAAACCAGGGCTCGGTGGGATTTATTATCTTTCTGCCAGGCCTGTAAGACAGAGATGTTCTGCCAGGCATATGGTGGAGGCTAGGTTGGGCCCCCACTGGCCACACTAAAGATCTGTCCACCACCCTACATATGAGCCAGGGCTTGAAAAGCAGTATTTTATCATCGCCATCTGAAGAGAAGCTGTATTGTATAAAGTTGTTTTAATGTTATTTGTATACTGTTTTATCTGTTTTTACCTGTATTTATGTAAATTGAAATGTTGTACTCCACCCTTAGCCCACCTGGCGGGGAGGGCGGACTAAAAATCTAATAAATAAATAAATGAGATCTTGAGTAACAATAATACATAGGGAGAAAAGCTCTAGGTATTGCACAAGAGCTTGTGCAAGAGAAACATGGCCCATGGCCAAGGCAAACCTGCAAATGCAAGCTGAGCTCATCCCTAACAGAACGAGACTGAAGCACAGGAATGGAATCCCCCCAGAACCAAAGTGAAACAAGAGGACCAACATCACTCCAGAGAATCACATCCATTCCAACCAGAGAATCACATCCATTCCAACCAAACTGAAGCAAGCAAGTATGTTGCAACTTAGCCCAACAGAACTAGTGTTATTCACAACAGCCAGGCACTGGGTTCAGCCAGTGGGGAAACACCACAGAATACCACAAAACCAAGCAGTACGCAGCCACAAGCACAAGGCATTCCTTTGCTTCAGGTTGCTGCTGTTGGGGGCCCCCTGGGGCCAATCTTCATGAAACTTGGAGGATGTTTAGAGGACAATGAGGAGTAGGTTACCTCCACATTTGGTGAAGTTTGCTTGAAAAATGACACATGCCACAGCCCACCAGATAGCTCCCAGAGTGATTTTCCCATAGAAAATAATGACTGATTTTTTTAAAAATAGCTGAATTGAATTAGAGAATCGTTTTGGAATTCAGGGGATCCTGATTTTTTTCCCCCAGATTTGTAAAAAAATTGGATGTACCGAATTTCTTTTGGTGCACACCCTTATTAGACAGTCTTCATAGTGTCAATATGTTAAATGCTTAATATAACCAATTACAGGAGTTGTGCTTATCTATAGGATTTTGAGCCTTGCATAGAAATGTTGCAACTAGGCCTTTATCCCATTTCCTCCCTTGCTTTTGGTATTAAAAAAACACCTTTCTTCATTTGATAATTATGATGAAGTGGATAATTCTGATCAAGATTAGGACAACTTGTGCAACAACAAATGGATACGAGTTCCCCCAGGATATGAGTTCCCCAAGACTCTTCTTGTCACCTTAAACCTCATTGTGAAACAATAAACATTTTGCTTTGTGTAACCATTGTCTATATTATGAAACAATCCACCTTGTACATATGTACAGAACAGAATAGTTTAAAAATTCTGTTATAGATTACCCTACAGCTCACCCATACACATGACTGCCAGTCCTTTTTTTAAAATAAACCAATAGAATAAATCATTTTTAAATATCATAAAAGATATCTGGTTTCCTTTCAAACTTTGTCTGGCAGCTGAACATTTTCGGTGGCTGAGGAATCCACCCAGCAGCTAAAAAGAACCCATTTGAAGCAACATGAAACATGTTCCAAATTGAACAGGCATTTCTGAGAATATATTTTTTATTCCTTCCCATCAGCCACCCTGTACCATTCCTTAGCAGCCACCTCTGGGCTGTGAACATGCTAACATTTCATATGCGTTAGTTCTCAGGTTGTTTATGGACGACTTTAATAGGAAACTTTTGTGCTTAATTTTGTTGTATCCCAGGTACTGATGCATAAGCATGAGGATCAGCTCTCCAAAATGAAAAAAAAAAATCTGTTCCTCAAAGATTTGTATCAACAAATAACCAGGGTCACAAGTGGAAGAAATGAAGATGAAAACTTCTGGTATTCAGAAGTCTTTTTGCTCCTTTGGTTGACATTGTGTTACTCTGGAATTCTTCATGATTGGTTTGTCCATCCTATTGCAGACTTAGAGAGCTTGCCTGCAGCTGTCCCCATCCATCCATCTACTTACACCTGTCTCTTTCCCAAGACCCCTACCAGTCCTATAGCTCTCCCCTTGCACCTTCAGGATAACTTCTCTATTGAATTATCTCTAATTGGTAATCTATTATTAAATAAGAGCTGTTTTTTATTGAGGCAGAAGCAATCCCATAGGTACAGAAACCTATTAGAGGTTTAGCACACTTGTAGAGGGTGACAGATTGGACAGACAGTTGCAACGATAGTGTGGGACCCAGCTAACCTACCAGAGATAGAACACATCAATCAGAAAAGACACCGGAAGCCTGGGAAAATGGGGGGAAAAATCATTGCTGAATTTTCTATGCGTCTTTTGTTGGGTGGCTGCTTTCTCAGGGGCAGAGAGGAAAGGTTAGCTATTCATACAACAGTGAGAAAGAATAGGAAGGACAAACTAATAATTGCACTGTGGATTAGGGACCTCACCTCGACTTTACCTCTGGTGATAGTACTATGATCTAAAAATCTTTTATGGAGGGCCTATATTGCTGTCCTGTGTGACTATGGCCCATTTGTTATTGGAAAGGTCCTTCAAGATCTTATTGCTACTCTACTAGTGGCGGCAAAGAGCACAATTGCCGCTGTTTGGAAGTCAAACTCCAGCTCTTCAATAGACAATTGGTTTGTAAAAATTTGGGATCATTTCATCTCAGAGAAATTACCCAATAAAGCCTTTCAAATTGAGCACTTCCCAAGAGTTACAAACTTTTTAGAAAAATGGCTCCCATTCCTGGAATACCTTGAAATTCACAGATCCCATCCAGGCTTAAAACAGTTTTATATGTATGAATATGTGTAAGAGTCAAAACACATGAGACGAAAAACCTAGATTCAACTCGTGTTCTCTTACCTAAAGGTTTGTCGGGAACTGTAGGCATCCTTGCAGCTTAAAGTTTAGCATTTACAGAGCAGCAGAGAGGGAAGTGCGGGGGTCCTTGCAGCTTAAAGTTTAGCATTTACAGAGCAGCAGGGAGAGACGTGCAGGTGTCCTTGCAGCTTAAAGTTTAGCATTTACAGTGCAGGCGTCCTTGCAGCTTAAAGTTTAGCATTTACAGAGCAGCAGGGAGGGAAGTGCAGGTGTGGGGTGCCTTTCCTCCCACTCTCAAGGTGCATCACAGCATTTTCCCTTCCCCTCACCCGACCTGGCCCTGCAGAGCGACGCCTGGCTGCACCAGGAGACTTTAAGCTGCAAGGACCCCCGCACTTCCCTCTCTGCTGCTCTGTAAATGCTAAACTTTAAGCTGCAAGGACACCTGCACGTCTCTCGCTGCTGCTCTGTAAATGCTAAACTTTAAGCTGCAAGGATGCCTACAGTTCCCGACAAACCTTTAGGTAAGAGAACACGAGTTGAATCTAGATTTTTCGTCTCGTGTGTTTTGACTCTAAGTCTTCTTCACGCTCTTCTTCTGTGGTTTCTTATGTTGTGTAACACATAGCTCACTCTCTTTAAGATATTTACTAAGAAATTGGTATAAGTTATTGCAATTTATTGTACTGTATTTTATCTCAGATTTTTTTGCTTTTGCCATGTTGTAAACTTTATTTTCTGTATTCAAGTTTCAATAAAACCTATTATATATATATATATATATATATATATATATATATATATTTAAAAAGAGGGAGAGTTTGCACCAGAGAACAGGAAGGGGATGCTTAACTTTTTTCCAGTCAGCCACTTTCCTTCTGAATTCCCCCACTGTGGTTTTGATGATGTCCAAGTCCAGTATTTATCTTGCAATCATACAGTTCTAGTCTGTTGCATGTTAAAATTCATTTCATATTTTAAATTCTAATCTGTTGGCCACCTTGAGGGCTGAGGCTACTTCCACACACAATGGAGAATGCGCTTTCAACACATTTTTGCAATTCTTTGCAAGGGGATTTTCCTGTTTCACACAGGGAAATTCTGTCACAAATTATTGTTAAACTACATTCAAGGCGTATTATCCACCGTGTGTGAAAGTAGCCTCAGATGGGTGGAAATGTGACATACAGGTGCATGAAAGAAAAAAAGAATGAAGGGCCAACTGGAAGTCTGTGGTAAGGAAGAACAGCTGGGGAGAAGTTGGGGGGGGGGTTCTATGGGAAGAGTTAAGTATTTCCCCAACCTCTTCTCTATTGTAAAGTGTTAGGTAATTCTGTGGTACTTGATTATTTCTTAATATCTCCACCTTTGCTATGCTCTGGATTAACTGAAGTGTCTCTGATTAACATTAGATATGGGCACGAATCGAAATAATCAAATTTCATGATGATTCGGACTGCTTCGTGTTTCACAAAACATGTTTCATGGTGCCATGGTTTTCATGAAATTAATGACTTTTTGGCCCGATTTGTTTGATTTGTGATGCCAGACAGGCTGGCACTGAACCATTGATTCCCTTATTTTTTCTTTGCTTGCCTTTGTTTCTTCTTAATTCTTTCTCTGCTCTTTTGAGGGCTCACACTCTTGTTGTTTCCCTTGGTTTTATTTCGTGCATCTCTCCCACCTGGGCAGATGTCTGTGTGGTGATTTTGGGGCCCTCCTCCCAAGCCCAGTCTCAGAGCCACTGCCTGGCTCTGGGGCCCAGTTTTGTAGGTTCCAGTCAACTTTTTAAGTCTTGGACAAACTGGGAGGATGGGTGGAAGAGAGCCTGCCGAAGTCTCCATGCGAGTTTGGCATCTCTGGGTATGAAGGGGGCCATTGAAGTGCCCCGGGTTCTGACGAATCACGAAACTAACTAATCATATCATGAAACAGGACAGTTTCATGGAAGTTTGTTTCATGATTCATAGAACGTGATGAAACGTGAAACCCTCATTTTGATTTTTCCCATTTCATGCCCATCTCTAATCAGCATACACTCACACATACTGTGTGTGTATCATTTCATTATACTTGGTTCTTCCTGCGCTTGGTCAGTAAAATCTGAAGGCCAAGTTAAATAAGTTAAATAAAGCAAACATAAGAAGCCTTTTTTTCTTGAAAAAAGATTTGGATGTTTTCTTTCCTGCCTCTCTATTTCAGCCTTGTGTATATCCTTTCCCAGACATTTCTAGATATTACTGGAAATGCAATAGTTAGTTTATGGTATTTGATCCAAAGCAGAAATGAACATAACCTGTCAATCCTGTTTCTTTCCTGAGAACTCAACCCAGGACTCAACTTTTATTTTTGAACCAATTTCTTTCCCCCTATGCCATCCCCCCTCCTGAAAAGAACACCTTTTTTATGGGGGGGGGGTTGTAGGGGGATGTCACTTTCATATATAAGGTTTGATATATAATTGGCATAAAATGGCATAAAATGTGATGTATGTCTAAATGTCTCATACATCACATAAAAGTGGCATAGAAACTGAAAATAATCCTCAAGAGCAGCAATGAAATTGTGATGAATAGAAACTAGTGACAACAGATGAAATCAAAGAAAAACAAAAATGGCAGGTTGGATCAACCCTACCATCTGGAAGTGGAGAAAATTGGCAGAAGTAGATATTTCCTGCTTTCCTCTCCCCACAGTACCTCCTTGTATGCCCCCAAAAGCCTCTGCTAAAGTTTGAGAAACTCTCCTGAACAAAATGTCATGCAGCTTAACAAGCTGCTGAATTGAAGAGAGGGAACTGGGCAGAATTGTCCCCTCATTCTTGAAAACTGGGCTAGGCTGAGCCCTTGACTGTGCTGAAATATAGCTGAAGTACTTCTCAGCCAGATGGCACTAGGTTTTTGAGTTTAGATTTAGGCTGTCTGAATGAGATATGGGCTGTCTGAGGGCCAGGCTACAAGTGGCGAATGACACTTGAACAGCAAGTGAACAGACTCACATTTATTCCTCCCTATTCACCTGCGCTACGTGATTGAGTGGAGGGCAAGTGGAGCACAAGTGAACAGGGAGGAATACATGTGAGTCTGTTCCCTTGCTGTTCAAATGTCATTCGCCGCTTGTAGTTTGGCCCTGAGTCTCAAGAAAATCGTATGTAAGGAGATACTGAAAGTCCATGGTTTGGGGAAAAAGCTGTGGCAGCTGAGGAGACCTGAACTGTATTGTACAGGGAGTAGCAGTTAACATTTCCAGTTTCTTTGATGTCAGTTGGTTACCTGGACATGCTATTTGACTCATTAACAGGGAGGAGAAGAATTTATTTGGAAAAGAGCGGTTGAATTTCAGCCTTAAAGTATAGGTCATCATACACTTTCTCTGGCCCCCACATTATCCCTTTCTGATTGTGGTTCTATTTCCCCTCTCCTCACTACTGGCTGTTCTATGTCCTTCCCTTACAGGTCTAGTTTTCCACACATCTGCTTCAGTTGTTCTTTCCCCTTCTCTTGCCTGTATCCTCCCCCCCCAGCCGCTTTTGCCCCCCTATCATTTTGAGGGTTTTAACTCCATTTTTTTTGACTAATTACAATGCCTCCATGTTTGCTGAACCATAAAATGTAGCTGGGGCTGGGCCCATTTGTAAGATTTTTAATCTATACAGTAGCTAGTACTTGATTATTAGATATGAGGACATGAATCAACCTTAAAATTGTTGGAGAAGCCAGCATGTCTAAACCAGGAAAGTACCTAGCCTGGCAACTGAAGAAGAAAAAAGAGAAGAAAATCATTAGTAGGATAATGGAGGAAGGAAAGGAACTGAAAGATCGTCAAACAATTAAGTGTGCCTTCTACAAATATTATGCGAAATTATTCCAGAGGAAGGCAGTAAATTTGGAAGAAATAGACTGATATTTGCAAAAAACAGATCTACCAAAGATAACAGAAGAAATGAAGCGAGACTGAATACTCCAGTAACAGAGGAAGAAATCGTACAAGCAGTAGAAGCAGCAAAGATTGGAAAAGCACCAGGACCGGATGGGATCACTGCTAAATTTTACAACGTAATGAAGGAAGACCTTCTACTGATATTAAAAAGTATAATGAATGACACACTTCAAGGAAAAGGACTTCCAGATACATGGAATGAAGCGAGTATTGCTTTGATCCCAAAAGAATTACAAGATTTGACAGATGTGAAAAATTACAGACCAATTTCACTTATAAACAATGACTATAAAATAATGGCAAGAATATTAGCAGAAAGGCTTAAAATATGGCTAATGGACTTTATAGGAGAAGACCAGGCTGGATTCCTACCAAACAGACAACCAAAGGACAACTTGAGAGTGGTTATAAATGCCATGGAATATTTTGATAAGCGACCAGACAAAGAAGTTGGCTTTTTCTTTGCAGATGCAGAGAAGGCCTTTGACAACTTGAACTGGGACTTTATGTTCACAGCAATGGAAAAGATGGACCTAGGTAAAGAATTTATAGAAGCAGTAAAAACAATATATAAGGAACAAAGAGCGACAATCTGTGTCAATGACGACCTGACAGAGATGTTTGAAATAAGAAAAGATACAAGACAAGGATGTCCACTATCACCGTTGTTATTTGTGATGGTCTTAGAAATATTAAGGCAGATCAGAGAAGATGATGACATAAGTGGAATAAAAATAAAGGGATCTTCCTATAAGTTAAGAGCATTTGCAGACGATGTGATGTTTATAGTAGAAGATCCACTACAAACTCTGCCAAGACTACTGGGAAAAATTAAGGAATTTGGAGATTTGGCAGGCTTCTATATAAATAAAAAGAAGTCAAAAGTAATAACTAAGAACATGACCAAGAAGAAACAACAGGAACTAAGTGAAAAAATAAACTGTGTAGTGGTACACAAGACTAAATATTTGGGAATAGAGCTGACAGCTAATAATATTGATTTATTTAAGAATAACTATGAAAAGCTCTGGACACAAATTGAAAGAGATATGATAAAATGGAATAAACTAAACTTGTCGTGGTTAGGTCGGATTGCCACAGTCAAAATGAACGTGTTGCCTAGAATGACGTTCCTAATGCAAACAATACCAATTGTAAAAGACAGAAAACAATTTGAAAAATGGCAGAAGAAGATATCAGAATTTGTGTGGGCAGGAAAGAAACCAAGAGTAAAGATGAAAGTTCTTTGTGATGCTAAGGAAAGAGGTGGAATGCAGTTACCTGATCTTCGACTTTACCATGAAGCGATATGTTTAGTCTGGCTAAAAGAATGGGTGTCTTTAACCAATCACAAACTACTAACTTTGGAAGGTTATAATAAACTATTTGGATGGCATGCATATATGTGGTACGATAAGTATAAAATGGACGCAATGTTTCAGCACCACTATTTGAGAAGAAATTTATTGTTGACTTGGCTAAAGTACAAAAAATTTATAGACCGGAAGATACCACTTTGGATTGTACCAGATGAGGTGATCAACCCAAACTTAGAATATAAAGGAAAAGAATGGCTTACTCTCAAAGACTTAAACAGAAATAACAGATAATGAGTTGAACCTTAAACCAAATGAGGAGTTGCCATTCAAATATGGTTGGTTGCAATATAGACAAATAAAAGGCTTATTTGATTCAGAACAAAGAAAAACAGGCTTTAGAACCAAGAATTCAGAGCTAGAAGAATTACTGTTGGGAGATAATAGTAAAATAATTTCTAAAATGTACAAATTGTTATTGAAGTGGTTAACAGAAGATGAGACAGTCAAGGTGCAAATGGTAAAGTGGGCTATAAATTGTAATAATGAAATAACGATGGAAGCATGGGAACAATTATGGAAAAATACTTTAAAAATATCAACATGTACCAGTATTAGAGAGAATGGATATAAAATGTTATATAGATGGTATTTAACACCAAAAAAATTAGCCATAGCCAACAAACAGCTATCTAATTGCCACACTAGTTGGAATGAAGAGGCAGACACCAAGTTGGATCTAAGGGCCACTTTATTAACTAAATAAACATGCAATAAGAACAGTAACAACAGCGGCAAGCGGCTAAAGCGGTACAGGTCAAGCCACGGGGTCCCAACAGACCACCACCCTGACCTGTCTGGGTGAGCCCCGAAGCCCTGGGTGTGACCCATCCACCAGATGGCTCGGACCCAGCCAGCCAGGCAACGTGGTCACCCCCTCTTAAGCTCCTAATGTCAGGTTCAGAATGCTGTATTGTACTGCTTTGCTTAACCGACTCCATTTTTAATCCTTTCAGTGTTTAAGTGCTCTCTTCACAGGTGCCAAGGTTCCCAGGCAGCTATCTCACAGAAGAGGATAGTTTTGGCTACCGACGTTCCACCAAGAACCGGCCTTGGGAAACTTTCGCTATCCTGACTTCAAAGGGGTTGTTTTGAGAACTATGGGGGGAGGCTGGGCCTACTGTGATCTGTTACTTTGTACCTCATGCTTTGCTCTTCATTGGTAACAATGCACATGTACCATCCTGAATATTGCATTCAGGTTAGTGGACTATAATGGACTATTTTTTCAGCAAAAGCCTTTTGGAAACAATGGACTGTTGTCTGATTGCAGGAGGTAGTCTGGAGTAAGGACATTATCTAGCCACAGTTCTGACACCTAACACCTCAGCCGTATAGCAGTGAGGGAAGGACTTGCAAGCTGGGGTTTCCAAAGGCAGCCTGCCTTGCCTCTGGCAGCCGTCAAAGCAGTACCAGTTCCTCAGGCAGGCCCCTCTTCCCACTAAAGGGGGAAGCGCCAAGGGTGCTCACCAGCCCGCACCCTATCTAACCCCAAGCCTGCCATGACCAACTTAACTAGCACCACCCTAAGCCAATACCTCAATCCCTAGCATCGGTGCAAGGTAGGCGAACCCCCCCCCAAGCCAACTTGCCAATCAGGAAAGGGGAGGAAAAAAATCCTACCTGGCTCTGACAACAGCAGCTGGCTAATCCTGCACCAATACCGGGAGAGGAGGGTGGGCCGAGAAACAAAAGCGACGGCGGCTGGGCTGGGGCAGCACGGCCTCAACGGCTCCTGTTCTGCCCCGCCCAGCCAGCCTAACATGGAAGGAGGGCAGAGTTGGTGCAGCCTCCCTCCTTCCAGTGCGGCAATGGATGGCACCCAGCTTAGAGCATTGCTGCCTGCCGGGTAAGTGCCGCATAAGTGTTGGAAATGTAAGGAGCATGAAGGTTCTCTATTTCATATGTGGTGGACTTGTTGTAAGGCTAGAGACTTTTGGACCAAAATATGTACTGAGATGTCTTTGATACTTCGTTATAATGTTGCCAAAAATCCAGAAATGTTGTTATTATCATTGCATTTGGAAGATGTTAATAGAAATGATAAGATATTGATATATTATATGATATCAGCAGCTAGAATAATATATGTTCGGTATTGGAAGAGAGAAGAAATACCTGAAATTGAAGAATGGACAAGGAAATTGTTGTACATGGCTGAAATGGATAAACTAACAAGAAATTTGAAGGCACAAGATCCAGAAGTATTCTTGGAAGATTGGAAAAAGTTGAAAAAATATATGGAAAAGAAATGGGACGTTAAGGGACAATTGTGGTCTTTTGAGGGGTTCTAAAGAAATTAATTAAAATAAGATATAATTAAGATCTTTACTAATAATAAGAAAAGAACAACTTTAGCATAGAAATAAGGTATCATTAATAACGGGGGGTTGGAGTGCTGTTGGAAGTCATTATCGAAAAGGGGGGAGGGGAGGGGTGGGGAAATATACACAGGGGAATTGAAATGGAATGTATTTGTATTTGAAATTGATTATATATTGACCCATCCAATAAAAATCTATTGTAAAAAAAAAAAGAGAGAAGCCAGCATGTCAACAGTTTGATGCACATACTAATATAGGGTGCATTTAGTTAATTTTAACTCTAGACGGAGCTGTAATTTTTGCTTTCTATTGCCCAGAACTTGTTGAATGCTTCTCTTCTTTCCCCCTTCCTCACATTGATTCTTTTTTTCCATGTCAAAAAAATACATCCCAAAGGTCTCTCTGCTGGTGGAAGGCATGCAGTTAGCTAATGCTTTGTGCAGTCCTGTTGTTGCAGCAAAACTTTACAGAATGCATGTGTGGGACTGATTTGTTTTCCCAGTTCTGCTAAGGATAACTGAGTTACAGGAAATACTATATAAATATTGAGTGCTGTTATACAGTGTTCATTATGAATATTTTACCCAAATATAAGGAAAGCATAAGATATTACAATATTGGTAGTCTGACTAGCTAGTCTAATATATTACATAAGATTATAATCCTGCCATAAATTTTATATACATGATTTTCATTGGCTACTGAAATGTACATATATTAGCCTATTCACATCACATTTTTTTCAATGGTATTTAAATATCTTTATGGCCTTAGATAACTAACAATGCAATCCTAAAAAGAGTTCCTCCAGTCTAAGCAAACTGAAATCAATGCTTTTTAAGATTGCACTATAATTTGATGATCAGTGCCCTCAAGCCCTAGTTGACTTATGGTGACTCCGGGCAGGGTTTTCATGGCAAGAGACTAACATAGATGGTTTGCCATTGCCTGCCTCTGCAGCCCTGGTCTTCATTGGAGGTCTCCCATCCAATTACTAACCAAGGCCAACACTTCTTAGCTTCTGAGGGCCAAGCTACAAGTGATGAATGACACTTGAAAGACAAGTGGATTGAGTGGAGAGCAAGTGGAGGACAAGTGAACAGGGAGGAATACACTTGCCATTCAAGAGTCATTCATCACTTGTAGTTTGGCCCTGAGATCTGATGAGATCAGGTTCACCTGTTTACTGCACTGAATATTAATCTATTTTTTTAAAGTTATTTGACCTTTAAATAGATTTATAGCTTGGGTAAAATTTGTTAGTGATCCTATTCGGTTTGGCTGTCTACTATTATTAGACATATCGAATAAGTTGCAGTATTGTAGGTAATGAGAGTCTTTGTATGAAAATTGATACTATGAACAACACAATGAAGAGAATGGTTCCTGAGTATTACATTTGCCAGTGCTTTGGAAATGTAATTTTAAAAACAACAGATTTCTCAGAAGACTCCTACAATTAATTAACAAACACTAGACATATACAAAATATTATTCACATACAAAGTTAAGGTGTGCAGTAAAACAAGGAAAGTTATGTTACAAAGGGTGTCATGGTCCCAACATTTGGGTCTGCTTTCCCTAGGGAGCTGAGATTAGACTCCAAGGTGCCGTTCCAACAGCACAGTGACAGTTCCAGTGGCTGAATGACTCATATCGGCTGAGAAGCAGTGGAGGTTATTTTTATCGATTTTCCGCTCACACTGCGGACTCCTTCCCCTCAATTCCTGAGAGTAAAATCCCAGTAGCAGCAGGGGTCAGTGATCCACCAGCTTCACTTTACTTGTGGATAGACGTGGGCACGAATGGGAAAAAAAACCCGAATACCCTGTTCGTCGTTCATTGCCATCCACGAACAATGAACATGGATGAACATGAACTGTTCCCGGACATGTTAGTTGTTTGTTGTTCATGGGGGCCAGAACCACTCCCACCCCCAACCACCCCTTAGCCCCCCTCCCCTCAAACTCACTTACCTGGCCCTTTAAAAAGATTCCTTTAAGACAGTTTAAAGGGCCCTGTCCTCACAAAAACAGCAGTGTCTGCTGGCAGCTAGGTTGAGGGGTTACAAAAGTAACATTCCCAATGTCCACTACCCACCAAATTTGCAGGGGGCATAGTCCTCACTGTCCTCTGAAGACCCCCCCCCAAGTTTCAGAGAGATTGCACCCTGGGAAAGGCATGATCCACCAGTCTCCCTGTTGTCTGTCATTTTCTCTTCACAGTGACAAAAATGGGACTCTCTGCTGGAAGTACTTTGAAGGGTTAAAGCCAGAAGGAAAGCCAGAAGGAGTTCAGACAGAGTTCAGTCCCTTCCTGCCTCCAGTTGCCAAGGGGATTGATGCAGGTGCCAGACTGTCTGGCTTGATGAACGGCTGCCGAAGGCAACGAACAAAGGCTTACAACGACCACCTGTTCATTTAGGTTGGGGCCTCACAAACACCTTGTTCGAGAACAACAGATTAGGCTGTTTGTGAGTTTTTTCTGTTCGTAATGCTGTTCGTGCCCATGTCTACTTGAGGAGCTTTGGATTGAAACCCTCAGCTTATGCCAGGCTTCCACTCCACCACCACCCCTGCTATCAGCACAAGGTCTTTTTGTTTAGGGGGACATTTACTGAATATGGGATTTACTTTCATTTTCAGATTGCTGTTTATGAAAGCTGTACTTACCCCATTTCAGATGGTATTTTTCTGATTTGAGGATCAAATTCTCTTGTTCATTTTATGAATATGATTTTGTGTTTGTTTACATTCTCTGTAAACTGCCTTGAGCCCTACTGAAGAATGCAGCATATAAATCAAACCATATTCATATGTTAATAGTCGTGTGATTGCAGTACTTATTAATAGACAGAAATTGACCCAAATAGATTGGATAGTCATTTGCAAGATTTAGCCATTTTTATCAGATGTCCTGGTTTGAACAGGGTGAAACTCTTGATCTTCATTGGATGCTGTTGCTTTTTTTTTTTAAGCTCCCAAATAATGTGCTAGATGGATTAAGTTGGCACGTTCTTGTGAAATGCCTCTGAATGTTCATTCACTTCATAGCACAAGCTTAACTGACACACTTCATAGAACCCATAAGCCAGGAGGGGGAAAAGATGGAATCTCTGGCAAACAGATCTGTGTAGCTATAGTTTAATCTGCTCGTTCGGTGGCATTTACTTGCTGCTTTCTTGCCTGAAGGGCAAACACCATCATAATGAAGCACACACGGACAAATGGCTTTTCCGGGCTGTGATTAATTTTCACAAGCTGACTTTAATCACTGGTTAATTAATAGGAGATTTGTTGACTTACCAAAAAAGCATAGTCATTATAAGCGGTATTATATCGATTTGTTTTTATCCCCCCTGTAAATTCAATGTTGTCACAGAGTTTAATTGAGGAAGTAACCCAGTTGTCAGACGTTCCGGTGCAAACACAATTTTGGTATACTGGATGTGTTTTCATTCTTTGGGTAATTACTTGGTGATTAAAATATATATATATATGGAGTTGGGTTCCCTGGAAAATTTCCACATGTCCTTGTGGAAGTGTTGCAAAAAAGTTTTCTTTCATTTTCATTTACCCGGGGAAATGGCTCTCTACCTTGACTGAGCTGACCTGGCCATATGGATGCATGCCACTCAATGTTAAGACTAGAGATGGGCATGAACAGCAATACAAACAAAAAAAAGCCACGAACAGCCCAATCTGCTGTTCATGAACAAGCTGTTCATGAGGCCCCATTCTAAACGAACAAGTGGTTGTTGCAAGCCTCGTTTGTTGCTGTTCATCAAGCCAGGCAGTCTGGCAGCTGCAATCAATTCCCTGGGCAGCTTAGGCAGGGATTGTCTGAAGTCTGTCTGAACTCCTGCTGTTGCCCTGAAAACCCCAATTTAAGCCCAATTTAGCTTGATAGGCAGGTCTTTTTTTCAAGGGTGGAGCTCCAAATTTGTTACAAGGGAGCAAAGAGCAGGGTGCATTGATAGAGTGCATTGGAGCATGAATTTTCTTTGTGTGTAGTGGGATAGGGATCTACCCCTTCAGGTTCTAGGGCTGCTGCCAGGCTTTGGGCCAAGCTATTATTTATTATTGGTACATTTCCTGCTGCCTGCTCAGGTAAGGTTTCTGGAGTGGTGTGGTAGGGATCTACCTCTTCAAGCTCCAGGGCTGCTGCCAGTCTCTGGGGCCAAGCTATTATTTATTATTGGTACCTTTCCTGGTGCCTGCTCAGGTCAGGTTTCGGGGAGTGATGCAGTAGGGATCTTGACTTGGATGATGGCTGGAGGAGACCCTGCTGGCCCCCACAAACATCCAACTACAAACAAGTTCGTGAACAGGTCATGCTCGTGTTTGTGAGTCCCTGTTCATGGATGGCAATGAACAACGTATATCATGTTCGGGTTTTTTTCTGTTCGTGCCCATCTCTAGTTAAGACTAGACTATTGTAATATGCTATACATGGTCTACCTTTAAAGGCAACTCTGAAACCCCATCTGAACAGAATACTGCAGCTTGGTTGCTGTCAAGTGCTAGGTGCAGTAAGCCTATCACACCTATTCTGCAACCACTCCATTGCTTACTGATCAGTTGCCAGATTTGATTCAAGGCACTGGTCATCATCTTCAAAGACCCTGGTGGCCTTGAACCCACATACCTGCAAGACCACCTTAACTACTATGCTCTGCTGCATGAGTTTCACTCATCTAAGAACAACTTTCCGAAGGTGCCTGCTGAAAATGGGTGACATCTGCAATGGTCATACAGGTGCATTCTCTGTTGTGGCTCCCACCTTGTGGAGCAGCCTGCTTCAGAAGACACTTCTATCATACAGCAGAATTTGAAAAACAGAAATGTTCAAGGGGCCAGTTTTATAAAGAGATTAGAACTGTAGTATAATGGAAAAGCTCAGGAGGACACTTTTAAAGGGTATAGAAGTCTTTTCTTGCTTGGATGATGATGATGATGATGATGATGATGATGATTTATTGTATGTATCACCTTGCTTTTACTGCATTGCCCTCTAGTAATTCACATTCTGTATTATAGGGTATCTTGCCTTAGACAGACCTTAGTTTGCATTGTTTTTAACTCTGTAATCGTAGTCCTATTGCACTATTGGCTCTTTTTATGCTGTATTTTGCAATCCGTCTTGGGTCTCAGTGAGAAAGTTGAGTTTTAACTAAGTACATTTTTTAAAAATTATTATTTTTAAAATAATAATAATAATAATAATAATAATAATAATAATAATAATAATAATAATAATAAAATTATGCTTGGTGGTACAAGCAGACACCAAGAAACAATGTCTGAAAAGGTTTCAAATGCTAATTACATACAAACTGTCACTTGTGCATTCCATTGCTCCTTAAGCACTTTTTGTTGTTGTTTTTGTTGTTAGAAATTATAATGAAATGCTATGTGGTGCTGCAGACCTTGTGCTATTGTTCATGGAAGAGCAATTCCACCAAGAAAGTTTTTCTTTTAGCTCATTTGTCAACAGATTCAACCCCTGAAGTTGAAGGTAAAATTTAGCCTGTCAAAAATTCCCACCCAGAAATATGAACTTTTCCATTTAAAAATACAATTGCTCACCTGTGTATTGATATGGAAATCTGTTCTATCATTTAAGATGCTTACCACCTCATTCTGATGCATGTTAAATGATAAATCCTCCAGACATAGAGAATACCAGATCTGTACTCTGTTCCACTGTTATCCCTGTATATTCAGGAGCAGGAGTATATTCTAGCCTTTTTTCATACTGGTTCTCATACCAAATTTTGTCTCAAGGTTGATACATATATGTCAGTTTGTCCATTATTTTTTTCTTGGAGATTTATGTGTCTATCTTCAGGGACTTCCCATCCGTGTTGGACAATTTTACCATGAAAAAACAACGTTTAATCTCATCACCACCTCATTGTGCTCAATAAGGTTGCCAACCTCCAGGCAGGGCCTGAAGTTCTTCTGCAATAACAATTGATTGCCAGAAAGCCAGTTTGATGTAGTGTTTAAGAAAAGCAGGACTCTAATCTGGGGAACTGTGTTTCATTCCCCACTCCTCCACTTGAAGCCAGCTGGGTGACTTTGGGCCAAGCTACAAGTGACAAATGACACTTGAACGGCAAGTGTATTTCTCCCTGTTCACTTGCCCTCCACTCAATCCACTTGCTAGGCAAGTGTCTTTCGTCATGTGTAGCTTGGCCCTTTGAGTCAGTCACAGCTCTCTTAGAGCTCTCTCAGCCCCACCCACTTTACAGGTGATTGTCATGAGGATAATAACAACACACTTTGTAAACCACTCTGAGTGGGCATTAGGTTTTCCTGAAGGGCTGTATCTATCACCGTTGCCATTATCATTAAGATCAGTTCCCCTGGACAAAATGTCAGCGTTAGAGGGCAGACTCTATGGCATTACATCCTCACTGAGGGCCAAGCTACAAGTGACAAATGACACTTGAACGGCAAGTGGATTGAGTGGAGGGCAAGTGGAGGGCAAGTGAACAGAGAAGAATACACTTGCCATTCAAGTGTCATTTGTCACTTGTAGCTTGGCCCTCAGACAGAACCTCTTCCAAACAAATCAGACATTCACTGGGAGATAGATGAGTAGAAATACATGTTGCAGATTACCTGTGAATGCTCAAGTGCAGGATTTTATGCGTGATTCTCAACTCATGTGCAGGCTGTTCTTGCTCGGTGCAAGTGAACGCCACTTTCATGGGAACTCTCTTTTGTGTGATCGCATCTGCAAATGATTCCAGAGGGCAAACCTCCAATTCAGCTCTGTTTTCGCTACAAGAGCAAGTATTGTAGGCTCCTCTGACTTGCCAATTTGCATTTCTTTAAGGTGTGAGAAAGATCTGCATTTCAATGAATGGATGTGGGGAAAACTGGGATTCTTTTAGCATTTAAGGAAAACTGATGTAGAACACATCAATGTATTCATGGGGAGCAAACTGAAGTGTGACTGTGCAAGTGAGGGCATGGAAAGTTGGAGGGGGGATACATGAAATAAGGTTCACTTGAGCATCCCTAGGCACTGTGTAATGTGTTTTTCCACCCTATGTCTGGAGTGACAAGCAATTTTTTTAAAAAAAATATTCTCATTTCCTGTGGGCTGAGAACTGAGCTTTCAAAAATTGCTTGGTACTCCAGACATTGAATTTTCAGAATGATTTGGTTTGAACCTTAGATCCTCTAAATGGAGTTTCCAGAGGTTGACACTGTGACCTTCAGCAAGCCAAGCATGCCATAAGCCACAGCTCTTCTCCAGCCAGCGATATCTTTGAGTCAAACATCCTCTTCCCTAAGATCCCAACGTTAGCTTCTCTGCAGTCTGATTTTAACATAGGTGCTCTCTCTTGGTATTTTCTTCCCTGCATTCGCGGCTGGAAAATTATTTTCAAAATGTCACTTCTCTGGTCTTGTAATTTTTCACAGCCATCTTTCTCAGATGCCTGGTGTGTAAGCTTGTGGTTAAGTATCTATCAAATAGAGTTGTTTAGATTATAAATTTGCACAGCGAAAATCCGGCTGCTTTGGAACACATTCAACTTTTCATCGCCATTCTCCTGAAATGCCAGCAAAGAAGAAAAATGTTCACACAATGTCATTATACCTGTGCTCACCTGGCACAAAGACCTTTTCCCTACCAATAGCAGCAGGGGGAGGCTGAGAATGCAATTTAGTGCATACACTTGAATAGACTTTAGAGAGAGAGCATAATGCTTCCATTGGATGTCATGCACAATTCCATTACGTAATTAAGCATCAATTAAAATGTCATTAAAATAATGTTATCCTGTTGTCTTAACACTGATGTGAACTTGGCACTGCATCTGCTTAACACTATCAGCTGATAATCCTATAGACCCAGTGTCATTAAGGTTAATGTGCAACATGTTTTTATCATTTAAACCATGGTTTAGTTGGCTGAAACATATGTTGGAAAAGGAAACCTGATTACAAAGATGATCATGAGAGCACAAAGGAATTATGAAACAAGGCACTGGGAAAATGGACTAACTGGCTCGAAGCTGAAAAGATTAAAGGCTGACATTTAATTAGGTATGGTGCTTTCCAATACCCTTAAACAGCTAACATACAGCATGCTTCCACAAGGCCAAAATAATCATTTCAGCGACCAACAGAGGACCTAGACAGACAATTAATATTATAAGAGCAGCCATCACAGCGTTTCAGATTTGCTTCTCTCTTTTACAATTTTGATCTTAGGATTCTTTGAGGGTTTTCTTTTTTTGCTATGTTCTGTTTCCTCACACCAAAGAATTCCAGCAAACCATATGCATTATTTAATATTATCAATAAATCATCAGTATAAAATTGATTTGTTTGAAATGAGGTGCTGGAGGAGAGTTTTATGGCTATCGTGGGCCACCCAAAAGACAAATAAGTGGGTTCTAGATCAAATCAAGCCTCAATTCTCCCTTGAACCTAAAATGACAAAACTTTGGTCACATCATGGGAAGATTCAAGGAACCCTAGGAATGGTGAAGGCAGTAGGTAAAGAGGAAGATCCAACATAAAATGGATTGACTCAATAAAGGAAGCCACATCCTTCAGTTCACAAAACCTGAACAGGGCTGTCAAAATTATAGGACAATTTGGAGGTTGTTAATTCATAAGGTCACCTAATTCATAAGCCACTTGATAACCATTCACACACATACTCATACACACACACACTGTATTTGTGGCATACCTTTTATTTATAAAAAAACATATAGATTCCAAACAAGAAACTATATATATGCAAAACAATACTAATTGATCTACATAACCAACAGGGAAAAATAAAGAACTGAAACCATTATAGTGGTTTAAAAAAATAAATCCATTCCTACCATTAACCAGATGAAAGTACTTGTAGAAAGAAAGATCAGATTTCACAGTATTCCTGTATGTGGTCATAGCTCTGAAATCAAGATATTTTAACAGAGGACTGGAAGACAAAATGCATCTTAATGGATGTCAGGGGATAAAGCTCTCCTGGACCGTTTTATACAGGAGCTGAAAGAACTGCATATTCTCTTACATATCACCTGCATGTTGAAAACTAACATGTCAAGGAGAAGCCTTCTAACCTTAAGAAGGTTAGAATGGTATCTGAAGAAGTGAGTTGTGGCTCACGAAAGCTCATACCCAGGGCCGGCTCTAGCGTCGCCGGCACCTGAGGCAGCTTAAGGGCTGCCTCTGTGCACGCACACATGCACGTGTGCGCGCTCCGGACTGTGTGATGACATCACTGTGTGTGACATCATCACACAGGGGCTGGGTGTGTGCATGAGGGTCCTTCCAGAACTCCCATTCAGTTGCTTTGCTGGCCAGGTGCAGCTGGCCACCCTGGCCCCTGGCTGCACTTGGCCCGCAGAGCAGCTGAATGGGAGGCTGCCCGCTCAACTGCCACCGCCAGCTTTCACTCCTGGATGATGGCGGCAGCGGCAGCTCTGTGGCATGTGCCCCTGCCCCAGGAACGGCACCCCTTTGGCGCCTTAATGCCCTGAGACGGCTGCCGGACCTGCCTCAATGGGCGGGCCGGCCCTGCTCATACCCTACCACAAATTTTTGTTATTCTTGTAGTGCTACTGGACTCTTGCTCTTTTCTAACCTTTTTTCTGATTTGCTCATACTCAGTGGGACTTCTTAAAAATTTAAACTTGTAGTTCCCCCACTTCCACTCTGAAGTAGTTTAGACTAAGAAAGGCTATAGCATCTGATATTTTTGTTTATTTCAGCTATAAGGCTACGTATACACAGAGTTCTTTACAGTAGATAAGACAGCTGCTGTTATTAATTTACCTTCAGAGGTGATGCGAATGGCAACCAGAGACATGATTTTTTTTTTCCAGCAGTGGCATCTTGCCTATAAAATCTCTTCTTGTTGAGACTCACCTAGTGCATACTGCCCTGCTTTTCTTTTTCACCCAGGCTTTTAATGAAGAGGGTTGCTCTTTTAACATCCTTTTTACAGTCTGCTTTTAGCCTGAGAAGTATTTATTAGACTAGTTTTACGCTCTCAATATTTCAATGTTTGGCTGGGTTTTTGATGCTAGCTTTTCATTGTTAACAACCGTTACTGTGTTTTGTCTATTACGTTTCATTTTGTAAGCTGTTTCTCTGGTGAGGCGGCAAAGAAAATTTATAAATAAATAGGGTGTAAGTACATGACTGAGATTCTCACTACATGAGACCGCTTACATGAGGATGCTCAAGTGAAGGAAGACGAAATGTTAGTCGGGAAATGTAGGAGTTTAAGAGACGGAGCTGGAATCATAGTAAGGTGACTGTTGCTTATCATAACTTTTATTTCCTTATCTTCTGTTGAAGAGCTATGTGTGCCTTCCTTCAGAAGCTAGTCTACTCAGGTTTTCCTCTCAGGTTCAAAGGCAGTATTCTTGTGCTAATAGTTGTGTTTTATTAAAAAGATTAAGCGAGTGTTCAAGCAGAGAGATAGTGAAAACAATCAAAGCTTACAACATCCCTTCAGCTGCTGGGAACCGTAACAACAACATTTGATTGTTCTTCTGGACAACTTAATGCCCACTCAGAGCAGTTTACGAAGTATGCCATTATTATCCCCACAACAAAACACCCTGTGAAGTGAGTGGGGCTGAGAGAGCTCCAGAGAACTATGACTAGCCCAAGGTCACCCAGCTGGCTTCAAGTGGAGGAGTGGGGAATAAAACCCGGCTCTCCAGATTAGAGTCCCGTACTGTTAACCACTACACCAAACCATTAATCTACAGTGGACAACTCCCTGGGCCACAGTGTTCAGGGGCACATGAGCAGTTCTATGTTCAACCAGAGAAGGCCAGAAAGCTAAAAGCAGGTATCTCTATAGGCTACTCTGCCCACAAAAGAGCAACAAATTAAGCAAGGAGTCAGTCCTGCACCTGTTTGCTAGAGAAGATTGACACAGAGTTAGTGTTTCCAGTATTCCTTTGCAAAACTGTCCACTGACAGCATTGTCTCACGTGCAGCATTATCTCTGCCTAGCTAGGAATTTGCCTGGCTTCACTACAACCAGACCATAGCTCGTGTGTGTCCATGAGACAAGACATATGCAATCATGGAACCTG
The DNA here is from genome assembly GCF_028583425.1 of Eublepharis macularius. NCBI lineage: Eukaryota > Metazoa > Chordata > Lepidosauria > Squamata > Eublepharidae > Eublepharis > Eublepharis macularius. Next base: position 88,751,055 of record NC_072798.1, read on the forward strand.
TGAATAATTCACTATACCACCTTGTTTTGGACAATAGTTTTCTGTGTCTGCCCCCCAATACAATGTGGAAGAGGTGGAAGACTAAAGGATGCTAATGAACTGAACACTGCCACAAATTCTACTACTTTGTACAAAATGCAGATTTAAAAAAAATGAAATGGAGGGTTATTGATGTATCAGCTCATTGCAATGCATTTCTGCCTGGAAAACAGTCAATTCGGAAATCCAAAATCCACAGAAAAATATCAAAGAGAAGAATTTTGTAGGCCCCTTTTATTTTAGGAGGAGATCATAATTTACTTTGTAAACCATTCTGAGTGGGTGTTAAGTTGTCCTGAAGGGTGATATATAAATCAAATGTTGCTGTTGTTGTTGTTAACCTTGTCACAGGCCTTAATTGATGCTAAACTAGAGATGAGATCTAGCCATTGTGTATACCGATGCATCAAATGATAGTAAGCTCAAGGCCAACTCCTTTCTTTCACTTTATTTGGCAAAAAGGAAGTCTTCTGGTAAATACAGTATAAGAGCATTATCACTCATACTCCAATACAACTGAATGACATGAGCAAGCCATTATTAAATGGTATTTAGCAGTGCAACCCTCAACAGTTATACCCATCTAAGCCTATCGATTTCAGTAGACTTCAAAAGATATCTCTCTGCTTAGGATTGCAAGTGTAAACCAGACACTCTACTTCTTAAAATGTATCTCTGGCATTGTCTAGCATTAAAAAAGTGCATAGATTCTTTATAGGTCCACAGGACTCCTTTATACCTAAGATAAGAACCTGATATTCACTGAAGTAGAATGCACGCACTGATAAAATCACGTCTTTATTTTTGTGAGCTATCAGAAACAACGGATATCAAATAAAGAGTTTGAATATTTAAATGCACACACACACAGACACCCAGCATGCAATTTTAAAACTGTCATTTTCGTTGTACGTGTTACAGAAAGACATCCCGAAAAACAGCCTACTGTCGTAGATTCGGGAAAAATAAATTCATTCCAGATCATCTCCAACAGCTATTATCAATCAAAATACCTATTTGGTAGTCTAAAAGATAAGCTTCTAGGTATATTTGAGTTTTCTCCATTAGTAATAAAATCATTTCAGGTTTAATGTATTTTTGAATCCCTTCCCATTCTCAGATCCAGATCTAATGTGGAAAAACGGCTTGTAGGCTTTCAGATAATCCATCTCTGAAAAGATCAGACAAATTTTCATTTTATTTAGATGACACAATGTGAAACTAAGCTATTTGCTATAAGCCTTATTGAGTGAAGAGTTAATCTTGAGTGATGACAATTGAAGCTTCAATTCTTATCCAAGAAGGCCCCATTCTGCTGTTTTAAATCTCCAGAGCACCTTACAAGAAGAACTGAGTATTTTGTTGTACCGCACAGACCCTAACTGAGTACTGGACAGGCAGGAATAATACGGTCCTCGCAGCCAGCAGAAGGAGCCGCTATGCCTGGGGGCCACCCTTTGCCTCCCTGGAGGAGGAGGAGGCAGCTGTGTTTCCCAGCCATCCAGGAATTGTGCTGAGGGAGCGGATTCAGAGGATTTATAAGTCCGATCCACCCCCTCGGTGTCTCAGTTGTACCTCGTGCTTGGTCCACCCACCTGCCCTGCAGCAATGTACGTTTAGCTGGTCAGTGATTGACAGGGCCAGGTAGGAATTTTTTCTCCTTTTCCCACAGTTGGCAAAAAGGTTGGAAATGTTTTTTGCCTACCTTGCACTGTTTGCATGGGTTGCAGTAATTGTCTTGTGGTGGAGCTGCGATTAACTCACCTACTGGAAGGTTAGAAGATGGGGAAAGTGAGAGGGCCAATGAGCACCCTTGGCATATCTCCATTGGTGGGGAATTGGGGTCTATCAGGAGCAGCTGGCAGCTTCATGGCCCAGTTGTGAGGACAGGCTGCTTGGTGGGGAACCCCTGGACAAGCTGGTCCTCCGCCAGGCTTCACGGCTTCGGCAGTTGGAGCATTAAGGGGGGAACCACTTTGCCTGGTCAGCTGGGTCCCACCCATGCACATGGATGGCTCACTCGGTACAGCAGGGCTTGCCCAAACATGTTCAGGCAGAGGTTCAGGGGTGACTCTGTAGTTAGGCCCTTGCCGAGTTGACAGTTAACGTTGTTGTGATTTTAATAAAGCTGTCCTTTAGTTTCCATGCCTTGCATCTGTCTCTTTATTCCAACTTGGGAGGGCAATGGCAAGCCATCAACAGAGAAAGAGGAGAGGCATTTCAGAGATTTAGTTTTGGTGCTCCAAACACATGTAATGGGAGAACGTACTATGCACAATCTTCTTGAAATATGTGGTCACCTTTTTGTGTGATAAGAGTTGTGTGTATATTTTCCCGTTTCAGTACATAAAAATGGAACACTGGAATTTTTTTTGAGCTTCCTGAAGCTCACCATACATGTAAGAAAAAATGTATGTGTTGCCCTAATAATACAAAATAGTGACCATGTGAATTTTGAGGATTACAGATAGCACATGTTCCTGTTATGACTGGTGTGCCAGGATCAAATATCCAAAGAAAACTTGCTTGCCTACCTGAGCTTACTTGGTGAGTTATACCTGTATTTGTTACAGATCCAGAATATTTCTATAATAGAGAATATTTATGTAATTTCTAATGTTTTGAGTAACGAATTAGCTTTGCCTTTGCAAGCAAATCTAAATTAAAACTGCAAATACTAGATATAGATGTTGAGAGACAGTGCTGATTAATGGTTAGGGTGCTGAATAAGGATTTGGGAAGCTCGGATTCAAATCTCTATTTTTCCATGAAGCTTGTTGGCTGTGTGACCTTGGACCAGTCATCTCTCTCTCTCTCTCTCCCTCTCTTAATCTAAGACACATCACAGATTGTGTGGATAAAGTAAGAGCGTGAGAACCATGTACCCCACTTTTTGCTTTTTGGAGGAATGGTGGGGTTACAATGCACTAGAGAGATAAAGAAATAGATTTCTTGGGAGTTACCATTGGGTTGATACCATTGGGGGGATTGTTAGAGTATTGTAGCAACATGTGATGTCATTTCTGGTTAAGTGACTGGAAGAGATGTTACAGCATTGCCATGATGGTACTTCCCCCCATTACTCCCATTGCTACAATGGAAGTCACATAAAAGTTTCCTTATACCTATAGAACAAGAGGAGAGAAGGCTCATATTTGAGCAAAATAGTTCCCTCTAGTATGGGGAATCAGTTGTGGTTTGTTTTTCTGCCTAGTATATTGATGATGGAATCAATTTGTTTCCTAAATATTGATGAAACTTAAAGGTTCTGGAGATGCTCAAATCACCTAAAGCATTTGAGATGGTGTTTGAAGATATTTTGCACTTGCTTCCATTTCCAACAGCCTTTTTGCTACCAGCATTCACAAATGGACAGCTGTATAGATATTGGTCTTAGTTATTTGCTTACCTTAAATCTAAGCACACGTGACCATTTTTTTCCAGGATTCACTCTTGTCTTCATCAAATAGCTGCTAAAAAAGCTAAAAATTACACTGTAGCCCACTTTTTGCTGACTTATAGTCCCATAATGTGCTATGTTTATAGAATCTAAAGCACATATGTTGGTGCAGTGTCCATACTGGGATTGTATTATACCAATGGGAAAATCATTGTGGAGCTGTCAGAGTTGCTTTCAGAGAACCCGAGCTTGCTGTTCCCTACCACACATTGATATTGCAAAGAAGACAGTCTCACTGCCAGATGCTGTCATGGCAATTCCCATAGACCTTCACAATTTTGCTGTGAAAAACAATATATGATGGCAGCCTCTGCCACAGAGGTGTAGTCGTATTTTTTTTAGATGTCACCTTCTTTCAATAATTCTTTTTAAATGGGTTTGTTAAATTCTTCAGTGGTATTATATGACATACAGCAATAGCATTTCTAGAATGCAAACTTTCATTATATTGCACTATCTGGCCTTTTAATTTTTTTTAAAAGGAGGAGCTCTTGATAAAGTTCCGTTTCTGTATGTGCAGGCCTGAGCAATTAAAACCTTTAAAATGTGCCATTAGTTTTCTCTATTAACCATGTTGCCTTTTCCAGAAAGGTCTTGTGGAGCAGCATATTATCTTTCTGGTTGTTTTTTAGTAAAGATCATATAGCCAGACTTACAACTGATGGAGCTATGGCTCGGTGTTAGAGTATCTGCTTTGCATTAAGGTGGCCATTCCCTGATATTTCTTGTTAAAAGGATCGGGTAGTAGGACTTTTACCTGGGATTCTGGATAGCCAGAACCAGTCAGATTAGAAAATATTGACCTTGATAGATCAATAGTTTGGCTCAATCTAAGGCATCTTCATGTATTAATTTATTTTGGGTTGGGTTATAGATTAATGATAGAGTACCTGATTTGCATGTGGAAGGTCCCAGATTCAGTTCCCAGCTTCTCCAGTTAAAAAAAGGATCAACTAATAGCTGATATGAAAGACCTTCACCTGAGAGGAGATGCCAATCACAGCAGATAACACTAACCTTGACAGAACAATGGTCTAATAACAACAAAACTGGTGCTTGTATTCCACTCTTCAAGACAGAATAGTGCCTCACTCGGAGCAGTGAACAAACTCATTGTAGCAACAACAACAACAACATTCAATTTATATACCACCCCTCAGGACAAATCAATGCCCACTCAGAGTGGTTTACAAAGCATGTTATTATTATTCTCACAACAATCACCTTGTGAGGTGGGTGGGCTGAGAGAGCTCTGAGAGAGCTGTGAATGACCCAAGGTTTCCCAGCTGGCTTCAAGCAGAGGAGTGGGGACTCAAACCCGATTCTCCAGATTACAGTCCTGCTACTCTTAACCACGACACCAAACTGGCTCTCCCAGTTATCCCCACAAAATAGCTTGGGAGCTGAGGCTGAAAAGAGTGGCTTACCCAAGGCCACCCACTGAGCTCACAGCAGTAGTGGGGTTTGAAACAGCCCAGTGCTGATTCACAACACAACTACTTAACCCCTATGCTTCAGTAGCAAGCAGCTTCATATGTTCTACTCGAGTGTACATGGGCATGAAGACTGAAATAAGAACAGAAGAACGTAAGAAAAGCCATGTTGGATCAGGCCAATGGCCCATCCAGTCCAACACTCCGTGTCACACAGTGGCCAAAAACCAGGTGTCCTCAGGAGGTCTGCCAGTGGGGAAGGGACACTAGAAGCCCTCCCACTGATTGCCCCCCAAACACCAAGAATACAGAGCATCACTGCCCTAGACAGCGAGTTCCATCTATACCTTGTTCCATCTATACCTTGTGGCTAATAGCCACTGATGGACCTCTGCTCCATATGTTTATCCAATCCCTTCTTGAAGCTGTCTATGCTTGAAGCTGCCACCACCTCCTGAGGCAGTGAATTCCATGTATTAATCACCCTTTGGGTGAAGAAGTACTTCCTTTTATCTGTTCTAGCCCGACTGCTCAGCAATTTCATTGAGTGCCCCCGAGTTCTTGTATTGTGAGAAAGGGATAAAAATACTTCTTTCTCTACCTTCTCTATCCCATACATAATCTTGTAAACCTCTATCATGTCACCCCTCAGTTGTCGTAGGATCATAGAAATGTAGGGAAGTACTTTTCCATCCTGTTGGCTTCAGTATCAAGGCAACCCAATACACGATATCCTGGATGCTTTTAGAGAATTATCTTGCACCGAAATGTAGGACAAAACTCCTGTTTTTTTTTAACTAATGTGCTTGCCCAGTATCTCCACAGTACTTCAAACTGGGAAAGCTGTCAGTCAACATATAGCTTAAAAAAATTATGTGATTGTAGGCTACATATGTACATATACTGAATTTGACTATGGTCTATCAAGCTCAGCAGTGACTCCTTTGAATAATAGTGGTTTCTCCAAGGTCTCAAGCATAGAAATGACTTCCCCAACACTTGGTAGTGAAGGTCCTTTACACGGGACCTTCTACATGCAAAATATCTGCTCTACTATTGAGTCTTGCCCCCTCCTGGGTATGAGGTAGCAGAGATGATAAATATTACAGCACTGTCATGGTTAATTCTTTCTGAGAAATGCATATAAAAGGCCTCATGTCTCAACTGGTAGGAAACACAAGAGGGAAGGAAGGGGGTAAGGAATGGAGAAGGAAGATTAAACCAAAGCAAGTCCGAGTGAACAGATGAATTTTTAGTAGCTATTTCAATGAGATAGCAGAAGAGGCCAACAGGGCATCAAATGGAATGGATTTCCAATGATAAACAGCAGTAATGGAAAAGAACAAGCTCGTAGTAAAAAATGCCTACCAGACTCCAGCATATTGTTATTTCAAAAATAAGAATGGACAGAGGTGTCAACAAGAGAGCGTCATCATTTCGAAGACTGTCTGGGAGCACCCTCTTCATGAGTCTGACGGCACAGTAAGATCATACAATGAATATAGAAAAAAAATAATTAGTTTCCTGATAGTTTGTCAAAATCCAGGCTTCTGCATTGTCTCAAAAATACAGGAATGCAGTAACCCGGGCCACAGCCATTGGCTGCTATGGCCAAGTGCCTTCCTTTGCCACCCTGGAAAGAGAAGGGGCAGCCTCTCTTTCCTGGGTATCCAGGCATTGTGAGAGAGGGTGGAGTCAGATGCATTATAAGGCAGCTCAACCCCCCTCAGTGCTCTCAGTCTGCGCCTCATGCTCGGCCCACCCACCACACCCTGTAGCCGGGCAGGTTTAGCCAGTTGCCAATTACAGGGCCAGGTAGGAAATTTTTCCACATTCAACAAATTGGCTCACGGTGAGGGGTGGTTTTTTGCCTACCTTGCACTGCAGACAGAGGTTGTGGTAATTGGACTTGGGGGAGCTGGAAATAATTTGGCCACTGGCAGGTTACAATTGGGGAAATGAGAGCGGGCCAGTGAGCACCCTTGGCATCTCCCCATTGGTGGGGAATTGGGGTCTATCAGGAGCAGCTGCGGCCCAGCTATGAGGGCAGACTGCCTGATGGGGCCTCCCGGAGAAGTCCTTCCCTCAGGCTCCACGGCTTGGGGTGTTTGGAGCTTTAAGGGAGGAGCCATGCCTCATGATGGCTCGCACCCGGGGCAGTGGATCTCACCCAGAGAGGTTCAAGGAGGAGGTCCCAGTGCAACCACTGACTTGACCTGTGCCACTAGTTAGGCCCCTTTTGCTGCATTAACTGTTTATGTTGTGGCTTTAATAAAGTGGCCCTTTAGTACCCAAGCCTTGCGTCTGCCTCTTCATTCCATCTAGGGTGGCAAAAGCTTTCCGTTTAAGCTCCAGCTTTGGAGATAACTGCTAGAGGTTATTTTTGTATACACATTTTTTTTTTTTACATTCTGTTTGTCCTGTCCAATGACTCTTGCATTCCCAGTGGCCATTATCTTGACAAGTTTGTCTTGGGAAGTGGAATTTGATGGGGCAGCCCTGCAGGACCGCTAGCTATATGCCAGAGATGTATTGTGCACGTCTGGGTCAGGATTCCAAGTTTAACTGGTTAAAATGCACCAGCATTTCACCGCCTCTGAGATTAGGTAGGAAACAATTGGGAGACCCCAGGGATTTGGATATATTGATAAACCAATACCAATTAGTAAGCATTTAATGTGACAGTATAAAGTCACGTCTTTGGAAACTTAGCCACAGTGGTGTGAGTCTATTTATTTATTTATACCTAGCTCTCCTTCCCAATAGGAACACAAAGCATCTGACAATGTCCTTCTCTCTTCCATTTTATCCTCACAACAACACAATGAGGCAGGTCAAGCTGAGAGAGAGCGATTGGCTTAAGTTCACCCCACAAGTTTCATGGCTGAGTGGGGATTCAAACCTGTGTTTTACAACCCTAACCCGACACCTAAACCTTGACATCATGTTGGCTGTCATGCTGAGCATTGCAACATGTGCTGAACATGTGCTGAAGCAATCATGTTATCATGTTGCTGACTGCCATGAGAATGCTCCTGACCAAGGCTGCGGCCCATAGGTTTTGTTACAGCTAATTTGCCTATCCAGTGAATTGGCTTTCGTCATCATTAAACACTATATACTAAATTATATAATGCTGTTATGATGATAATATCCCATATATTCAACCAGGCTATATTATCTACTGACAATGTTTGGGGTGGTGCAGGAGGACGGCCCCAAGACTATATTTTTGGGGGTGTCTCTGTATCTCTGGGGGAAGGAGAGGCTCCTCCCTCCACTCTCAAGTTGTTTCCCCATGTCAAAATAGCACTGGGGGAGTTCCCTCCCTGTTTTTACCGTCCCACCTGCACAGAATACTCTATATGGAACAGAAAAAACAAAGGGGAAAAAACCTCCCTCCTGTGATATTTTGACATGCGGAAATGGCTTGAGGGGGGACAGAGGAGCCCCTCCCCCAATAACGGCATTATGAGGCCATTTGGGCTTACCTTTACTTTTTGACAGCCATTTCCGAAAGCTGTTCTGTGCCGTCAGGGAACACGAGTTGGGTCTGGGAAACCTGCATGTCTAGCTTGACCCTGTGAGACTCTGAGCTGACGCTTTAAATCCCTAATAGCATTTCTTAGGAGTGTTCATTCCATAATTCCAGAATGATAAATGTACATGAAAATCACTGTTTTGGGTTGTTACTGTAACTTTGCAGAACAGTTACACAAATACAAGATTCTTAAGCATTGCAAAACACACACACCCTCCAAAAATCCATGTAATTTTTCATACCATCAGCAGCACCAACAGGTGTCTTATTTTTCTTTGACTTCCTGAATTTCCTCTGCAGTGACCTAGGGAGCGCGGCTCCTGGCCAGTGCAAGATGCAGCACTCAACCGAACTGCAAGTCGAGCTGTTCCTTCTACTTCCCTCCTTTCTTGGGATGTGGAGCTCTTTTTGTCTCTGCAAGTACAATGGCTGGAGACATCTTGTTCAAAGGCCTGAAACTTGAAACTTGACGGTGCCTCTGCAACTACAGTGTTATTTGGTTGAAGAATAGCCCCCCTGTTCCCCTGAAGAAAGCCCCCATCATAGCTGTAGATCTCCTCCCTTCCCTTCATCCTTACTTTGTGAAAGGAAAAAGAGACCATAAGAAGGAAGGATGGCAAATGCTGAATTTTCAGTGGATAGGTTACAAAAATGCATTGCAATGGTAGGATAATGAAATTAACTCAGCCAGGGTTTTTTAGATGTTGATGGCCAGTAGGCACTCAACTGCTAGGTTGCTGTTAAGACTGCCATTCCCTCCCCCAGAGGAATCAGTAGAGAAAAGTTTGTCTGTACTGAGATGCACTTATTTTGGGGGGCTCTGTAAAATCAAATCCTTTTGTTTGGTGTTTCAAGGTGGTTTTTAGATTAGAATTTGGTGCAATTATATTTGTAAACAGCTGCCCCAATTCCTTGAATACATTCCCCACTGAAAATAGTGGTCCTAAATCCCTGGAACCCGAAAACGGCATCCTGAACTGGTAACATCCTACTTGAAAATCAGCAATCAAGGTACCCCCCCCTCTCAGATCTGAAATTATAGCAAAGTTTTTCTTGAGCACACCCCTAGCTTTTCTCACATGCTACATTCATATGTAGATTCTCTTGACACCTGTGGTCCCCATGTTTTCTGAACAGAGGCAGCATGAGCCTTTTGCTTGAGCTTAATCCCCTGGTATGTATAAACTGATGACTAGAATTTTCAGAGTTCTGGTCCACAAGTACCTAAATGGTACGCACATGCAAAATATGTGCATTGCTCCTTTTCAGACAACATGGGGACTGTGTATATCAGGAGCACAATAGGAAGTGCTGGCTCCCAAATTGCATGGTCACCACCGCCAGCCTCCCTGGATGTATGGACTTAATTTCTGGAAAAGGATGAATTTTATGAATGTCACGTTATGAGGTATTTGCATCTAACCATGACCAAGTCGACACATAAAGCAGAATTTTGTTGGTGGTGTGATACCAAAATATGCAAGTATCACATTCAGTCTGCAGAAAAGAAATTCTTTCGCCAGACTTCCCCTCTATTAATAATTCCTTGTCAGTAGAAAAGTAGCTCTGTATGCAAAGAGGCAAGCTAGACCTTTTCTCTGTAATGTGCTAATTTTCAGGGATTTTTTACATGAAGGAGCATTGAAAAGGTGACTCTTCTCATCTCACATTGGTACAATCCGTTCAATCATATCGAGACCCTTTCACCTCATTCTACTTCATATGTAGACCAGGTCCAAGTCATGGCATGAAGTGTAAGAACGTTTGCAAGATTTATCCTAGGCTTTTTATTCACAGGAATTGTCTTTTCTGTAGCTAGGCCAAATCTCATTCCAAAAGGGCTACACAGTCCCCAGTATTATTTCGTCACCTCTGTAATTAGAGATATGAAATTAACAGTAATTATGCTTATAATTATATAATGAACCATCACAGGTTAAAGAAAGTCATTCTGGTTTCTTGATTTACTTTTGTGTACAAGTAAAAATTAGTCCAGTTGGTCCAAAGCCATCAGCCTAGCCTCTTTTGATGACCATGTTTTGTTCTGATGCTCATTCTACATATTAAATGCTGGCAATATTACAAACTTAGGATGCTGTCCTTAGTACAGGCACAGCATCCAAACAGGGAATGATTCACATAAAGATCTGTTGCTTTGTTTCTTTTTTCCCCTCAGCATATGTGTACATGGTGTACCTATCTGCATCTCCCTTCTCTATCATTCCCTTGAATAACTTAACTTAGCAAAAAGGGTGGCCCAAATAGATTTAATTTAATTTAATTTAATTTAATTTAATTTAATTTAATTTAATTTAATTTAATTTAATTTAATTTAATTTAATTTAATTTAATGGATGTTTTGCCCACCCTTCCCACAAGCGGGCTCAAGGCGAGTCACAACATTATCATAATACAATCAGTTAAAATGACAACAAAATAAATTAAACGATTTCAATACAAAATTAAAACCACATGTCTAAAATGCAGCATAAGATGTTTACCACAGTATATCTCCTACTCAATATCATGGGGATACGACCGGTAGGTAGCCAAAGTGTGTTAATAAAATAGGTTCATCAAAGGCCACAGAAAAGAGGCCGACCGGGCAGTTCACCCACGCCTCAACCACAGTCGTAGGCCTGGTGGGAACAGCTCCATCTTACAGGCCTGGTGGAACTGAAACAAGTCCCACAGGGCCCTGGTCTCAACAGAGGAAGAGTTCCACCAGGCAAGTCCACCAGGCAAGTCCCACAGGGCCCTGGTCTCAACAGAGGAAGAGTTCCACCAGGCAAGTCCACCAGGCAAGTCCCACAGGGCCCTGGTCTCAACAGAGGAAGAGTTCTACCAGGCAAGTCCACCAGGCAAGTCCCACAGGGCCCTGGTCTCAACAGAGGAAGAGTTCCACCAGGCAAGTCCACCAGGCAAGTCCCACAGGGCCCTGGTCTCAACAGAGGACGAGTTCTACCAGGCAAGTCCACCAGGCAAGTCCCACAGGGCCCTGGTCTCAACAGAGGAAGAGTTCCACCAGGCAAGTCCACCAGGCAAGTCCCACAGGGCCCTGGTCTCAACAGAGGACGAGTTCTACCAGGCAAGTCCACCAGGCAAGTCCCACAGGGCCCTGGTCTCAACAGAGGAAGAGTTCCACCAGGCAAGTGCCAAGGTTGAAAATGTCCTGGCCCTGGTCAAGGCTAGGACAAGCGTAGTGCCCTCTGGGGAACATATGGCAAGAGGCAAGCATAGCATTCCTATTGCCTAGTTTGTATTATGTATCCAGGGGAGTGGAGGAAGGGAAAAATTGAACTGTTTTTAGGACTATGAGAATCCTTTAGTTTGTGAGAGGGAAGCTCCTACCCAAAAAGAAGCTCCAGAATAAATTTATACATTTGGTTAATTTAATTGGATGAATTTGCATCTTTTGCAAATGTCGTTTTGATTACAACTTTTACCATATGGGGGCAGCTGTGGAAGAAGTAAGAAGTAGCGTGTAGGCAGGTTGGCACATGTCCCCATCCTTGCACCACTCATTGCACCACTCCTCCTCCACCACTGTCAGAGGAGAAGGCCCTCTGTGATCTGGTAACTCCCCTCCCCCCCTTCACAGCCAATCTGTGTCTTATACTTAAGTTGTGGCTCAACTATGAACTAAAATAAAGTCCATTAAAGTGCTGGAGTGGGGAGCCAAACAGAGCTTAATTCTGCCATTTTGGTAGCAGACTTTTAATCTGCCCCCTCCTTGTATTAGCTGTGTCCTCCCCTCCTCACCACAACACTGTGAGGTAGGTTAGGCTGAGGGCCAAGCTACACATGACGAATGACACTTGAACAGCAAGTGTATTTCTCCCTGTTCACTTGCCCTCCACTCAATCCACTTGCCGTTCAAGTGTCATTCGTCATGTGTAGCTTGGCCCTGAGAGTCAGCCACTGGCCCAAGGTCACCCAGCAAGCTTTCAGGACAGAGTGGGGATAAATCCTAGTTTAACCACTACACCACACAAAATCTCTGGAAATAGTGGATGTTCCCTTTTGAGAACTTTATAGCTGGCTCTGTACATGGATGGCAGGTATGTGGCCTTTCTCCATATATATAATCAGACCCAGAGTTCTGTGTTACTATCTTCTCTGGTTTGAACGATTAATTCCTATATTGTGGAGCACTATTGTTCTGGGGAGGGTGAGGAGAATATACGCAGAACCCATAATTTTCCATGAAGGCTATCAGAATTAGCAGCCATTTTCCCCACAGGGTTATGTGAATCATTGGAAAGTTATGGAGGATTATTAGAGGTTCAAATCCCTCATTGTTTAGCCAGGGGTTCTTACCTGCAGATGGTACTAACCCCTGGGAATATGATTCATCAGAACTGTCCAGAAGGTAATCGGTCTCCCAGCCAAATTTTCTCTCTCAAATATGCCAAGATCATTTCATAGTTCACCTGAAATGAATCACAGTGCCTAAGGGCTTTACACCTTTACAGGGGAAAATGTTCCAAATGTTTCTTTCTGACAGAAATTGCTTCCATGACTGTCATGGACACCCAGCCTCAGACAATTTTCTTTATTTTAGTAAATGAGTAAATGCAGTAAATGAGTACGCTGTGTACATACACAAATTGTATTAGGAAGACTCAATGCTATTGGAAAAGATGGACCTACATATCAACTGAGCCAGTGTGGTATACTGGTGAGAGGCTCAGGCTAGTACCTGAGAGACCCAGACTGAAATCCTCATTCAGACATGAAGCTCTGATCGTAATCTTGAGTCAGACATACACTCTCAGGGCCAAACTACAAGTGACGAATGACACTTGAATGGCAAGTGTATTCCTCCCTGTTCACTTGCCCTCCACTTGCTCTCCACTCGATCCACTTGCCGTTCAAGTGTCATTCATGACTTGTAGCTTGGCCCTGAGCCCAACATACTTCACAGAGTTCTTGTGAGAATAAATTGGGGGAAGGGACATATGTATGTTGCCCGCTCCTCAGATAAAAGGGCAGGATAAAGACTTTATTGTAAATTTTGTTTCATCCATGCAAATATATGTTCTCTTTTTTCTTATGTGATTCATGCCCCATCCAGTCACTTGCCTCTTCCTTTACCTGTCATAGTGTTTCTTTCACTGCAGTAATTTCTCAGACTTCTATGGGCCAAGCTACAAGTGACGAATGACACTTGAACAGCAAGTGTATTTCTCCCTGTTTACTTGCCCTCTACTCAATCCACTTGCCGTTCAAGTGTCATTCGTTATGTGTAGCTTGGCCCTATATCAGTCCTATGTCAGCACTCCAGGATGGTGTACATGAAGGTGGTTGTTTCTCCCCCTCAAAATATCCCATCAGAATGTGGGGGGCTGCCATACCTCCTGTTGTGGCAGGATACCTCCTGATGGCAGTCCTTTTTGCCAGCTTTTGTTCAGAACAACAGCAGGAGAAAATTTTTTAAAATGTCAGTGTCATCTGTGCTGCTACATAACTTCTGGGGAAATGTGGAGTCGCTCTAGGATTTGCCAGAAACGCTATGATTTTACCATAGAGTTTTCAGAGACTCCTAAAATCACCCTATGTCACTTCTAAGTTTTCCCCAGAAATGATATAGCAAAGCACAGGATATCACCCTACCCCCATATCCCTGCCCCTCAAACCTCCCATTGTACCTGACAACCCTATCAGAAATGCTTCGCAAAAGATTGTAATCCAGGTTCCTTTATAAGCCCTGTTTTCCTTGTCACCACCCTCAACAGCTATGCACAATCATGCAGGTTGCTCAGGGACTGTAAACCTAAAACGTGGACAAATTAAGGAGCTGATCTAGTATAAACTGATAGCAGATCCCACATAGCCTATTCTAAACTTTCCTTTCAATAGCAACAGAATCTGAAGTCCCTACTGCGATTAGGGAAGAAATGTTGATTTCAAGTGGTCGGTAAGGCTAAATGTAATTATTGTGATGGCAGAGTAACTTCCGAAGGTTACCTAGTGGATCTTGGGAGGGCAGCACAAGTTTCTGAGGTGATTTGTACTTCCTCCCCCCTCCCCCGAACTCACACAGATATCTTCTTTTGACAAAACAAGTTTATTGTCTCCTCCACAGAAAAGTTATATTACTTATTTTGGTTGGCAGGTAAGATGGTGTAAAAGTGTCTCTCTTTTCACAGCAGAGGTGGGTCAGGTCACGGTTCCCTTAAGAATTGCTGCAGTGTCACTCACTGTCTCACACACAGCCACAAGGTTACAGAACTGACTGGCTGTCTCTCCTAGTAAGATAGATGGATTGATTTTATCTAGGAATGGCTGACTCAACCTTTGGCTACCTGGGCTTTTCACTACTCCATTTACCATATTGACAGAAATAATTGTAGTGTGGACTTCAGTTCCCATACTTCCCCAGTCCAGTCAGACTCGGGAGATAAGGTTAACTGATCTCCAGATCCTGCCTTGATCCTTGAATAATGTCCCTTACACAGGTTTCAGAGGGGGACAAACCAAAGAGTTAGAAAAGTAAAGAGATCAGGAAAAGTAGAGAGATTGCTTTTTACTACCCTGGCACTATCCTTTGATGTGAGATTATTATTCTCTGAGACTTCCTCTTCATGACATCTCATCTTCCTCTTGTTGTCACGCTTCTGTTATGTGCTTGTCGTCCACCATCTTGGCATCCTGGATGCAGGACCTCTTGTCCCGCCATCCACTGGCCTCCTTAGGCTAGATAGTTAGACGGAGAACTCTCATCTTTCCTTTCATAAAGAACTCGTCTTTCTTTTCTAAAGCTTAACCATGGCTCTGAGTGCAAGTTTGTGTCTCTCTCCCATGCAGACCCACACCCCACATTTCTCTGTTTGCTATGCATCTCTGCTAACAATCCTCACGAATTCCTAATTTACAATGTCCTTGAAATAGACTAACCTGCCTAGCACAGGATATGTATCCCTAGCTCTATGTCTTGCTAAGCCCTATCTGATGAGTTACTGTCTTTCTCCTCCTCTAACTCCTTCCCCCGACCCTCACCGAGGATCCGCAGTCTCATTGGCTGGATACTTTAGCAATTTGCATATTTACTCTGGGATCAGGGACTGGCAGTGATGCCTAGAGGGTGGAAACTGTCAATCACAAAGCCCTATTCTTATTTTGCATTTGTTTCCTGCATGTTTTGACTGCATGTGCTTCCTGCATGGACATGCATATATCACCTTGTAAGTAAGAGCAAACATCAACTTCTGAAAGTTAAAAAGGAAAGACCCTAAGACCTTTCTCTCAGTCCATTGACATGAAAGAAATGAAGAGCTGCCTTGTTCTGGATGGAAGAAAGCATGGAGACAAAAATGAAAGTGAAATTATTATCTTTGTGTGTTTTAGGCAGAGTGGAAAGAAAAAAGGAAAGTGAACATTATTGAATGAATAGCTGGATATTGATCTGGTGAATGTAAATGCTGCCTTGAACAAAAGCATCCCAGCACTTAACCATAATGAAAATCCTTGCTTATGAGCAACAGATAAGGGAATATTTGAAGTTTGTTTTTAAATGAGCTGTTCTGGGCTACCCGATACCGTAATTGGATGAAAAGAGATGGCATGTGTGTATGCAAGCCTTTATAAATTCAAGATATTATTTATATTTTATACCCTATTTTCCTCTCCTAGTGGTGACTTGCGTCATTCTCGTCTCCTCCATTTTATCCACACAACAAACCTGTGAGGGAGGTGCATTGGAGAGGGAGTGACTGGAACAAGCTCACTCAGCCAGCAAGTTTCCATGGCACAATGGGGATGTGAATCTGGGTTTCCTCAATTCAAGCGTAACACTTTAACCACTAAACTACACTAGCGAATGCTAAAATGGTATTTGGGGATGGGGAGCGGGAAAGCCACTTTCAGTAGGAAACAATTCAAAAGCAGCAGGCATGATTTCAAATTTCTTATACTTTCCATATTGTCTTGTTCTTAAAGGACCAACTTGACTTGTACTGTGTGGTCAGGGCCTGGAGGAAGGGGTGTCGTCCATTGGAAACCAGCCGTTTCTGAAGTTTGGCTGCCTAAGACCCCCCAAAAGACTTTCTCTGCTACAGTCACCTTCCCCAGTCCATGGAATGCCCTTATTAAGGGGTAGAGAATATACAGTTTCTTCAAGTGCCTTCATTCCAGAGGGTATTTAGTTGAGATGAAACTTATTTTAATGGATATCTTCATTTTTATGCCCTGACCTGGATAGCCCAGGTGAGCCTGATCTCATCAGATCTCAGAAGCAGGGACAGCCTTAGTTAGTAGTTGGAGACCTCCAACAAAGACCAGGGTTGCAGAGGCAGGCAATAGCAAACCACCTTTGTTAGTCTCTTGCCATGAAAACCCCACCAGGGGTCGCCATAAATCCACTATGATTTGCGGGCACTCTCCACCACCTCTACATTTTTATTATGAGCTTTGCAGCTAGATATTTTAGAACCATTTTTATTATTTTTATGTTCTTGTTATTTTTATCTTATATGATATACCACTTAAGGAACTTGTCCTTCACACCATTAACTGTTTCCTCAAACTCAGTCTCTCTAGACATGCAGGTTTTTAAAGAGTTTGAGAGTCACAAGAAAGACCTGAAAACAGTTCTTTTCATGTTTTTTATGGCTCATGATTTTGATTACTCACATCCCTAGAAATGAGCTCAGAGATCAACATTTCCCCCCCTTATAATTATACTTCATTATACAGTGGCATACACTGAGTTGTTTCTGAAATGCATTCCATACTCCTGTCACAGTACAGTCTAGCATGTCAAATAATTAACACCAGCATTGTTTCAAAAGTCTACGTTTTGTGTCATTAAAGCTTAATAAAAAAGTACATTTTTGTGGGATCTGTTGCCATTAAGGCGGAGGGAGGATCCATCTGTGCCAATTCCACATGACCAGCTGTCTGAGCAGCATTCCTCAGCCCCTCATAAAATGAGATGCTTGGAGGGGGAAATAGCTATAAATAGGCAAAGTACAAGATGGGTCACAAGCAATGTGTTACAAAATGCCAGACTTGATAATAGCGAGCTTTCCTAAGTTGGACATGTGAGTGCTCCATTGTTGATAGGCCAACTGTCAATAATTTATCCTTACATGCTACTTGTACAATATAGGAGATGCAACAGAAGTGCAATTAGGATGACTTACAAAGAAAATAATTTGTTCTGATATATTTCCAAGGCGTAGTTTTGTTCAACTGAGTGGGCAAAATCACAAATACTCACTGTGAGGCATATTTCTATGGAGACAAACAATTTCCAAATGCCATTTGGTACAGAAAGTGGAGCAATACAGACCCCTTTTTTCCATGTATAAGTTTTCACAGCACTGCAAGCATACATAAAATATCCTTAGGGAGGGGCTATGGCTTGGGAGTAGAACGTCTGCTTTGCATACAGAAGGTTCCAGGTTCAATCCCCAGCATCTCCAATTAAAAGGATCAAAGGGTAGTGATGTAAACAGCTCAACCTGAGACCTTGGAGAGCAGCTGCTAGTCAGAGTAGACAATACTGGCCTTGATAGACCAATGGACAGACTCCATATAAGGCAGCTTTGTGTGTGTTATCCTTGTCAAGATAAGTCACTTCATGTAGCCATAGTCATGTGAACCAACCTATATAGGCTCAAAAATCATGACCATTGCCTTGACCAAGCCAAAGGCCATTTGAGCGACCTCGCCACCTCTTTATCTTTCACCCTGGTACTACATAAGCAAATGCATATGGATTTGGTCCTCAAAAAATGTTGGATGGTACTTGTATTTCATTTCAGGGTTCCACGAGTGGAAAGGAAATAGAAGGTGCTAAACGAAACTTACGCAGTATATCTAGAAGCTGAGAAGGAAAATAGATTCTCCTATGGTCCCGGAGTGGGTCAGTTAGATTCATGGGAAGTAGCTCCTCCTCTTGCGCAGGGTCAGTTTGGCTTAACAATCCCAGGTAGGAGGGGCTCTTCCCTGGATCTCCAGTTTTTTCCACCCCTGTTCTTGCAGGGTTGTGTATTGGCTTGCTCCAGTGAGCAAAGCAATCTCAGGTTTAAAAACAAAACAAAACAGGACAGACACGGCGGCGCGAGGGGTAGGGGAAAAAAGGAAAGGCTTGTCCTTCCTACCCCACACTGGATCTCTCACCTCAGAAGCCCCGCGGGGAAGTGACTGAAGGAGCTGGGGCTCCTTGAACTGGCCAGAAAGTGGCACAAGTGAGAGGAAGCAAAGCACCTCTGACAAAGGCATGCAGGACAGCAACGTGCCCGCTCGCAGCCAAAAAGCCGGCCCAAAGCAACCTCTGGTACTCCAAGTGCATGGGCGATGGCGGCAGCGTTGACTGAGAGCTGATCCAGGCCCCTGACATAAGGTAAGGAGCTGAGATCCTGACGGGGGCTACAGGAGAGTAAGGTGCAACCAGAGAGGCATTTGGCCCCTGGAGCCTTTGGAAGGAGTGAGTCTGTGGGTGCCGTGAATAGCCTCTCAGGGTTTTTTTGGCAGCGCTTTTAAGCCCACCCCTCATCATCACTACCCTATTTCTCCTTCCTCTTTCCCTTCTCAGTCTTTCTGAATGGGCACCATTTTCTCTCATCCCTAGGTGGGAAGAATTTTTGGTGGGAATGGCTTCCAAGGCAGGGCAGTGTGAGGCTGGGGTGGCAGAGGGAGCCATAAGCAGCCTGGATACCCCAAGCTCTCCCCTCTCCCCACAGTCAGTGCAAGGCCCAAGTGGAGTGAGTCAGGAAAATAATGACCTGGATCTCTCTGGCCATAGTGCAAAAGCAAATATTATGGACTGGATGAGGAGTGAGATGAGAAGGGAGTTGAGAGCAGTGGTGAAGGAACTCAGAGAACAGCAGACACCAACCACTAAGGAAAGTCAAAAGCTGGCTTTGGGCAAAAGCAAAGGATGGGCAAAGTCTGATCCCCCTCATAAGGCTAAGAGGAGAAGAGAGAAAGAATGGGCAGAGGAATCTTCTAGCCAGTCAGAGAAACCTTGCTCACACTCTGAACTCTTGGACCCAGAGTCAGATACTGAGGATGGAGAACTTTCAGAGGAAGAGGAGGAGACAGTAGCCTCTGCGCACATCCGGCTTTTTCCTCAAGAGCTGTACTCGAGATTACTACCAAAGGTCCTAAAAGCACTTGAGATTGCCCAAAAAGGACACGGGGAAAGAAGACACAGACCAGTCCTACTCACAGGGCAGAGAAAGGGTTCTCCCCAAAATGGGCTCTCCACAGATGGGGGTGCCTTTACCAGCCATGTTCCACAGTATACTAAAGGCAGCATGGGATAACCCAGCAAAGCCAAAGTCCTTGCAGTCGGTGTTTAATAAGCTCTACACTTTAGGTCAAGATGCAATGAAGAAGATCAAGTTACCAGTAGTAGATGACCCAATCTCCAGCCTGCCTACTACCTATGTTCTGCCTATGGATGCAGAGGGCATGCCTAAGGATCCATCCGACAAAAAGATTGAACAGGCGCTGGACAGGAATGTTGAAGCATCTGCAGCACCCTTAAGGGCCTCAGCCACGGGATCTCTGTTTGCCAGGGCATCATTCACGTGGACATTGGATCTCGTGGAGGCAGGCAAGAAGATACCCAAGGCATATAGGAATGTGATCAAGAAGATAGCCTTAGCAATGGCCTTCGCAGCAGATGCCTCAATGGATTCTTTTCAGGTGTCATTGAGAGCCATGGGTTTCAATGTCACAGCAAGACGTAATACATGGCTAAGGAACTGGGATGTGGACCCCCCAGCATGGAACAAGGTGGCGGCCATACCATTCTCAGAGGCCAAGCTGTTCAGTGAAGCACTGGAAGATTCTGAAAAGAAAAAGGTCCTGCCATCTAAGAAACGAGAATTGAAGAGTAAGAGTAAGCAGTCCTTTTGAGATTCCAAGTGTCCTTTCCAACAGGGATCTGATAGAGTTTTCAAGAACTGGTGGCAGACAAGACCCAGGAGTGATAGCAAACACTTCTCCTTCTGGAGACATAATCAGCAATCAAAATGTCAGAAGAAAGGAAGCCAGGCATGACTAGCAAGCTGGTCAGGAGCTCGTTCGAATCGGGGGACGATTACAGGGGTTTGCAGACCAATGGAAAAGATCCATATCAGACAAGTGGGTACTGGAAACAGTATCCAAGGGCTATTCCTTGGAATTTGAACCACCACCACCACAGAGTCTGATCAGGTTACCAAGGCACCCTCTGGAATCGAAATGCCTCAAGATTCAGGAAGCTATTCATCATCTGATAACAGTATGTGTGATAGAACCAGTTCTGATACCATTCAGGAACCAAGGAGGCTATTCAGTGTTCTTCGTTGTACCGAAGAAAAATGGAGATGTAAGAGCCATCCTGGATTTAAAATGGCTCAACCAATTCATAAAGTCCCACAAGTTCAAAATGGAATCATTGAAGACAACTGTAGGGGCGATACAGAAGGATGATTTTCTTGCCTCCGTCAATCTGTCGGAGGCCTATCTACACATACCCATCCATCAGTCTCACCGAAGGTATCTCAGATTCACGTACAATGGAGATCACTACCAATACAAGGCATTGGTTGTTGTGGGTTTTCCGGGCTGTATTGCCGTGGTCTTGCCAAGACCACGGCAATACAGCCCGGAAAACCCACAACAACCATCGTTCTCCGGCCGTGAAAGCCTTCGACAATACAATACAAGGCATTGCCGTTCAGACTAAAATAATCACCGAGGGTATTCACCAAGGTGCTGGTGACCCTGATAACAGTCCTCAGGATCCAAGGGATAGCCCTGTCCCCATACTTAGACGACTTACTGATCAAAGCATCGTCTCTAACAGCAGGTATGATGGCAGTGTGGGAGACCATGCACTGCCTGGAAGAACATGGATTTGTAATCACCTGGAAGAAGAGCAGTATTGTTCCAGCACAGAGAATCCTTCACTTGGGGGTAACAATAGACATGGTGATGGACAGAGCATTCATATCAGAAGAGAAGCAACAGAAAATTGTCACAATGATAAAATTGATTCAGAACAGGAAAACAGTGGAGGTGATGTTTTTGGCGAAGCTACTGGGAATGGTGGTGTCCTGCCAGGACGTTGTGCGATGGTCACGTTTCCACATTCGCCCATTACAGAAATTCCTATGCCTCTTTCAGTGGGTTATAGCTCACAAATGGAAAAAGAGGGTACAGATAACAGAATCGTTGAGCACAGAGCTGGATTGGTGGACGGATCCAAGCAGGTTCACAGATGGTATGCCTCTCAGAGAGCCAAGGAGGACCATTATGACGACGGACGTGAGTCTGTCGGGATGGGGTGCTCACATGTTGGGCAGAATGTGCCAAGGAACCTGGACAGCGGAAGAAAGAGACAACAGCATAAACCTCCTAGAGCTGAGAGCCATCAAGAACAGACTATGGGAAATGCAAGACGCCTTAGAGCATCAACATATGTTAATCAGGACAGACAACATGACAGTGAAAGCCTACATGAACAGGCAAGGTGGGACCAGGTCCACAATACTGAGCAGAGAGGCAGGGGAGATTTTCCGATGGGTAGAGGAACATCTCCTCTCAGTGAAGGTGGTGCATGTAGCAGGGGCACAGTGGCAGATTGGCTGAGCAGGAACTCGGTGGACTGAACAGAATGGAAGCTGAACGGATAGGTGTTTGGACAAATATGTCAGAAGTTTGGAACACCAGAAGTGGATTTATTCGCGACAGCCTCAAACAATCAAGTCACAAAATTCTTCTCCAGATAGGAGGGAAAGGAGGCCATAGGGACCGATGCCCTAAGCGAGGATTGGCCCCATACACTGCTTTATGCTTTTCCTTCAGTAAGCATTCTGAGCAGAGTGATACAAAGAGTAGTAGAGCAACAGGCAGAGTATGGGGCCAATCCTCACGCCATTTTGCTCTACTAATGGTGGCGCCATTTTGGCCATGGAGACCATGGTTCCAGGATCTTATGAGACTATTGATGAGGGAACCATGGGAAATGCCACACAGGTCGGACCTGCTGATGCAAGGGGAGATACAACACCCAGATCTGACATCCCTAAGACTAACAGCCTGGTGGTTGAGTTCGACCAGCTGAAGAATATATTTGTCTCCTTCAGGAAAAGTTCAATCAGAAAACAGGTATCCACCTCTACCCTGAGTAGATGGATCAGAGATTGTATCGCATTGGCTTATAAAACCAGTAGTGTGTCCCCACCTGAGGGCATTATAGCCCATTCTTTGAGAGGAGCAGCTACTTCAGCAGCATACAGGGCATTTCCAACTCTAGAAAAGATATGCAAGGCAGCCACATGGAAGTCAGTACATACCTTTACCAAACATTACAAGATCGATCAGATAGTGTTAGCGGAGGCAGCCTTTGGGAGGAGAGTTCTACAGCAGGTCCTAAAGGCATAGTATTCAAATCACCTGCCTGGTAGTGCATGGCTAGACATATGTCCCATGAGTCTGACTGACCCACTCCTAGACCATGGGAGAATGGAAGATTTGTATTCACTTACCATGAAGCTTCCTTTCTCAGTGGTCCAGGAGTGGGTCAGTCCAAAGCCCGCCCGGGATTACTTAGAGGATGAAACAGCTTATATGTTGATGTATATAGTTAATATGTTGGTTGTTGAGTTGTGCATGTTGCAGTATGAATATAAGCAGGTGGCAAGATGATATTCAGACGTCAATGGCCTAGAGCATGGAGATCGTGGGCTTGGAAAAGAACTGGAGATCCAGGGAAGAGCCCCTCCTACCTGGGATTGTTAAGTCAAACCGACCCTGCAAAAGAGGAGGAGCTACTTCCCATGAGTCTGAGTGACCCACTCCTGGACCACTGAGAAAGGAAGCTTCACAGCAAGTGAATACAAATCTTCCACTCTCCTCAGACAGATAGCAGGTACGGGGGGGGGGGGGGTTAATCTGAAACCCTCAAAATTTGAGGGTTGCCAATCAATTGGTTCATATTGCCAAAGAGCAAGAATGTTGCTAACTTTTGACATTTGGGACAGTGGTTTACATAGGCAAATAGAATGTCTATGTATCAAAGCCATTAAAATGGCTGTTGATAAATAACAACAACAACATTTGATTTATATACCACCCTTCAGGACAACTTAATGCTCACTCAAGCAGTTTACAAAGTCAATTTTGTTATTATCTCCACAACAATCACCCTGTGAGGTGGGTGGGGCTGAGAGAGCTGTGACAGACCCAAGATCTTCCAGCTGGCTTCAAGTGGAGGAGTGGGGAATCAAACCCAGCTCTCCATATTAGAGTCTCGCTGCTCTTAACCAATACACCAAACTGGCTATCATCATTATAAAAATTACGTTATTACACATAAAACCTTTATGATGTCACCATTCTGAGTATTGAAATACATTGTTATATAGGTTGAAAGGTAGGAAAGAATGGAAAGAGGAAGAGAGAGAGATTGGTGGCAAGGGAAGTCAACTATTACAGATAGTTTTTTTTTAAAAAAAATATCTCTTGATTTCAGTGTTGTGTGAAAAAGTTAATTCACTTCATAGAGAGAGTTAGCCTTCCTTTCTGCCACAAACCTTGCTGAAAATGAAAATTAACACAAACAAATAAATGAACAAAAATGTACGATTAAATGTTCATGAAAGTTGTCCATCAAAAGAAAACTTCATCAGCCTGCATGGGGAAGTATACATGTTATACTTAAAAAAAAAATTAAAAGGAGCAATTATTAGAAACGGGTTTTTTTCCCTACAGACAAGGCTATTTCTTGGTTCTTTTCAGCTTTCTAATAAAGTACAAATGCCAGGAAAATCCCATTTTTCTCTTCATCTCCGTTTTCCTTCATATTATCCTAGGAGAGCTGAGGAATACAGCAAGCTCATGGTCCTTTCCCCCCTTATGCTGGGATTTTTCCCCCCCCTTCAAACCTTCAGCACCATTGAAAAATAGGCAGTTTAGTGATTTTCTGCATCAGTAGTTCTATCTTTTGGGCACGAAAGCAGATTTTTCTCATCTTGTCATTTGGAGATTTAGAGTAATCCCTGTGCCCTATTTCACAAGATTAAGCAGCAGCAAAAAATAGCAGAGGATATACCTGTTGAAGCGGCAGCTTTTCAGGCATTCATTGGAAGTGGCAGCATAGAGAGCATTAGCCGGAAAGGGCCGTATTAGGGTAACACAACCATCTGAACTATTAGAGATGCAGAAAACAATTGCCCCTCTTATTCGAACTGATGAAAAAGGTATCATTTTTTTCTCATAGTTTTTTCTTCTTCTTGGAATGATTTGGAAAAAAAAACCCTACATCTTAAAATGCCTTTCCCCTCACCCTGCAGAATTTCATTATATTTCCTTCTTGTCCATTTGAGGAACTATTTTTAAACAACATGGGTGGACAGTACTTTCTCTTTTTTCTCCCCAAACAAAATTTGTCAGGAAAAAAATCCCTAAATCAATTACTTGATAATACTATTAATCTATTTGCAAGTCCAGGAAAAATCCTCCTTTTTCCAGGTATGTTTTGTAGAACACAAGTGGACAATTTCATACCATTTAGCTTGTTATATAAATACTGGTTTCCAAACCTTGCCAATTCAGTAAGTCTGGAGACTAAAAATAGAAAACTATATAGTGATGGGGAGGTATGTATGATTTTTAAAAGCTTCTGTAAATTTTCAACATATGTACTCTTTTGCAAACACAAATAGGCTTTTTTAAGGATTTTGACAGATGTCTTAAAGCTGTTCTTCTCACTTTTGACCTGCTATGCAGTCTAGTTTTTATCTGACTCCTGGACCTCTGCCCTGACCTGTTTGGGCGATCCACCAACTGCCCTGGGGGCGAGCCATCCATCGTGGCTGTGACTCGGCTGGCCTGGGCATTCACCAATTGGATTGCAAGGGGAGAGAGCTCTTAACTCAGTTGCTGGAAGGGGGGTTGTTTGCAATGTATATGAGTGCATTTCCCCCCCAGCACTACATGGGTAATGGCATCGTTTCCCTGCCAATCAGGTCCTCACATGGGGAGCCCCTCCTCACCTTTGGAAACATTCATTAAACACCATTGGAGGAACGGGTGAATGTGCAAATTGGGATTTTTTGCCACACTAGTCTGTCTCCTCCACCCCCATCAAGGCACTTGCATGAACAGTTGCTTATGAGGAAAAGTACTGCTGGGCAGGGGCTGCAAGTTGCCTATCAACTGAAAAAAGCCATGGAAGACTTTGATCATAGGCTGCAATCCTAAAGACACTTCCTTGGGAGTAAGCCCTACTGAATAACATGGGTTTTACATCTGAGTAGACCTGTTTAGGATGTCTTTCACAGCCTTTTGGGCTGTCTCTTTCTGATTCAAATGGCAAACATGTACCCCAGTGAAACTTCAGATACTTTACAGTTCCCACGTACACAATGAACAATCTACTTTTCTTTTCAGGTTTCCAACACACGACAAGCCACCGCCACCACATCCAGCATCTGCCAAAATGTTATTTAAAAACAAAGCACCATACCAAACTTAAGTCAAGCCTCCTGTGAGCCACTGGCCTACTCCTCCCTTTCAAAAACAATCCTGTTTTCCATTGCAAAACTTATGGGGGAAAAAAGGCCTGTTTATGCAGTTCAGACAATCATGTTGCCTGCCTGCCTGCCCACCCTTGGGTAGAAATTGGTGGTGATTCATTATTCTATTTTGCAGCAGAACGCTGAGAATCAAAAGGAAGGATTTGACTCTCATCATGGGAATGAAACTGCAAAGCACAAGGAAAATAGCAGCAACAGGCAACAGCAGGACACAAAGGTAATAATTCACTGGCACTGTAATACTTAAAAAAGAAAAAAAGTGGACGTAAAGCTGGGATTTTTAAAATGTTGCTCTGCGCCAGTGGTTGAAAAAACACTCCCCTGCTTGTATAGCACCACTGCCACCCACTATAGCTTTGCCAGCCAATTTTCTGCCCTAGTGTGAGCCAGCTGACACTCACTTCCTTCCATTGTTGTTGCTGTGTGATGTACATAGTGAACTTGAAAAAAAACTTAATGGGTCAATGGTTTAGACGGAGGACTGTGTTCTCTGTGATTTTGGTGATGTTAAGTTCAAGAACAGCTACCCCAAAGTCTTGTTTCTGCAACTCCCCTTGAAAAGAACTTTGTGCAGCCACCTGCCCAACCAACACTCACAACCTTGATGCCTTCCCAATCATTCATCAGTGTCTGTAAACACTGAACCTCATTGTTGTGTGTGCTCAAACTCAGAAGGTTGAAGGTTTAGAGGGAGGACTGTATTCGGTACTATGTTGGTGCCATTAAGTGCCAAAAATGCTGCCCCCCAAAGCCCAGAAGCCCTCATCACAAAGAACGGGGCTGAAACTCATGATAACAAAATACTCCAGATGCACCATGGCAACACCTTACCTGAAAAAAACAGTAACAGTACATAATCCCTTTGGAAACTTTGGCTTCAAAACTGAAACAGAAATGTTCTCAGTGCATACCCCAAACACTGGACTTAATGTGTGTTTATGCTTCTTTGTGGAACTCTTATCTCAAAAACTATGTTGAATATATAGTGGGGAAAAAGGAAGAGTGTTGGTTAGAGAATGTTTGAAACATGCCTAAATGTTCAGGAGATGCTCAATTATGAATCCAGATGCCTATGAAGACCAACAGAACACCCTCCACAGAAATGTTTTCTGGTCTGTGCATCTCCCTAATGAAGACCACCAATGTTCAACACCCTTACCTCTCTGGAAAGGAGTCCAAACTTATTCATGTAGACAGGCTTTCTGCACAAGTAAAAATTCTTCAAAAGTTTGCACAGAGTTTAACTTGTTTAAATGTGTATCTATTTACCCTATGACATTGTTTATGGAAATGTCCTTGACAATGTATGGAAATGTGCTTGATGCTGTAGGGAAATGTTGATTATACTAAGCTTGTACTGTGTAATCCGCCTTGAGTCTCAGTGAGAAAGGTGGACTATAAATGACATCAATCAATCAATCTTTAGAAACAGAGGGGCTTCCTAAAATGTTATGAATTTATATTTTGGTGCTTCTAAGTAGCTTTGATTTTAATGTGTAAGAAATCACAGAAAAAGTAAAAAATAAGGCCAGTTTTGACTGTTCTGGTCTATGGTGTTTATTTAAACCTGGACTCTACCTATCCAAATGTGAAGTTTAGTAACTAACTACAGCTGAGTGGGTTCATAAGTGAGTCTACCAAGCTCACTGTTCATATTCTAAAGCCATCCCAAAGAGAGTAGGATAAGAACATACTTTACCTCTAGCTTTTGGAGTGGCTTTGGAAAAGGCACTGCAGGGCAGTCGGCTTTTCTCCTAAGCCCCCTTCTTCTCTTATATCAATATTTCATAAGCTCTGTAAGAGACAAGGCCCTTCTGGAATGCACATCTTCACAGCATACATTAAGACGAAGAAGCCCTGAGATATCTTGCAGAGACTGCTTGGGAAGGTGTCTGAAAGATAGTTTAATTTAACACCCTGCCCTGTGGCAGGTTACATTTCTACAGTGTGTCTCCAAGGTAGAAGAGGCCTTAATCTTTGTACCTAACTTTTGTAATATTTTCCTGTGTTTATGCAGGTTTTTAACTCTATGTATAATCTCTTAACATTTTTAGAGCAGTGCTTTCTAGAGCACTTTTACTGTATTTCGTCCAAACATACCTTTTCTTTTCAAGTTCAATATAGGGTTGTGCATTTAGAATTTTTTTATAATATTTTCTGATTTGGACTGGAAGGCAGGGGTATTACTTATTTCTGGGTAAGCTATTACCAATTCAGGAGTGAAATCTTTGTAGTTTTTCTTTGGGATCATTATTTTCAATGAGGAATCTATTCAAGGCTCTGAGGCAGCCATTTATAATGATAACAGCACCAAATTCGCACAGAACATAGTTCTAATCTAAAGACCTCACCCCCAAAATTTCTAATAGAATTAACAAAAGGGATCAATTTGAACCAGTTTGGTATAGTGACAGGAGTCTAATCTGGAGAACTGGGTTTGATTCCCCTCTTCTCCACTTGAACCAGCTGGGTGACCTTGGGTCAGTCATAGCCTCTCAGAGCTCTCTCTGCCCCACCCACAACACAGAGTGATTGTCATGAGGATAACAATAACACACTTTATAAACTGCTCTGAGTAGGTGTTAAGTTGTCCTGAAGGGCAGCATATAAATCAAATGTTTATCATTATCATTATCACTATTTGAATTATTTGAATTATCTGAAACACAATCAACAATAAGCAGAGGTCACGTTATTATTGATTGGCCCTGCTAAGAAGATACAAGTTTCCACCAGAAACCTAAGTATACCGTTACCGTTACCGTTACCGTTACTGTTTTGCAGACTCTTGAATTAGGCCCTCTCCACACAGCTGCATTCTTCTCTTTCTTGATTTGTAAAATGGCAGCAACCTAGCAGGAGAGCTCCAGGCGGACATCAGCATTAGGGAAAAAAAAAAACACCTGCATTCATTTCATTTTCCTGCTCTTACAATGACATACAATAAAAAGTTTATCTTTCTGCTGAAAACTTTCCATTTACCATGCTTCCTTTTAACAAAGCAAGGAACAAGATAGGCAGTTTTTTCATTATTCCCTATGGGGGAATTTGGGGCAGGCTGGAGTTGTTATTTTCAAAACAAATATCACCAAAAATGCCACAGAGCTTCTTCTGCTCATCCATCAATTCACCCCAAGTTTCAAGCAAATTGGACAAAGGGTTTAAATTCTACAGGCCCCTGAACCAGCCCCTCCTCAAGCCATCATAATTGCATAATTCCCTATGGGGGACATTGGGAGGGGGTGCAGTTTTTATTTTTCAATCAAATATCACCAAAATTGCAGGGGAGCTTTGTCTGCCCGTCCCCCCCCTCCAGGTTTCAAGCAAATTGAACAAAGGTTTTCGAGCTCTTGAACATTCTCAGGCTTTCTACTTCTGGAGAAAAAAACCCTCTCCCCATTCTGCAAAAGAGGGGTGGAAGGAGAATGGCAGCTCTTTATAGTATGGGATTGGCTGGGAGTATTCTATGTTCCTTCTTTTCTATGAACTGATTGAAAGAGAGAAATGTGATTGTCCAGAGCATCAGTAGATTGGCTGGGAGTGCTCTATGCTCCTCCCTTGCAAGGGTCTGATTGGAAGGGAGAGATGCCATTGTCCAGCAAGTCAGTAGAAAAATTGAAAAACAAAACAAAACATGTTGCAGGGCTAGTAAGCTCAGAACATGGGGTGGAGGGAGATTCTTTTTCAGAGAGGTTTATCCATTATTCCCGAGCATCTTTGATTTGTGTTACCATTCTAGAAAGTCAAGGCAATGATCTGAAACAGCCATTTTCATGTATGTCTTTGGTTCGGGCATTTTATTTTGCACACCCCCTTACAAAAAAGGGTTCTGTAAGTCTCCACTGAAAACAAGCTGAGAATGAACTGATTTGCAAAAACCTTTGTGTCCTTTTCCTCCACAAACCCCCAAGCACTTTTGGGTTTTAAAAAAAGATTTCTTTTCAACTGGTAATGAAAAATAAAGGCATACTACTGAGAATCCACGAGACATGTGAGAGCAGGAATCTCCTCCTCTCCTGCTCACTTGCTTGGTTATCTACTTGTTGACCAACCCACCCACCTGCTGTGCTGTGTCTCTGCCCACCAGGTTCACACATGGATGGAAGCTTCCACCCCTCCTCACCTGCCCACTTTCAAGGCTGGTGGGGGCATTTCTGGCTTCCCTGCTTTCACTTCTGCCTTTCCAGCTGGCTACCCAGATAGCAGCAGCTCTTGCTTTCTCCTCCACCCACTTCCAGCCCATGGAGACACTCCTGTGCATTGTCTGTGCAAGTGCAGACAACATACCTCTGGGAAGAGGGGAATCCCTTGTTTTTAATTTTCTGATTTTTCTGCAAACCTTGGTGGGGGGGGGGTCCCCTCAGGTCTGCAAACAAATGCCCATTATCTGAATCCAGCCCCATGCTCTATTGATCTACAGAGGCCAAGTTCAGCATTAGATATAAGATACACAGATAAACGTACATATGCTGTTTAAAAAATAAAATAAAAAAGTAACAGTCAATCTAAAGCACAGGCAAGGGGCAAGACTGATAGCTGAAGCTGTTTACTGGCATGTCTTTCAGATAATAAAAGCTGGGAGGAATCTGAGCTTACACGAGGGTAAAGACCTGTTGAGAGATCTTCAGCTGTTTTAACTGTGTAAGTTAAACCTAACTGGAATTTAAACTGAAAATTTCCTTTCCTAAAAATGAAGCATAAATGCCATTTTCAGTGGATCTTGAATCAATTTGAATATATCTCATTCTGATATGTTTAAAGATGTTCTAATTGATTGCTTCTGCTATTATCTTAATAAGATATTTATTTTGGCAGGTGTCTAAAGGATAATTTTTTTGAGAAGTGTGGTATATGCATTTTAAATTTATATATCCTGTAACCTTTCGTTTTCTGTGTGCTAGTAGAGAAAAAAAAAGATATGACTAACCTAGCTGACCCAGGGGTTTCATCAGGGCTGGACCATTTCACACAGCCTTTGTAAACAGTTTTGCCTGCTGGTTGCTAGTGGAATTTTTGTGCCATTTCAGGAACAACCAGTTTGGCTGGTGATCACTAATTTTTTTTATACCTTTTCACACAAAGTTGCTTGTGTCCCATTTGCAATGTGGGATTGAGCTGCGTTTTTTGAAACTGCTTTCTCCCATTCTCAAGTGTTCTAAAAACTTCTGATGTGCTGCACTTCACAGTTGGAAATTTCTGTGGAACTTGCACAAGCACCTCCTTTCCATTTCGCCACCCATTTCCAGTACGTTCTTTTTCCTTTTTGTAGTGACTTGCACTATAGCACTATAGTGTAACATCCATGAGCATTGTTTTTGCATGTATGGGATGGTATTACCATTTTAACACATTGAAACTATAGCACTATAGTGCTAAAGTTCAAACTGTGAAAATAAACATCTGTGCAGCACCACCATAAAAAGCAGTGTTGTTTGAAATGGCCACAGTGATTCACATATTGTTCACATACTGTTCATAAATGGATGTAATGTAGTTTGAAACTGCCACCCCCACATTGGTTTACATGGAGTTGGGGCAGCAACAGATAACAACTGAGTTAAATGAAAAATGAAAAATGACCCAAAGTCTGTGACCCAGGCAATCCCGGCTCAGCAGTCCCCCAACAGAATTTACAATTTAGAGACATTCCCATAGAGTTTACTACAATAAGAAATTTGAGGATTTTCCGTAAGATCATATTATCTTATAGGAATTCCAGGTCCCCTGGTGGGGGCAGGAGATCACCCGCTCCCACCTTCCCCTTCCCACCACCACTCACCTGGCTGGTGGAGCGGGGGGGGGGGGGAGGCAGGGGAAAAAGCTCCTGGGGTGACATGACAACGTCACTCCTGATGTCATCGCAACACCCTGAGAAGGCTCTCGTGCTTCGCAGTGGGTCTCAAACTTCCCAGAAGGGACATCATCATGTAAGATCAGGAGCCCACCTCAATCTGGTAATCTCTGTCTATAGACCCCAAAATATCACAGCCTGTAGCTATGAAACAGAAAGCTCTTTCCTCTTCACCTCTATCTTTATTCCTCTACTTCCTTCTCTCAAGTGTATCTGGGAATTATAGATCCCAGAAAACCTGACATTAATAAGGAAGATGGGCCCTAAACCATTAAATCCACAATCTAAAACAACCTTACTACACCAAAAGTTGACTGAAGGTCTTGAGGTTTCCATTTGTCTCAGCATTTTTTTTTCCTGCACCGAAGAAAACATCTGACTGTTCCACATTGAAAGTATTGAATTATATAAAAAGGAGAGGAAGGTATACAAATCAAGATGTTCTGCAGGGGGAAATACAGTGGCATTGGCTACACTCTAACAGGCATTCCAGGAGAATGAAGCACAGGATACTTTAGTGTTCTCTGTGACGGGCATGGCTTTAGGTTTATTACTATTTAGAGCTATATCTCCCAGCTAAGCATGAAGGTCTCACAATCTGCAAACTGGCTCAAGGCTTTACATTATTGTGTCAGACACTCATATTGTTCAATCCAGTTACTTCTGGTCAATGGCACTTGTGCCAGCTATCTTCCCTGGAGATAATTGACTTTGACAGCATTGAAATGAACTGACAGGGTGTTAGCAATCGCTATAAATGACATCCTCTGCCACTGCACCTGGGACTAAGAATTACTGACTTGGATTGTATATGCAAACGTGTAGGTAAGTAAGCAGGGTGAGAGAGATTAGGGCTAGATTTGTTTGCTCTTAAGAGCAGAGTTGAGACTTACCCGGAATGTCAGCTACTGGTGATGATTTCAAATTTGTCATTCCTAAATTTTGGACCCCCCAAAATCTCCACTTCAGAGTCTTCTCCATAACTGAATCCCTGAATATTTTTATGACATGTTTAGGTTCTTCATAACTCATTTTTTCCTCTCAAACGATATGCATTTTGTAATGCCAATTGTTAATCACTAGATTAGCATTATACATTATATGTGAAAATGACAAAAATTGCGGTCATAAATATAACCAAATGGCTTGTAAAACTGCAACATACACAACACAACCAACAGCAAAAATTGAACCAAAATATCAATCAATTTGCAACAATTTGCAACAAAATAAAAATTCATTCATCCTGAGTTTTTACTGTCCCTCTTTCTTTTGCAATACTATTTCTAATATTGATCTTCTATTAATCATCACTAGAAAAAGGTTTCCTACTACAGCATTAATCAAAAGCATGTGCTCTTCGTTTTAAAAACTGTTCGGAGTAGCCCACAGTGAAGTCTAGAACAAGCGTGCAAGCAGTGAGTGAAATCTGCAAGTAAGAGTGAGCGGAATGCAGCTCCATAATCCATCGAATCATTTGCTGTGATATGATGGAATTCTTTCTACCCAAATTGAAAGGTTTGATACAATAATTTCAGCAAATTATTTCTGCAAAGTTTCTCCCTTCCTTTCAATGAATGGGCAGCTGGCATATGGAAAAGTCCAAGTAAAAATTGGAGGATGTTAAAATTCTCATTCGGGCCTATAGTCTACATGAAGTCCAGTCCCTCTGAGTTTGTAGTGCACACATATTTATCACATTTGTTCATTTAAAAGTTTATATCCCAGTTCTCCATTTAGTTTGAAGCCGCTTACAACAGAGACATTTAAGAAAATGCAAGCCGTAAAATAAAAATGTCTCTGTGTGTATGAATGTATGCATGTACACGCACTCACACACATCTATCTATCTATCTATCTATCTATCTATCTATCTATCTATCTATCTATCTATCTATCTATCTATCTATCTATCTATCTATCTATCTATCTATCTATCTATCTATCTATCAACTCCCTTGCAATCGAAAGTCCAATGACAAAAAGACAGATTTACAGCCTCTCTGAAATGAGAGAGATGAAACTAGTTGGACATCTGAAGAACTGTTTCTGAGCGTAGGGCCATCAATGAACCTTCACTGAGGCCAACTGTTAGAATTCTGAGGTGTCTAGGGGAAGAGAGGCTTTCTGATGCCAGCCAATAACCAGGGGGTTGAGAAGGGGATGATTCTCTTGGTGCTGAGCAGTATCGGCCTTGGCCATCTTACAGTATGTGGTGGGGGGAGTTAAGGCTTAGAGCTTCTCACCACAGTTTTTTGTGCAGGCCAACTGAATTTTGAGCTACGGTGGTGCTGCCCAGAAATACTCGCACTTGTGTCTTTATTTCAAGGCACAGGAACAAGTGTACATACGATCACTCCAAGCTTGCTTTTTTGCAGTGTTTTATCTATGTACCTAATTCACATCTGTAATAGAGGGGCAGTATGCCACAAATCAATTGAAGGAGCTAAAAAAGCGGCAACAAACTCTGCTTATGCAAATTAATGTTGCTCCCAGTTAAACCAGAATTGAGTAGGAATAGAATGTAGCACAAAGAAAGTCTCTGGAATAATAAAAATACAGGGGAAATCCACTAATTCCTAATCATAACACTGGGAGATACCCAAAGACCTCAGTGTGTATGCAAATTTTTTGTACATAGACATCAGGATTGCTGCCATGTTTTGGCTTTGAACCACATGGTGATTTCAATTTAATAACAACAACATTTGACTTTATACTGCTCTTTAGGACAACGTAACACCCACTCAGAGCGGTTTACAAAGTATGTTATTATTATCTCCACAACAATCACCATGTGAGATGGGTGGCACTGAGAGAGCTCTGAAAAGCTGTGCTGACCCAAGGTCACCCAACTGGCTTCAAGTGGAGGAGTGGGAAATCAAACCCAGTTCTCCAGATTAAAATCCCACTGCTCTTAACCACTACACCAAGGTTAAGGATGTTGTATTTCAAGACAAAATACTTATTAGAACACAGAAAAGATCCATATAAACTCTGCATTAAGAACTCTATACAGTGAAATGTGTTCTTGAAAAGGCAAATGTGGGAAATTTGTTTTGATTTTGTTTTGACCACCAATATGAAGAATTATGAATCTAAAGTTGCATCTCTTCAACTGCCTCCCATGTCTCCAAATTCCATATCTACCCCCCTTCTGCTGGTCCAATACCAACTATTGCTGCTATACGCCATCAAAAATTGCTAGGACTCTCAAATTTGTCTGTGTGCAGTGATTCAGAACTAGGCACTTTCAAATAATGTGAACACAAACAGTTGATCTCCCTGCTGCCGTTCATCTAATCAGTTCAATCTCCTCTTCAATTTATTGTTGGTGTTGTTTTTTCCCTCAAGCACTTCTCAATACTGAAACTTGACTGAAGGTTAAAGCTGTTCAGAAAGAATTCATATGGGTTTGACTACTAGAAAAACTCTTATGAGATTTTTTTCCACAGAAAATGAGGGCTTGCAGGCTGCCATTCTCTGTAGCCACGTGCCCACTTAAGATTCTTAGCAACACTTTCCAGATGGCTGGATCATTTGACTGAAACCAAAGGATTCTCTGGGAGTTGCCAACCACCCTCTCCTACCTCATATGGATGCAAATGTCTTCTGCACAGACCTGTGGATTGCCCACGTTTTTACTCTGAACCACATGGCAGGGCTTTTTTTTCTGGGAAAAGAGGTGGTGGATCTCTCTATTACGTGTGCATGCACAAAGCGCACGTTTGCGCTGCCGGAAACACACAATGACGGCACTTTCGAGAAGTGACGTTACTTCCGGAAGTGACCTTGCTTCCCAGAAATGACCTCACTCAGAAGCGAGGTCATCGCTCAGGGTGTAGCCACTCCCTGGAGTGCTCCCTCGATTCAGACCCGCTCTCCTCCCTGTCCCTCTAAACGGTGCAGTGTTGTGAGCCAGAAATCTACTTTGTGAGCAGCAAATTGCAAGTTTGGTCATGCCTTTTCCAAAACCAAAATCCATTTGATTAAAAGACTTTTGAATTAGATTGTCTGAGGCATTAGTATTGGGTGCCATCAATATTTTGATGACACCCACTTATGCATGTGGTTCTCAGAAGCTTATGCCTCAATACAGTCGGTTAGTTTTAAAGGTGCTACTGGACTCTTTATTCTTTTGCAATTACAGACTAACACTGGATATTAAAGCGTGCATCTGTCATATATGGAGTTCACTGCCACATGAAGTGGTACCTGCTAGAGGGTATTAGAGAATTTAAAAATGATTAGAGAAATGTGTGGGTGAAAGATCTATTCACAGTTATTTTAGTATAAGAGTTAACTGAGGCAGTATAGCTAGGCTAGCCTGATCTTAGATCTCGGAAGCTAAGTAGGTTTTGCTTATGATTGCTTTTCCAGTGCTGCAGTTTTGCTGGTACATAAATGAGAGTGATAATTAAAGTATTGCAAGCTACCCTGCCTTTGGGATGGGGTGGGATAGAAATCCAATAAGGGGATAAATAAAGACAAAGCTACGGTGCTTTGTATTATTGCACTTTTTCTAAGTGAAAAAATAATGCTTTGCATTTCTATAGCAATTTCATTGTTCAGAGAGCATTGTAGATATTACCAGTAACCCTTACAATGGCCCTGTAAGGTAGGCCAGTGTTGGTCTCATATTGCAGATGCATGGTTGAGAGTACCTAAGGCCACCTTGTGAGCTCCTGGCAGAAGTGAGATTTGAACCTGGGACCTCCGGTATCACAGCCAATAGCTATTATGTTACTTCCGTTTAATAGGAAACCCTAGCGCAACAATATCTCATGATGACTTAGATTGGCTTGTCCAGATACCATAAAGGATATAGCCACCCATCACTAATTTATGACTTTCCACCTAAATCTGACAGAAAGCAGTGGCATTTAACAGTCTTAAATCCAGATTCTTCTGTTTTCTTAGGTTGTGGGACTAGGTAATGTACAATTTATTTACTTATTTATGTTATTTATGGTCTCCTTTTCTCACTGAGACTCAAGGCGGATTACAGTGTAAGTCAACATGATCTACGGCTGGGACATTCAATAATACAATAGGGTATGGACTGCATAAATCTGAAAACAAGCAGAAAGCTGATACACATCCAAAACAAAACAGAAGAAATTTAACATGACATACTGTTAGTCTCTCGACCATTTAAGTCATGCTATGCAAAAGACTGCATGGAAGAGTCAGCAGAATGCAAAAAAAAAAAAGACTGGGAAGTAAAGATCCCTTATAAGCATCTCCTTCCCATTTCACCAGGGACCTCCGTCCTTCCCCATTCCACCTTCCCATTTCCCCATTGAACACAAACTCCGTTTGACCAATGAAGCCCCACACTTAAGAGAGGATGAACTGATCTCTGCTGAAACATGTCATCCTTTTTAATTCCAGGTTTCTGAGTGTTTTCAGTTTTAATGTCTAATTTGTGGCCATTTGTTCTCTTACATCCTCTCTCCTAAAGACCCTCCACCCCAAGAGGGGGGCTCATAGAACAACTCTCTCTACCAGGAAGAGGGGGGCTCATAGATCTCATCGGAAGAGGGGGGCTCATAGAACAACCCCCCTTTCCCCTGTGGGGCCAGCTGGTTGGACAAACAAGAGCCGGCCGCCAGCTGCAGTGCCATGGCTTGCCACTGGCCTCAAAGGGGGGGGGTGCCTTCCAAGAGGCTCCTTCACTCCCAAAGACCAGGGCGGGGAGGGGGAGGGAAGTGGCTGCCTGTTCCATTAACCCTGACAAGGGCCTCACCTGCCCCGCACAGGTAGCGAAGAAGTCTCGAGACTCACCTTCACCCCACCTTGCTCCACGTGGCTGCTTTCAGCTTGCCACCACTGGGCACTGCCACCTTTCCTGCTGTGGCATCCACTGCTGGACTCTTCACCTGGCTCGGCCGGGGATGGTAGCTGTGGTTGTCCCCCCTGGGCACTTCTCCTTGTCTTCTCCATGGGAGCCTCCACCAGCACCACTGTGAAGCTGGAGGGCAGGACGGGGGCTCTTTCCCTGTGGGGTGGCTGAGTGAGCACCCCGCCAAGCTGCTCCTTTGCTGCTGCCTACAGCCAGCCGTGTGCCTCC
Source organism: Eublepharis macularius (assembly GCF_028583425.1). NCBI lineage: Eukaryota > Metazoa > Chordata > Lepidosauria > Squamata > Eublepharidae > Eublepharis > Eublepharis macularius. The sequence continues at coordinate 88,788,995 of NC_072798.1, forward strand.
TTCCTTCTCTCACCCCTTGCTTGGTGCAGTGGCAGCGGTGGGAAGAGCAACAGCAGGGCGGCTTTCTCTTCCTTTCTTCTCTCTCCCAGCCTGCCTCTCAGCCAGCCAGGCAGTGGTGGTGACTCAAGAAGGAAGGTAAAGAAAGGGAAGAACAAAAGACATGGAAAGAGAAAGGGAGGGAAGGAAAGAAAGAAGCAAGGAAAGGAAGAAAAAAGGAGAGAGAGAGGGAGGGAGAGAGAGGTGAGGGAAGCAGGAGGCCTGGAAGAAGCTCCACCTAGGAAGATGGCTCATGGGTCTTTGGGTGCCCAGTGGCAGGGCCACCAGTCCTGTGATCTTTTTTCAGAGGTGCCAGATCTCAGATCCAAAGAAATCCCACTGGGAAAAAAAAGCCCTGATGATTTCAATATAGGAAGATGTCAGATTGCATGACAGATCTTCCATCCATCTAGTTCAGTACTATCTACTGTGATTGGATATAAGTCTAATGCAGAGATAGATCCTTCCCAACATGTGCTAGCTATGATCCTTTTAATTGAAAATCTCAGACATTGAATGTAGAACTTTCTGCACACAAAGCCTTCACATGGGCGAAATCAACAGCAGCTCGTACACGGGCTTTCTCTGTGGTGGCCCCTACCCTGTAGAATGGCCTGCCTGAGGTCAGGTGAGCCCCCATCTCCTAGCTTTCTACAAACAATGCAAAACCAAATTATTCAAAAAGGCTTTTGACTCAGATAAGAGGGCAGTATTATAGGGAAGAGGTCTCAGATGCTTCGTTAATGAGTTAGGGACCATAGACTTCACCACTATGTTGCCTTATATATTATCTGTTGCTTTAAATACGTACTCCTATGTACTACCTGTGCTTCATATTGTCTAATGTCAGTCCTAGAATTGATTATGTTCTGTTCCAGCAATTCTTTAACCCCATATTGGATCCTTGCTAATACTATGTCTTTGTAAACTTGTATTTATTTACCCAATTGCATTGTTTATGGAAATGTCCTTGACACTATATGGAAATGTCCTTGTTACTGATTGTACTAATCTCACACTATGTAATCCACCTTGAGTTTCAGTGAGAAAAGTGGACTATAAATGACATAAATAAAGATATATTCCAGTTTCAGCCCAATTGGAGTCACCAAGGTAGCTAACAATTAAAAACACAGCACTATAAAAACACATCACAAAACAAGTTTAAACTCTCTCTCTCATTGCCTTTATGCACACACACACAAACATACACAGAGGAGGAGGGATCATTGAGGGAATGCCAGATGAATGAGCAAAGTCTTCACCCACTGATAGAAGACAGTGAGAAAGGGGAGAAATGAATGTTCCTGGGAAGGGAGTTCTACAAACTGGGTGGTGCAATTCTTTTCCTTTCCTTTCACCTGATTAAAGCTCCTTGACTAAAAGTCTTAAGCAGTCAAAAACCCATCTGTTGAATGGCATCATCTTGACTTAATACTAAACCAATAATAAGATCTTGCAACAGCAAGGGTAAAGTTCAGAGATCAGATAAAAAGAGAAAAAACTAACTCATATTGAGACAGACCTAAAAAATTACCTAGGTACTGAGTTAAAAACCTGTTTCTAAGACTCATTAATACACATTATGTAAGAGGACACTCTTACATAATGTGTATTAAGACACCAATTTTCTCCTGCAAACATCCACAAAGACAGTCTGAATAAGGAACCTTCCTTAATCTTCCCTTCATAACAGAAGTGGGCTGCACATTCTATCGAGTTAATAAAAATGCTCTAAAATAATTTTGAACAGTTAAATAAAAAGCACAGGAAGGTATTAATTTTAGTGGCAGAAGACCAAAAAATATAGTGGGAGCCATCTCTTGGGGTTGCCAGTCATTTAACCTTAAAGGTAGGTGCATCTGAAACGGGGCCTCAAAAATGAACACAGGGGTTGAGTAGATTGGTATGGGAAACAGGTGGTCCTTCAGGTATGCTGCTGACATCAGACGCTGTAGAACCTTAAATGTCAACACCAGCATTCTGAATTGGGCCCAAAGACAAATTGAAAGCCAGTGTAGATAGGCCAAGATTGGCCTACAACCCACTCTAGTCAATATCCTGGGTGCAGCATTCTTTAGCCACTTAAAGCTCCAAACATGGAGCCATGGAGCCCAAAAGACAAGAAAAAGAAGAATGGTTCCCACATTCACCCAGGGCCATTTTTGGTGCTCCCTTTTGAAAATAGAAGGTGAAAGATGACTCGGTGCGGTGGAGAGCTTAATGATACCCAGCCAATCAGACGAGCACTCAGGAGGACTCACCTTTTTTGCCAGCAGAGCTGCATCCTCTTCCCTCCCTTTTAGTACAATATAGGATTCGCTGGTTTCTTCCGGGCTGAGTATCCTAAGAGATGGGGTATCCCCAGGAAAAGCATGAGGGAGGTAGTGGAGGGTTGCCACAGGAGGGGGAAATCTACAAAAATTGCTCCATCCACACTTGCATATCTTTTTAACAGGGTCCATTTCCACACTGCTTACCTTCCCTCGGAACGACCCGCAAATCTCGTATGAGAAAATGCAAACTTCCGCGTTTTTTGCACAATGTTCCAGGTTGTTCATACCCTACCACTAATTTAGTTAGTCTTATAGAAGCTACTGAAGCTCTTTTCTACTGCTACAGACAGACTAACATGGCTACCCATCTTGATTTGTCATCATATTGGAGATAGTTCATGCTATCCTGCACGTACGCAAGAGGGTCAGAGGGAGAAAGAAAGGGAACAAAGAAACAAGATAGAGTATATCAGAACTAGAAAGATAAGATAGACTGTCATTGTTTTCTTTCCATGTAATCCTTTCCCTAATTTTTAAAGTAATCTTTTTCTTGGAAGTTAAACACACACAAGTCCATGCTGCAGTATTCCATTGCACTTTATTTGCTCTGAGAAATGTCAGGGAGTTTGCCTTGACCCTGTTTGTTAGCCCTCCAGGGCTCTTTGGCTGCCGTGTGAAATAATGTGTAGACTAGATGGACTACTGGTCTGATCCAGCAGACTGGATTTATATTCTTACGCTGGGGATTGCTTCTAGGACCTCCTGAATGACAAAGAGATGCTTTACTGCTGAACACGGCCTCTTTATTTTTTGCCCTTTGTACAAAATTCTCACCTTATATTCTCTCTATGTACCGTTGACGCAAATAAACATTAATAATGCTGTACATTTAATTGCAGAAATTAGGTATGAAGACAGTATACAAATTGGTGTTTTTTTTCAAAAATCATGCAAGAGAGTTGTGAAAACCAAAAAAGAATTTTCACTTTGCAGACGTGGGGCTGCAGAACGGGGTAGCCTCCCTGGTGTGTGTGTCTGTGTATCTCTGTGTGTCCATACATTTCCCCCCTCCCTCTCTCTCACATGCACCAGTGCCTCGTATTAGCATTGGACAATAATAAATGTGATAGTCTTTTAATGGTTGTGTTTCCTCTTCTACCCTGATGTACCATTTAGAAATATTCTCCTGTACGTAAACTAGAAGACTGATAAAGGAGGGGTTAACGTGAAGCATTTTGTTATGATTCAGACACACGATGCATGAATTCTGAGAACCAATTTATTGATGTGATGAGCTTTCAAATATGAAGTTCCCCTTCTCATTAAATTTGAACCCCTGTATGCAAATCTAACTGGGAGAAATTAGAAAATTGGTTATACTCATGAAATAAAATATGCATGATTGATGCATCTAATATCCTGCCTTTGTAATATTCCCTATTATAGTTACTTTTTCATTCCCATCATTAATTAAAAATTAAGACAATAAAACAGTCAGTGAAGCAGTAAGAAATCACGGTAGCATCTTGAATATCTAACAACACTGACAGGGAAATTGAACGCTAACAGGGCTGACAGATAAGAACTGAGTTCAAAATATCCACCATCGGTCTTGTAGCTGCTTTTCAAACTCTCTTTAGCAGAATGACAATTTGGAAGACAGCAAAGGATTGGAGTATTTAATAAAGTTTTAATATCAAATATTTCTATCACTACCCCCAAAGCATTGTTTATCAACTATGACTCAGGAGTCATTACGAGGTCTGGTTCAGACAGCTCTGAGCACCACCATTTCTATTGCTTGTGACGAGGGCCGGGTTGTCTCCAAACCGCGAATGCTATGAACAAGCTTTTCCAATTCATTGGTTCCACTCCAGTGCATTTTCCTATTCAACATTTATCAAAAACAGTTATTCACATTGAATGGGGCACTGCCATAGGATTCCTTGCTGCTAGAGTAAATAGCAAACAGATTATTCAATTATTCCATACTGGCAGAGCAAAGGAATGATGGCAAATATTAAATAAGTGGATTGTTTCCCCTGTTTTCTCGTTAAGATTTCGATGGCATTCTAAAGCCATTAGCCTTTCACAGGGTTCCATCTTGCTGTTATGAGCGCGATTTGGACAAATGTGTCATGGGTATGATAAATGAGCTATTTTTTTTTGCAGATGTTGATTATATGACCTGCTTAACTTGCTCTCCTCTAGGTCCTTCATGTTAATAGATGCTGGATAGTGCAAATAAAGACAAATCCCCCAGATGAATAGCAGATGTCATTAATAATATAGCTGGTCACGGAAGATGAATGCAAATCCTAAAAAATATTCAAGAGAAGATTTGATATTATAAGGAATTTGTCTCCTTTTCATTTTTTTAAAATCTCCCATCACACGTTAAATGGTTGAAAATGGATCCTGTCCTCTGCGTTATGACATCGGTTTGGCTTCCCAAAACCCAATTATGCATGTAAAAACACTCGACCGCATCTTAATTAGGGTTGGATGGATTTCCCCTTCTTCATTCTGTTCAGTAAGTCTCTGGAAGATTGGCTAGCCTTGGTATCTTGGTCTGCCTATCTTTCAGTGGTTTATCAAAAATTTCCATCTTTAATTTTGACACGGCTACACAAACCATTTGTTTTCTCCGTAGCTTTCGTTTTCCTTCCTGGTAACCAAAATGCATTAGGGATTGTGATCACTGGAAAACAGCACACCGTTTCATTAAGAACATTTTCCCTTAAAAAATCTAGGTTTAGCGTTACTACGTAGATGGAAACATACCGACTGTATCTAAGCAGCTGGTGAAAAGAGGAGGAAGGAGTTCCCTTTGACCTTCCAAGTTCTAGCCCCAATGGTTCTTGGCATATGGAACCAATGATTACATTGACACAGTCACCAAATAACTAGACCCCTTTTGATTTCCACAGGCAAACAATTTGTATGTGTTGATCATCTTTGTAACAAACTGGACAAAAATCTTTTTTTCTTATATGCACTGGTGGATCATTCTCTTTTTAATCAAGTGAATCACTTTGCTGCAGACAAATTTCCGTCAGTCTTTGAGTATTTTAGTTTTCACATAAGTATTGGAAGTGGGTAGATTGTACCTCCCTTCTCAATTATCTTTGCAGATAGAAACAGCAGAGCGAAAATGCCTGCTCTACCTCTGGGTCACTGAATGGAATAAATTGCCTTGTTTTGTTTGGTGCTCTGTGGCTCACGGTACTCTCAAAATTGCATTGGGTTTAATTATTCAGACTAGGGTGCAAGGAGAGCTTTTTAAAAAGACAGGCTTTTGAATTCTGTTCCCCATACCTCTCTATATTTCTCACAGACTAGACGAGCAACTATGCAAGCACAGGTGAATCTAGTTTGAAACTGGCATCCATTTGTGGCAACGTTTTATTGCACAATTATGTTTTGTTTCCAAGATGTATCCCTTTTTTAAAAAGTTTAAAGCATACTCAGCCATTATAATGCAAATTGCAATGCTCAAAAATGGTTACATAAAATGAACTCAATCCAGCAATCTGCACATCTGTCCCTTGAACACATGGGTTTCCTTATACCAAGTCAGATTGCGTATCAATACTATAGTCTACATTGCATAGCAGCAGATCTCCAGAGTCTTGGGTATGTGTGTGTGGGGGGAGGTATCTTTCACATCACCTGATCCTTTTAACCGGAGATGCTGGGAATAGAACCGAGGACTATCTGCATGCATAGCAGGAACTCTACTACCGAGCAACAACCCCACCACATTTTTTGTTTCTGTGATGCAGATGCCATCTGTTCCTGACTGCTGTGGTCACATGCCCACAGATAGCCACACAATGGATGGGATTTCCATAACAACAACATTTGATTTATATACTGCCCTTCTGAACAACTTAATGCCACACTCAGAGCAGTTTATGAAATATGTTGTTATTATCCCCCCCAACAATCACCCTGGGAGGTGGGTGGGGCTGAGGGAGCTCTGAGAGAACTGTGACTGACCCAGGTCACCCAGCTGGCCTCAAATGGAAGAGTAGGGAATCAAAGCTGGTTCTCCAGATTAGCGTCCTGCTGCTCTTAACCACTACACCAAACTGGCATACCAAAACCACCATTAAAAATATATTATATATCGATAACCAAGTGTTCCTGATCTGAGGATACTTAAATCTGGAGACTGAAGCCATGAATGGACTAGACATATCCTCGTACACACCTGAAAAATGCCTAGGGCTGCCAGCCTCCAGGTGGGAACTGGAGATCACCCAGAATGACAACTGATCTCCAAGCAACAGAGACCAGTTCCCCCTGGTGAAAATGGCTGTTCTAAAGGGTGAACTCTATAGTATTATACCCCACTGAGGCCCCTCCCCTCCCCAAACCCTGTCCTCTCCCGGCTCCACCTCCAAAATCTCCCAAAATTTCACAACCTGGACCTGGCAACCCTAAAAATATCCCAGATTCGCAGGAAAATATGAAATCTAAAAAAAAAAAAAAGGAATTAAAAAAACCCAAATGATGAAAAGAGAATATTGTCGAAGCCTTTCATGGCCGGAGAACAATGGTTGTTGTGGATTTTCTGGGCTGTATAGCCATGGTCTTGGCATTGTAGTTCCTGATGTTTCTCAGCAGCTGTGGCTGGCATCTTCAAAGGTGTAGCACCAAAAGACAGAGATCTCTCAGTGTCACAGTGTGGAAAAGATGTTGGCAGGTAATTTATATCTACTCAGGAAGGTGGGGTTTGGCTGAGTCATCCTGTAAGAGTTTCTCAGGGTGTGGAAAGCTAAAAGGAGTGCCTATAGCTTTAACCAGATGCCTTCAGTGGCTGCTGCCAGGCAACCATTAGCCAGTATTCTTAGTTTCTGTCACAGAAAGGCACAGGGAAGGAGCAGGGCTGTTTTGGCCTTTGAAGGAGGGTTTATTGGGGCCAGGCCCAGCAGCAACCACTGGGCGACTTGATACCCACATGACTTGCATGACTCATCCAGGCCCGGCTGCTTCCTACTGTTCAACAGCAGCTTCCCATTAAGCCAGTATAGTGAAGAGGTTAGATTTTCCGTGTACGATCAGAGATCCAGGTTCAAATTATCACTCTGCTGTGGAAGCTTACTGGGTGACTTTGATCCAGTAACACACTCTCAGCCTTACCTAACTCTCACAGTTGCTGTGAATATAATATGGAGGCAAGGGGGATGATGTAAGCTGCTTTGGGTCCCCGTTGTGGAGAAAGCCAGTGTATAAAGGCAGCATTGTTCCATTGGATTTCACCAACTAAGTGAAGTGTTTGAGATTTGCTGAAGGCCATCTAAAATTATGCCTGTGAGGAAGTCCAAGTACGAAACGGAGATTGAGAATCTGCTGGCTTGAACCCGTAGGCTGTTCTTTGAAGAGAGAATTTACTCCATCTGAATGATGGTCAACGCTTTGAAAACTACATCTGCATAAGAAATTATGGATTTTTCACCAGTTGGATCATTCCTGAATGAATTATATTGATTTTTGCTAGAAGTGTTACCTTCATGTTATTTATGAATTTTGTATGACGACATTGACTATAAATTTTGTATGATGATATTGACTTGCACAAATTAATTTGTTGCACTTAGCACATTACTTTGTTAATTTTGCAAAAAAAACCCTTTAAAAACTTAAAAAGATTTGTACCTCTGGAGTATTTTGGTAGTAGTAGTCGAGTGTATTGGAGGTGCCCCGGTTGGTAGGCTTATGGAGGCTGCCAGGAAGAGGGAAAGAGAAAACAGTGTGAGGAACAGGATATAGGGGAAAGTGAAGTACCCCCAATAAGTCCTTGTAGGTCTTCTTGGGCCATAGGGGACAGGCTGTGGATGAGAAAAGGTGAAGATGGGGGACAAACAAGGTGGGTAGAAAGGAGAGAAGGAAGCAGGAAAAGGGGAAGAGGCTATGGGTGGGTGGGAAAGGAAAAAAGAACATGGGGTAAGGGAAAAGGAGATATCCCCCCCCATGTCCTTGTGGGCCCTCCACTTGTAAGAATCTAACTGTGGGCCAAGCTACACATGACGAATGACACTTGAACGGCAAGTGGATTGAATGGAGGGCAAGTGAACAGGGAGAAATACACTTGCTGTTCAAGTGTCATTCGTCATGTGTAGCTTGGCCCAGTAGCACTCAGCTGGATCAGATCCTAAAGTCAAGCATTCTGCTTCTCACTATCTGGCAAAAAGAGCTTGGACTCTCAAAAGCTTATGCCCTGAACGTCTTATTGCTTTTCAAGGTGCTACTGGACTTGATTCTTGCTCTTCGACTGCAAACCAACATCACCAGCCACTGAAAGTTTTCCCCACTGTGGCCAGTCAAATGCCTCCATAGAAACAGCAAGCATCACAAGAAGCAAATGTATTGCTATAGATTCCCCAAATTCGATTTCCACATTCTTGCAAAGCTGACAGGAGAGGACAGATTACAGTTTTGCTTGGAATTTCCTTTACATTCACTCCCATTCAGAGCCAAGCTACAGGAGACTAACTACGTGAGGAGGAGCATGTGAAAGGAGTTGCAATATTAGCCCAGAAGCTGAGTTTTAAAAGAGATGGGAAGGTTTTTTTAATTTCCTCTCTCTACAGAGCCAAGGAGATGGTTGCTCAGAGGGTTTGTTAATTTCCTCTTTGCCTCCCAAAGGTTCTGTCAGTTTCACCTCCCCTTCTAAGAGGCAAAGAGGAAATAAACAAACCCTCTAAGCAGGGATCTCCCTGGCTCTGTAGAGAGAAGAAATTGACAAATCTTCCTATCTCTTTTAAAACTCAGCTTCTCAGCTAACATTGCGACTCCCTTCACATGCTCCTCCTCGTGTAATTTGTCTCTTGTAGCTTGGCTCTCAGATGGTCAGAGATATAGAAGCACAGCCATTCTGCATCACTCATCCACTGCCAGCTGGGATTCTTAGAGGACTAATTCTGACTGACCTTAGGTTCAGGACAGCTTCCATGGATCCCTGCTCACCATCCCAAAGCCAGTTCTGTTCTTTAGCTAGTTAGCCAAGGATTTTATTAGGAGACAGAGCTGTAATATATAATGCGGACTTCCTTTGAGTCTCTCTACACAAGACATCTTACATGGGGACGTTCAAATGAAAGCTCTTACACTTATTCTCCCATTGTGGATACACATGCACTGCTAGGGAGACAGAGTGCACTTGCATATAAGACCACACAGAAAGGAGGTCACTTGAGCGTCCCCGTGTAAGATGTCCTGTGTTGAGAGACTCTTCACTGCAGAATCTTAGGTCCTAAAGATAAGTCATATCTTCCTCAGGGGCTTCCCTGGGCCAGCTTGAAAAACATATTCTAGAGATCTACTCTTCCCAGCAGAGTATGGACCCAATTCAGACCAGAACCATAGTGCATGAGGAGAGGGAGTTTCGACTTTCCCCCATACTGTTTTCCCAAGCCAGAGAACTGTTATTTTGCCCCTTTGAGGAAATGTAACATGTCAAGTGGCATTGGGGAGTGGAATGCCAAAGCATTGATGAAGTTCAGTTTGTACATTCGAGTCCCACAGATCTCTGAATCTGCCTCAAGAAACAAAACTACTATGTCAAAATATTATTGGGGAGTGGCATGCCAAAGCATTGATGAAGTTCATGTGGCACATCTATACATGTGAAGCCCCCAACACAAAGGACAAGTATGAGACCCACAAGGTTTTGTGGTGCAACTCGTTTCGCCTTTCCTCACGATTTCCTCTTTTCCTTCCCTGGAAGCCCCCATAGCTTCTCCCTTTTCCAGCTTTCTTCTCTTCTTTCCACCCACCAGCTAATATACCTGTATCTGCTCCCTTGATTTCGAGTTCCTCTGCCATCCATCCCCCAACAGCTTCTCCCCAGGAAAATTGGGGCCCAGTTGTATAATAGGGAACTTGCAATGACTTGCAGGGGACACCTCCCTTTCCCCTGAATCCCCCTCCCAGCATTCATTCCTCTTTCTTTCCTCCTGACAGCCCCAATATCTTCATCTTTCCTTGCTTCCTTCTCCCTTTCCCACCCACAAAGCAATCTATCTTGTATCTGCCCTCCTGATCTTGAGCTATATTTATTATTTATTTTATTTATTTATGGTCCACTTTTCTCCATAATGGGGGCCCAAAGCAGCTTATATCATCTTCCTCTCCTCCATTTTATCCTCACAACAACACTGTGAGGTAGGATAGGCTGAGATTGTGTGACTTGCTCAAGGTCACCCACCCAACTTCTGCAGTACAATGGGGTTCAAACCTGAGTCTTCCAGACCATAGTCTATCACTAACCACTACTCCAGACTGGCTTCATTTTTTCTTTCTTCTGGTGTATATAAATTGTCTTTTTATTCAAAGAGTAAACATCCTGGGTATTCTTTGGCCTTCTGCTGTTCTCCACTGTTTGTTTCTTCAGGGACTGAGTTTAGTTCTTGACTCAGGGCAAAGTTTGTTTGCTGCAGGTATCCTTTTCTTCCTTTCTATGTAACACTGGCACCTTTGGCACTACGAATTATATTGAGCCATCAACACATTGTCACACACTAGATGCCACAGAGCAGACAGTCACTCAGTGACAAGTTCGGCCAGTTCTTAAATCTGAAACGTCATTTACTACCTTTTTTAAAAAACCTTGTTTTTCCTTGGTCTGGTTTCAATTTCACTCGCAACTCCCAATAGAAATTTTGCACTCCCTCCATCTGCAAGCATTCTCTCATTGTCTTTGAGATCTGGAAAACCTTTCTGTGAAAGAGGTATATTTGAAACATCAACACATTTCACTGACTGAAGGACCTGTCTGCTGTCCTTTGATTACTGGCTAGATCTAAACCAGAGATTTCTAGGGGTCAGGGGCACTGTTGGCTTTCCTCTCTCCTACAGCCCATGTATAAATTGTTTCCTGGCTTATGTTGTCCTGTAAAACTTCTACTTTATTTTATATCTTGCAGGTGATCTTAAAAGAATTTGTCATTCTATTTTTCCCACACTTCCTGTACTTTTTCTTAGCCAAGAAAAATATTTATTTACTTTATTTCTTTAGGTAAATGTAGGTCCCTGTACAAGCACTGAGTCATTACTGACCCATGGGGGACATCGCATCATGACATTTTCTTGGCAGACTTTTGTTACGGGGTGGTTTGCCATTGCCTTCCCCAGTCATCTACACTTTACCCCCCAGGAAACTGGGTACTCGTTTTACCGACCTCGGAAGGATGGAAGGCTGAGTCAACCTTGAGCCGGCTATCTGAACCCAGCTTCCACCAGGATCGAACTCAGGTTGTGAGCAGAGCTTGGGCTGCAGTACTGCCGCTCAACACTCTGCACCACGGGGCTCTTCATTTTATTTCTTTACTTTGTTCATATCTTGGCTTTGCTCTCAGTGGGAACCAAAAGTGACTTCCATCATTCTCTTCTCCTCCACTTTATCCCCACAACCACCCCATGAGGTAGATTAGACTGTGACGATGTGACTGGCCCAAGGTCACCCAGCTAGCTTTCAATGACCTTGGCAGATAGTTCTTTGAACTTGTATCTCTCAGATCCCACCCTGACACTGTAATTGTCGGAATATATGTCTGTTGCAAGGCCTGACATCCAGTCATTATGGGGATAATGTGTTTACCTACCATGCTATTGTTTAGATTGACCTGGAAGAGAACCTGGCACAAAACCAATAGCTTAGAAGCCCGGGAAACTGAGATGTGTTTGTAAACTGTTATTGGTCAATAGGTCAGGTGATTTTCATTTAGGCTCAAGAAGACAGAGGACGAATCTCCATTCCTATATAGATACAGACTATCTCTTTGTCTGTACTCATGGTTAGCAAGATGTAGCCTTAAGCTTTGTTATTTTGTAGCAGTCCTGTGCACCTTTTTTTCCTTTAGAAGGAAATGATTTTAAAAGCAAACTGATGCTCTGACTCTCTATTGATTCAAGATCCATTGCACCTCTGATTTTAAGCTATTTTAACCCTTTTTCCCAACAGTAATCACTATACCACGTTGGGTCTTTGCGTTCACATATTCACACATAACCACTTCCCTCACAAACTAATTATGCTGAAGGATTATTTCCATGATAATGGAGGTTATCCTTTACTCTTTGTTTGTTAATTTACCTGCATCCTTTATACCCAGCCCTTTTTCCCAATAGGGACCCAAAGCAGCTTATATAATTTCCCTATCCTCCATTTTATCCTCACAACAACACTGTGAGGTAGGATAGGCTGAGATTGTGTGACTGGCCCAATGTCACCCACCGAGCTTCTGTGGTACAATGGGGTTCAAACCTGGGTCTTCCAGACCATAGTCTATCACTAACCATTACATCAGACTGGCTTCATTTTTTTCTTTCTTCTGGTGTATATAAATTGTCTTTTTATTCAAAGAGTAAACATCCTGGGTATTATTTGGCCTTCTGCTGTTCTCCACGGTTTGTTTCTTCAGGGACTGAGTTTAATTCTTGACTCGGGGCAAACCATGTGAGGCAAGTTAGGCAAAGAGTGTGTGACTGGCCCAAGATCACCCGGTGAGCTTTCACGGCAGAGTGGAAAGTTGAATCTGGGTCTCCCAGATTCATTAAAAAATTGTCCCCAGATTTAGTGTTTGAAGGCGGTTTTTGATTGTCCCGTAGCTTCTGCATTGCAGTGGAAAATAACATCATTTTCTGGCTCCATGGAGGAGGGAGGGAGCTCGTGTGCAAGGGTGAGTACCCTGCAGTCTCCAGCTTACCACCTCCTGCCCCCCCTAGTTTGGGCCCTGGAGGATCTAGCAACCCCACCTGCCGCAGCTTTCTGAAAAGGAAAACCTCTTCAGTGTATTTTCACCTGCCACTCCACCCTGGTACCACGTTTCAAAGCTGAGTCAGATTGCCATAAATAATAACCAGAGACCCTAAGGAAACCAGGAATTTTGAGGGTGCAACATAATCTTTTTAGGATCACATGTGTGTGTTATGTGCCGTCAAGTCATCTCCGACCTATGGCGACCTTATGAATGAAAGACCTCCAAAACATCCTATCATTAACAGACTTGCTCAGATCTTGCAAACTGGAGGACGTGGCTTCTTTTATTGAGTCAAGCCATCGCATTTTAGGTCTTCCTCTTTTCCTCCTGCCTTCCACTTTTCCTAGCATTATTGACTTTTCCAGAGAATCTTGTCTTCTCATAATGTGACCAAAGTACGATAGCCTTAGTTTTGTCATTTTAGCTGCTAGGGAGAATTCAGGCTTGATTTGATGTAGTACCCCCTTATTTGTCTTTTTGACTGTCCATGGTATCTGCAAAACTCTATCAGCTACAAAAGCAGATACAAGCAAGTCACAGTGTCAGCTACTTTGGTAGTTTCCTGCTGTCTGTCTTCTAAGAGTGCCGTAGTTACAGTTTCATTGATTCATTCCTTCTGAGACTCTGTTTGTGGCAGGTAATAACTCCCATGCTTTGCTACTTTCTTCACCCTGCATCACCATCCCAGAATGTCTTAACAGTTGCATTCTAGCATACAGAACTGCCATAACCTCTGGGCAGGCTAAGCTCAAAGTACAGATGACTATCTGTGTAAACCTATACACATACTGCCATTTTAGGATTTAATGTGCAATATGGAATTGAATAGCCTGTAAGAACCACAAGGTCTCTCCCTATTAGAGCCCCTTTGTCATGCTCTTCCCTCACCCTTGGCTCATAGTCTGAACATATATTTAGGATAGGATTCTGGATTCCCAGTTAGGAAATTCCAGGTGACCTGGGGGTGGAGCCTGAGGAGGGCAGAGTATTTGGAGGGGAAGGGACCTCAGCAGGGTGTAATTCCATAAACTTCATCCTCCAAAGCAGCCATTTTCTCCAGGGAAACTCATTCCTGTAGACAGTAGACCAGTTGTAATTCTGGGATATTTCCAGGCCAAACCTGGAAGTTGTCAACCCTAACTTAGGGTCATGAGCAATGGCACCATCCAGCGAGCAGCAAGTAAGGCATTTATCAGGTTTCCAAGACTGGCAAAAAGGCCCAGTGTCACAAAAATATCACCGTTTGACTTTGCATGTTGCACTCCAGAAGGCCACAGGGAGCAGGACAAAATGTTCCATTTGCACATCCCACTTTTTTCAAGTTATGGAACACCATTAAGTGTGTCTTGGCCCCCCATGTCTGGGGCAAGGACTGAGCATGTAAAGTGCCATCCTATGCAGGCCTTCTCAGAGTCCTACTCAAATCTACTCAATAGATCTTACTCTAGTGGAAGTGTTCTTGGAATTGCACTGATAGTACTTTCCTCGGCTCATCCAAGCTGTATGCAAAGGGACATCAGCAGCCCCCCCACCGCTAAAGCTTAAGTCTGGTTTAATGTATAATTAAAGGACTCTGTTTAAACTTCAGATCTACTGGAGAAACTTCTATATGCTTGCTTTGACCAAGTTCAGGGATTTCAGAACCCTGTGGCAGACAAATGTTGGGAAATTTCTTGAACAACAACAACAACAACAACAAACAATGACGATGATGTTGACGATGACGATGACGATGACAATCAATTTATATACCACCCTTCATGGCAACTTAACACTGACTCAGAGAGGTTTACAATGTATGCTATTATTATCCCTCCCAAAACACCCTGTGAGGTGGGTGGGGCTGAAAGAGCTCTGAGAGAGCTGTGACTGACCCAGGGTCACCCAGCTGGCTTCAAGTGGAGGAGTGGGGAATCAGACCCGCTTCTCCAGATTAGAGTCCCGGCACTCTTAACCACTACACCAAGCTTGGCTCACAGAGCCAAGGTCTCTGCGATAATTCAGGAACCACAGTACTCTAGAACCATAAAAATAAGCTCTAGGGGTATTTTGCCCAAGATTTTTCTAAAACTGTGATTAGTTATCTAAGAAAAGAGAAATATTTTGATTTTTGTGCAGTTTGCTTAGCGGTTGAAGCGTACATTCTCTGTCACTGAACACACATCTTTTAACATGATTTTAAAAAATCATGAAAATTGATTCCCACTATGGCAGGAGACCTCCCATCAGCAACCCCAACTGCCTGCTTCCACACTGTCAGCCAGCAGAAGAGGAATGAAGGCAAAATTGCCATCAGCGTGATGGCACCACATCACTTATGGGGGAAACCTAGCTATGATGTCATGCCTCTCCAGGAATTGCTGAAAACACTATGGTAAAACCACAGCATTTCCAGGATTTCCTAGAGGGGCATGACTAGGGTTATGCGCAGAGAAAATTTCCATTTCAGTTTCAGTTCTGGGGGGTTGGGAATAATTCAGTTCCATTACTAGTTTGTTTTGGGTGGGCAGATACCAGCTCGGATTTGAGCCATTTCTTGTTTTCATTTTCATGAGTTTTGGCCAGTTGTTCATGTGCAAGGCAGGCCTTAGCCACACATGCACAGACACATCTGTTCTTTTCAAGGAGGTGGGGAAACAAGACTGTGGAGCAGCTGTTTTTGCCCACAACAGAATCAAAATTGCACAGAGCACAGTCCTCTCTCTAAATTTTCAACCCACCGAGAGCATGCAACAACGAGGTTCTGTGTTTATGAACCCCAAAGAATGTTTGGAGAAGGAGTGGGGTCAAGGTCAGCGGTGGCCATGCACACGTGTGCACTGTTCTTTTCAAGGGGGGAGTTGGGGAAAAGAGACTCCATTCACATTTAATGAAAAATCACATAATCCAAACTCCATTTATTCTACTTACATGTAAAAATGCTCTGCAAATAATACTGAAAAGCATATCAGGAAGAAAGTTTCTATCTTAGGGCCTAGTCACACATGATCTAAGCTCACATGTGATCGGGCATAGTCTGTCCTTCATTCTCAGCTCTTCCATTTTATCTTGTGTGGTAGGTTAGGAGGAGAGTGTGTGACTGGCCCAAGGTCACCCAGCAAGATTTCATTGCAGAATGGGGATTTGAACCTGGGTCTTCCAGACCTTTTTATGACACTCTAACCACTACTCATGCGGCTGTCTTTTCCCCCACCATCTTCCCAAATGAAATTGGGTTAAACTGTGTTAATTAGCTAAAAGCTGATATGCATGCAGATTAGCTGTCCACCCTACTCGTAGTGCAAATTATCCTGTCTTGTGGCTATAAAATTATGGCTGCATCTTGGGCATGCCATCACACCCTGGCTACAAGTCCAGGGTGGAACTTGTGCCTTGCTCTGCTCTTCTAGTCCTGTATATCCAAATATATGTCAAGAGGTATTAATCTTTCAACATCATTCACTTTCGATGAGTCTTTCTACACAAGATGTCTTACATGGGGATGCTCAAGTTTAGGGAGATGCAATGTTAACCAGAACACATATTTTAAAAAGACCCAGAGCTGGGGTAAATCGCGACTCAGAAGATTTGTTAATTTCATCTTCCCCTCCCCAAAGGCTCTATCAGTCACCTCTCTACAGGAAGGTAGTTAAAAAAGACAGAGCTGGTGGAGATTGCTCCTTAGAGGGTTTGTTAATTTCATCTTCGAGGAAGTGCAATTGACAGAGTCTTTGGGGAGGAGAAGATAAATTAACAAACCATCTGAGGAGTTATCTCCACTGGCTATGGGTCTTTTAAAACTACGCTTCCCGACTAACTTGACTGTCCCCATGTAAGATGTCTTGTGTAGAGAGAGTCCCTGTTGGACAGCAGCAGAGTGCCATTTCTAAGTGGGTTGCTTCCCCAACCTCCCTGCATGTTGATTCATGACAGGCTCCCTTAGAAAACCCAGCATCAAGAACTCCTATATAGTTAAGGCCTACCTAGTCCTGGCACTATTTAGATTACCGAAGCCCTTCCAATCAGAAACAGACCAAAACACTTGGCCCTAAAGAGAGTAGTCCCACTTTGCTAACAAAGGGAGTGAGGAAGCTCAAACCAGCAAGTGCCAACCTCAACAAACAGCAAACATTTTGCTACCAAAATTTCAGTTGACTGGGGCAAGCTGTTCCCAGATCACCCACGGCACCTTTGTTTTATGGAAATGAAGATGGACAGAAACTGCTCACTTCACCTACAAGCATAGGGCTCATCAAATTAATTTGAATTGTGGTGACTCTGCTCATGCTGTGATTGATAAAAGCATTGTGCAAAAGGAACACTTCCTGTGTCCTCTCCGTGTTTGGAATGACAAATGGCTGCACTGGCCAGTGTTGTGGAAGCAATCAGGGAGGAATTATGTTCCTCACCAGGCCTGCAATGGAAGTAAAGTCTCCTTTATAGGGTTGTCATTAAAACTGTCACAACGATAGCCAAGGAAATGCATGGCTCAGAGATGACAGGACAGTGAATAAGGTTTAACTTTCCAGTTATTGATCTTCAGATGAAATACAGGTAAATAAACAACATAGATCTATGATTTGGGGGGAGTTTCCCCACTGGAAACAGCTGGTCTTATAAAGATGCTGCATGTAGGCTATATTATACTATAGATAAACGTACTTTGCATTTATCTAATTATTTTGGATATCACTGCAAATGAGAAATGTCAAAGAGCCAACATGGTGCATTGGTTAGGGGTCACACCAGGATCTGGGACACTCAGTTTGAAATTAGGGGTGCACAATTTTAATTTGGCTCCTTTAGAAATTCATCCGCTGTTTCAGAAAGAAGCGACTGCTGCTATTGTTTTGCTTTCGATGGCCTAGGGGCCATTTCAAATCTTGTCTGTTTAGCCGTTACTGTTATCTTGACTTTCAGCTGTGGCCATACATGTGCTTTGCTGCTTCCCTGACTTTCCTTGCTGGAGGGACAGGGAAATGACCCCAGCTTGAAAACATCCCTTTCCATCTCCCTTCCCACCTAGGGAACTTCTTGCCTAGGTTTAATTTTCAACCCTGCCCACCCTCCACAGCTGTACTCTCTCTCCTCCCAGGCTTAATGCTCATCCCTGCTGCTCCCCCTTCCCAGTCTGATTCTTCCTTTCTGCAGCCCAGCCTCCATTTTGCAGTAGGGTTGCCAGCCTCCAGGTGGGCCCTGGAGATCTCCTGGAATTATAACAAATCTCCAGACTACACTGAGATCAGTTCACCTGGACAAAATGGATCCAGAGGAATTAGCCGTGTTAGCCTGCAGTAGCAAAACAGCAGAGTCCAGTAGCACCTTTAAGACTAACCAACTTTATTGTAGCATAAGCTTTCAAAAGCCACAGCTCTCTTCATCAGATGCAATCTGGAGAAAATGGCTGGTTTGGATGGTGGAATCTATGGCAGTATACCCAGCTGAGGCCCCTCTCCTTTCCCAATCCCACCCTCTCCAGGATTCACCACGTAAATATCCAGGAATTTCCCAACATGGAGCTTGTAATCCTATTTCCCAGCCTCCCTCGGTCGTTCTCCTTTCCCCCTCTCTCCCAGCCTGGCAGAGTTGGGCCTGGCCTTGATTTGCTGCCAGCTGCTGGGCACTCCTTCACCCACACAGGGGACCAGGAAAGAGAGAGGCAGAAGGCATCTAGGGCCTTCTAAAGGGAAGGAAAGAGAATTCAAAAAGGACACCAGGAGACCAAGGAGACTTCATCACACAGGCTCCAGACTGACACTCACTGACTCAAACAGGCTGAGCCAGCAACTTTACTGATTCCCTGAGTTTCCATTGGCTGCAATAGAATGCGGTTGCCTGCGGACCGGCCCCCAAAAAGCAGAAAAAGATTTGCCTTCCCCCTCTCCTCTCCAAATCAACGAGATGGAAGGAGTAGATTGGCAGTTCTCCCCCGAGTTTCCATTGTCTTCTCTGGCCTGCAAAGTGGCCAAAGAAGAAAAAGATTCGCCTTTGCCTCTCCTCTCCACTGGAGGACTTAGTTTTTGATTGGCTCATTCTCCTTCCATCCACAATGATACTGGCCTATTCGCTGTCTGCCTGCACTGGTAAGAACCAGCGATGGGCATGAACAGCAATACGAACAAAAAAACCCCACGAACAGCACAATCTGCTGTTCGTGAACAAGCTGTTCATGAGGCCCCATTCTAAATGAACAGGTGGTCATTGCAAGCTTGTTCGTTGCTTTTCGTTACTGTTTGTCAAGCCAGACAGTCTGCCAATTCCCTTGGCAACTTAGGCAGGGATTGTCTGAACTCTGTCTGAACTCCTGCTGTTGTCCTGGAAACCCCAATCTAAGTCCAATTTAGCTTGATAGGCAGGTCTTCCTTTCAAGTGTGGAACTCCAAATTTGTTACAACAAGGGATCAAGGAGCAGAGGGGAGGGGGGCTTCCAACTCTGACTTTGCAGACAGTGGAGAGGGAGAGACAGCTGCTGTTGGCATTTTGATAGAGAGAGTGCACTGGAGCTTGAATTTTCCTTGTGTGTAGTGGAATAGGGATCTACCCCTTCAAGTTCCAGGGCTGCTGCCAGGCTCTGGGGCCAAGCTATTACTTATTATTGGTACCTTTCCTGGTGCCTGCTGAGGTCAGTTTTCTGGGAGTGGTGCAGTAGGGATCTTGACTTGAATGATGGCTAATGGAGAGCCTAGTGACCCCCACGAACAGCCAACCACGAACATGTTCGTGAACAGGGCCATGTTCGTGGTTGTTTGTGAGTCCCTATTCGTGGATGAACATCATGTTCGGTTTTTTTCTGCTTGTGCCTATCTCTAGTAAGAACCAAGCCAAAGTGCACAAAACAAATGAGATGGTGGAGGAGGGGTTTCATTACAATTCTTTCCCCCAAATTTCATCACAATTCTTTTTCTTTTTCCCAGTGTTCCAGAATTCACTGTAACTAGCAGAACCTGAAAAATTTGTTTATACTTTCTGCTCGTTTTTCTTTTTTATGCACGCCACTAGTTGAAATCCCCACTCAGCAATGAAGCTTACTTGATGACTTCAGACCAGTTACTCTCTCTCATCATATTCTTCCTCACAGGATTGTTGTAAGGATAAAATGGAGGATAGAATGAAGCACACTGACATGAACTCCTAGGAGGACACATGGGATAAAAATATGTACTAATTAAATAAAGTGTAACAGTGGGACCTGGCCATGAGACCACTAGCACAAATAGAAGCATCTCACAGTCTGCAGGCTTAATCCAACTCCTGAAACAATTTTGGCTTGGACAAATATCATCCTTCCTATTTAAAACAAAATGGAAGGGGGTTAATTAATGCACTTACACCTCTCTTTGGATTTTGTTTTAATTTTTCCAGTGATGTCTGAAATCTAGCAACACTTTGACTCCCATAAAAAACATGGTTGAAAATCAGGTCTCTCTGTGAGGCTTGTTTCCTCTATAGTCAAGTGTTTGATATGATTGCATTTGTTCAAAATGAATATAATTTCAAGTAGTTCTTCATCAATGTAGTAGGAAGCAATTAGCACAAGGCTGGCTGTGTAGCCACCACTGAAATCACTGTGAAAGCATGCCAAATATTTGTGATCCAGTTTGGAACACCTTAATAACAATAACATTCAATTTATATACTGCCCTTCAGGAGAACTTAACACTCACTCAGAGTGGTTTACAAAGTGTGCTATTATTATCCTCACAGCAAGCACCCTGTGATGTACATGGGGCTGAGAGGATACTGAGACACCCAAGTTCACCCAGCTGGCTTCAAGTGTAGGAGTGGGGACTCAAACCTGGCTCTCCAGATTACTGTCCTGCTGCTCTTAACCACTGCACCAAACTGGCTCCCCTTGTCACTGTGCTTGATGTTAAAAACCAGACAGGCAAAATGGACCAGCTGTAATATTATAATTTTAGGTGAGCAACCATGTTGGTCTACAGAACAGCCACAGGTTTGAATCCAGTGGCACCTTAGAAACAAACAAGATTTTCAGGGTGTACACTTTTGAGAGAGTCAGAGCTGGCAAAGGTGTCTGAATAACGGAGCTCTGACTCTCAAATGTTTACACCTTGAAAATTGTGTTGGCTTTATTCTCCACTTGTCCCCTCCACTTGGGCTTCCTCTGTATGCATGAGGGGAGGGGTTGGCTCCATCTTCCATGGCAGGTATTTTGTAGTTGAAACCCCCACCCTGGGTCAGAATTCCAAAGGTGCCCACAGATTTAAAAGGCTTGGGATCCCAGGTATGGAGAATCATCATATTTCCCTTTCCACAAGAGTTGACCACTCCAAAACAGAAAATTAAACCAGAACAGCTAAATGTAAGAGATGTAGTTCTGCCCCAGTTCCCCCACCAATAAAATCCTACACCATTTTCAAGGTTTTCCAGTTAGGGATGTAATGCTGGGTGAGGGCCAGAGCTTTTTTCAGCGGGAACGCGGTAGAACGGAGTTCCGGCACCTCTTGAAAATGGCCACATGGCCGGTGGCCCCACCCCCTAATCTCCAGACAGAGGGGAGTTTAGATTGCCCTACGCGCCGCTTCAGTGCAGAGGGCAATCTAAACTCCCCTCTGTCTGGAGATCAGGGGGCGGGGCCACTGGCCATGTGGCCATTTTCACCGAGGGCAATTTAACTTTAAAAACTCCCCTCTTGTTCCAACTGACCCAAAGTGATGTCATTGTGCGGTCCTGAGTTCCACCACTGAGTTCCACCCCCTTTTTCCCCAGAAAAAAAGCCCTGGTGAGGGCTATTCATCCAAAGATGAATAAAATAGTTTTGAATTAAGTATCTGGCTAACAATAATTTTCCTTACAGCTATGAGCCAAGCGTATTATGAATTTATAGACTAAATCCATGATTTAAATATTCCTCTTTTAAATGAAGGCCCTAAACTAGCAATGTTTTCACTGAGAAACTTGAAATTGGGTTTTTAAAATAATTGGCATTTTGGCAGAAACAATATAGCATGTATAAAGGCTTCTCTAGGAACGTCAAAAATGGCAACTGTAGCTTATGCGGCTTTAATGCATTATTGTGATCCCCCGCCCCCCCCCCCCCCCGAACTAAGACACTGAGAAAGTAATTAAAATTCAGTATCAGCCACTGTCAGTTGAAGCAAAGTAGTGACGAAGAGACGCAGCAACTGCAGACGCTGTGACAGGAATATAACCTTCCATCCAATTATGGCCTGGCATAAAGAGGACGCTGAGATCCTGACAATTACTTCAGATTGCATCTTAGCTGTCAGGGTAGCACATCTTGTCACCTCTGGAAGGGTTTATGCCGGTTCACGTCCCACACTACAAGCTTGGCTTTGGTCTTTTGCTGACTCCAAATTTATGCAGCCCAACAGAGCCCCGTCCTATCCTATTGAAGAGCAGGATCAGAGAAAGACACATCACTCCAGAGTTAAACAGCATTCCATTTGAGATGCTGTGGCTCTTGGTGAGTTGAAAAAGTTTTTCACAAAGGTGAGGTCGTGGGTGAAGCACTAAAGGAATGCTGGGTTCCTCGCCTCCAAACACAGAAAAAAGGAAAGGGGGGGGGGGAAATCTGAAAAGAACAAACGTGTTCCAGTTTTAAATGGTGAGATTGAGAATGGCGTCCTCTAAAGGCACAGAAATGCCTCACAAGCTGAATGAGCAGCATAGTATTGAGAAAGACACCCAGTGAGGGAGCAAGTACTGGCAATTAGAGATGGGCACGAACTTAAATACAACCCAAAAAAAACACAAGAACCAGGCCGGTTTGGGGTTGGCAAACCAGGGTTCATGGAAGCTCCTTTCCATGCTGGTTCATTGGGTCGTATTTACAGGGGCAGTTTAAATGGCCATTTCCCCAGGGCAGTTTAAAGGGCCGTGCCACCGGCAGGTGCGTTTAAACTATCAGCTGCCAGGCGGCAGGGGGGAAGGGCCCTTTAAACTGTTAAATGCCCCTTCCCCTGCCACTGTTAAGGCCAGAAAGGAGCATTTAAACCCCACGAACTACGAACCATGAATTGGTTCATAACTGGTCCAGTTCCATAGTTCCTGGTTCATTTTTTTTTTGTTCTGTGCCCATGTCTACTGGCAATCTCTATGGTGTCCAAAGAGCTTCACCTTTTTGCATGGAGTTTGGAAAATAGACACTGATTATTAGGATTGCCAGCCGCTGGGTGGAACAAGCAAATAAGAGAGTATCGCAGACCCAATGGTAAAGCAAACAAACAACACATGACATCTTACTAGGCACAGGAAACAAACTCACCCACAAGTAAATACTCAAGAGTAGAGGTGGGCATAGACCAAAATTTGACACAGACTGGCCCGGTTTGGCATTCGTGAACCAGCGGGTCATGGGATGGGCATTTTTCATGGGCAAAACTACTTTGGAGCTGGTCCGTCAGTCCATTGGTCTGTGAAACCAAACATGCCGGTGCCAAGCAATCAATTCCCTAGGCAATGGAGGGGACATCTGCAGACCTTCTCTGGCTGTCAAACAGAGAGCTCCCATTCTTCTCTATGAGAACAGGAGTAAATTCTCCCCCACTTCTCAGGTAAGTAGTTTCTGTTTCCATCTGGCAGTAAGAAACTGCAGGGTTGATTTTTCAGTCACAGAGGGAGGTATTTGATGCTTTTGCTTAAGGTTCCGGCTGCTTCTGTTCCACAGCCAGGCACAGGGGCTAAGCCTGTGAGGACTCACAGAATATTTTTTATATATTATACTTATTAACAATATCCATTATTATTTAGAGCACTTGTCCCAGCTGAGAAGGTGCCTGGGTGGGTCAGGGCTCTGGACCACGCCCTTTACTTGCCAAGTGTGAATGCACGCCCCCTACAAGGGGAATTTTAACATCCTTCCCTATGGGTCCTCCCGTCCCCTTGTCCACCAGTGCCTGCCACCCTCTGGCTGCATCCCACCAGAGGGACTCGTTGTCCATAGCTAGGTTTGTTCTAGGAGGATCTGAAACCACCCTCCCTCATTTGTATGTATGTATGACTCTCCTTGGATGACTCTTGAGTGTTTACCTGTGGCTGAGTTTGTTTCTTGTGCATGTCATGTGAATGTCACGTGTTGTTTGTTTGCTTAGCTCCTGGGTGGGGCTTGGAGTTCTCAAATCATGGTTATCTCCTCTTCAAATCATTGTTATTTCCTTAGTACAGAAAACATTTCCCCAGAAGGAAATGACAGCCTCAGAGTGGTGGACTCTATGGCATCACATGCCTGTTCTCTCCCCTCCCTAAAATCTCCTTCCAAGCCCGCCCCCCCCCTTCAGTTTCCTGGATTTGGTTCTGCATTCCAGATGCTGATTTAACGAGCTAAACCAGTGAGTTCTGTGTGTACTTTTGGCTCATTTTTCCCAGTATGCACGCCCCTAATACGTGGTTTGTATGCAGAATATATCAAGATTTCATAATGAACAAGGCTATATTTTTCAAAAAAGAAAAACATTAAAGAAAAGCCTAAGTCTGAATATCAGACAACCTATCCCAGTTGATTCTAATATTTCAGAAGTAGAATTTTCTCCACTTATGACAATTCATTTGTTATGGAAGAAAATAAGGGTATTTTTTGATGTATTGTCGAAGGCTTTCACAGCCGGAGAATGATGGTTGTTGTGGATTTTCCGGGCTGTATTGCCGTGGTCGTGGCATTGTAGTTCCTGACGTTTCGCCAGCAGCTGTGACTGGCATCTTCAGAGGTGTAGCACCAAAAGACAGAGATCTCTCAGTGTCACAGTGTGGAAAAACTGGTTTCCAGTTCTGAAAAACACCAAGCTAACAAAACACTCTATACTCGACAATAGCCCTGCAGAGAAGATTAGCACATCAAGCACCAATCCATATGCAAAAGAACCTCCTCAGGATACAGTGAAGCCTCCCGTCATTAGCATTCCACACCCTGGGAAACTCTTACAGGATGACTCAGCTCAACCCCACCCCTCCTGAGTAGATACAAATGACCTGCCAACATCTTTTCCACACTGTGACACTGAGAGATCTCTGTCTTTTGGTGCTACATCTCTGAAGATGCCAGACACAGCTGCTGGCGAAACATCAGGAACTACAATGCCAAGACCATGGCAATACAGCCCAGAAAACCCACAACAACCAGGGTATTTTTTGTTTTGTTTTTTACCAGTGCCAATATTCAACTTCTTTTCATATACTCCTGAAGACACAGAATTAAACTTCTCTTCCTTCTTAAATCAACCATTTCTCGGGAACTGAGTAATTCCTGTGAATTTTCAAGCTGTAAACTATTTCTAGCACCATAGAACATGGATATGATGATGGTTGATAAAAATGAAGCCTTTCCCGTCTTGGTATCACTCTGATGGATCTACCTTGTGGTGGCTAAAAGTCACTTCCATGTCCAGAGACTAGAAGGCAACATTAGGAAATGCCTTCACCTCTCTGCCCTGTTTGTGGCAACCAGTGGCAACTTGTGGCCACTGTGGGAAACTGTGTTGGATGCCGTGGTCTGATCCAGTGGAGCGCTGCTTATGTTCCTATGTCATTCTTATGTTAAGACAAAATCATTATTCAAACAGAATGAAAGGAGATTTGAGGTGTTTAATAACTACATATTTTACGCCTCTGCAAGTTCAAAATAACAATATGTTTCTTTTTAACTAAAAGTATTAATATGTATTTCTATTCTATTTGTTAAACTACTGGCCCGAACTCTTCGATACATCACGAAGAAAAAGGGAAAAGAGGCTTTTTTTTTTTCTTGTTTGCAAAGTGTAGCCAGGAATGGGATGAGCTTTTATTGTTACATGTGGGGGACATCATTCCCCATTAAATGGTGAATGTTCTGTAGCTTTGAAGCATAGTATTGATCTATTCTGTCATGGTGCGAGCGTGTTGCTCAGAGGAGGAATGGTGGAAATATTCTACTATGTCTGTATTTCTACAAATGAATTGAGACCTGAAAACCATTAGGGGTGTGCAAAATGAAACGCACAAGTTGGAAATATACCTGGAAATCACTGCTTCGTTTCGCTTATGTGGCTTCCAGAACAGCGAACCAAATCCAGGGAACCAAGTTATAAAGTCACCCTCCCACTGAAAAGCTCATGTGTTTCATTTATGTTCTTATCATGCAGCAGCAGCAGCAGCAGGCAAGCAGGAAGGTACTGGGCCAGCACCATCTTGTTTTCTTTAAG
The DNA here is from genome assembly GCF_028583425.1 of Eublepharis macularius. NCBI lineage: Eukaryota > Metazoa > Chordata > Lepidosauria > Squamata > Eublepharidae > Eublepharis > Eublepharis macularius. The sequence continues at coordinate 88,815,212 of NC_072798.1, forward strand.
ACTGTTCTACTAATCAGATCCCAGAGGAAAGAGCCTTTATGTTATACCACCTAATTAACTTTGTTGGAGGTCAGGAGGAAATGTGTGTATGAATGTATCTTTTCCCCCCTGGTGCTACCAGGACACTCATCTGTCTTCCTCACCCCCATCAGGGCACTCAGACAGTTAGTCACTGTGAGAAAAAGTGCTGCTGGGAGGGATGCAACAACAACAACAACAACAACAACAACAACAACAACATTCAATTTATAGACTGCCCTTCAGGACAACTTAACACCCACGCAGAATGTTTTACAAAGTATGTTGGGCTTCAAAGGAATGTAAGCTGCTTTGTAAACCGCTCTGAGTGGGCATTGAGTTGTCCTGAAGGACGGTATATAAATAGAATGTTATTATTATTATTATTATTTTGTGACTTGTGAGAGGGTGTGGGAGAGAGAGAGAAAATGAGTGAATGAGTGCAAGCCGAGTGGGACTGGGCTCCAAAGGAACGTAAGCTGCTTCTGCTCTGCTGCTTTATTTTCTTTTGTGACTTGTGAGTGAGTGAGTGAGTGTGTGTGTGCGTGTGTGTATTGGTGCAAGCAGGGCTGGCTCTCCAGAGGAGGGTAAGCTGCTTTGAGTTCATTCTGCTCTGCTGCTTTATTTTCATTTGTGACTTGTGAGTGAGAGAGTGAGTGAGGGCATGTGTGGGTGCGAACAGGGCTGGCTCTCCAGAGGAGGGTAAGCTGCTTTGAGTTCATTCTGCTTTAAGAAAATACCTGGAGATTTTTGTGGAAAGGGGCCTGAGGGGTGGATGTTGCCTTCTGACACACTTCCAGTGATGTCATGAGGGTGTGGCATATGCTAATGAGTTATGCTAATACGTTCCTGCAGTTCTTTTTCTAGGAAATGACCCCTGTTGGTACCTTTCCTGTTGCCTGCTCAGGTCAGGTTTCTGGGAGTGGTGCAGTAGGGATCTTGACTTGGATGATGGCTGGAGGAGAGCCTGCTGGCCCCCACGAACAGCCAACATGAACATATTCGTGAACAGGGCCATGTACGTGGTTGTTCATGAGTCCCTGTTCATGGATGGCAATGAACAACGAACATCATGTTGGGTTTTTTTTTTCTGTTCATGCTCATCTCTAATCAGGATACCTTGTTTTCCAAGTGCTAGCCTTCGATTCTGATTAGTTTCTAACTGCAGAGACTGTAGGATACAGAACATACACTTCAATTTCTCCTTCTTTGCTTGGCAGTCAAAATCCATCCCAGACAATGGGTTGGATCCAGCCAGCTTTTGCACTCAGTCTCACATAATTCCCATCTCTATGACTGGAGGCCTGAGAAGTTCATGGTTTTAATCATTAAAAAGTTGGCCTGTACATAAATTCAGCTTGAACAACAATTGTAACTAATCTGAATGCAGCTATTCAGTCTGCTACAGTCCTCTCATATGGTTTTGACTCAGATTTTATACAGTCATTTGGCTGAAAATGCCTCCATGTCAAAATGAATACTATATGAAAAGATTGCAAAGTTGTGTTTATGTATGTAGTGTGGTATGTGTGTGTGCTTTAAAACACATGAAATGTGAGCTAATAAGTCCGCAGACGTAAATGTACCATATTGAGTCTAAAAAAATCAAAGCCAACCTTACTCTTGTTGAATTCTTTATATAAAAGCCCAGATTATCATACCAAACTAAAAAAAAGACATTGCATTTAAGTCCACAAAGCATTTTTCAAGTAGCAGCAAGTCATCTTCTGAGTGAGCGATATCGTTTGTTAATGCTATCTCTGTGTTTTGTGTCTATACATAAAATCAATATTTTCTTTTCCAAATGTTTGACAAGTTAAATCTGTCACTTTGGTAGATGTCCTTGAAAATGAGCACTTCCAATAAGCATTTCCTCCTTCTGAAGACTCTAAAAACTGCTGGCACCAAAATAAGGACATTTGGAGTGCCCCCTTCTGAGAAAACGATGTCTGGTTGTGAAATCCTGTACCTCTGAATTTGATTTACTCATTCACTGGCCCAGCTTATACATATGGACCACACTGAACTTTTTTTTCACTCTTCACATTTCATCACCTACTGAAGAATAAATTCAAAGATATATTCAAATGTAAATAGCTGGGAAACAGTTTATGACTGCAATATTCCTTCAGCCAAACACAGATGAAATGTTCTAGCGTAAAGCAAGGCAAAATGTATATGAAGATATTTTCCAGTGAAATGTCAACAAAAATTCTAAAGCAATATGAAGAATGTCTATGAACAGATAATCAGAGAAATGATGACAAAATGGAGCCAGGCAAGGCTAGAACTTTAACTTGAGAAGAGGATAGGCCACAGAGATGATGAGGCCAATCAACCATAATCCAAACAAGTACAATGTGCCATGAGCACAAAACATGTGCAAAGACAATAATTGCATATTGAATTCTCTCTCTCTGTGTGTATAGATATGTATCTTTCAACTGACTTTTTAAAAACATGAACTGAAATCTACTTATCTGAATAGTTTGTAATTTTTTCTGTTAAGCTAACACGACTCAAGTCTGTTGGTGGGAAGGGGGAATGAATACAATGCACACAAGTGCATCTTTTTTCCCCCTGGCACTATGCAAGCAATATCATTGTCTCTCTGCCACTCAGGTCTTCACAAGGGGAGACCTCTCCCCACCTATGGAGACGTTTGGAAAAGGGAATGTACATTTCTTCTTTCATTTTGCGGTGTTAAACGGGCACAGCAGGTCTGTGTCTCTCACCCCAATCAGACGGCTTGGATGGTCGGTTACTGTGAGGAAAAGTGCTGCTGTTGAGGGAGTAAGTGGTCTATTCATTCAATCGAACTTGATAAAAGCTCTGGAAGACTTCAATCATATGCTGATATTCTAAAGACACTTCCTTGGGCATAAGCACTATTGAATAACATGGCCGAAGTAACTACCAAAGTATTTTTATCATCTGACAGCACCAAAGCTCAGATGAGCTTTTACACTGGCAAGAATGAATGTACTTCCCTTGGCAGTTTTGGAGGGTAGATACAAGAAAGTACCATATGCAAACAGAACATGCAGATGTTCATATGATAAAACTGAAAACATTGAACATATGATTATAGAGTGTCCCATATTTAATGAGTTGAGGGCTAGCTTAATCATCCCTCTACTTAAAAATATAGAACTACCTAATATGAGAGCCCAGGTGATGTGGTTACTATTGGATACAAATGATTCTGTTACTCTTTCTGTAGCAAAATATATAGACAATAATTAAACATCAGAGACATGATATCAAGTAAGTTTCTTCCTATTTTAATTTCTGTTTAAGGCAACAGCCATAAGAGCAGTATTAGACAGACAGACAGACAGACAGACAGACAGACAGACAGACAGACAGACAGACAGACAGACAGACAGACAGACAGACAGACAGACAGACAGACAGACAGACAGACAGACAGATAGATAGATAGATAGATAGATAGATAGATAGATAGATAGATAGATAGATAGATAGATAGATAGATAGATAGATAGATAGGTTGTTGTGTGTGTTCTGTGTGATTTTTTTGCCTTTAACTGCAAAAACAGCTGCCCCAAAGAACCTCAGTGGTCTCATTGCAAAGAATGGGGCCACAACTCATGATCACAAAAAAAACCCAAATGGACAAGATCCAAACTGGCAACTCTCCACCTGGATTTTTTTTTTAAAGCAATGATATATCATTTGGAAATCCTGGATTCAAAACTGGGGGCCAAGCTACAAGTGACAAATGACACTTGAACAGCAAGTGGATCAAGTGGAGGGCAAGTGAACAAGGAAAAATACACTTGCCGTTCAAATGTCATTCATCACTTGTAGCTTGGCCCCGAAACAGAAATTTTCTCTGTGCACACTCCTACTAATTATATGGACATTTGCTGGATTCAATTACTCTTTTCTGAGCCTTTACAGAAGATCTTTTCTGTGCCCCACATAAAAATTGAGTGAGAGAAGAACTCAGGGCCAAGCTACACATGACGAATGACACTTGAACGGCAAGTGTATTTCTCCCTGTTCACTTGCCCTCCACTCAATCCACTTGCCGTTCAAGTGTCATTCGTCATGTGTAGCTTGGCCCTCAGGGCTGTACCTCTGCATTTGCAGTTTAGCAGAATTCTTATTTTTGAGTACTAGAATTTCTAAGAATTCAGTGGCACTTTTAATTTGAAGTATATTTGTTTGAAAGAAAGTCCCAGTAATTGCAACAGGAGCTTACATTCAACAAAGCCAGCTTCAGATAAAAAATGTATTATGTCTAAGAAAATATCAGGTAAAAGTTAATGTTCAAATGGCATTTTAAAATACATGTCAGCAATGAGTGATGAATATACAAAATTATCTGCCATGATGGGCTGACCATCTTCATTTTTTCAAAGACACATTTTCAGGTATACAATCCTCTTTTTATACTGAGCCCATGAATTTTCAGTATTGATTTTATGAAGTACGTGCACATAAATCATGGCCATGAGTTTTGGGAAGGGCTGTTGGCCATTTAATTAATTTCAGTTCAATAGGTGTTGACCTTCTCCTATCACCTCATTCCTGACTGACTTCCTTGGAGACTTCGGTGAAAATACCTGAGGCCAAGTTTATCAAGTAGGGCTAAGTCTCTCAGAAAGAACAACATGCCATTAGCTAACTCAAAAGGGGTGACAGAAAGATCAATTTTTGCTGAGGTTGTCCTATCAGTCGTCTACAACTGCATTAGCATTGCTTCATTGTGATCTTGTCATTAGCATCACTCTGGACACCCGGGCAATGATGCAGTGGTTATAAATGGAGGGAAAGACCTGCCCCAGACACAAAAGGAGAACAGGAACAAAGCATGGCTAGTTCATCTGGAAAAAAGAGAGGCAGCAGCAGATGTTTGCTCTGATGTGGAGACATGTAGTTCATATCGATTAAGCACTGCAAGCAAAAACAAGGCGATGTGACCTTCTAAAGCTGAGCAGCAAACATCTCACTTCAATGCAAATAACAGCAGGTGTATAGCAAAAGCTCAGTTTGGCTTTGGAATTTAAGGACTCAAATGCCTTCAATTGCATTCCTGTTCACCCCTCAGTTAAGCTGCTGCACTCAGAACTGAACTAAATCATTGAGCGAAGTGGTCCAATCTACCACCCGGATCACATCCGGGAGAGAGCGTTGAGCGACCAGCGTGTCAATGCAGAAGTACTCAGAAATAAGTCTGAGGGTGGATGCTGAATCCAAGAGCATGCACACAACTATGGCTGAGGGGCAGTCTAATTATACTGTAGGATGTACCCTGTCCCCCAAAACAATAACTTAATGGTGGTCTCCGGGGTGAGACAAAGAACTAGAAGGCTGTCTCTGGGGTGAGACAATAATCTAGGAAATTTCAATAAAGTCTTCCTGAGTGAAACTAAAGATATCAACAATGATTGATGACCCACAATGGATGAGTGGATAAGGCTATCAGAGCCCTGAATGAGCTGAGAATAGGAGAGGGGATAAGGAGAGATAAGATAAGGGTGAGTTGAGGTGATTAAATCAGGAACTCCGGGAAGACACTATTATCTTAGGATCTTTACATATCTCCAGGGCATGGGGGCTGAAAGCTGGACTATTTCCGCACGGCTTACCTCAACCTGGAATGCTGTGCAACATGCCGAAAAAACCACGGAAGATTGCGCTTTGTCATGCGAGTTTTTCACGATGTTGCGCAACACTGTGCAAAACTCGTGCAAGAAAATGAGATCTTCCGCGGTTTTTTCGACATGTTGCGCAGCGTTCCAGGTTGAGGTAAGCCATGCGGAAATGGCCCTGGTCTCGCCTGGTATCTCACATGCTAGTAATTTTCTAGCTTCCGGCCAGGATCTGACTTCCATTTTTCTGCCTGGCTGGACAGCGTTTCCATGTTTAAAACACATACAGAGAGGGGCTTATGATATTGCCATATTCATAAGCCTTCTTAATATTGTGAGGGAAAGTCTAACCGCTAACACAAGGTCACTCAATGAGTGTCGTGGTAGAATGGGATTTTGGACCAAGGCTTCCCTGATCCTATTCTGTCACTTTAACCACCTTACAACATGGGAAATAACTAACCTCTGTGAGAATAAGCAAAGATAACCTTGAACATTTAAAAATATATGTATTTCACTAATTCTAAGAGAGAAGGGTCATACCCAGCATCACGACTGGCCCGGCTCAGTTTAAAAGCAGGTGGGACGGGGCTGCAGCAGGTGGGGTAGTTTTCTATTGCCTCAGGCTGAAATCTCAAAAGCAGAGTGGAAAAGAACACCACCCGGGATTAAAGAAACAGTAATATAATCTCTTTAAAGTGCTAGTGCTCCCAAATTCATATACATTTACAACGTTCAATTCATAGAACAAGATCATATATTAAATACAAAATACGAAGTTATAAGAACAAGGATCAGATATTCCCCTCCCATACATTCCAAGGAAGCAGGATGCCAACTCCAAGTCCAACAGCAGGTAAGTACTGTGCTTTTGAGAGAGTACAAGTCTCATTAAGTTCTTCTTTCTTGCTTATAGGTTTTCTTCAATATTCCACATGAGAGATCCTGAAGGGTAGTAGCCCAAACTGGGGGCCGGCTGCAATGCCAGATTTCGTCTTCCGACTTCCTCAGGGGCAGGCAGAGGATCACCGTATGGAGATTAACTATTTCAAATGTCCATTCCCTCATAGAACCTGGAGAGTGACGCAGATACAGTGATCGTGCGTGAAATCGGACGAAAAGGCAGTCCCAGCTAGGAATGGGGGAGGACCGGCTGCAAAGAAATAAAGCTGTCAAGGGCATGGTAAGAGAAGACTTTCTTGTAGGCAGCTCTCAAGAAAAGGAAAGGCTCTGGGATCAAAGACAGAGAGGACTTGATGGTAAATAGCAATGCCAATCGCCAATCAGAGCTGCTCCCTGGGTGACGCAGGGCTGGCAAGCAGGCTCCAAACCTACTGAAGGTGCTGCAGACTCTATTTAAAGGAGCAGCAATCTTCAGTTTAGGTTAGAAGGGAAAAATTGACGTGCACACAACAGCTGTTGATGAAGATAGACAAAGGGAGGGAACTCTATGGAATGAGTGTCTCCATCCTCTGAGGTGTCAATAAACCTCACTGTGATGATGATAGATTAATTTGTTGTTTTAGTAGTAATTGTAGTAGTGGTGCAAATGTGTGAGGCTTTCTTTATAAGACACAGCAAAGAGTTTAAAATTATTACAATCTGTATTTATGAAACCTAATGTTTACATTTCTCGAAAAAAGTGAAAATCTCCCAGCATTCCAGAATACGGCAATCCAAACCTCACAGGTAGGAGAGTGAGGATGTTTCTCTAGCAGATGGAGATTTGAATCCAGATGTCTCTTCAACAGTGTTGTAAGTTTTTATTTTCACGGTCTATAAGTTAGCACAGGGTGGCTTTGGGTATACTGTATTTTTTACATTTTATTGGGCAATGTGTTTTGCTAGAGATTTTAATTGTTTCAGTGACACTATGTATTCTTGGTAAAGACAATAAAATGTTGAAAGAGGTATTTTTCAGATTCATAACTGCTTATCATGGGTTGTATCTAGGGTTGCCAACTCCAGGTTGGGAAATGCCTGGAGATTTTGGGGAGGTGAGGGATTGCAGCTGGGAGCCCAATCTCCAAAGACACCATTTTCTCCACAGAAACCCATCTCTGTGGCCTGGAGATCAGTTGTAAATCCAGGAGATCTCCAGCCACCACCAGGAGGCTGGCAGTTCTAGATCTATTCTATTCTGGCAGTTCTAGATCTATTCTATTCTGGCAGTTCTAGATCTATTCTATTCTAGATCTATTCTAGAACTATTCCCTCAGTTCTTAGCTAAGCATAGGATGGAATTCCACATTGCAGCTTTAACTTGAAAATGAGTTCAGATATTGAACATTGCAGCAGTTAATCTAAATTTAGAATCCTCACCTGTAACTGTAAGCAGTTTGAAGTCAGTCAAATTGTCCCTGCTTATACCTGGCATGGATTTTTCTGGGATTTTTTTTAAGGCATAAAAAGTAAGAGAGGTTATTGTGAGCAAGTAAAATGATCTGAAATCCACCCACCTCTTGAAAGCAGAAGAGAAAAGTAAATAATAGCAGCAGAGAATTATCTGCTCTTCTGTAGGTTTTTTCCCCGTTAGCTGTTACCCAAACACAGCTGAAATGGCACAAGATTATATGATCTGTAGAACTGTTCTGAGCAGTATCCATGGTGACAGGTTAGGGAAAAGGAAAACTGAAAAATATTATTAGACTGCAAACGGCTACATTAAATTCCATGATAGCTTTTTACAAAGGCAGTCACGTTAGGAAGTGCCTCCCCCCCCAAATCCTTGTGAGTCCTTTTGTACATGACAACCAAATGTAAAATCAAAATCCCACTAAGCTATACACTTTTATTTTGCTTATTTTGCTAAAACTTTAGCATCTTAATTATTTTAGTTTGACTCTGAAAATAAGTCATCAGTCACGTTGGTGGTAGTGGAGAAGGCCGTCAAGTCATTGCTGACTTACGGTGACCCCTGGTGGACTTTTCATGGCAAAAGACTAACAAAGGTGGTTTGCCATTGCCTACTACTGCAGTGGGGAATACCATTGTCTGGATTATCTTGGTTCCCAGAGAGACATCTTTATCTTCAAGGATCTTCTCTAGCTCCCTCACAGCTGCTCTTCCAAGTCTCAATCTATTTCTGATGTCCTCATTGCCATCTCCCTGTTGGTTGATAATAGAGCCAACAAATAGAAAGGTGTTCCCCATTACAATGTATGGATGTGAAAGTTGGACAGTGAAGAAAGCTGACAGGAAGAAAATTGATTCATTTGAAATGTGGTGCTGGAGGAGATTTCTGCAGATAACGTGGACAGCCAAAAAGACAAATAAGTGGGGACTAGATTAAATCAAGCCTGAATTCTCCCTAGAAGCTAAAATGACAAAATTGAGGCTCATGAGAAGACGAGATTCTCTGGAAAAGTCAATAATGCTAGGAAAAGTAGAAGGCAGTAAGAAAACAGGAAGACTTAAAACGAGATGGCTTGACTCAATAAAAGAAGCCACGTCCTCCAGTTTGCAAGATCTGTGCAAGTCTGTTAATAATCGGACGTTTTGGAGGTCTTTCATTTATAGGGTCACCATAGGTCTGAGATGACTTGATGGCACATAACACACACTCTACTGCAATCTTCATCTTCTTTGGTGGTCTCCCATTCAATTACTAACCAAGGCCAACCCTGCTTAGCTTCCAAGACCTAATGAGATTGGGCTTGCCTGGGCATTAGATTCCTTAGCGGCTATGTAAAGCAATTCCTAAAGACCACCCCCACCCTCACGTGGTTTTACTTAGGGTCTTTTCTGAACATCACAAATATTCTGGTTCACATTTTAGGGTTTCTAGGCTATGTAAAGCAGTTTGGTGTAGCCAGTTTGGTGTAGTGGTTAAGAGCCCCGGACTCTAATCTGGAGAGCTGGGTTTGATTCCCCACTCCTCCACGAAGCCAGCTGGGTGACCTTGGGCTAGTCACAGCTCTCTGGAGCTCTCTCAGCCCCACCCACCTCACAGGGTGATTGTTGTGGGGTAATAATAACACTTTGTAAACCGCTCTGAGTGGGCATTAAGTTGTCCTGAAGGGCGGTATATAAATCAAATGTTGTGTTGTTATTGTTGTTGTTATTCCTAAAGACCACCCCCACCCTCACCTGGTTTTACTTAGGGTCTTTTCTGAACATCACGAATATTCTGGTTCACATTTTAGGGTTTCTTGGACGAAATTTCATACAAAAACTGATGCTTAGCTAAGAACTGGGCCTGTTGACCAGTATGTAGTCAGTATGTCAAACAAAAGAAATTGGGACTGTCCATTCCTCCCTAAGTAAACTCTTTTCTAGAAGGTCATTCCTTGCAGGCTTGATTAGCATTGCACCCATGCTCCACCACGCTTTCATCAGTCAGCATTATGTGGAATATCCATGGGTCAGTGGTAGAGCGTCTGCTTGGCATGCAGAAGGACCCAGGTTAAATACCTAACATCACAATTAAAAAGGCTCAGGTTGCAGGTGATGTGAAAGACCCCTATATGCCTGAGATTCTGGAGAACCACTGCCAATCAGAGCATACCTTGATAGACCAATAGTCTGACTCAGTATAAGCAGCTTCATGTTCAATTACCCGAACAAAGCTTGCAACCTGTGGCCCAGTCTGACAATGCTGTCTTGAGCAGAGTTGTACCCTTCTAAGTCCATGGACGTCAGTGGGTTTGAAAAATGAAATCTTGCCCTCAAGTTATAGTCAACTTATGGTGACCCTTGGTGGGGTTTTCTTGGTGAGAGACTAACAGAAGCGGCTTACCATTGCCTACCTCTGCAACTCTGGTCTTTGTTGGAGGTCTCCCATCCAGGTACTAACCAAGGCTGAGCCTGCTTAGCTTCTGTGATCTGACAAGATTAGGCTCTCCTGGGCTATCCAGGTCAGGTCATTAGTGTATCTAGAAGGGTGTAATTCTGCTTAGGACTGAAAGAATAGTTTATAGGAGGAAATTGTGCTGTCTGACTGTAATAGTCATCCTGCATTGTATGTGGTATAGAGAGAATTGATTCAAACTTTTCTTTTGCTATAAATGCATCCTGAAAACAGATCCGGCCATTGCTGCATCTCTTAATTATTTTGAGGTGGATAGACATACTTGCTTTCCATGAAAGACAGAATATATGCAATTGTTGTCAATATTCCTCCCGAACTGACTTATCTGAAAACATGCCCCCCCCCAATTATCATTCCTTCTTTCACAAGAGGTATTATTTGAAGAACTTTATAAAAATAGACTGTTAAAAGGACAAGCTTGGATACTACCAAAAAAGAAACTCACTTTTTCTGAATTTGAAGAGTGTTTTGAAGCAGCTGCTCCTACACACAAAACCCGGACATCCTGCTTCAATAAGCTAAATGAATACATGACAAACTATTGTGTGTGGAAAGGGGATCTGTGCGACTCCCAGTAATGATCTGTGCTCACCAAATGAATTATTCAAGTGTGCCCCAGAATTCCATTTACTTTGAAATAACCTTTTCTGTGTCGTGCTGAGCCTCTGTCTCTGTATTATCTAGCATTTTATGAATGATTGTGAAATGAGTTCACAGACCTAGCATAAATATATATGAGGGCTGTGACTACAAAGTCCTCACTAAAGTGTTCTTCACATGTACCAGGTGATTTTCTGTCGGCTTTAAAAAAAAAATCAGCAGTTAATCTTGACCACTCACAAAAAAGCAAAGCCTGTCCTTGCCGTCTCAGCAGTTTGACATTCGCTGCAACGCTATCTTTTGCCCTTGCCTTTGAGGTAACATGTGAAGCCCTGAATCATGGGGAAGAAGCCCATGGTGTAGCTATTCCCCGTACTGTTAATGGAGAAGAGCAACAAAATGTGATTCTCGTGTTTGAAGGCTTCTTTTGTTGTTCAGCCACACGGACTAGAATAGCGGTACAGTAACATTCACCCTTTGGTGGTAATGTGAGCACCAGATCGGGGGAAGGGGGAGAAGGGGAAAGAATACTCAACCTAGGGCCAAGCTACACATGGCGAATGACACTTGAACAGCAAGTGGATTGAGTGGAGGGCAAGTGAACAGGAAGAAATACACTTGCTGTTCAAGTGTCATTCGTCATGTGTAGCTTGGCCCCTAGTCAATCAGGTCAATTAATCAAAGGATTGAGAAAAAGAGAGAATGAATTAGTGAGGGAAGATATACATTTAATAAATGCCACTCGAAATCCCACAAAAATATATGGAACATAATACATTAACAAACCAGATGTGATAACAGCACACTATGGGCCAAGCTATAAGTGACGAATGACACTTGAACGGCAAGTATCTTTCTCCCTGTTCACTTGCCCTCCACTTGCTGTTCAAGTGTCATTTGTCACTTGTAGCTTGGCCCTCAATCACTTAACAATGAGAACCAGATTCATTTTGGCAAGTGGAAAAAAATTCTTTAGAGAACTATACAGTCATATAAAATGACCCTATGAACATATGTATCCTGCTTGTCAAGTAAGAGCACTGCATTGTACCACAAGGGACCCCAGTAAGGTGCCTGCCAACACCTTTCCAGGTGCCCACTAAGTATTTTCAGAAAGAAGATGGGGTGAGGGGAGCTTTTGCCTGGAGGGTTTCCCATAGCTCCCACCACAGCACAAGGATCTTTGCAGCATTATCTGATAGACAAGAAAATACTTTAAAACAATATGTCCATGTTAAATGGCATGCTGTTAAATAGAGCTTGTGCCTGAAATGTTGAATAGTTAGTATTAGAGTTATGCATAACTTTACCCCCCTGAAATTTTGTGGTTGGGTCCGCCTTCAGAGGCAGCCATTTTGTGGTTAGGTCCGCCTTCAGTGGCAGCCATTTTGTGCTTGTGCCACTACACTGTGTCAGAGTGCCATAGGTGACTCTGGAAAATAAATACAAACACATTAACAAAACAAAACAAAAAACACAAAAAATTAAATTCATTAAAATTAAATAAATAATATACTGACCATAGAATTAGTGTCTTCCTATAGCTCAGAGTCGAATGATTTCAGCCAGTCCATATGAAATTTTCTGAAATCTGAAAATGTATTAATAGATTAATACAACACACAACGTAAATTAATCTAAATTCCTGATCAAACACTTAACTCTCGCACTGTAAAAACGTGCATGCTGGTTTACCTGATCCCACGTGACTGCACACGTAGTTCTCTTGAGAAATATTTTTTCCACTGACAAAGGCAATTTCTTGCCAAAATACATCTGGTGCTCAATTGTACTATGATTCAAATCCTTGGCATAGATACGGCTGCCAGTCCCCTGATGGGGGTCAGAGAATCACCTACTCCCTCTATCCCCTGCCGCCACTCACCTGGGCAGCGGGGGTGGGGGGGAAAGGACCAGGGAATAGGCCTGAGAGGAAAGCAACTTCCTGAGCCACCATGTTTCCACCAAGCATGACAACGTCACTTCCAGAAGTGATGTCACTGAGCCCGATGTGTGTGCACATGTGTGCAAAGCGCACATGGGCACAAAGTGTGTACATGAGATCTTCCCAGTAAGTGCCAGATCCCACCCCCTGACTGGGAGAGTAAGGGGATCTGGCAACCCTAGACATTTTTTGCTGCTGTTATTGTGTGTGGCTCTAGGTGTGCTAGGCTTCCCATTTTCCCAAATTCAGACCTAATTTATGTCCCCAAGGAACTGAGAAAAAATGGCCTCCACACAAAGGCCACACAAAGGCCACAAAGACTGGGGGAGACAGCTTAGCATATCACCCCAGAGTGATATTACATCCTTCCTAAGATTTTACAAGGCAGTGTAGGGAATCCTAAAATGTGATTATAGCCAGGATAGAAAACAAGTTTCAAATATTATTAACAGCCAACAGAGGAAAATATTCCAGGGTCCTTGCCTATTTCATTTTCATGCATATCTATCTACAGCCCTTTAAATGAATTCTGCTCACTATATCTGATTTTTGTGTTCCTTCTTTCCCTTAGAAAACACACCATTTCCCTCAAAAATAAAGCCCAGCCCAGTGTGGTACGATAGATCATATTTATTAATCATATCCAACCTGTACTTGTATTTAGGTTACAGCTTGTTCTATATATGGGTATTTTGGCACTAATTATAGAACAGATTGTGCAGGGATTTCTATGGGACTGCACTATGGCAATACAGATTAAGCAATTAACCTTGATGTCACTGTAATTATTAAGATACTTTAGTGAAATGAACTAATTTCCCCACAGGATGTTCTGCTGAAATCAACTTTCTCTCTCTTTAAGATGCCAAAATAGGAAATGTTAATGGAAAATTAAGTTTGCGATTTTTAATAAATCTACAGGGTATATGGCTCTTTTTCAAGACTTTGGGCTTTAGTTGTTTTGTGCATGATAATTGCAGTTAGAGCATGAAAAATTACATTTAAAGAGACTTTGTTTGCAGAAAAATGGTTGTATTTTGTGGTATATCTATACTCAAATTTCTGCTAGCAAAAAGACAAAATTATTGCAGCCCAAAGAACATATTCTGTCAACAGACTCTCAATTTGTTGCCCTTAGCTCACTCCTCTTTTAAGGGATAACATATAATAACTTCAGTCCTAACCCTTTCCCTCATGGAGACATTAACTTTCTCATTGATCAGTTGTCATCTTAGCTGCTGCGCAGATTTAATTTATTGTTAAGAGAGTTCCGTTTTCTCCTATGTTGGCTTCTTAATGTGATACTAAATTCCCTTCATGCGTTCCTTATGGATACATTCAAAATATTTCACACGTCCTCAATGAATAGGAAGTTTCAGGCCAGAATGTACAGGAAACTTATAGTGTTTTCCAATAGGTATTATTTAGAAATATACAACAGTAATGGTAAAGGTGGCAATAGGGAAAGACAGACATTTTCCCATTTGTTAACTTGTAAACAAAGGCAATTTCCATTGACGGAAGGAATTACTGTCTATGGAGTTTGACTTCCTTGCCTCCGTTTCCTCCTGCTACAGCCCCAAATGCCCCTAGAAATGCTGTTTGAGGGGAATAGGGGACTCCCAACAACAGCAAGAAGGGGATGTAGGAAGTCTGCAACAAGAAGCGGAAATCAGCAAAAATCACCCCCATGGAAATACTCCATTGCATCCAAGCCATTGTGCATCTTTATAGCTAGGGTTGCCAGGTGTCCAGTATTCATGCGAACAGTCTGGTATTTGGGGGGGGACTATCCAGGGGAAATGTTCCCCAAATACTGGACATATGACCCCCCCTTTCCCCTTCCCCTCCTCCATCACCCAGCCCAGCTCCCCAGACTCCTGCATGGCATCACTGCTGGCCTGAGGATCAGCAGCCGAGCACCCCCCTCCTGTGCAGCGCTGGCAGGAGTGGCCCAGACAACCAGCCTCCTGCAGCTATGTGGTGCTGTCTGGGATTGGCCAGGTAGCCCAGGGGCCCAGAAGTGGGTCAGCATGGTAATGTCACTTCCTGTAGTGATATCATTGCCCCAGACAGCAGTGTGAGCATAAGCTGTGCACTCACATGAATAAAAGATTAGTGAGCCCCCCCTCTCTCCATTGTCTGATATTTTTCCAGGCCCCATCTGGCAACTCTATTTATAGCAGTAACTATCCCAAAAAGTTCCTTTCAGTCCCTCAAAATTTCTACTTACCAGCCAGTAAGTAGAAGTTTTGCCTCTCTTTTAGTCATCATATTACTAGCTGCTGTCTTCTAGCACCTGGTAGCAAGCATGATATACACCCTTGGTTCTCACAACACTAATGATCAACAGCATCCATTAAGCAGCATTGTAGGCCACAGATACTCATGTAGTGATGTAATCCATGCCAGACAACTGCATGGCACGCGAGTTGCCAGCACTGCCTCTGCAAATGCTGGGGGATTTGGGGGGGGTACCTGAAGAGGGTGTATTTTGAGGATGATATGACATCACTTCCAGAAAAATACCAGACACATTGGGAAATTCCTATTTTTTTCATCCATTTTTTCCTCTCATTCCTCAGTTTCTCCTGGGCAACTAACTAGGACCAAGGGTAGATATTTACCCATCACAAGTGGGCAAATGTCAACCCTACATTCCCATAAAAAAATTGGTAGACATCCCCTCAGCTTAAAAGGTGTATCTATTTTATGGAGTTAAACTGGCTTCATTGACATTCCCTCTCCCCAAAGCATCCTGGGTATTGTAGTTCTGGAATTCAGTAAGAGATGAGGGTGAGGACATGGGAGGATCATATCGGTGACAGCATGAGGTCACTTCCAGGGAAAACCCAAAAGTGTTGTCATGCTTCTCTAGGATTCCTAGAGAGCTGTAATGTCAGTTCTGGGTTTTCCCTGGAAATAATGTCATGCTGTAAACCCAGTGGCCATTTTTTAAACAAAATTCTCTCATTGCTTCCCCAAGCAGTGCTGAGAAAGGGGAGCTGGTAACCCTGTGCCAAACTATATGTACTTATTGAAGTGTTGTAAACTGGAAATAGGTTTGCAGTAATTCAGTATTACTTTTTATTTTGAAGTTTTATTAAATAGCAATCCAGGTAGACATTTCTGTACACATGGAATATCCGGTGAGAAAGTAGAGAGGTCCTTTTCATCCAGTGTGAAGGATAAAAATATGGCGAATGGTCGTTGCTGACCTAGTTCTAACAATAAGCTGAAGTTGATTGTGTGGGCATTAGAAGAAGAGATATTTACAGAATAATTAACTGGAAATTCTGCAACAGCGCAATTCTGTGTCCTATGCAAAGTAAAATATGTTATTCGCTACCGGAGTTTGGGTGGCTTGTAGCCATACATTTGTCTATTATTCACATTGTAGAGTTGACAAAAGCCAACAGAGAGATCAGGGTAGACAAACATGATTAAATTATTCCTCCTCCTGTCCTTCCATGTCAATCCATGCAACCTGCTCTCTTTCAGTTAAATGTCCATCTTGTTTAGAAAGAGATTAGCCAAAGGTGAAAGGTTTACAATCTGAACCAAACTGGAATATTAAACCTGACATAAATGGAGCAGAAACTATTTGGAAAAATTCAAATTCATTAATTTTTGCACATTCCTTTCAATTTATCATGTCACAAATGTAAGCCTTTCGAAAGCTTCATTCGGTATTCTTTGCAGATTCGATTCAGAAAGGCATTAGATTTTTGGCATGCTTTGTATTACAGTAATATTTTTAAAAATGCTCAAGTGACTATGTGATTACTTTTAAAACATGATGAAAAATGGAAGCTAGACCCTGGTTTCTTTTCACCTCAGTTTCTGGTGGTGTTAAGCAGCACACACTGTCTTTTTGGGTAATTTTGTATGAATATGTACGCTGTTTGATTCATAAGTGGAAAAGGTTCTCATCTATTTTGTAAAGAAAGCCTGTCGGCCTTAAGCAAGATGATAATGAACAAGCCTTATAGCTTTCATGCTGCCGATATTTCAAGGTCCTTCACAAAGTTTTAAAATGTACACCATTTTTATTAGATCATTACACCCTTGGAAATTATTATTGCAATATTAAATATTAATCACACTTCACAACATATTTGAGCCTTGAAGAATTTTCAAAGGTGCTTCAATTGAGGGTCTGAAATGCTATAATTATTTCCCCAAAGTGAAGAACAGTATCCCCAACCTAACAGAGCTGGAGACAACATTAATATCAGCTTCAATAGGACTTGATTAAAGTACATGACTTCCTAAGCTGCTACGTGGTACCTCAAAGTAATAAACGAGGGCTCTCTGTGTTCTAATTGTCATGAATCTTTTGCTCGACATAGAATTAGAAAATGGAGGAGAAAAACTGTAGCCCCTTGAATTCATTCTCTTGGCTTGCCAGGAATCAGGACATTGTTCTGAACTTCTGCTGTGGCTCAAATGACCACCTTTATTAACAACTAGCAACAAAGGCCATTGTAGGAAAATATACAATGAGCTCTAGAAAGGGGAGGATGGGCAGGTGAGCATTCTGTCCTTCTCCTCCGTCACTGATCCCGGCCAAATGAAGGCAGGGGGGGCTTGGACACCTCCTCTGCACCTGATCCTGGCCAAGTGAAGGAGGGCAGGCTTTGACGCCTGCTCTGTGCCAGATACGGACCAGATGAAGGGATGGATCTTGCTGCCTGCTCCATGCCTGATCCCAGCCGGGTAAAGCGTGAGTGGGCATTGCTACCTGCTCCGCTCCTGATCCTGGCTGGGTGAAGAAGGGACAGGCATTGTCTCCTACTCTGAGCATGATTCCAGCTGGATGAAGGGGGGGCATTGCTGCCTGCTCTGTGCCTGTTATACTCAGAATATTAGAGCATCTGTCATGCATTAAGAATAAAGTGATCGAGGCTCCCCTGGTCAACCACTTTTTAGAGGCTGGGCATAGGGAATTGGACCTGAAATATATCATCTTGTATATATCAAAAGAGAAATATCCAGAAGCAATTGATTTGGACTTACATAGGAAGGAGGGTTTTTTGGATATATAAGCTCAACGGCCCCTAAGGGTTTGAATCTAAGCATTGACTACATGTGCTTCCTCTAGTGGAGTCTTATTCCAGTCATTGTTACTTTAAGATAGTTTAGTTATCCACCAGCTGCTAGAGATTAGTATAAATTAACATCTGAGGTTGGGGTGACACACAGCCTTTCTAGGAACTTTTCCTGATGTCCGGGTGATTGAATGCTTGAATATCATGTAAGTGGATTGTTGGTTGTTGTGGATTTTCTGGGCTGTTTAGCCGTGGTCTTGGCATTGTAGTTCCTGATGTTTCACCAGCAGCTGTGGCTGGCATCTTCAGAGGTGTAGCACCAAAAGACAGAGATCTCTCAGTGTCACAGAAACATCAGGAACTACAATGCCAAGACCATGGCTATACAGCCCGGAAAATCCACAACAACCATCGTTCTCCGGCTGTGAAAGCCTTCGACGATACATAAGTGGATTGTGTTACTCACATTGTTGTCAATAAATGTATATATGTATCTTAATGCTGTATATGGTTCCTTAAATAAGTTTTTCGGAACGATACAATTGATGTCAGTCTAACCATCTTTGACAAAGTACGAAAATGGGACCTTCCAAATGCACCGGTCAGCCTGTTAAATGGTTTCCCCACTCTGCTCCATCGGACCTATACTTTTGCTCCTATGAACTTCATTACTGTATAAAATGGTTTATTGAAATATGTATAAGTATGGTTCATAGGCATTTCCATCAAGTACACTATATACACTTAGCACTTTATGTATAGGTCTGCTGCCTGGATTGTGTGCCTCCTTTAGGAGTGTGGATAATTTGTATACTATCATGAAAAGATACAAAAAATTGAATTTGTAAATGCTTTATTAATTCATTTTCATTAGTATTTTGCGATTGTTGTTACGGTTACTGTGCCTAATTCTGGCATGTTGAATGGGGAGCAAGCATTCCCAACTGCTCCATGCCTGATCCAGGCCAGGTGAAAGGGGTGGGCATTGTCACCTACTCCACTCCTGATTCCTGCTGAGTGAAGTTGGGGGCAAGTATTGTCATCTGTTCTTTGCCTGATCCTGGCCGGGTGAAGGGGGGTGGGCATTGCCACCTGCTCTGCTTCTGATCCTAGTTGGGTGAAAGGGGGGCATTTCCTCCTACTCCACGGCTGATCCTGGCTGGGTGAAGGGGGCAGGCATTGCCACCTCCTTCATTCCTGATACCAGGTGAGTGAAGACAGGGGGAAGGCATTGCCACCTGCTCCATGTCTGATCCCAGCTGGGTGAAGACAGGGGAGGGCATTGCCACCTGCTCCACTCCTGATCCCAATGGGTAAAGATGGAAGGTGGGCATTGCCATCTCTCTGCTCCTGATCTTGGCTAAGTGAAGGCGGGGGTGGTGGGCTTTTCCATCTGCTCATTATGCCAGCTGGGTGAAGGTGGGGGGCGAGCATTGCCACCTTATCCATGCTTGTTCCTGGCCTGGGCTTCCCACCAAATTGATATTTACAAATTAATAAAAAAGATTATGTTTTAAAGATTTTTTGAAGGGCAGCCCCAGGTTTAGAGAACCGTGACTAGGTTAAAATCGAAGTCTACTTTTGCTCCCAATGTACTGGATGCCAGAATTGAGGCATTTGAATATGCTCTATTAAAAGATATTTCTTCTATTGAGAATAAACCATGCAAGACTTAGCACAATCTGTCTGGTATAAAACCTGCTGATAAGGGGGGAGGGATTGTTATTCAGGATACTGAGACTTATGTGACAGAAGTGCAAAGACAGTTATTGGACAGGAATAGCTATTAGCCCACTTCTCAAGATCCAATGACCCACGTAGCTAATCTAGTTAAGGTGGTGCTTGATGAGGGTGTTACTTTGAAGGAAATCACAGAAGAAGTTTATAAATCCTTACTACATAAAACACCGACGATCCCCTTATTTTATGTTTTACCCAAGATCCACAAGAATGTCCTCCCTCCCCCGGGAAGACCTATTGTATCTGGATGTGACTCTGTTCTGGACCCCCAGGTGATTTATCTTGACTCATTTCTACAACCATTCGTAGCCAGAACACCTGTCTTCCTTAAAGATACAGGAATGTTCATTCAGGAGGTAGAGGGGATTATAATGGAACAGGAAGATGTATTTGTAACTATGGATGTCACCTCTCTATACACCTCCATTCCACATGAGGGGGCAAGGGCAGTTGTGGAATCCATCTTATATCAATGAGATAGACAGGTCCCAAGCACCCTATTTCTTCTCCAGTTACTAGATCTTATTCTAGAGAAGAATTATTTCAAACTTAGGACAGATTTTTACTATCAGATAACGGAGGTAGCCATGGCGTGTTTGGCTACCCCCAGCATAGCCAATTTATATATGGCAGATTTGGAATCTAGGCATATTCTGACGTTTGAATTAAATCCATTTTTTGACAGGATTGTGGTATATAAGAGATATATAGATGACCTCTACTTGATATTGAAAGGGAAGAAACAAGCTGTGGCATTTGGGGATTGGATGAATGGGTTGGATACAAATATTAAATTCACCACACAAGTCGATTCAAACTGTATAAGTTTCCTTGATGTGGTGACATATCGTGATTATCAAGGAAAGATTGCAATCAGACCATATAGGAAGCCAACTGATAGGAATTCTTATTTGGACTATCGGTCCTATCACCCCAGGCATATGATAACAAATATTCCATATGGTCAAATGTTCCATCTCAAATGTAACTCTTCTTTGGAGACAGATTATCAGAGGGGATGACAGGATATGAGAAGGGCATTTTTGGAAAGGGGGTATCTCCTTAGAGTGCTATTGCAAGCTGAAAATAAAGCTGAATCAACATCTAGGAGGGATTTGTTTAAACAAAGGAAACAACAGATGCAAGAATCAATCAATTATTCTCTAGAATATACACCTCTAGCTCAGGACATTAAGAAGATAATACTTTGACACTGGCATTTGGAATCTGAAATGGAGGGCTGTGAAAGACTCCTGATAGTGTCAGCTTGTGGCTAGATAAGGCTCTTCCTACAGGTTCCCTTTCAAAAGCAAACAAGAGTCCATTGATTGAATAAGGAAACTTTACTGCAGAAAAGGTCCATTATAGTCCACTGTCCTGAATAGAAGACTCAGGATGGTACACAGTCATTGTTACCAATGAAGGGCAAAGCATGAGGTACAGAGTAACAGTTCCCATCTGCATCAGCCTCCCCCCACAGTTCTCAAAACAACATCTTTCAGTCTTGGGAAGCTGTTCTCCTTCAAGGCCAATGCTTGGTGGAACGGTGTTAGACAAAACAGTCTCCTCCGGTGGGAAAGCTGCCTGGGAACTGGTGCACCTGCGGGGAAAACACTTAGACACTAGAAACATTAGAAAATGGAGTCAGTACAGTTTAAATACACACTGGACCTGACATTCTGCCCCCCTTAAAATAGATCCCCCCCTGGCTTATATGGGTAACGAGTATGAAAAGCTTTGGTTAATCTAGGAGCATGAACATGTACAGAGTTCACCCACTCATCGTATCCAGAATCAAAGTCCTTCCATCTAATGAGGTAAAAAAGCTGATTCCGTTTGAATTTAGAGTCCAAAATTTGTTGCACTTCGTAGTGTATTTGGTCGTCTATCAAAGTTGGAATGGGTGGAGCTTTGATGTGCCACTTGTCGTCGGTGGGAGCTCTTTTAAGGAGACTGACATGAAATGTATCATGAACATGACGCAAGTTCTTGGGTAAGTTTATAGCAACAGTCACTTTATTGATTACTTTGCGCACAGGGAAAGGCCCAAGGAACTTTAATGCAAGTTTGCAGCTTGTCTGAGCTAATTTCAGGTTCTTGGTGGAAATATAAACATGATCTCCAGGTTGTAAATCCCATTCGGCCACACGATGGCGATCTGCGTACTTTTTGTAATCCAGTTTGGCTTTCTCGAGGTGTTTTTTAATAAGAGTCCATTGCTGCGTGGCCTCCCCCCACCAGGAAGATACATCAGGCGAATTAGAGGAACGGAGGGGGGAAGTGTCCAACGGGAAGGGATTGAAGTGAGTTCCATATACAATTTTGAAAGGGGCCTCCCCAGTGGAAGCATGCACACTATTGTTGTATGAGAACTCGGCTAAAGGAAGAAGGTCCACCCAATTATCTTGTTGGAAGTTAATGTAGCAACGAAGGAACTGTTCTAAAATCTGATTAGTTTTTTCGGATTGCCCGTCGGTTTGTGGGTGGTGGCTTGAACTGATTCCTTGCTCAATATTCAACATTCGCAAAAGCTCCCGCCAGAAGTTGGCAACGAACTGTCCGCCGCGATCCGAAATCACCTTGGACGGAAAAGAATGTAATTTTACGATGTGTTTTAAGAATAAATCTGCCAGTTTTCGAGCGGTGGGTATAGCAGTACATGGAATAAAATGAGCTTGTTTGGAGAACAGATCTACTACGACTAAAATGCAATTATGTCCTTTCGAAAGGGGTAAATCAGTGATAAAGTCCATAGATATTATTTCCCACGGTTTGTTAGGCGTTTCCAATGGTTGTAGGAGGCCTGGAGGTTTCCCTTTTCGGGTTTTGGCGCTGAGGCAAATGGGGCAGGAGCTAACGTATTGGGAAATGTCTTTGCGCATGCCCGGCCACCAGAATTGCCGTTGTAGTAGATGCAACGTTTTCAGATACCCATAGTGACCAGCAGTGGGGGCATCGTGACATCGTTGTAATACCTCCCGTCGGAGGCTGTCTGGGACATAAAATTTGCTTCCAGCTAGCCAGTCCCCCTGTGGGGATTGAGCTAGTTTGCTTTTAGGCGCTTTATCCCCCTCCTTTTCCACCTCAGCTTTAAGTTTCAATTTCCACTCCTGGTTATGCGGGAGGGGCTGTCTTGCGCAGCTGCGGGTGGTTACCACGCCTCCCAATTGCGTAGGGGAGAAGACCGTGTCTACAGTCTCCTCCCGTTTGCTCTTGTGTTGGGGCATGCGCGATAGGGCGTCTGCAAGAAAGTTAGTTTTGCCCGGGAGGTAATTTAAAGTGAAGTTGAATTTGGAAAAGAATTCTGCCCATCGCAATTGTTTGGCATTCAGTCTGCGAGGGCTGCGAAGTGCCTCCAGATTTTTATGATCTGTCCAGACCTCGAAGGGATATCGCGCCCCTTCCAGCAAATGTCTCCAGTTAGTGAGGGCCGCTTTTACTGCAAAAGCTTCCTTCTCCCACACATTCCAATTCCTTTCTGCTTCTGAAAATTTCCTTGACAGGAATGCACAAGGCCGTAGTTTCCCATCCTCCCCCTTCTGCAATAATACCCCTCCTATCGCCGCATCGCTGGCGTCGACTTGCACTATGAAAGGGTAATTTTCGTTGGGGTGGCAGAGGATGGGTTCTGTTACAAATTGCTCTTTTAGGCATTCGAAAGCAGTTTGGCAATCGGATGTCCATTGTATTTTGGAAGAGGGTTTTTTAGCCTGGTCCCCTTTATTTTTTGTCCTTAACAATTCGGTTAAGGGGAGTGTGATTTGAGCAAAGTTTGCTATAAAGTCTCTATAGAAGTTGGCAAAGCCCAGGAAGGACTGCACTTCTTTGCGGGTGGTGGGAGTTTGCCATTCTTGGATCGCTTGTATTTTGGCTGGATCCATTTTTAACCCCTCTTGGGAGATACAGTACCCAAGGTAAGTGAGTTCAGTTTTGTGGAATTCACATTTGGACAGCTTAATGGGAAGTTTATTGTTCATCAAAGTGGACAGGACTTTTTGTACCATTTGAACGTGTTCCTCCTCCGAGTCCGAATAAATTAATACATCATCAAGGTACACCACTACACCTTTATAGAGGAATTCGTGTAGAACTTCATTTATCATGGACATGAATACAGACGGGGCTCCCGCCAATCCAAAGGGCATAACTAAATATTCATACTGTCCGAGGGGTGTATTAAATGCGGTTTTCCACTCATCCCCTGCCCTGATACGGACGTGGAAGTAAGCATCTTTTAAGTCTAATTTTGTAAAGATCTTACCTTGGGCCACGACGTTGAGAAGATCTCGGATGAGCGGGATGGGATAGGCGTTGTTGGTAGACACAGCATTAAGTCCTCTAAAGTCCGTGCACAGCCGAAGTCCCCCATCTTTTTTCTTCACGAAGAGTACCGGAGCGGCATGGGGGCTATTGGCTGGGCGGATGAACCCTCTTTGAAGATTGGCGTCGATGAATTTTCGGAGCTCCTCTCGCTCATGGAGACTCATGGGATAGAGTCGTCCTTTGGGCAATGAGGCTCCAGGTACAATTTCCACCGCACAGTCAGTTCGTCGGTGCGGGGGTAGAGTATCAGCTTCTTCTTCGGAGAAAGCATTCAGAAAGGGCCAGTACGGTTCGGGTATTTGGTTTATTTCTTCTTGGGTGAGAAGAGCCTTCTCGTTGTGAGTTGGATCACTACCCCAGTTTTGGTTCCAGCGATGGTTTTTACAGTTGGCGTGACTGAAAGTGATGCATCCTTCTGCCCAATTTATGTAGGGATTGTGATCACATAGCCACTTGCTGCCTAGAATTAACGGGTATTTGGCAGTGGAGCTGATGACAAAAGACCTTTTCTCCCAGTGTTGGCCCATGCCGGTAATTACTGGAATGGTTTCAGTGGTAACAGGGTTCATATTGGTGCCATCCATTTGTTCAAAAATCACTGGATTTTGCAATTCACGGGTTGGTAGAACTAGTCCGTTGACTAGGGCTGGGGCAATGATGTCTCTCGAGCAACCCGAGTCGATGAGGGCTTGCACTCGGATGTGCATCTTCCTCTCTGGGTTAAGTAAAGTCACTGGCATGAATAAAATGGACCCAGGTGGCCGGTTCCGCGCAGGGACGGGCTTGGGGTGGATCTGTCGTTTGGGTCCTTTTACGACAGATCCATCTCGTTTCCCGACTGGGGGCTTTCTGGATTTACCTCTGCGTTTGGGGAAGCGGGGTCGTATTCCATAACTTCTTCCGCTTCCAGTCCTCTTTCTGAGGAGGGCCTTTGGGAAGCGCCGCGGCCTCTGTTCGCGTGTGGCGTGGGAATCGGGCGTTGGAGAGTAGGAAATGGAGCAAGGGTTGGACGCCGTAGTTGAAGCGGAGGTCTCTGCACAGGCCGGTAGGGGCATTGTGCTGCAAAGTGACCGGCTTGTCCGCATTGCAAACACAGCCCTTGTTGCCATCTAGCATCTCTCGCTCCACGAGTGGCATACCCAGCTCCCCGTCCTCCCTTCTGAAAAGTCAAGGGTCTTCTTTGTCCCGTTTGTTGTTGTTGTTCAACCAAACGGACTTCCAAAATGCGATTTTCAACTTCGCATGCAAGTTGGATCCAACCTAACAATGTAGGGGGATTGTCCTGCATAAGGGCTCTGTCCAGAAGTCTCGGGTTTAGCCCTTGCTTGAACAGGATGATTTTGGTGGACTCCTCACACCTAGGGCATTTGGCAGCTAATTGTCGGAATTTCGTGATATAGTCCCTTGCCGACATGCTGCCCTGTTTAATGGCTTGCAATTCTGTTCGGGCCCTGGTTTCCTCTAAGGGGTCTTCATATTGCGCTCGAATAGCATCCACCAACCCCTGGAGAGAATTGAGTTCCGGGGCCCCGATATTGTATAGTCCTACATACCAGTCCGCTGCTTTGCCTTGTAAGCGGGAGCCGAGATGTTCAATTTGACTGGCCTCGCTGCCGAAGAGGTGTCCCCACCGGTTGAAGAATTGCACGACTTGCACTAGGAAAAATCCCAGTTTGGAGGGATCCCCATCAAAAGTAGCTTCCAGTTTCACCCAGCCCATCGGGAGGTCTTGCCTCGGAGCCGGTGCTGGGTAGAAGTCCGTCGGAAGCATCAATGGCACTTGAGGTACGGGGGGACCCGGTTGTGGTAGCGGCGCTGGTTGCGCTGGCGGCGGCATCACCGGCTGAGCTGGCGGTGGTGGCCTCGGCTGGGCTGGCGGTGGTGCCCTCGGCTGAGCTGGCGGTGGTGCCCTCGGCTGGGCCGGTGGCTGTAGCCGTGGTTGGGCAGGCGGCTGCAACCTTGGTCGGGCTGGTGGCGGCAATACCGGAGGTGCTGGCAGTAGCGGTTGAGGTGGAGGTGGCCGGTGCGGTTGAGTGATGACCGGCCGCTGAGGGGCGGGTTGGTAGGGTCGTAGTGGTGTAGGCCCCACCGGTTGGTTCGGAGGTGGTAATACGGGCTGATCAAGTGGCAAACGTATCGGTTGCTGCAAAGGGGTTAGTTGCGGTCGAAGCAGAAGGGGACGCAGCGGCGAAGGCCTGATGGGTGGTGGGCCGCGCGGGCTTGCCCCTCCCGGCGTCGTGACTCTGGGAAGCAGAGGCTGGTCTTGTGGCGCTGGTAGATCGTCCCTCGGGGTTTGCTGAATGGGAACCACTTCTAGCGGTTGTTGTGGCAATTCCTCCCCAGGAGGGGCCGGAGGCTCTTCCGTCTGATCCGGCCGAACTGTTATTGGAGAAGCAGGAGGGGGTATCACCATCGTCTCGGTTGGACGGGTTGGCCCTTCTTCCCCTTCTCTAGGCACCTCAGCTGGAGTCTCCTCGGGAGGTGGATCCCCGTCCGATTTAGGGGGTTCCGTTGGAGTCTCTCCAGGCACCTCAGCTGGAGTATCCCCGCTAGGCGGAATTTCGTCTATTCTAGGGAGTTCCGCGGGCGGTTCTCCCGGTTCTCCAGGGTAGGATTCCTCCTCTCCCAAAGGCAGCGGCTGCTGCGGGGCGTCCTCCACTGGATAAGACATAACGCTTTGGAGGGTGGCGATTTGTACAGCCATTTCTTCAGGTGAGATTCTCTCTCCTGCCCCCATCGCTGAGATTAGGTGAATGGCATGAGCCAAACTTTCCTCCATATCGATCAGCCTAGCTTCCAACTGTTGCATTCGGCTTGGACCCGGTTGCCCCATCACGGATCCTCCCTCGGTTGTACTCACCGGGGAAAACGGCCCCCAAGGCGGAGGATCTCCTTGATCGACTCGCGATCTCGCTGCTAGAATTCCTTTGGCTAGGCCCGTCACTGCCGAGATGCCGGAATCTACAGCATGGGTGCGACTTTGCATTTGCACCCAACTTTGTTCAGGAACTTCCGTTGGCTCTTTCCATGGGGCAAGTTCCGAATAATCCCAACTCAGGGCACTGCGGCGGGATGTGTTCCCGTCCGTCTGTTCGGTCGTCCTGTTCCAAAACAGCCACGGTTGGCTGCTATCCAGCTCAGGGACAGTCCCTAGGCTTCGGCGTCCGTCCATCGAGGCTCTTGGATGTAGTCCTCCGGCCCGGCGCTCTCGCGTTTCTCGGGGTCTGGCTCCCCACTCCGACGGGGTGGGTAGCGAGATCAAGGGGAGAGCGGCAGCCGTCGGCCTTGTCCCCTCACTGCCGAGGTCGATGAGAGGCGGTGTAGAAGTCGAAGCTCCGGCCCCGGCTGGCACCGGTTCCTGAGATTCTTGTGGTTGCGCTGTTTGACTGTCGGGGGACGCATACGGATCAAACAAAGGATCCCTGTCCGGGACTACCTTGGATTCCGCTGGGCCCGACTCAGGCATGATTGGTAACAAAATGTCAGCTTGTGGCTAGATAAGGCTCTTCCTACAGGTTCCCTTTCAAAAGCAAACAAGAGTCCATTGATTGAATAAGGAAACTTTACTGCAGAAAAGGTCCATTATAGTCCACTGTCCTGAATAGAAGACTCAGGATGGTACACAGTCATTGTTACCAATGAAGGGCAAAGCATGAGGTACAGAGTAACAGTTCCCATCTGCATCAGCCTCCCCCCACAGTTCTCAAAACAACATCTTTCAGTCTTGGGAAGCTGTTCTCCTTCAAGGCCAATGCTTGGTGGAACGGTGTTAGACAAAACAGTCTCCTCCGGTGGGAAAGCTGCCTGGGAACTGGTGCACCTGCGGGGAAAACACTTAGACACTAGAAACATTAGAAAATGGAGTCAGTACAGTTTAAATACACACTGGACCTGACAGATAGTGGGATTTAACACTAGAAGTGTTAGAGACTTCTTAGTCCATTCTGGCTTTAAGATGCAAAATGAGGATAACCATCTTCTTTATGAACAGTTTGCTTGCGGTCGTTGTTGGGTTTGCCCACTAGCCCACCAGGTAGGACAGTTTGTGTTCCCGGTAGGAGGAAAGAGATTAAATTAAAAAGTTTCTCTACTTACCAGATGGAGGCAGTAGTGTATTTGATTGTGTTCCTGCAATAATATATGTGGGTAGTACCCTATGCCCAGTCCGTACCTGCATCTTAGAACTTCTATCAAGAACAAGAACTTCCTGTTTGGGATCCATGGAGGTCTAACGCAGCTCCACTTGCGGAGCTGACCGGACTGCCGTTTTAACCGGCCGGCGGGGTGAAAATAGCCCGCGGCCGACTGCTCTCAGGCGGGGAGCAGGCAAAGAACGCTCAAGACCCTAGGGTGAGCTAGATCTCGGACGAGGGGGGGCTCTATACAACGAGTCTCCCTCCGATCCTTGAGGTCCCACCTTGCGACGGGTCGGCTATAATCTCTGCGGCAGTTTTGGGGCCAATTCGGCTGGCATAAGACCTACATACCCAAGCATCGATTGGGGGAAGAAGCTGAGAGGAGAACTTAAAATCGAAACAGCGATTACAACCCGAGAAAAGTGAAGAGAAGGTAAAGATCATTATCTTCTGAGACGGGACAGATTGATAAAAACAGAGAGGAAAAAAAGTAGATTTTTAAACTGCAACAGACTAGTGAAAAGGAGGGGAAGACTCGGCAGGAATTGAATTTAAAAAGAGACTAAGTTTAAAGAAGTTATTAAAGAAATGGGACTATTGTTTTGAATACCTGTGGCTTTGGAGCTGTGAGAAAAAGACACCATCGCGAGATCTGCTGTGGGAAGACGGGAGACAGGAAGTGCGTAATAACAATAGAGTGGCTGGAGAGAAGCGGCCCTTGCTGGAGGGCAGGAAGTAGGGAATCGCCATTTTTGAAAAGGGAAGGGTCGCGGCTTCAGCGGAAGAGGAAGTAGGCCATCTTGGATTACAAAATCATAGAGAAACCATAGAGAAAAGACGCCCGACATTTTGGACTCTTTAAAATTTAATTTCTATAAGAAGACCGGGACATTTAAAATAGAAAAACGTTAAATTTTACGCCACGGAGTTAAGGAAGAGAGCGGATTCGTGGGAGCGAGCTAAAGCAAGCCCCACGATGTCAAAAAAAGAGTGGCAATCGGCAATAGAAAACCTGGATAAAAACCTGGACAAAAAACTTTTAGATATGATTAAAGAACTTAAGGACACGAAATTGGAGCTGATAAAAGAGGTTAAAGAGGTTACACAGACAGTAAAATTGGAGCTGTCAGAAGTGAAAAAAGGTATGGAAACAATACGAAGTGAATTACAAGGAACGCAGCAGAGAGTTAAAACAGTAGAAGACGCGATGGAGAATTTAGCAGACACGCAACAAACAGAGATGAGATTGGTGAAGGGGAGAATGTCAGTTGCAGAAACTAAACATATGGAGAAGCAGCTACGTTTTCGTGGCTTGCCAGAAGTGGAAGGAAAGTCAGCGCAAGAACAGATGACTGAGGTGTTGGCTGAGTACCTGGGGAAGGAGGAGGAGGAAGTTGTGGCTATCCTAGATGTGGCATACCGTGTGAATTCGAGAATAGCAACCCAGAGGAAACTACCAAGAGATGTGATTGTGCAGTTTACAACACGAAATATGAAAGAGAGGATTGTGACAAAACAGTTTCAAGATCCATTGGAGATTGATGGCAAGACGATTATTATAATGAAGGAACTGCCCAGATCAGTGTTACTGGACCGGAAAAAATATAAAGTGCTAATTCAGATTTTGAAGGACATGAAAATCAGGTACAGATGGGAGTTACCGGAAGGAGTGTCCTTTGAGTTTGGAGGGGCCAAAAAACGCATCAGATCTGAGCGAGAGATGGAGCGATTTATTAAGGACAATGAAAAAGACTTACCAACAAGATCATGAGTATGGAGTGTAAAGTATTATCTTGGAATGTAAATGGACTAAACTCACCGAATAAGAGGAAAAATACTTTTCACTGGCTACTAAAACAAAAATGTGACATTGTTTGTTTGCAAGAGACCCATATCAGAAAGCAGGATGTAAAATATTTAAAATCTGGAAAATTGGGCAAAGAATATGTAGCGGCCTCCAACAAGAAAAAAAGAGGAGTGGTGTTGTATATAAAAGAGGAGCTACAGCCAAAATTTGTTATGAGAGATGTGGAAGCTAGATTTGTAGCAGTGGAATGTATTTGGAATTTAAAGAGAGTGTTGGTAGTCGGACTTTATGCACCTAACGGTGCAAAAGAAAGCTTCTTTGAGGATTTAAGGAAGCATTTAGACGATCTTGCATACGACCAGATAATTCTTGCTGGAGACTTCAATGGAGTGACAGACTTGGAACTAGACAAAAAGACTACAACGGCACAAAAGAAAAGAGGACTATTACCAAAGCTTTTTTTTGAGTTGATTCAACAAGAGACTCTTGAAGATGTATGGAGGAGAGAATATCCTAAAAGCAGACAGTTTACTTTTTATTCTGCAAGGCATTCTACATTATCAAGAATTGATATGATCTGGGCCTCAAAAGACTTAGCATTATGGACTAAGGAGGTAGAAATAATGCCTATGGTAGGCTCAGATCACAACCCAATTATGTGGAAATTTGGAAAAAAGAGAAAAAGGAAAGCATGGAGAATAAATGAGGACTTGTTACAGGAAAGAGAGAATATGGAAATACTGAGAAGAGAGACAAAGTTTTTTATACAATACAACGTGAATAAAGAAGTACCAACCAATAAAGTTTGGGATGCTTACAAGGCGGTTGTAAGGGGCATACTAATGGACTTAAATGGTAGAGCAAGAAAGAAGAAAGAGGAGAAAAGACAAGAGATTGAGGAGAAAATAAAAGCCAAAGAAATACAGCTAAAAAAGAGACCAGGGAAAAAGAAGGTATACCAGGAAATTAAAATACTTCAAGAACAGCTAACAGCAATGAGCAATAAAGAATTGGAGTGGAATCTCAAAAGACTGAATCAAAAAGCGTTTGAGGGTGCTAATAAACCTGGGAATTACCTGGCATGGCAATTGAAGAAGAAAAGGGAAAAGAAGATAATAAATAAAATTTGCGAAGATAACAAAACGTATTTGGAGCAGGCTACCATTAGTAGAGCCTTTTATAAATTTTACGCTAAGCTGTATAATAAAAAAGAAGTAAACAAAGAATCAATAGCGTCATATTTGGAGAAAACCAAACTTCCAGAAATCTCGGAAGCTTGGAGAAATAAGTTGAATAGTGAAGTAACTGACGAGGAAATAAGTAAGGCAATACAATCTGCAAATCTAGGAAAGGCGCCAGGGCCAGATGGACTTACGGCTAAATTCTATAAGACAATGGCTAATGAACTGGCACCATTCCTAAAAGAGGTGATGAATGGGGTTTTAAGGGATCAAAGGATTCCAGAAACTTGGAGTGAAGCGAATATATCATTGATCCCAAAAGAGGGCCAAGACCTGACTAATGTGAAAAATTATAGACCTATATCGCTACTCAACAATGACTATAAAATTTTTGCGAAGATATTGGCGGAGAGATTGAAGGGGTGGCTCTCGGAAGTCATAGAGGAGGAACAAGCAGGCTTTTTGCCAGACAGACAAATAAGAGACAACTTAAGGACAGTGATCAATGCTATTGAATATTATGACAAGCGTTGTGACAAAGAGGTTGGTTTCTTCTTTGTTGACGCTGAAAAAGCGTTTGACAATTTAAACTGGGACTTTATGTTTGCCACTATGGAAAAGCTACAATTGGGAGAAAGATTCATCAGAGCAATTAAGGAAATTTATAGAGACCAGACTGCAGCAATTGTGGTGAATGATGAATTGACCAAGAAATTGACGATAAGTAAAGGAACAAGACAAGGTTGCCCGTTATCTCCATTGTTGTTCATTTTAGTATTGGAGATTCTGATGATACAAATACGTGAAGATGATGAAATTCGTGGAATAAAAATAAAGGACTATTCATATAAGGTCAGAGCATTTGCGGATGACATAATATTAATTGTAGAGGACCCATTGGAGAACATGCCAAGAGTGATAGATAAGATCAAGGAGTTTGGAGACTTGGCAGGTTTCTTCATTAACAAAAAGAAGTCAAAGATATTATGCAAAAATATGACTAAGCAGAAACAACAATTGTTAATGGAAACAACGGATTGTGAAGTAACAAGTAAAGTGAAATATTTGGGAGTCGAATTAACTGCAAAGAACATAGATCTATTCAAAAACAATTATGAAAAACTATGGACTCAGATAGAGAGAGACTTGATTAAATGGAATAGATTGAATTTGTCATGGTTGGGCAGGATTGCAGCAGTTAAGATGAATGTGTTACCAAGAGTAATGTTTTTGCTACAGACAATACCAATCATCAGAGACTCCAAACAATTTGAAAAATGGCAGAGGAAAATATCAGATTTTGTTTGGGCAGGCAAGAAGCCTCGAGTGAAAGTGAAAGTTTTACAAGATGCAAAGGAAAGAGGCGGAATGCAACTGCCCAATCTGAGACTTTATCATGATGCAATCTGCCTAGTTTGGTTGAAAGAATGGATGACATTAAAGAACAAGAAACTATTAGCCCTAGAGGGATATAAAAAAATATTTGGATGGCATGCATATTTATGGCATGACAAAGTAAAGGTCAACTCGATGTTCCTGCATCACTTTGTTCGGAGAAGTCTATACATAATCTGGAAGAAGTACAGAATTTATCTACAAGAAGGAACCCCTTTGTGGGTGGTTCCATATGAGGTGATAGACCCGAGAGCTGTTGATAATGAACAACAATGTTTAACGTATAAAGAAATAACTAAAACTGAAGCATCCAAACTTAGAATAAAGACACAAGAGGAACTATCACCTAACTACGATTGGTTCCAGTATAGACAGATCAGAGACTTATATAATTCGGACTCTGTAAAGGGAGGTAAACGAATAGAGAATTCGGAACTAGAGCAGACCCTTCTTAAAGAAGATAAGAAAAGAATATCCAAGGTATACCAAGTACTGTTGAAGTGGTATACCGAGGATGAGATAGTTAAAACACAAATGGTGAAATGGGCTATAAACTTTAATAAAGAAATAACAATGGAGGCATGGGAATACTTGTGGAAAACTACAATGAAGACAACGACATGTATTAATATCAAAGAGAACATTTATAAAATGATCTATCGTTGGTACATGACACCAAAGAAGATTGCGCTAGGGAATTTGAATACTTCTAATAAATGCTGGAAATGTAAGAAGCATGAGGGCTCCCTCTATCATATGTGGTGGTCGTGTGAGGTAGCCAGGCAGTACTGGGGGGAAATAATAAGAGAAATGAGTGAAATTTTACAATTTCAAATTAATAAGAACCCAGAACTCCTGCTACTGAACTTGGGAATGGAGGGAATTCCAGCCCAACACAGGACGTTGATATTTTATATGACAGCAGCAGCTAGACTTTTGTATGCGCAAAAATGGAAAGTACAAGAAGTGCCAACTATTGAAGATTGGACTTACAAATTGCTGTATATGGCTGAAATGGACAAGATGACAAGAAAATTGAGAGATCTGGACTCAGGGCAGTTCAACACAGACTGGGAGAAGCTGAAACAATACCTGGAGAAGAAATGGGAGGTGGGAGGAAAACTGTGGCAGTTTGAGAACTACTGAAGTATTGAAGTAGAGGGGGGAGACTTTACCGGGGGGAGAAGAGATAAATGTGAATTAATAAGCAGTCAGATTACTAGATTAACATATATATAGATATATATAGGTTAACAAACAGAACATAGAGAAAATAATTAATTATAAGGACTAAATATAAGGAGCGATTAACTAACAATATTTTCTTTTTTTTCTGACAAGTTTTGTACCAAACTGAATGTCTGAAGATATAGATGGGTCAAATTGATTGACTACGTGAGGAGAGATATATAGAACTATTATAAAAAGATAGAATGAGTAATATATATAGAGAATAAGTCAAATTGTTTGATATAAACGAACGTATGATCTATATGGTTTATGATATATAGAAATACCTGAAATTGAAAAATTGGGATAAATTGTTTATCTAAGATGGAAACAAAGGCTTACAGTTTGGGCATATAATGTTAAAAATAGTTAAGGATGTACTGCTTAGAATAATGGAGAATATATATTTGTTTTAGATAGAGGAAGCTAATAAAAGTAAGGGAAAGGGGACAAAGGGTTGGAAAGCTGTTGGAAGTCAACAAAAAGGGGGGGGAAAGGGAGGGGGTTAGAGATGAAAAAATTGGGGAAAATTGAATGTAAATGTGGAAATAATGGATTCTAACCCAATAAAAATTTTTCAAAAAAAAAAAAGAACAAGAAATTGAGTGACAGATGCTCCATTGGTAGAGCATTTTGTTAAGCGGCTAACTTCTCTGCATTGTAAGGAGACAGAGCTTAAATTTAGTCTTATATATTGCCACCAAAGGAGTACAGTCTAATGTTCAAAGGTACCTCCTACAACGAGAGGCACAGTGGATATATGCTTTGGAGAGTCTCCAGCATAAGGGTTTAAATTCTGAATGTAATTTATCTTGTTTTTTGTGAATGTCATATATATATATGCTGTTTTTTTAAGAATGACTTGGGGTTTCTGCATGTTGTTATAAATGGTTCTTTGTGGGGTGGGACTCTTTATGGAGGACTGTCTTTGAGTGCACTGAGATTACCCACTTCACAGGGTGTTTTGTTGTGGGGATAATAATGACATACTTTGTAAACCACTCTGAGTGGGCATTAAGTTGTCCTGAAGGGCAGTATACAAATTGATTTTATCATTACCGTTATCGTTATCATTATCGTTATTGTTGTTTGTTTGTTGTTGTTGTTGTTGTTGTTGTTGTGCACGTAAAATACATTGTGATGTTGTTTTATTTGACTTGTTATGGAGACACACTGAGTTATATTGGATGACAAAGAAATAGTCAGTTCAATAAGATTGTTTTTATTTATAGATAATTGTTTCTGAAGGTAGAATTATTTATTGGCCCCTGCGGAAGTTGTATTCTAATGAAACAAGCCTAAAGATCTCAGCCAGCCACTTGTTGGGCTGGGGATCCTTTTGGGGGTCCCTCTCCTCGAGTTTTCTCAGCTCCACCTGCAAGAAAGTAAAAAGAGAATTAATCAATTGTTGTGGAAACTACATTGGTACATTTACCTGGATATCATTGTCTGTTTGGTTGGAGATCCTTTGGGGTCCCCCTCCTGGAGTTTACTTGGCTCCACCTGCAAGAAAACATAAAGAGAGAGCTTAAATTCTTGTGGAACCAATGTTGGTTAACTCTCTTGGATACAACCACCAAAAGTTTATTGATTCATAAAAACCTTTTTGGAAGTGGCACTGGAGGACTGGAATATACGGTCCACCTTAAATATTTTGACAAATGTTTTGATAAATGGTTGTCTATAATTTTCCACTCAGATTAGATACATTGTCTATTAATCGTATGTGAAATCTGCTGATACTGTGTTCTTTGAAACTGCGGCAGTTGACTATATGTATTCTGGTTGCCCTTGGCACTTTATATGTTTAGGGATTAATTAATTCATTTATAAAGAGCATATTTGAGAGTCTTTACTAATCTCTGTGTGTGGTTTTCACTCTGCTTCCATGCTTGTTCTTGGCCTGGGCTTCCCACCATGGCATGCTCTCTGGAGGTCTGGCTGCCTCATCTGGGCTTCCCTCCACAGTAGCACCCTCTGGTAGCACACCACAGTAGGAAATGAGTTGTCTTGAATATGTTTAGCCTTTTATAGCCTTTTATATAGTTGGATATAATAAATCAGGAAAAATGCAGGCAGTTTTCACAGAAAGTTACACAGGCTGAAGGAACTCCGAAGTCAGTGGGATATCAATATTCAGTTGACTGCTTAATCACATTCTACTGACAGGAGGAGTTTTAAGGATGCTTAGGACCAAACTAGTAATTAAAGAATAGGAACCTGGTTCCCTAGACCCAATCCAGGTTCCCCTAGTGACACATCAGCTGTGGGGAATGGCTCTTAAAAAAATAAAGGAGACCCCCCCTCAAATGGCCTCAGAATGCCCCAACAGGAAGAGAAAGAGCTCCTGCCTCCTCCCTCCCCTCAAGCCATTTCCACATGTTGAAATAGAACCAGAGGATGGTATTTCCCTATTCTCCACATGTTCAGAATACTTCGTGTGGAGTAGGAAAAACAGAGACTGCCCCCCCCCCCGCCCGCCCGCCCGGCTAGCTATTTTGGAAAATGGAGGCAGATCCCTCCATGGTGATGCTCGGAAACCATTTGGGGTCTCCTTTACTTTTTAACAGCCATTTTCCACAGCTGCTGTGTGTCTGTCAGGAACCTGAGTTGGGTCTGGGAAACTCAGACCCAGCTCTTTAAAAACCTGCACATCTAGTTTGACCCTTAGTTTTTTAAAAATTCTGCTGTATGTCTGTTTCATTTCACTCTTGGAGGTACGTAAGTTGCAAGTTCTTGTTCCTTTGATCAGTTTCAGTTGGACATGTGCATAAATGCTATTGAAAAACATGGTGATGGGAGGCAATTGTGCCAGCAGAGGTGCTTTCCAGCAACAGAAAGAAACTTCGCGTGAGGCAACAGGCTCTTGTGCCATGTAGTATTTCGAGGCGTTAGCCAACAACCTCCCACTTAAGGAGTGGATCTACAAGTCAGATGCAGTGATGGATCGGCTATCCTTATTAAAATCTAAGGCAGCTCCTTGGTATAAACTAATCAAATTTGACCATTTAAGAGCTCCCTACCTAGCCAGTATTCCTCATTACAACCTCAGAGTGTCTTTCACTGCTCTGCACTTTCAGATGATGCAGACAGCTCTTTTGGCAGGGCATTATTCTCACACCCCTATGGAACATCACACCTGCATTTGTGGATTACCTACAGTGGAGAACCTTTCCCACTACCTACTTTATTGTCCATTATACAGTGTACCCAGAGCTAAATTTTTGGCCAGAATCCTATCAGTGACAAACTCTGAAATTGAGAAGATTGTG
Organism: Eublepharis macularius; assembly: GCF_028583425.1. Taxonomy (NCBI): domain Eukaryota; kingdom Metazoa; phylum Chordata; class Lepidosauria; order Squamata; family Eublepharidae; genus Eublepharis; species Eublepharis macularius. The sequence goes on from NC_072798.1 coordinate 88,852,344, forward strand.
TTTTTGTTATCTAACATGGATAATCATGTGTCCTATAGAGTCCTTTCTTTGATGAGAGAGGAAAGATCCACTGGAGGAAAGATTGTCAGAATCCAACACCCTACCTGCCATGTTTGATTTGTGATGGCTTATTCCCACATACACACAATCATCATGACTGTGTATGGGCCAGCCTTCAGTTGAACTGATTTAAGGGTGTCTATCTAAATGAGATGTGGATGTGGAATGGCATGGTATGGCCCAGTCTCATCTGATCTCAGAAGCTAAGTAGGGCCGGTACTTGGATGCAGGACCACCAAGGAAGACTCTGCAGAGGACATCAATGGCAAACCACCTCTGCTTCATATTTGCCTAGAAAGCTCCTTGCTGGGGTTCCAATAAGTTAGTTGCAACTTGACAGCACATACATAAATATGGTATATTGGTAAATAACTGAGCTCGGGTGGTAAAAGTAGTAAACATGGTTGAGATCCAATAATTCTGACAGGTGTGTACAACTACATGTACGTGGTAGAGTTATAGACAGGACCAGTTCCAGGTTCACCTCTCCCAGGGAATAGCCAGTGAGAGCTGATGGGATGCTGGGGTTGGTGAGAATTGAAATCCATTATGGGAATTAATGAGAAGAGTAGCAGCAGAAATAGCTTGCTGTTGACACCTGTTCATTTATATCTACTGTTAGAAGTAGCTCTTAACAATATATCTATGTGTCTGACTAATTCATTCCAGTGGTATACATCTTGTCAATAAAAGTTATTATTTTTTCTGCTTTAAACCTAGCTGGCTTGAAGTTCTTAGCTGAGGGGAAATAACACACACACAAACATCAAACTTCTGCTGATGACCAATAGGCCCAATTTAACAAAATGGTGGTAGCATATAAAGGAAGTAAACACTGAGTTCCCTTTCTCCAATAGCTGTGGGTGTAGCTGCATGAGGAGGAGTGAATACATGGAACCAGCTGCCTGTCTGGTGAAGTCACTGGAAAGAGGAGTGAGGGGACCCTGTGTGGATTTGGGTCAGGACTGTCTGCCTGGTAATTAGCAATTAGACAAGTCGCAAATAGTCACTGCCCTGAACTGTCTGTGAAACCCAGAACCTGGGCAGGGATGTTTATGGTGTATAACAGTGTGTAAGGAGGTCACAGGTAACTTCTCTGTGCTGCTCTGCAAAGTGGAGAGACCCCATGCATGTCCTGTGCAGATTTCTCTGGATCTACAAGAAGGGGAAGAATCTGCCCGTATTACACCATGGTTCATGCTCAAAGGTATGGTGTGTTCATGTTTCTTTTTCCTCAGTACTGAAATAATTCTAAAGGATTTTAGGTCTTGGGAAAGGATATAGATGGGACCTGAGAAAGAGGTCTGTCTTAGAGATGCTTGGGCACCTCTATCACATCCTGCTTGCTCATCATGAGCAGGGAGCCCACAGTTTGGCAGGCAGCTTGGATTGCATACAACCAGCTAGAACCTATTTGCCAGGTTACTTTCCATGCATATGCACAGTGCACAATATTCCCATTGCCACCACCTCAGTGCATCCCAACCTCAAATTAAACGAGGACAGAACAATTGTTATTAATATACAAATGTTGCAATTTTGTTTAATGCCTCTCCCTTGGTATACATCTCTGTCTTTCTGATCAATGTTAATAGCTGTCAATCTGTTGGGATTTCCAGCAGTTTGCACATGAGTGTTTTCACACAGACTCAGGTGAGCCTGATCTTGTCAGATCTCAGAAGCTAAGCAGGGTTGGCCTTGGTTAGTAGTTGCATGGGAGATCTCCAGCGAAGATGAGGGTTGCATAGGCAGGCAATGGCAAACCATCTCTCTTAGTCTGTTTCTTTGTAAACCCCACCAGGGTCTACTATGACTTGAGGGCACTCTCCACCACCATGAGAATTGTACTTTTTAAAAAAATTGTTCCCTACCCCACCCATCCTAGCATCATTTAACTACCTGATGAAACCATATATGATCCTGGGGAAAATTTGGTTTCATATCCTGTGTAACTGTAAAAGCAAGTTCAAGGCAGAAGGAAACAGAACCCACTGCCTCAGGAAGTATACAGACACAAAGCTGTTCTACACTCTGTTGCAGGGTAACTAGAGAGACTAGAACAAGAACAGTGAATTAAATGTAACTACAAAATCTTACAAATAAAATAAAAAGGTGTATAATTTAATCAAACAAATTGAAGTGCAAAAGTACAATTAAAAGTGCAAAAGTATGATTTTTAAAAATGTGCTTAAAAACAGCAAGTGTGGTTCAACATAATAATAATAATAATAATTGATTGCCCTTCAGGACACCTTACTGCCCACTCTGAGCGATTTACAAAGTGTGCTATTATTATCTTCACAACATTCACCCTGTGAGGTGGGTAGGGCTGAGAGTGCTCTGTGACAGCTGTGACTAATCCAAGGTCACCTGGCTGGCTTCAAGCAGAGGAGTACGGAATCAAACCTGGCTCTCCAGATTAGAGTCCTACTGCTCTTAATCACCACACCAAACTGGCTGTTGTATATATGGTAGTTATATGTTGAACCACATTGTTGCAGTTTTTTATCGCATTTTTAAAAATCATACTTTTGCATATTTAATCATACTTTTGCACTTTAATTTGTTTGATTAAATTATAAACCAGTGTTTTCTTCAATTGTATTATGCTTGAAGCACTTTTCCTGCTTTAGCCTCTTTGGATGCCCTTCTTCTGCAGGCTCATGTTTTTTTCTCCTTTTTTATCATTCCCTACAAAACACTATTGAAGTCAGGTGCTGCTAGACAAGAAGATCTGAAGCTCAGCTCCTGAATAATTGCTGCTGTCTAAAACTGAACATTTACCTGAGAAACATGTTCACCACAAAGTTCTCACCATTCCCAGTTTCATTTGTAATATCCCACCATTGCTTTTCAACCATGTTGGTGCTCTCTTTCTGTGTATGGGTCTACCCTCATGCTTCTAATTCTAAATAGTAATAATTGTTTTAAGGTTGATTCGATGTAGCAATATAAAATGGATACAGCTACGTGTTCAGTGCAGTCATGAATGACCACAGAATAGCTGATAATATTTTTTAACAAACAGGCCCTGTTGTTTGTAAAATTAGACACACACATAAAGGGATTTATATTTTTTAGAAATGCTATTACAGAAAATAAATGGCCAAATTATGACTTCAGAATACTTTATTATTATATTGGTCACAGTAAATAATTGTAACTGTGCCATTTCCAAATTTAATCAAGGTTGTTGTGCCACTTTTACACCACAACACTCCATTTTCAGCAGTTACAATTTGGCAGTGAGAAATCACCCCCAGGCTAAGGATTAAAATACGAATGTCAGCTCGAGAGCACAGTGTTTAACATACTTTCTGTATTCTTAAAGCATGAAGAATAAAATGAAACCAGGTAGAAACTGAATGTTTAACTTAGATTTTTGTTGCCTGCTTTTAAACTAGGATAACTACAGAATGCTTGACTGCCGATGTGAGAAATTATGCAATATAATAGGCCCAAAATAGCAAAGGAGAAATGAGTCTGAGATCAGCTAGTCAATTAATCTATCAATCAGTCAGTCAAGATAGCTAAGACAAAGTGATTAAACTCACAGCAAGGGATTTAACGTTTTTCACAAAGCTCCAGTATCAAAATTATTGTTCCTGAAACAGAATGTTTAACACTAGTTTGATTTTTTCGCTTTACCTCAGCATTTTTTTTAATTTTAAGCTTAACGTAAAGTGAAATTACAAAAATACTTTTCTGATGTTCATTTTTAATGCTAGCCTCTCTTTTATATCTGAACTAGCTTGATACCCGTGCTTTGCTACAGTATTTAGCTACTTTAAATCCAGTTTGCATTGAGGTTCGCATTGAAATGACCCCTAGAAAGGTCGTGCTCCATCTCCCCATTAACATTTAAAAACTCAGTTGCCATACTCACTTTTATATAAGATTCCTGTTCAGGAGTCTTGTACCATCTTTCTTAAGCTCTCTGCAGTTTCCTTTACCTGCTTTTTACCTCAGAACAAAGAGTTCCACAGCTGACCACTCAGAGCTCAAGTAAAATCTATTTATTTAATTAATTTGCGCCCCATCAGAGTAGGATTAGAGCTTGGGCCTCTCAGATCCTAGTCCCACATTCTAATTACTCCTGGCATATAATTGAATAAATTTATCTATGCTTTGCTACGATATTTAACTACTTTAAATTCAATTATAATATTTATGGGTATGTAACATTTTTTGGTTTGGGGGTTTTGGGGGTTTTTTTGTTGGTTTTGTAGTATAATAGCATAGTACCCGAGCTTCACAAAGGTGTTTGAATAAAGGGAAGCGTGTTGATGCCAAAAACTGATGAAGTGAATTTCAAAATGTAATATTTATTGAAGAGATTTTAAAAGGAAAAGATTGTAGAGCGATAAATAAAGTGAAAAATAAATACAACCTTTTTTTTCTGCTGAAGGACCACATTGGTGGTTTTCCCCTCAGGTGCTAGGATCACCAGGCTGCTGGGTGAGCTCATCACTCCTGGCTTTATCTCGTGCTCTGACCACCGGTTTGACTTGGCTTTTGCTCTTGGAACTCCCCTTTGACTTTGGCCTTAAGGTTTGGACTTGAACCACCCTGCTTGGGCTGGCCCAGCCTGTGACAATACTCTTCATCCCTTATTTTTAATAGGAGTTCAGAGAATTTCTCAGTGGACACCTTGCCTCTCAAGTGGACACTCATGTTGTTTCTTAGTGAGAGTTTCCTGATGAGGGGCCAAAGATATGACGCCTTGACACACATGGTAACCTCATTGACTCAAGTTTCCTTTGGGATTACTGGTAGAGTCTGCTGGAATTCTCCAGCCAGCAGCACGGTGACTCCCCCCATCACTCTCTCATTGCCCCTGACATCTTTGAGGGTTATGCTCACCATGGCGCACCCCTCCTCCCCCATGCCATTGCCCCAACCCCCAAGCTCAGTTGGACACTTGAGAACTTTAAAGGTGCTTTCCCCCCAGATGCTATGTGATTACAGGGACAGTGAGTTAGGTTCAATCAACCTGGTAGTTTGGGCCTGAATCAAGCTAGAGAATGTACCCTCCTAGCAACTATCATTCCAGTCACACCATTGGAATTACACCTGAAGCAGAGCAGGTGCTATTCCTTCAGTTCTTTTTTCATGTCTGCTTGGGGAGATGCAGTTACATTTTGGCATAGTGCATGGTGGCTAATGGTGTGTTTATTTAACTGATTACAAAATGGTGGGAGAGAGGTAAGTTACAATCAGTCATACTTGATCACTTGGTGATGATCACCAGTGATGATCAAGGAGCCAAGCCATTTGGATGCATCTGAGCAAATTTCGAGGTATCTTTGCACAGTTACCCTGCTTAACAACAACATTTGATTCATATGCTGCCCTTCAGGACAACTTAACACCCGCTCAGAGAGGTTGACAAAGTGTGTTATTATTGATGTATTGTCGAAGGCTTTCACGGCCGGAGAACGATGGTTGTTGGGGGTTTTCCGGGCTGTCTTGCCGTGGTCTTGGCATTGTAGTTCCTGACGTTTCGCCAGCAGCTGTGGCTGGCATCTTCAGAGGTGTAGCACCAAAAGACAGAGATCTCTCAGTGTCACAGTGTGGAAAAGATGTAGGTCATTTGTATCTACTCAGGAGGGGTGGGGTTGAGCTGAGTCATTCTGTAAGAGTTTCCCAGGGTGTGGAATGCTAATGGCGGGAGGCTTCACTGTATCCTGAGGCGGTTCTTTTGCATATGGATTGGTGCTTGATGTGCTAATCTTCTCTGCAGGGCTATTGTCGGGTGTGGAGTGTTTTGTTGGCCTGGTGTTTTTCAGAACTGGAGCCCATGCTCTGTTCATTCTTAAGGTTTCTTCTTTCCTGTTGAAGTTTTGCTTATGCTTGTGAATTTCAATGGCTTCCCTGTGCAGTCTGACAAAGTAGTTGGAAGTGTTGTCCAGTATTTTGGTGTCCTGGAATAAGATACTGTGCCCTGTTTGAGTTAGGCTATGTTCAGCCACTGCTGATTTTTCAGGCTGTCCAAGTCTGCAGTGTCTTTCATGTTCTTTTATTCTTGTCTGGATGCTACGCTTTGTGGTCCCGATGTAAACTTGTCCACAGCTGCAGGGTATACGGTATACTCCTGCAGAGGTGAGGGGATCTCTGCTGTCTTTTGCTGATCGTAGCATCTGTTGTATTTTTCGGGTGGGTCTGAATACTGCTTGAAGGTTATGCTTTTTCATAAGCTTTCCCATCTGATCAGTAATTCCTTTGATATATGGCAAAAACACTTTTCCTGTGGGAGACTGTTTTTCTTTGGTTGTTTGATTCATCCTGGGTTTGATTGCTCTTCGGATTTCATTTCTGGAGTAGCCATTTGCCTGAAGTGCGTGGTTTAGATGATTAATTTCCTCATTGAGAAAGCGCGGCTCACATATCCGTCTTGCACGATCCACTAATGTTTTCATTATGCCTCTTTTCTGTCGGGGGTGGTGATTGGAGTTTTTGTGTAAGTACCGATCAGTGTGAGTTGGTTTCCTGTAGACCTTCTGACCTAACTGAAAGTTTGCTTTGCGGATGACCAAGGTATCCAGGAATGAGAGTTTTCCCTCACTTTCTTTCTCCATTGTGAATTGTATGTTCAGGTGGATGTTGTTGAGATGATTCAAAAACTCCATCAATTCTTCCTCCTTCATTTGGAGCCATGGGGAGGAAGAATTGATGGAGTTTTTGAATCATCTCAACAACATCCACCTGAACATACAATGTCACTCTTACAGAATGACTCAGCTCAACCCCACCCCTCCTGAGTAGATACAAATGACCTACATCTTTTCCACACTGTGACACTGAGAGATTTCTGTCTTTTGGTGCTACACCTCTGAAGATGCCAGCCACAGCTGCTGGCGAAACGTCAGGAACTACAATGCCAAGACCACGGCAAGACAGCCCGGAAAACCCCCAACAACCATTGTGTTATTATTATCCCCACAACAATCACCCTGTGAGGTGGGTGGGTCTGAGAGAGCTCTGAGAGAGATGTGACTGACCCAAAGTCCCCAAGCTGTCTTCAACTAGAGGACTGGGGAATCAAACCTGTTTCTCCAGATTAGAGCCCTGCCTCTCTTAACCACTACACAAAACTGGCTTACTTACATCTACTTCCAGCTCCCTTCCAACAGTTGTCCTCTGCTCCCTCATTGTTTAGATTTACTACTTAGATGTCTATGTGTCTGTCCATAAAGCTAGCTTACCTTGTAATCAGTTCTTGTACCGCTTCATAAATAGATTCTGCTGGCATACAAAAAACAGGAATTATAGTGAGTCCAGGGTCAGTCACTTCAAGGACACATATCAATATGTAAGTGAAAAAAGGATGAACAGCAAGCCGTACTGAGCTTAAAAATAGGTCATATTTAATTACTTGACCACCACCCCAGGAAACAGCTGAGTCTTCTCTGGTAAATGATATGATTTAATTTTAAGGCAAAAGCAGCTATAAGCTGCAATGTGTTTGTTACTTATTTACCAATGAACCATCTGGCCCTGTGGAGTGAATGGTGACCGCACAGCTGCAAAGCTGTTTGGCATGTGCTTATGCTCAAGATGAACTTGGTAATGGAAGGTGCAGTCATGTCACAGCCAATTTATGGAGATCCCATAGAGTTTTCAAGGCAAGGGACAAACAGGAGTGGCTTGCCACTTCATACCTCTACGTAGTGATCTTGGACTTTCTTGAGGGTTTTCCAACCAAATACTAACCAGGACCAACCTTGCTTAGTTTCTGAGATCTGATGAGATCAGGCTATCTTGGGCCATCAACATGGAATGTCAAGATGATCAGGAGCTCAGTAGAAATGTGCAAAATGAAAAAAAAAACTCACCGGAAATATACCTGGAAATTGCTGTTTCATTTTGCTAAAGCAGCTTACAGAACACGGAACCAAATTTGGGAAACTGAATTATAACGAGTCCCTCCCACTAGGTTGGCAGGCAGGCACTGGGCTCGCCTTGCAGGGCAGCATCATGTTTGCCTTAACGGCATTCTCCAATAAGATCCCAAGGGCAAACTCTGGTGGCAGGAAGGGGGATAGACTGCAATATACATGAGTGCATCTTTTTCTATTTGGGAAATGGCATTGTCTCCCTGCCTATCAGGTTCTTACAAGGGGAGACCCTTGAAAGCTTATACCCACTAACAAAATTTGTGGTAGGGTTTGAGCTTTCATGTCACAGCTCACTTCAGATATCTCACGAAAGCTCATACCCAAACACAAATTTTATTAGTCTTACAGGTGCTACTAGACTCTTGCTCTTTTCTAATGCTTGGAGCTAGTGATCCCAAAACTACTCACTGGGCTTCAACCTCCCAAGACGCCAGAGGTTCTCAGGCATTGGGGTGGGTGCAGACTGCAGAGTCTTCCTCTAGCACCAACTCCCAAAAACATTGTTCCTGAAAATCAGACAGGGCATCTGCAATGTTATTATCCATCCCTGGAACATGCTGCATTTTAAAAATATTAAGCTGAAAGCAGCACAGAACAAGCCCCCAGACGAACCCTCAATTAAAGCCATGAACTTCACCTTTTTAAGTGGATTTTGGAAAAAGAAATTCTCCTCCTCATAACAATGCTAGTGGTCACCAATCAAACAAACCTCTCTCTCCTCTGAGCAGCCACTACTGATACACAAGTAAGCCTCCATCCCCAGACACAAGCTCTCTTTCTCCCTTGTATCCCAATAACTGGACTTTGATACAGAGCAGGAAAAATTTAAAAAGTGAAAGCGTATCTTCAAATCATCATTAATGAAATATGAATTAAGAGGCAATGTTTTCAGGTCCAAAAACACAGACCAGAGGACTGGCGCAGAACGTCTTTTTGTCCAGAGGAGTAATTTACCAGATGGTACAGCATCTCCAAGTCTTTCAACTTTTATAGCACCAGCAGATCTTTGGACATACCCATGAATACCTGTTTCTGTAATCACGTTAACTATTGCCCCATGAAAGGGAATGTCTGTAAATTATGAACTCTATCTCTACATGGAGGGAAAGGGATAGAGAAAGAGAGGAACAGACACTGAAAATCCTCACAAAAGTCTTTGGAATCTGTGTATTTTGCTCAGTTCACTCCCCTAGGAGGATACCATCTGTTCTATCTGTTCTGTATTTTTTTATTTTTAAGCCCCTTTTCACTTGTCAGTTTAATATCTTTAACTGCATCTCCTCATGCAAACAGAGGAACATATCTTGGGATACCAGGTATTTTGCAACAATATACAAAGGTGCAGAAATCATGGCACCAAGGAAATAAAGCTTTTATTTACCTTTTAAAAAAATCCTTCAAACATAAGTGTGTACAGCAATTATTGCTACACAGGAAAGGTTCGAGTCTGGAGTAGGCGGAGAGAAGCAAAGTCTCACTGACTGTGCACTGAAACAAGGATCTACTGTTGGGAAAAGAATAATAAGGTTGGTTATATTGTACATGTCTGCTTACTACTTGTGATGGACTCAGCTTCAGATGCTGAGATTTCCAGAAGTGAAAGTATGATTGACATGTTTCCTCCCCCCCCCCCCAATGTGGCTAGCCTGAACTGGCAGTTGGGGATGGAATGTTGGAGAAGCTGTCAGTTGGAGTTGGAGGGAAAACAAGAGAGGGAAAGGGAGTTGGAGCCTGGCTTTGGACCAGAGAGGGTCAGCCAGAGAATCCTCTGTGTGAGGAAGAAATGTTTGTGAAGCACTGTTAGTCCTCGGACTAAAGTTGGAAACACCAGCACTAACTCCTGCTTAGACTCAAGAGATCTGGGGATTATAGAGGGCCAAGGAAATGGGTAGAGTGGAGTCTCCCTTTCAGTGCCAGGAACAGGGTTATAGCTCGTAAGTATAATGTCTGCCCAGTATCTAGCCAGGGTTCGTCTCAGTGGAGCATCCTTAAGTCTGGAGGGGAGGGAAAGTCATGCTGTGTCTGTGCTTTGAAAGGGAAACATTTGTGAAGCAGCGTCAACCTCTGAAAGAAGCCAGAAACCTAGTGTTAAACCAAGTGTTTTGTGCCTCACACCAGTGAAGTTCTTGTATAAAAATCTTTATGTTACATCAGTTCAAACATCTGCCTAGCTGCCTTTTGATTTTAACCACCTGCAAATAAACCTTCAGTTATGTTTTGAACTTCCCCAAGCCTTGTGTGCCAGTTTCTGCTAAAGGGAAGCACAAACCCCTGATCTGTTCCCTACTAAGACTTGGCTGGGTAACCATTTTTAATAATTCTTAAGGGTGGGACAAGAAGGAAAGTTGAAGCTTAACCACGCTACCAGAGGCTTCCCAGCCCAGTATACAGCTTCATAGGCTTAAAGAGGAGAAGTTTTACCTCAGGGTAGGGGAAGGTCAGCCTAAGCCTGAGTTGGATGTGGGTTTGTGGCACTGCTAGTCCTTTATTGAAACATTCCAAGGTGATGAAAGGGTGTTGGATTCTCTAATTAATCCAGTGTTAGTGGAATAATCTATGTAAATAATCTTGTAGGGTATAGCTAATGCTAGAAATGCCTATGCTTTTTTGTTTGGGCCAAAGTAATATTTTGAAACAAATGCAGATTACGGAAAAGCCAAAACTATTTCAAGAAAACTAGTGGAATGCTTCAGAAGAATCTCTTGAACCTTGTAAGTTATCCATGGATTCTCCTTAAAACACATGCATACACAATCTTTATTAAATCTGCAAATAAGCTATAACAAGAACACATTGACTGCATTTAAAAAAACCCAAGAAATTTCCAGAATTTTTCATGTCAGAAATTAAAATATATAACTGAGATTTAGGATGCCACAAGATAAACTCATGGTAATATATCTTAGATACTGATAGCCAATTTATTAATCCCATAGCTAGTGACCCTACCACAAAACAAAAGTTGAGGAGAATATGGTATTATATGCTTTTGAGAAATTTTAAAATAAGGGTAAATAAGAAATGTCAAAGGCAAACGTACTCCTATCTAAACCCAGAGAAATCAACTAATGTAGACTGGAATCGCTCTGCCTAGGACTCCACTGGAAATTATGCATTTTATACATAGTAGTAGTATATACTTTATTGCTTCAGCACAGTCATAGCAAATAACATAAAAAGCACAATACTATTAATACAAATTACTACATCATGAAATTTAAACCGAAGTTATACATAGCTAATTAGCATCACTCCATACACCTCACTGAAGCGGGGTGAAAAATGTGAGAAAATGTGGTGTAGTGATCAGAGTAGAGGAAGAGTAGAATGATGTAAGCTGCTTTGAGTCCCCATAGAAGAGAAAAGAATGAACCAAGAGTAACTAGCCCTACATATATATGTATGTTTCTAGGTGATGCATGAAGTCCTTTCCATTCTTCAGACAAGTTAAGGTAGAAACTTTATTTTATTTATAAAAATACTTACAGCTCACCTTTCTTTTTGCAATTCAATGTGTTTACAATTCATAATTGAAACAACATTAATTCAATAAAGAAACAATTAACCCCTAGAAAATGCTTTTAGGTCATACTTCAATATAAAAGGCTAAGTATATTCAAGACAACTCACTTCCTACCCTGATGTGCCTCTAGAGGGTGCTGCTGTGGAGGGAAGCCCAGATGAGGCATCCAGACCTTCAGAGAGTGTGCCATGATGGGAAGCTCAGGCAGGGATCAGGTGCTGAGCAGACCGCAATGCCTGACCCCTGCCTTCACCCAGCTGGGATCAGGGGTGGAGCAGGTGGCAATGCCCGCCTGCACCCAGCTGGGAACAGGAGGAGACTATGTGGCCATGCCCACCCCTCACCTTCACCCAGCTGGGATCAGGAGTGAAACAGGTGGAAATGTCCACCCCCTGCCTTCACCCAGCTGGGGTGAGGAGCAAAGCAGGTGGCAATGCCAACCCGCTGCCCTCACCCAGCTGGGATCATGTACAGAACAGGTGGCAGTGCCTGCCCACACTTTATCCAGCTGGAATCAGGCATGGAGCAGGAAGAAATACCCGCCCTCTGCCTTCACACAGTTGGGATCAGGGGTGGAGTAAGTGGCAATGCCCACCCCCTGCCATCTCCTAGCTGGGATCAGGACAGGAGCAGGTGTTAATGCCCATCCCCTCTACACACAGCTCAGATCAGGAGCAAAGCAGGTGGCAATACTCACCCCCTTCACTCAGCATGGATCAGACACAGAACAGAAGGTAATGCCCACCCTTAACTTCACCCAGCAGGGATCAGGAGTGGAGCAGGTGGCAATATCCACCCCCCCTCCTTTGGTTGGGATCAGGTGCAGAGGAGGTGTCCATGCCTGCTCCTCCTGCCTTCAACTGAGGAGGAGAGGAGGAGAGAATGCCCAACTAGAGCCCGTTGTATTTCTTCCCACAACATGCTTTGTTGCTAGTACTTCAGTAACAGAATGATAATAACTGTGCTTATATACCACTCTTCTAGAAAGATTAGTGCCCTACCCAGAACGGTGAAGTTAGTATTCTTATTATCCCCACAATGCAGCTGGGGAGCTGGAGATAAGAAGAGTGGCTTACCAAAGGCCACCTACTGATCTCATGGCTGTGGAGGGATTCGAACCAGTAGAGTTCTGGTTCACAGTCAAACTGCTTAACCACTGTGTTACAGCAGCTCTGTAGAATTGTACTCCTGTATTCCTATTGATTCCAATGGACAGAAGAGAGCAGCTCTGTTTAGATCTGAACTGTTAATAACCTAAAAAAAATAAAATAGCCATGCAATGCCTCCTAAAAACCTCCAAGTGTGGTTGCCTATTCAAGAAGCTCATTCCATGAAGTGGTACTCAAGACATCAAATGAACAACATTAAGCAGGGAACCAGTCAGGATGGCAATTGGAGGATCATAATAAGTGTGCAGGGACATATGAAAGGAGACAGTACTTCAGATACATGGCTCTTAAGTCATGAAGGGCTTTAAAGGTTATTATAACCAACACCTTGGATTGAACTAAACTAGTAGCCAATACAGCTGTTTTAGAATAGATGTGATATGAACCCATCAGCTAGCCTTGATAATAATTGAGATGCCACATTCTGAAGAAACAGAAAATGTCACGTTGTCTTCAAGGGAAGCCCCATGTAGAGTGTCTTACAGTAGTCCAACCACAATCTTACAAGAGCATTGATCAGTGTGATTAAGTCAACAGACCCCAAAAGAGAAAAAATGGCAACTAAAAGCAAACTGATGGAAAACAAACTTGCCCACTGCACCAGCCCACTTTTCAAACAACTAGTGCCCCTCTTAGCTGTTAACAGGCCTTTTTTTCTGGAAAAAGAGGTGGTGGAACTCAAGATCGCACAATGATATCACTTTGGGTCAGCTGGAACAAGGGGGGAGTTTTTTTAAAGTTTGAATTGCCCTTGGCGAAAATGGTCACATGGCCAGTGGCCCCGCCCCCTGATCTCCAGACAGAGGGGAGTTTAGATCGCCTTCCATGCTGCTCGGTGGCACAGAGGGCAATATAAACTCCCCTCTGTCTGGAGATCAGGGGGCGGGGCCACTGGCCATGTGACCATTTTTAAGACGTGCTGGAACTCCATTCCATGGCATTCCCGCTGAAAAAAAGCCCTGGCTGTTAACCTGTTCTGCTCTGTATTGCATTATATTAACTACCCTGGGTCCTTGGAGGCAAATGAGATATTTAAAAAATGAAATTGTGTTGAGTCAGGTCAAACCAGGCCTCACATTGGGTCAAATAATGACAACATTAAATTATTTAACCAATTGGATTTGATCATGTGGCAATGTTCTTAAGGGCAAAAGAAGTCCTCTCACTGCCAACACTCCATACGGAGGGAGAAGGGAAGCATTTGCGTGGACTGTTAATCCTGGCCTTTGCTTGCCTTGTGGCTCTGACTCTTCCCTTGCCCATTGTTGCTGTGCAGCAAGACTTTTATCGCAGTCCAACATATGAATTTGGAACAATACGTGAGAGAAGATGGCAGATTCAGGTACACAGTCCTTTCTGGCTGCAGTAGCTTCAGTGGACTGCATGCGGGGAAACATATGGATGTGGTCTTTCCATATGGCATTATTTCAATCAGAGACACGTTTAGATGCACATCTAAATGTGCATCCCCATTCATGTCCTGTGTCAACAAGTTGGCTAAGCATGAATACATGATGCTGTCTTATATTGAGCTCGACCCTTGGACTATCAAATATGGTATTATCTGCTCTGGTTGACACTGACTGTCTAGAGTTTCACACTGAGGCCTTTCATGTGACCTTCCTCCTGAGATATTTAACTGGAGGTAGCAGGAACTGAACTTGGGCCCTTCTGCATGCCAAGGAGGTGCACTACCTCTTGAGCTGTGACTATGGTTATTGGTATCTCAGTGGGGTTGGAGGATCCTCTGTTACCACCTTCTACTCCCTGCCACCACTCACCTGGCCAGCAGGGGGTGGGGCGGCACAGGAATGGGCTTCCTAGACGTGCTCCTAAGGCAGCACAACATCACTTCTTGGAAGAGACGTTATCGCACTGCACTCAGAGCGCTCCCATGCTTTGAAGCAGGCTGATCTGGGCCCCAAATGGGCCAGATTGGACCCATTTAGTGCCAAAATCAGCCTGCTGAGAAGCACACATGAGCTCCCATTCCTGCACAATGACTTCACTTCCTGGAAGTGACATCATTGTGCAGGCATGGGGTCGAGTGCCTGTGCAGTGCATATGTGAGGAGAATGATGGGAGAAACAAAAAGATAAGTGCCGGACCCCCCTCTGGGAGGGTAAGGGATCTAGCAACCCCATCTGTGATCTCTCCTTTAACTGGCTTGGAATGTGAAAACATTAGCTCCATTGCCTTGGAAAAGGGGGCATCCTCTTCTGACAGTTTGTGGACAATTTCATATCTTTTCACAAATGGGTGCAACAATTACCAAACAAGGGGCAACATCTGGGGAGAATCACGAAGCATCACACTCGGCATTAATTTTCAGCTGTCTTGGAAAATAAATTATGATAGGAGAATGATCTAGAGAGGTTTTTTGAAATGAATACCATCTATGATTACAAAAAAAATGCCTGTTATCCTAGCTTCTCTGCAAGTTCCCACCCACTCTGTCAGGTACCATATTGTTTTATTAGCCCAGATTGCTTTCATGCATTACCCATCAGCTCAAAATCTTTGAAGTACCATGCCTCTGAACTTCATTTACCTCTCTCTCACTGTCGAAAGGCTTTAGGACTAAATCCTGAACTTGACTTTGAACTCTTGTGCATGCAGACATTTTTGGAAACTTCCTTTGATCGGTCTAGAGGAGGAAAAAGGCCTTGCCATCATTTTCTCTTTAATATAAAGCTTTTCTAGTGAGGGGGTAAATTTTTAATAACACTCACATGGAAAAGAACTACAATTAAATTACACGACTAAATAGTTAAGGTGATGGTTCAAAGTGTTAAAGATGCAGGGCATTTTTTTTTAAGTTCAGCTGGAATTTGGCAAGAAAGAGAAGTCGGAATCAATAAGACTAAGTAATTCTAAGAATGGTGTTTTCCCTCAGAGGCAATGCTCTGCCCTCATATTTAAAGGGTACCCAAAAAGCTAAAATACACTTGTGATAATAATAGTCTTTATTTAAAGTTTAATGAGCAAAGTGATATACAAGTCAAAGCAAAGACAGTTTACAACAATACCTTCAGCTGCTGGGGACTGAATCAGCAGCAAATGAACTCCTGGCCCATATGGTCTGACACATCTCTGTGCAGTTCTGTTTTCAACCAGAAAAATCAAGAGAGCTAAAGACTGGTGTCTATAGGCTAGATTGTTCTCAAAACAACTACAAAAATTCTTACAGATTCAGTGTTTCCAGCACTCTTTAGCAGAACTATTCACTGATAACTTGGTCCCAGCTGCAACTTTATCTCTACCTTGCTAGAAGTTTTCCTGGCTTCACATTCACTAGGCCATAGCCTGTAGGTCTTCATGAATTCATGCAGTCATGAAACCTATGTCAATTAACTGTACATCCTCGCCATGACAATTTTCATCCACATCTGTCCCCACTATAAACAGCTATTTTGTTTTGAGTATTTTTAGTAGATTAGTTAGTGAAAAAAGATAAATAATTTTTGGTAAGATTTGCAGAGAAAACAATTTGGGTTCTTACAAAATGAGACTAATTGTTGCTAATGCTACATTTTAGTAAATATATCAGTGTTCTGTGAAATATTTCATTTGACCCAGATATCATGGAAGATCCTTGATTGCTAGCTGCCGGGACATGTGAAAAAGAATGCAAAATTTGTCCTGGCACTGCACAAAGGGGCAGTTTGTTAATGAAGTTCACTGGAGCTGAGTTGATTAATTTAGTTGAGGAATGTACCTTCCCAGGAATGAATTATAAATACTTATGAATGCCAGTTGATTTTCTTCTCAATTATGGACAGGAAATCTCATCACGGAAGGACGGAAATGAATGTGTTAAGCGGGGTGACGCACTGGATTCCTTTTCAGGGCTGGGGAGCCTGTAAACTAATCACTGCTAGTCTCTCTGCATTTACATGTGGCATTCTATTCATGCCTGGGTCTTCTGGGCGGGACTCAGCAACTGCTAGGTGGAATTCCCCTGTTTGTAGGCCAAACTGCCATTTTAATCCAGGGGTCTTGTGACAGTATATCACAGGTAGTCATATTAAATGGCTATTAAAGATGGCGGAGGCCAGGCCAACTGCTTACAATACCTTCTTAGAGAACCCACACTAATTATTTATTCATTTTTTACTTGCTTCATTTATAGTCCACATTTCTTTTTTTTCTTTCTTTTTTTTTTAGAATGTCTATATATTTTATTTAAAGGAGAAAATAACAAAGAGTAAACAATGCATAAAGGAACAAAAATAGAATCTATAACAGAGTACTTAAACTACATAATATTTCTCCATCTTCATACTTACTTAATATACTTTATATTCAACATTTTATCTTAAGCATTATATTCCATATTTTATGTTCAACATTTTAGATTACTAATTTAACTTTTTAATTTGACAATTGGTCTATTTTACTAATAATAATTCTTAGTTTTTCTTAGTTTCCCGCTACATAATCAAAAAAAGTTTCCCATTTTTTTTTGAAATTTTTGGATTGGTCTGTTATGCCTATAAGAAGTTAATTTCACCATTCATACAATTTGTTCATCCATTCAGTCATATCTGGACAGAATTCTGCCTTCTATTTTGTTGCATATACAACTCTTGCTGCTGTCACTATATATTTAAAAAGATCACTGTGCTCTTTTATTATACTATTTGGAAGAATATTTAATAACGTATTTTTAGGATTCAGCACAAAGCGGAACTTTAATATATTTTGCATCTCATCATGTATTTTTATCCAACATAGTCCACTTTTGTTGAAGAGAGTCAAAGTAGATCTCTTGCAGAGACTATGAGAAAGTTTGATAAGTTGCATGATCGACATATTAATCAATAAACCTTGTAAATGCGTCATAGAAATATTCAACAATCCATGTAACCCATGCATTGGATCTGGTGTCTTCATTTTAGAGACAATGTTTTCTTTCTGATTTTCCAAGCTACAGTTTTCACTTCTCTTAAGAGTGCTGTATGGCTGGTAGTTATGCAAGTGTTCTAGTTACCTATTCAAGCAGGCTCCTAGCATAACTACCTATGTTGTCTAACAAGCTAAAATTGAATCCAGACAAACTGGAAATGATCCTAGTATGGAGGTATGGAAAGGATGGAACTACTTATCACAGCCTTGCTATTACCACAGTAGGTTGGTGCTGCTAGGAATACAGCTTCTAGGACTAATTCAGGCCAGGATTGGAAGTTGGGGACTTCAGGCTTATAGTGGGAAAACAAGGGGTGATTTTTAAAAAAATATATATTTTATTTAAAAAGAAAAATAGATAATGAGCAATACAGTAACAACTAGAATAATAAACCACACACAAATTAATATAGGTAAGAATATAGGTAAGAGTAATAAACAGTGCATAAGATAATATAAACAAAATAAGCAACATTACATAAAAAGCATAACAAATGAATATAAACTATTTCTTCTCTCCATCTCATTACTTGCATATACTTAGCATTTTATACTCAACATTTAAAATTTTTAACTTTTTAGCTTAACAATTAATCTGTTTAATATTAATTATACATTCTAAATTTAATGAATTAACATGTTGTATATATAAAAAAATCACCCAATCATGAAAAAATATAGAAATAAGAATCATATTGAAGAAGAAAAAGAATTCTATAGCATAATTCTATAAATCAACAATAGTCAAGTCAAGTCAAGTTTATTATTACAGTCTGCGACCAGCACATATAAAACCATTTGAAAATCAGTTTAAAAATAGTTGAGACTGGATACAGGAGAAGAACGATGAATAAATATAAGAGTAGAAAAATAAGATCATAATAAATTAATTGTTTAAAAGGTTAAAATACATTCAGTCTGCTTTATGTGATTTACGTTGCTTGTAGACCTGGGCACAGAATCTTGTTTCTTGACGTGTTGTCTGGTGATTCCGATCAGACAAAAAATAATCAAGTTTGATTTTATTTGAGCTTCCAGGGAATCTTTCTACTAATTGACAGATAGTTTCTGCTCTAATTTTACTGTGACTTGGGCGGTTAAAGAAGATGTGCTCCATTGAGTCAATTTCTCTTAGGGGACAGGAGCAAAGCCTAAGAGAGTTAGGGACAGCTTTAAACTTTCCTTCCAGAACGGCAGAAGGTAGAGTTGAACTTCTAGCTAAAGTAAATGACCTTCTGGAGTTACTGGATTCAAGAAAGTAAAAATAGGCTGCAGGAGCGACAATATATTTAGTAGTAAATCAACAATAAATTTAAGTAACAGAATGGATAAGCTTCAAAATGAAACTCCTCTCTCCTCCATCTCCATTTCCTCCTTGTTCACTTGCACTCCACTCACACTCCACTCCACTTGAATGGCAAGGGAACAGACTCACATGTATTCCTCCCTGTTCACTTGCACTCCACTTGCACTCCACTCCACTTGAATGGCAAGTGAACAGACTCACATGTATTCCTTCCTGTTCACTGTTGTACTCCACTCTGTTGAGTGGAATGCAAGTGGAGCGCAAGTGAACAGGGAGGAATACATGTGAGTCTGTTCACTTACCATTCAAGTGTAATTCATCACTTCTAGCTTGGCCCTTGGAGAAGGAAGTCTATAACCTGGTAGCATTTCCCTATTCCTTTGTAGCTTTGATGTACAGGATAGATTAGAGCAAAACATTATACATTGGTACAAGTTGCAGGAAACTATTATTCTTATCAAACTTGAGATCTACCAGTGTACTTGAGTGTTATTACAATGGATGGACCTAGCTGTGACCTGCAGTGCAAGATTGAGTAAATAAAGCCCTTGAATATTGTCTGCACGGTTGTCTTCATGGTATGAATGTGTGGAGTAAGTGTTCATGTGTATGCTCCCTTCCACGTGATTGGGGATGCTTCTTTCAAAATTTTGGTGATCATGGGAAAAGACCATACATGTAAACACTTCTTCGCATATGTGCCATGTTCATGAGATGCAATGGAGGGAGGGGCAGAGCCAGAGCACTTGTGCCTGTTCTCTCCATGTGTTCAGTCAATGAACAGAGGGGTCATGTGTATGGGGCTAGGAGAAGGCAACCTCATGTATTCATATGAGGGCCAAGCTATAAGTGACGAATGACACTTGAACGGCAAGTGGATTGAGTAAAGCATAAGTGGAGGGCAAGTGAACAGGGAGAAATATACTTGCCGTTCAAGTGTCATTCGTCACTTGTAGCTTGGCCCTGAGTTAAAGGTGTTCAGGCATTGGGTATATAATGAATGATCTTTACTCTGAAGCTTTGGAAGACCTTTGCCCATCAGTGCAGACAATATTCAGGTAGCCTGCCCTTGTATAATTTTTCAAGCCCAAGTAAACAGAGTAAATGGGGGTGGGCGGGTAGGGGAGTAGTTACAAAAGGGAGAACAGAAAAAGTAAATTCTCTTTCTCCTCTTGTTTTTGAACTCTGCTAAGACCCCTCCTCTCCCTCCAAAAATGTGAATCATACAATGAAATAAGATATCCAGGCACAACCGTCTCATCCAGCACCACAGCAAATGAAGAGTCACAACTTAAGTCCCAGAGGATTTAACACTGCAACTAGGCAGAGCTGTATAAAATGAAAATGAATTGACTCACTACCTAGTTTGTTTTGCAGGTAAATCACCTGCTTTGGGATATGCAGTGGCAATTTACTTTCTCTATTTTCCAACAAAACAAGACATCCAAGAATCTCAGCCAAAAATATGACAAAATGAAATGCCTAATTTAACTGGAGCGCATTCCTCAGCAATTTGAAAAAAAATGAAAAGAAAGAAAGCTGAATATTGTTGCTAAGGAAATTTCTCACAGCTCACATCACTAGGGAAACATAGTTAAACTTATGTTGAGTTGATTATTTTATGTTGGCTTTCCTCCCTATCATCTTAGAGACAGGGGAGCTCTTTTCAGACACTCAGTGATGATACCCCAGTCATGTGTTAAAAGGAGTGTGAGCTACTAAGAAATACATTAATACTCCTAATATGTGTGGGTGCCATTTTGTGGGAATGGGGCAATACACATATTCTTCAGCTTCACTGTGCACAAAAGGAAAACAAGATTTTTGAGGATGTGCATTGACATATACTGAAGTGGTATGTCCACGGAAAAATGTACATGTTGTCCTAT
The DNA here is from genome assembly GCF_028583425.1 of Eublepharis macularius. NCBI lineage: Eukaryota > Metazoa > Chordata > Lepidosauria > Squamata > Eublepharidae > Eublepharis > Eublepharis macularius. The sequence continues at coordinate 88,873,097 of NC_072798.1, forward strand.
GTTCACAAAATGGTGACTATGTGTATCATGAAGATATTAGGTAACATGTACTGCCTTTATAGGTGGTAAGTGTGCCAAAATCGAAAAAGAGCTTTTTTAAATAACTAATCAAATGACCAGGAAAAAAAGTAGAAATGTATATGAAGCACAGGGATACCACTGAACCATAATTGTGGGATGGTCAAGTGTTAGTCCACTTTTTTTTTATTTCCATGCTCCCAACGTGCTCTATTCACTTTGGCCCCTGCATTCTCAGGTTCTCCACTGCCACTTTGGGTTTAAAGATAGATCCCATGTTTGGAAACATTGAAGACCACTTCCTTAAATCACCTATTTTGCTTACTTGCTTTCTTTAAAAAAATCCAGATTCCAAAGATTCAATAAATCATGAAGAAAAGAAAGGAGTCAGGAAGTAAATTTACAATGTTGAGTGGGATATAAAGGCTCAGCTATCTTCACTCCTCCCTGTATCTGAAGAAGGGAGCTTTGACTCTTGAAAGCTTATACCCTTATACCCTGAAAATCTTGTTGGTCTCTGAGTCTCTGTACAAGAGACACCTCGGCGCATGTTTGTCAAGTGGAAGAAGACACAATGTTAGCCGGGTAGCGTAGTTTAATAAGACAGAGCCAGTGGAGATCGCTCCTCAGAGGGTTTGTTAATTTCATCTTCACCTCTCCGAAGTTTCTGTCAATTTTACCTCTCGATCTCTGTCTTTTTAAACCCCCCTTTCCAGCTAACATTGCATCTCCCAACATGTGTTCTTCATGTATCAGATGTCTCAAGCTGGGAGCCAGTTTGGTGTAGTGGTTAAGAGTGCGGGACTCTAATCTGGAGAGCCGGGTTTGATTCCCCACTCCTCCACTTGAAGCCAGCTGGGTGACCTTACGCTAGTCACAGTTCTCTGGGGCTCTCTCAGCCCCACCTACCTCACAGAGTGTTTTGTTGTGGAGATAATAATGATATACTTTGTAAACTGCTCTGAGTGGGCATTAAGTTGTCCTGAAGGGCGGTATATAAATCGAATGTTGTTGTTGTTGTTAATATTATTATTATTAGAGAGACTCTCTAAGGTGCCACTGGACTCAGATCCTGCTGTTCTCAGCAGAACCACTGTGACTACCTACCTGAAACAGTGTGTTTGTTTAGAATCACTGCAACAAGCTCAAGCTTTGAAGGAACTGCTGAACTAATTAAAAAAAATTAGTTCCTTGTTTGCAACTGGTGAGCAGAATGTGAGACCATCTGGGAGATATTTTAGCATCCCTAAGACCAGATTTTAATGCCACATGGTAAAGGTGTTTTAGAAACTGTTTATGGGGGCTGGGAAGGGGGGAGTGAAAAATTCCAGTGTGCATTCCTAGATGTGTAGGCATGCTCAATGTAACTGCTAATTTATTTGTTTAGAGATTTGTACCCAGCATTTCTCCCAATGGAGTCCCAAAGACTCCATGGTGGAATGGGGATTCAGACTAGAGATGGGCATGAACCACAAGAAAACCTGAACCATGAGGTTTGTAGTTCATGGGTTTTCACGAACCAGGAACAACAAACTGGCAAGAACTGGGGCAAGTTTATGAACCAGTTTGTGGATTATGGGGTTTAAATGCCCCTTTCCATCCACTTAGCAGTGGCAGGGAAAGGGGCATTTAACAGTTTAAAGGGCCCTTTCCTGCCTTAAAGGGACCAAGTGGAAGATCCCCCCTCACCACCTGCCAGCTGATAGTTTAAAGGGACCTGCTGTTTGCAAGTGACAGGGACCTTTAAACTGCCCCAACCCCAGCCCCACACTTACCTTGCCCTGTGGGCCCGCAGTGTCCTCCCCCCTCCTCCCATGAGGGGCGGGGAGGCCATTTTTGGCCTCTTCCACCACTGCATGGGCCCACAGGGTGGCAGAAGAGGCCAACAATGGCCTTCTCACCCCTCGCAGGAGGAGGGGGAGGATGCCATGGGCCTACAGGGCAAAGTCAGTATGGGGCTGGGGGCTGGGGTTTGGGCAGTTTAAAGGTCCCTGCAGCTTGCAAGCAGCAGGTCCCTTTAAACTATCAGCTGGCAGGCAGCAAGGGGGGGATCCCCCCTGCCACCTGCCAGCTGATAGTTTAAAGGTCCCTGCCGCTTGCAAGCCGCAGGAAAAGTTTATATGGCCATTTCTCCAGGGAAATGGCCATTTAAACTGCCCTTTTAGAACCAAAATGAACCAGTAGACCAGTTCGTGGAAGTTCATGGAAACAAGCTTCCACGAACCACTGGTTCGCGAACCACGAACTGGCCTGGTTCGTGCGATTTTTGGGGTCATAATTCAATTCATGCCCATCTCTCATTCAGACTCTCCTACTCTAATAGTACTTCAACAACTTAACAGTGTGCAAATTGGTCATTCTTTCCAAGATAAAGGTCTTTTGCCCCCTCAGTCGGAATGAAAGGCAGACACAGTATTTGGGTTCTAAAATGGGCCGCTTTATTAAAATTACAACAATTAAATATAAACTACGGCAAGGGCCTAACTAGCGGTACAGGTCAGGCCCTGGGGTCACTCCTGGACCCCGCCCTGACCTGTCTGGGCGAGCACCCGCTGCCCCGGGTGCGAGCCATCCACAAAATGGCTGGGACCCGGCCTGGCCAGGCGGAGGCGGAATGGTTCACCCCTGTAAAGCTCCCCCACCCGGCCGTACGGCAGCGGGGGGAGACTGGCTTGTCCAGGGGTTCCCCACCCAGGGCGTCTGACCTCGCAGCTGGGCCGTACGGCAGCCAGCCGCTCCTGAAAGACCCCAATTCCCCACCAATGGGGAGGTGCCAAGGGTGCTCACCGGCCCGCTACAGATTTTCCCTAACTAAAATCCTGCCACCAGGGAATTACCTCAGTCCCACCAAGCCAATTACCTTCCTCTTCTCACAGTGCAAGGTAGGCGAAAAAACTCCATTCCCAAGTGCCAATCAGGGACAAGGAGAGAAAAATTCCTACCTGGCCCAAAAGGCGACCGGCTAATCCTGCACTGCAATAGGGTGAGGTGGGTGGGCCGAGCATGAGGCACAACTGAATGCAATGGGGCGGAGAAGCCAGCTAAGGCTACAGGCTCCGCCCCCAATGCTAAGCCCTGGATGCCAGGGTGTGCCTTCTGCTTTCCTCCTTCCGAGGAGGCAAAAGCAGCCACCGGCCTGAGTGGCTGTTGCCACTGGCCGGGATGGCTGAATTGCCCCCTCAGTCGGAATGAAAGGCAGACACAGTATTTGGGTTCTAAAATGGGCCGCTTTATTAAAATTACAACAATTAAATATAAACTACGGCAAGGGCCTAACTAGCGGTACAGGTCAGGCCCTGGGGTCACTCCTGGACCCCGCCCTGACCTGTCTGGGCGAGCACCCGCTGCCCCGGGTGCGAGCCATCCACAAAATGGCTGGGACCCGGCCTGGCCAGGCGGAGGCGGAATGGTTCACCCCTGTAAAGCTCCCCCACCCGGCCGTACGGCAGCGGGGGGAGACTGGCTTGTCCAGGGGTTCCCCACCCAGGGCGTCTGACCTCGCAGCTGGGCCGTACGGCAGCCAGCCGCTCCTGAAAGACCCCAATTCCCCACCAATGGGGAGGTGCCAAGGGTGCTCACCGGCCCGCTACAGATTTTCCCTAACTAAAATCCTGCCACCGCAGAGGCCAAGCCTCTGCTTAGGCCTCAGCGCCCCACAAATGGCTTAAAGCCAGCCTAAGCCCCTGCCGCAGATCGTTCGGAAAAATGCTGTTACCTCTGGAAGAGAGGTGCACACCATCCCCTCGGTAGAGGTCTGCAAACTTGGCCCGAATTTGCGGATGGAGCAAATAAAACCCCAACCCCTCTGTCCTAGCCTTGAATAGGGCTCTGTTGGCCATTCGCCTAGCCCGTTCTAAAGCGTTCTGGTCCAATGCATCCTGCCACACCCGGCACAGAAGCATTGCAGACCAACAAATCAGGATGCCGGGTCAACGCTTGCTATTCTCCAGCAAGTCATCCCACACCTGCCAAGACAGGGCCATGCCCTTCATCAAACCCAGGTCATCATCTCCCAAATGAACAACCAGGATGTGTGAGCCAAGGTCATTACCATGCGATAAATGACCAATGTGAGGTGGAGGTCTGCACCTCCCATCAAACCATCAGGCCACTACTTGCCTGGGCGGTGCAAGCCTGCGTGCGCCTGTAAGGAAGCGGCCGGGCTCCGTGAGCCAAGATCATTACCACGCGGTGAATGACCAACTTGAAGTGGAGGTCTGCACCTCCCATCAAACAGTAGGTCACTACTTGCCTGGGCGGTGCAAGCCTGTGTGAGCCTGTAAGGAAAGGGCCATGCCCTGTAAGCCAAGGTCATTACCACGCGGTGAATGACCAATGTGAGGTGGAGGTCCGCACCTCCTATCAAACCATCAGGTCACTACTTGCCTGGGCGGTGCAAGCCTGTGTGAGCCTGTAAGGAAAGGGCCATGCCCTGTAAGCCAAGGTCATTACCACGCGGTGAATGACCAATGTGAGGTGGAGGTCCGCACCTCCTATCAAACCATCAGGTCACTACTTGCCTGGGCGGTGCAAGCCTGTGTGAGCCTGTAAGGAAAGGGCCATGCCCTGTAAGCCAAGGTCATTACCACGCGGTGAATGACCAACGTGAGGTGGAGGTCCGCACCTCCCATCAAACCATCAGGCCACTACTTGCCTGGGCACTGCAAGCCTGTGTGAGCCTGTAAGGAAAGAGCATGCCCTATGAGACAAGGTCAACACCACGCGGTGAATGACCAGCATGTGAGGTGGAGGCACGCACCTCCCCTCTACCATCAGGCCACTACTTGCCTGGGTGCTGCAAGCCTGTGTGAGCCTGTAAGGAAAGAGCCATGCCCTGTGAGACAAGGTCAACACCACGCGGCGAATGACCAGCATGTGAGGTGGAGGCACGCACCTCCCCTCTACCATCAGGCCACTACTTGCCTGGGTGCTGCAAGCCTGTGTGAGCCTGTAAGGAAAGGGCCATGCCCTGTGAGACAAGGTCAACACCACGCGGCGAATGACCAGCATGTGAGGTGGAGGCACGCACCTCCCCTCTACCATTAGGCCACTACTTGCCTGGGTGCTGCAAGCCTGTGTGAGCCTGTAAGGAAAGGGCCATGCCCTGTGAGACAAGGTCAACACCACGCGGCGAATGACCAGCATGTGAGGTGGAGGCACGCACCTCCCCTCTACCATCAGGCCACTACTTGCCTGGGTGCTGCAAGCCTGTGTGAACCTGTAAGGAAAGGGCCATGCCCTGTGAGACAAGGTCAACACCACGTGGCGAATGACCAGCATGTGAGATGGAGGCACGCACCTCCCCTCTACCATCAGGCCACTACTTGCCTGGGCGCTGCTAGCCTGTGCGAGCCTGTAAGGAAAAGTCCCTGCCCTGTGAGCCAGGTCAACACCACACGGTGAATGACCAGGACATGAGGTGGAGGATGGAACCTCCCCTCAAACCCTCAGGCCACTACTCGCCCGGGTGCTGCAAGCCTGTGTGAGCCTGTAAGGAAAGAGCCATGCCCTGTGAGACAAGGTCATTACCACAAAGTGAATGACCAACATGAGGCGGAGGACCACACCTATATGACCAGGAGGTGAGGCAGAGAACTACATCTCCCTTCCAGCCACCAGGCCACTCGGGCTCTGAGATGGGGGTGTGCCATGCATGTCAGAACAGTCGCATCTTATCGCTGGACCTCCACGTACAGACTAAGGGCATAGCTCCCAACCACCCTGGGGCCCAATAGCCTCCTAAGCCCCATTGCCGTTGGCTTGTTTGCAAACTTGACACCTGTAAGATTTGTGTCATGAGCCATAAAGGCTCCTCATGACCCATCCTTAAGGGATTAGGCCACAACAAGGCAGAACAGCTGAAAGAAGTTTCACATCAAAGCTGGGGGGCACACTAAACCAAAGTTGCCATGCCTCCCCTCGACCTAAACAGGTGTTCAGCAGTATTGAAAGCCCATTGAGTGCTGAGTAAAATGGCAAACTAGACTGCCCTGTACACCTCTGCTTTCCAAGCTGGGGAAGGGGGAACTCCTGAGGAATCCAGGCCAGGGATCCATCGGCCTCAAGGGCAAACTAACTAGGGCCACCATCAAAGACCTTCAAGCAGACATCGGAGAAGGCCTGAAGCACACCAACTAACAACAGGCCTCACTCTATAAAGTGACTCAGGTAAAGGAGTTGAGAACCCCCCATACTTAGAGGTCCTCCCACATGCCTGCTGTAATCCTAAAACTGAGATATGGAAACCGTGGGATAATCATGGCCGTGTTAAAGCTGCGGGTAAGTGTTACATGCCCCCTCAAGAAAAGAGCTGAAGCAGCCAAAAGTCCCACCTGAGACAGAGCACCCGGTTGGCAGAGCCTTGCCCGTGTAGGGATGGTCCTTGAATGACAACCCAAAAGCAAAGAGTCCGCAGGCAGGCCCCGGAGGAGGCAAAATGCCAACTCATTTTCACCTTTCTGTGCAACTGTGCACCACTGATAACCTGATGGCCAGTCGAAGCATGTGTCCGCACAGGCATCATTTACTGGGCTTCTTTGGGTGGGAAGGGTGATGAATGGAATGAACTACAGCAGGCTGTCTGGTACCTGACCAAAAAGTGGGGGAGACCAGCCAGAAAGGAGGGAGTTTCCCATCCCTAGGAACATTCTTCCCCAAAACAAGGCATTGGCACGTTTGGGAGATGCTCCATGCTGCCGAGGTACCCTCAGTTGTATAGGGCTGGGTCCTCATACCAGACTACTGCTGGGCTTCCCACAGATCCACCAGCACCTGGCACCCACACTTAGCCACCTAGGGCAGGATATGGTGGACTGAAGCCATCCCTGAGGGACCTGGATAGCCATGACATAGCCAGTCCGTGCTCCAATGAAGGGTGTGTGTGTGTGTGTGTGTGTGTGTGCTGATAGGAACTTGAGTGGACAGCACCTAAGCTACCCCACCATATAAGCCCATTCACATAACCAGTCGGGACTAACCCTGGAATGTGCTAGCCAGGCCATGTTGGGTGGAAAGAGCCATGAGGTAAGGAGGCAGGGACTGACCCACAAGGCCCCCAATGGCCAAGCATACCCCAGCCAGGGCCAAATGGACCTACCATCACTGACCACTGGATACCTGCCAAGATACCACCTCACAGCCATGCACTCTACAGTCTGGAATCCGCTTCCCTCACTGCCAGTATGGCAGATGCTCCCATTACCTCCTTATTAGGTGGCTGCACTGCCACTGCTACCAGCCTCCCTCAGCCATATCCATGTTGTTTTTCACATTTCGCCAGATTCATCGCTGCCGGGGGTGCTGAACAATCCTCCTAGGCCATATGGACCCAGCTTTGTCACTCGGTTCACTGCCATGCAACCGGATTGGGTTAAGGCAGGCTAGCTCAGATCAGCTACCGTCCATCAGTTGCACTAAACTGTCAGAAAGGACAGATAACATCTTAGACTTCTGTGCCCCACATGACAACTTCGCAGTTTTCTGCACTCCCCCCTCCCCAGAAGATTCCCCACCTAGCTTCCTCTTCTGGGCCTGGGCCTTTCCTGGCATCTAGATGTGCCACTAGGTCCCTGATGCCACTAGTACTCAGCAGAGGAAGAAACTTGCTTCCGGGGTCTCCTGGTTGTGGAGCACATACATGCTTCCCCTTTCTTTGGAGAAGCTTTGGATAGCGTTCTTTGGTGGCAGTCCACCGTGCTCTTACAGCAACCTGCAAAGCCTGACAACCATGATGATTGTTCTCCAACATCAATTTGTTCTGTTTCTTATAAATGAAATGTTATTCATCAAATTCCACACACTGCCAATCAAATGGTTAACCTCCTCTCACCCTTCAGTGCCTCTTTCTTTGCACAAAACCCAGTACTTGCTAAAACAGAAGCAATAACACAATATGCCATTGGTGGCATGAGTGAGAAAGTAATAATGTGTGCCAGCAGCCCAGGTGTGAAGCAATCTGCCCCTCAGATGGCTGCAATCCACCTTTGTTGCTATAAGTACTCTCACCAATATAGTAAAACAATTGAGTGAAGGAGCCTAGATAGGCTGGAGGCCTGAGGGGGGCTGGGCCTACCCTGCCTCAGCCCTCCTGACTGATGGACACTGATAGCCCAGTATTTCCCTATTTCCTTTGGTCTCTTAATCATTCTCAAAGGATGAGTCTGCAGGCAGCTGCACAAGCCCCACCAAAATGACTGCAACTGCTAGTAAGCAGGAGGCAAATCAGGCCACACAAATGCCACACTCAAAATGGCCACTCTTGGAGCTGTGCATATTGTAGATGCCTTCATAACATGGCTGCACTGCCAGGCTAAGAAGGTCACTGAGTGCCTCTCTCAAAATGGCTGCACCCACTGAATAAACTGCAAAATGGCTCCTGCTGCCTGCAGGCCAAGGCCGAGCTATCGCTGCTAGAAATACTCCCTCCCAAGTATGTGTAAATGGCGAGGGGGGATAAAGCCTAGGTGGAAGGAAGGGGTGGGGGACTACTAGAATCCACCCTGCTAGGCCAGTAGCAATAAAGTATGAACTAATCCACCCCTTAAATGGCTGCAACTCACCCCTGTGGCCTACAGCAAAGCCTATTGCTGCTGCTGCTGCAAGTATTCTCTCTCAACGAAGTAAAACAGTGTTGGGGGGAGGGGAAGGAGCCTAGGTAGGCCAGAAGCCTCAAGGGCTGGGCATAATCCTGCATTATCCCTCCTGACTGATAGACAACAGGCCCCAAATGTAAATAAGGAGAAAAAAGTCTCTGCCAAACCAGTGAGCCTGGCGCTGGGCCCTGGCTCTCCTCATGAAGTCCGATGGTAGCAAGCAGGGGAATAGCACAGCTTCTCTAAGGCTGCTGCTGCTGCCAAGCCCTGAGGCCCCTCAGTAAAACCAGCCTCAGAGGAGCTCGGCTGAGAGAGCTTGAAATGAGCTCTGCTCAGGCCGAGCATGAGGCACAACTGAATGCAATGGGGCGGAGAAGCCAGCTAAGGCTACAGGCTCCGCCCCCAATGCTAAGCCCTGGATGCCAGGGTGTGCCTTCTGCTTTCCTCCTTCCGAGGAGGCAAAAGCAGCCACCGGCCTGAGTGGCTGTTGCCACTGGCCGGGATGGCTGAATTTCCTAGAGTGGAATTTAGCCCATGTACTGCAACAGGCTGAAAAGAGGATTCTCTTCCCAAGAAAATATCACAAGATATTTAAAAAAAATTAAAAAGATTAAAAAGATAATAAAGATAGTTGCATATGTTTGAAGGACGATAATAAAATAGTTCATGTCATTTCGTGTACTAACTACATTGAGATTTTCCTCAGGGTCAGATAACCTTTCTATAGGTAAGCAGTAGAAGTAGAAAAATCTGAAGCTGCATACAAACTTCCCAAGTGGGAAGGATGTTACTTTAATGTTACCTCATGCAGAAAAGGTTATTTCTCAGCAGAAACCTAGAGCTCCTAAATGAGGGGAAGTAGAGCTCTTTTCCCTCTAATTAGATAGAGGGAGAGGTTTGTACTTAAGACATAAGCTAAACTGTGTGAAGCTGCGTGAATAACAAGCATTAAAACACCGTTTTTCAGCAAAAGGATGGGTCATAAAATGGTGGTTTGCTATTTCTCACACTGGTTATTCTGCATGTCTTTGTATTAAAATTAATATGCTCATTTTGTCCCATTTCTGCTAATACTGCATTGGTACAGATTTATATTTCATTTATAAGATGTTTAAAAAAACACATTCCAACTGAACAAAGTCCACTAGATAAACCTTATTAGTTTTAGATAACAAAATTGCTGGAGAGGTGGAAGAAACAGAGAGCGGGCAATTAAGATACCTTTCCTGCATGCTGTGTGGTAGTTTTGATCTCCCAGATGCTTTTTGGATCTAAACATTATGATTAGAATTGTGTATAGTAAATAGCGCAATCTATTCTGTTTACTGCAAATTGGCAAAATGTTGATGCCGTTGTAAAAAATCCCCATCTTTTTACATTGAACATTAGTAAGAGTCACTTTTTGAATTCTGAGCAATTGCCAAGGGCATTATGGAAATATGTTACAAGGGAGACCTCCCAAAATAGCATCTCAGTGAGGCTGAAACACACTCCTGTCCTGATTCTTTCTCCTGTTGCACTGTTTCATTAGGGTGTATTAGATGTACTTAGTTTTATTTTATTTTATTTACCTCACTTATAGTCTGTCTTTCTCATTGAGATGCAAGAGGGATTGCAGCATGTGAGACAATTTAAATCAACAGGAATTGGACATCCAATAAACAACACGGCATATGTTTGGGTTACTGAAATTCAAAAATGAGCAGAAAATCTGTACACAGAGCTGAAACCATGCTGAAACAAAGCATAATCATCAACACATTAAAAGCTCCAGGAATTATATAGAAGGACCATACTTACAGCAACAGGCAGTATGTAGCAGCACAGTCTCTATTCCTTACCCAAAATGTCTTTCTGAAAACATTTCATTACATAATGTCACTGCAGACAGCCTGGTGCCAATCAATCAGTTTCCTAGGCAACAGGGGATGGACTTCCTGCAGACCTTCTGCTGAACCAGAAGTGATGGTTTTCTGACCTGGATGTGACGTTTTCACGAACCAAATGAACCGGTTCGCGAACCAGGAGCAAGTTCATGAAAGTTCGTGGTTCATGGTTTGTGAAATTTGACGAACCATGAACCACATGGTTCAGGTTTTTTTCGGTTCATGCCCATCTCTACTTATTACCTTTGTAGAAATGCTTTCCCTAGTAATTTAGTTTTGCGGAAAGCCAGGAGGGTGGGAGCCAGAAGGGTGGGAACCTCCGTGCCCTCATCAGGCAGGCCATTCCACAAGGTGGTGACCACAACAGAGAATGCACTTGTACAGGCAGTTGTTGATTTTACCCATTTGAAGAATGGCCCCTACAGAAGGCCCTGCTCAGATGAGTGAAGCTGTCTTGGTGGACCATAAGAGAGACATGGTCCTGCAGGTATGATGGACCCAAGCTATGTAGAGCTTTATATGAGATCACCAAAATCAAGCCCAGTAGCTGATAGCCTGTGGAGTAACTACAAAATGGGAGTAATATGCTTGCTCCATCTAGCTCTGTCCCATAGACTGGCCTGAAAATAGAACGAAAAGGGTCCAGAGTACATGAGTTGTCCAAGAAGATCTACAGCTGGTCTGCAAGGGTTCTTTCAATCACTGTACCTCAAAGGCAGATTAGAGACTGGGTGATAATTAGCCACATTTTTGGGTAGGGATTTTTTTTAAAGTAGTGGATAGATATCCACCACTTTGAATTATTGAGGCAAAGTGCCATAAGCCGTCAAGGGCTCATTTATGTGATCTTTACGTGATTTTAGTTGCCAGGTGGGCAAGGATCCAGTGCACAAGTGGTTGCTTTCATAGATCCCAGGATCCTGTCAACATCCATAATGGTGACTTGGTCAGAATGGTCCATAAGCAGACCAGATGAAGCATGGAGCAATACTTCTGCTTCACGTATATTAAAACTGGCATCCAGATCAGAGCATATTTGTATTATTTTATTAGCAAGAAAAAAAACACACCTTTACAAAGGTATTACAGCTAATTAAGCCTGACCTGGATAGCCCAGGTGAGCCTAATCTCATCAGATCTCAGAAGCTAAGCAGGGTCGGCCTTAGTTAGTAATTGGATGGGAGACCTCCAACAAAGACAAGAGTTGCAGAGGCAGGAAATGGCAAACCACCTCTGTTAGTCTCTTGCCTTAAAAACCCCCTCAGGGGTTGCCATAAGTTGGCTATGACTTGAACGCACTCTCCACCACCACCACAGCTAATTGTCTGTTCCTGACACAATACAGGTTCAGATTTAGCAGTCAACAGGTGTTGGATGAACTTAAACAGTTCAGATGGGTGTTGGAAAGAAACCGGCCTGCTGGTAAGAGGTGCTAAGAATGACTCCAGTTTTTCAACACAGGTGTTGTTACTGAAGTCCAAGGACAGGAGGAGGCAAGACCAAAATGCCCTTACCTGACTCAGCTGTGGTTCTCATGAGAAAGTGGTATGTGCTCCTAGCAGACCATCAACCACAGCTGATCTAACTGCAGAAAATTAATGTCACATGACACTGCCAAGCCCTGATAGGCTAATGAGATAGTCATAGGTTGCTAGGCAAAGTTCCATAAAATGGAAAAGTCATTTTTGGATGTTAATTTTAGCTTTAGAAAAAAATGAAAATGAGGTGCAAGATGAAAGAATTTATTAAGGTTTTTTTTTACTCTATGCATTTTGCTTTAAGCTTTGTCAGGGGATCTTGTTATAAAATACATAAAAGCATAATTTGTCAAATTAGATACTTTTTTTTTTTGAAAATTTTTTTATTGGGTTAGAATCCGTTATTTTTACATTTACATTCAATTTTCCCCAAATTTTTCATTTCTAACCCCCTCCCTTTCCCCCCCTTTTGTTGACTTCCAACAGTTTTCCAACCCTTTGTCCCTTTTCCCTTATTTCTATTAAATTCCTCTATCTAAAACAAATATATATTCTCCATTATACTAAGCAGTACATCCTTAACTATTTTTTCTTATTATATACCCAAACTGTAAGTCTTTGTTTCCATCTTAAACAATTTATCCCATTTTCCATTTTTAAATATTTCTATATATCATAAACCTATATATCATAAACCATAAAAATCTTACACATTTAAATCAAACAATTTGACTTATTCTCTATATATTACTCATTCTGTCTTTTTATGGTAATTCTATATAACTCTCATCATATAGTCAATCAATTTGACTCGTCTATACCTTCAGACATTCAGTTTGGTGCATTATACAAATCTTATCAAAGAAAGAAAATATTGTTGGTTACTCAATCCTTATATTTAATCCTTATAGTTAATTATTTTCTATCAATATTCTATTTATTGACCTATATATATCTATATATATGTCAATCTGTTAATCTAACTGCTTATAAATTCACATTTATCTCTTCTCCCCCCGGTAAAGTCACCCCCCTCTATATTTTATTATACTTCAATAGTTCTCAAACTGCCACAGTTTTCCTCCCACCTCCCATTTCTTCTCCAAATATTGTTTCAGCTTCTCCCAGTCTGTGTTAAACTGCCCTGAGTCCAGATTTCTCAGTTTTCTTGTCATCTTGTCCATTTCCGCCATGTGCAGCAATTTGTAGATCCAATCTTCGATAGTTGGCACTTCCTGTACTTTCCATTTTTGCGCATACAATAGTCTAGCTGCTGCCGTCATATAATCAAATTAGATACTAAGGTTGAAAACATGAGCGTTAGTTCATGGTTTTTGCCTCCAGTCTTTGTGCCACTGTTCTGTGAGTCCTCTTTGAGGCCCTTATGGATTACACAACTATGTTTGATGCCTTGGACTCTGAACCTGGATGCTGACAAAGAATGCTGTGTTATACCTACAGGTTACCATTATGGCAAAGAAACTCTGGCATTACATATAGAGTAGGTTTTAGTTAGCTCTATTGTTTTACCTATCCTTTTACACACTTTCTAAAATATAATATTTATGCACAATTGTAATAAACAAAAAATACTCCTCATAATTGTGTGGTGTCTCTTTCATTCCTGGCTTCAATCTAAACCAGTGCCTGGCTGGTTTGGAACAGCTACCTTTGTGACTCTTTCGTGGGAGGCCCAGCCCAGCCCTCTCCCTGGTAATGTCCCTTAAGGCCAGAGGCTTATTTTCTCCAGTCTCTGTGCTAGGACTAGTTGTGGGAAATGGTGGCAGCTCTACCTCTGCTGTGTTCAGACACGTTCTGCTAGGATTGGGAGTTTAACCCTGACTTCTGCCAGCCTCCCCTGTCCTGTGGACCCCTTGGTAACCCTTCACAGATGTCATGAACTAGCTGATGCAACGATCATAGAGAAATACCATTTCTTGGCCACTCTCAAAACCACTTCATATGTCTTCCTATGGGCTCTATAAGTTGCTGTGGAGGGATGTGCAAAGCAAAACAAACAAATGGGAAATACACCTAGGAATGGCAGCTTCAGTTTGCTAAAGCAGCTTATGGAATGGTGAAACAAATAATAATCAGTTAGTAAAGGAAAGCAGTACTGAGGAGGACCCTGGCACATATGGTCCTAGTTCCCCATTCCATGCCCTTTTGCTGCTGTACTTCACTTAGATGCCACTGCAAATAGCCAGCTGCGACAGTAGAAGTCAACCTAAGACAATGGCACAAGAAGCACCAGGAAATATTTAATCTTGCCCAGAAAAAAAGTCTCCGTCTTTTTTGGGCCCTGATTAAGACTGTTAACCCAGTGTTAAATGAGTGGAGAGCCGGGCTGTGCTCTGTACACAGTTCCATGAGGACACCAAAGTCTTTCCAGATCACCTTGCAAGTCACCTTTTCACCTTGACACCTTTCTCTAAGCATGCTCTGGAATCATGATAACAAAAAAACCTCCAAACAGATTAGATCCGAACTGGCACCGGCCCACCTGAAGCAAACCAGTAATGGAATGGAGTTTGTTCAGACTCTCCTAATTTGAAACTGAAACTGAAATTTCCTCAATTTATAACTGTATTGCTATGTTGGATTCAGTATCGGTTTTCTACCAATGTCTTTTGACTCTCTTTAAGTCACTCTGCTCCACAGAAAACCCCCAAAGCAGGACAGGTCAGTGAAGAGCAACCTTGTCAATAGCTTCACATTCACAGTAAAGATTCACTATCTCCACACAGTGGTCTTCAATGGGTTCGTAAAGGTGAAACTGTGCTTAGGATTGCGATGTTCATTACTAGGCTGTATCATTCATCTGTTCCGTATTTCTCAGCACAGATGGAGAAAAATAAAAATCACTTCTGAGAGTTAGAGAAGCCAACACAGTAACTTCTCCCCGCAGGGTTCTATAGGTTCTTAATTTGAACTATGAATCACTTGCCAAACCTAGAAAGAGGCTTCTACAGCTCTTTCCTTTGGGGGTGATTTTGTCTGTTGTTCTGCACTATATATTTCCTACATTTGGAACAAGTTAAAGCACTTGAAGGGCTGATGGTAATCCTCTCGCTTAAATGTGTCTGATCTGCCTATTATTCAGCTGCCCTGTGGAAAATATGGCTCTTCGTTTATTTTCGCACTTGCACCATTTGTGATGGCCAATCTTCACAAAAACATGTCATCATCAGCTGTTTGCTCAAATGCTCTCATGATCAAGCTAATTCAGATTCTTCAGTCTGGTGGGGAAGAGGGGAATAGAAGAAGAATTTTCAGTGAATTTAAATAAATGTCCTATAGCTTGTTCCAATCTGGTTTTGAATCCATATCAATCAATTCACGGTTTTACACAACAGAACAATCTTTTGTGAAGGACAGAGTGACTCAAGATTAAAATATTTTGAATCTTGAACCATTTCGTCTTTGCTAAATGATGACAGTTTAGAATCAAAAATCTACTATCAACTTTGAGTTGAGGTCATAGTTAATGGTATAGATATTGCTATTTTGATAAAACAATGAAACATTTTCGTCCTCAGATGATTGGGACAAAGGGACGCTTCTGAAACCCGTCCTAATTTCTCCCTGTATTTTGAAGATTTCTATTTTTTTAAAAAAATAAAACTTTTATTTAAAAAGAAAAGATAGAAATGACAGTAGAAAGTGCATAGAAGTTCAGGAAGACCGGAATGCTGGCTTGGGAAGACATTGCCTGCGTCTGAACATCTACAAATTGAAATTCTGCAGACCCTCCCTTCCTGCCTCTCCTCTCTTCAATTTTTTTTCTTGGATAAAAAAATAATTGATTAGAAACTGATTCCAAATTCCTAAAAAGAGGAAAATAAAAGGATTGCTGGATTGCAGGGAGAAATTGGGTAATAAGGAATTAATTTCTCTTAACAGCCCTAGTAGAATGTGAATTTGAATGTGGCCTCCCAGATTGTAATCTGATACTCTAATCACTACACTAAACTGGCTCTAACTTCTGGCTCATCTGAAAATATATTAGTCTGGTAATATTGATATTTAACATTTATACTAGAAGGTTCAAAACACTTGATATGCATATCTTTAAATACAAAACAAACTGTATCCAGAGAGAGAGGGAGGGAGAGGGAGAGGGAGAGAAAGACTGACCTCTTGGACAGCTTGTGGTAAATATTCATATCAGTAACGTCCTGGTTCATAATTCAGTCTTGGGATGGCAGTCTCAGTGCCATTGTATGCAAAATTATACCCTACTAAGTCTACTAAAGTCCGTTCTGCTTAGAAAGGCTCTATTAAAAACCATCTGTTTACATGAAGAAGTCCAAGGGCACTCCATTATGGAGCCCTAACTAATACAATTTGCCTCCAAGTCCTTGAGGAGTCACCTTTCTTGTACACAGTTACTTACTTAATTTATAGCCCTCCTTTCTCAGTAACAGTCAGGAGGATTACAGAACTACACAATGAAATAAAAATACTATATAATAGAGCCAGTCTGGTGTAGTGGTTAAGAGCGGCAGGACTCTAATCTGGAGAACCGAGTTTTTTCCTCAGTCCTCCACTTGAAGCCAGCTGGGTGACCTTGGTGCAGTCCTCTCAGAGCTCTCTCAGCCCCACCCATCTCACATGGTGATTGTACTTTGAAAACCGCTCTGAGTGGGCGTTAAGTTGTCCTGAAGGGTGGTATTCTAAATAGAATGTTATTATTATTAAATATAATAAACAATGTAATAGAATATTTTTCAACAAACATTAAAAATTCACCCCTATTTTTATAAAATTGGCCTCCTAAATAAGTAAGTTCAAACAACACTAATGAACCGTTTCATCATGGGGAGGGGTGTAGAGTAAGCATCTAACAACAACAAAGATGGTATATATATATAGGGAAAATACTTGACTTACAGTAAGATGTGAAAGGAAATTCAAAACTGGGATATGTGTAGAAATTGTGCTCTTGCCTCCGCCCAGCACCTGGGTGGAGGCAAGAGCACATGGTGGAGCTGCTGCTAGAAGGTAAGGGGTTGTTTTCTTTCTACCTTTTGCCTTTTGCCTTTCCTAGCTACTGTGTGAGAAGCTGAGGGTGAGTGGGTCCTGTGTAGCTTGCTAGAGAGTGGTTCTGGTTAAGTTCTGTGTGGGGCTGAGTGAATTGCTGTTGTTTGCTGCTGGTTGCTGTTACTCTTGGTTACAAGCCCCGCCTCCTACTGTCCTGGAGCCCTGCTGGGCTAGGCAGGAAGTGACCTTTTGAAACAAAAGGCTCCTCCTCGCCAGAGTCAGAGCAGAAGCACCTGGGTGGAGGCACGAGCACATGGTGGAGAGCTGCAGCTAGAAGGTAAAGGGTTGTTGTCTTTCTGCCTTTTGCCTTCTGTGGGGGAGTGTGCTGGAAGGGAAAGGAGCGAGTGAAGGGTGGGCCATTCTCAAACACGAGCTTTTGCAAGCTCAAGCCCTCACTATCCCAGCAAGATGGAAACATGGTAGCGGCTCCAAGAAACCAATGTAGATGAACAGAGAGCTCCAGAATAAGCTAAGGGAGAAAAAGGAAATGTTCAGGAAATGGAGAGAAGGACAGACCTCTAAAGAGGAGTATATGAGGGTTACTAGGTACTGCAGATCAGCCATCAGAGAGGCCAAAGCTCAGTATGAGCTGGGTCTGGCCAGGAGGGCTCACTACAATAACAAAAACTTCTACAGATATGTGAGAAGCAAACACAAGGTAAAAGAGGCAATTGGACCGCTGTTGGGAGTAGATGGAGAAACTCGGATGCAGGACAGAGAAAAAGCAGACAGGCTTAATGACTTTTTTGCCTCTGTTTTCTCCCTGAAGAACTCAGGCACATCTAGAGATAGTAGAAAATGTGGCAGGACACCTGAGTGGCTAATTGACATTGACAGAAAGGTTTTGGAGAGGCATCTGGCTGCACTGGATGAATACAAATCCCCTGGGCCAGATGTGGTGCACCCAAGAGTGCTGAAAGAACTTTCTAGAGAACTTGCAGAACCCCTGTCCATCATCTTCAAGGCCTCCTGGAGGACTAGGGATGTGCCACAAGATTGGAGAAGAGTAAATGTTATCCCAATCTTTAAGAAAGGGAAGAAGGATGACCTGGGAAACTACAGGCCAGTCAGTCTGACTTCTGTTGCTCGGAAGACATTAGAACAGATTTTAAAGAGATCAATCTGTATGCATCTGAAGGACAGCTCAGTGATCCGGGGAAGTCAGCATGGTTTCGTCCCTAAACGATCTTGCCAGACCAACCTGGTTTCCTTCTTTGATCAAGTGACCAGCTTAATGGATCGGGGGAACTCTGTTGACGTGATTTATCTGGATTTCAGTAAAGCTTTATAAGGTCCCCCATGACATTCTGATGGGCAAACTGGAAGACTGTGGACTGGACTATAGGAAAGTTCAGTAGATAGGGAACTGGTTAGAGGACCGCACCCAAAGAGTGGTGGTCAACGGCGTTTCATCTGATTGGAGGGAGGTGTCCAGTGGGCTGCCACAGGGCTCGGTTTTGGGCCTGGTACTTTTCAATATTTTTATCAATGATCTGGATGAAGGAGTGGAAGGGCTGCTCATTAAATTTGCTGATGATACCAAATGGGGAGGAGTAGCAAACACCCAAGAAGATAGAATTAAAATTCAACAAGACCTGAATACTCTGGAGAAGTGGGCAGCTGTGAATAGGATGCAATTCAACAAAGACAAGTGCACAGTATTACATATGGGCCACAAAAATGGGAAGTACAAATACTGGATGGGGGATACACTTCTGGGCAGTAGTATATGTGAAAGGGATCTTGGGGTAAGAGTGGACTGTAAACTAAATATGAGCAGTCAGTGTGATGCTGTGGCAAAAAAGGCTAGTTCAATCTTAGGTTGTATCAAAGGGGCCATAGCATCAAAATCGCAGGAGGTCATAGCCGTTCTCTATACTGCCTTGGTCAGGCCACACCTGGAGTATTGTGTGCAGTTCTGGAGGCCTCACTTCAAAAAGGATGTGGACAAAATTGAGAGGGTGCAGAGGAGAGCAACAAGGATGATCAGGGGTCTGGAGACTGAGTCCTATGAGGAAAGGCTGAGGGCCTTGGAAATGTTTAGTTTGGAAAAGAGGAGATTGAGGTGGGACATGATTGCTCTCTTTAAATATTTGAAAGGCTGTCATTTGGAGGAGGGCAAGGAGCTGTTCCAGTTGGCAGCAGAGGGTAGGACCCAAAGCAATGGGCTAAAACTACATGCACAAAGGTACCGGCTGGATATTAGGAAAAACTTTTTCACTGTCAGAGTCGTTCAAAAGTGGAATCAGCTGCCTAGGGAGGTGGTGAGCTCCCCCTCACTGGCAGTTTTCAAGAAGAGGCTGGATGAATATTTGTCAGAGATGCTTTAGGCTGATCCTGCACTGGGCAAGGGGTTGGACTAGATGGTCTGTATGGCCCCTTCCAACTCTATGATTCTATGAATTGCATACAGGTGGTCGAGGGTATGAGGATTTAATATCTAGTGATTAATTCATCTGGCTTTTTATATAACAAAGCTAATCAACATAAAATGAACATCTATTTTTCTAGTTTTAGAGATATTATGATGACACATGATGGCACTTCAGGAAAACATCCAAACTCTCCTGAATTCTTGTTTGTCAGTTAAGTAAAAGAAATTAAAAAATGATCATTGAACTTTGTCATCATCATCATCACTGTCTATATATCTAATTCTGAATCTGACACCAAAGTTCATATTTTTAAAAACTGCACAATGGGACAAAGTAGAGAAGGGATAGATGTTTCCACACATTTGGGGAAACTTCCAAGGCTTGCAGAAAATCATACTTTAGAAAAAGAAAAGAAAAGTAGGCACAAAATAAAACAAACCAAAAGGGCTTTAAATGCTGAAACCTGATAGGATTTCCCCATGAAATCTTGGCAGCCATTTTGGATAGCATTCTGTGATGTTGAGGTAATTTTAAAAAATGCTGCTTCAGTGTTAGCAAAAAGAAGAACGAATGGGCAGGCAGGAAAGAAAACAATGAGAGAAGGAAGTGAAAACCGGAGGGAAAGGAGAGAGGAAAGAAAAACACATTAGGAGGGAGGGAATGAAGGAAGCAGGAAAAAGGAAAAAACTGCAGGGACTACAAGGGGTGAGTAAGACAGTGCGTAGGAGACACAGCTGGAGATGATAAGATTTCTACCTCCTTTCAAGTTCTTGTAGGCTTCCCACATAATAAATAATGGAGACCAAACTGACCTATTTTCTCCCTTATTAGCTGCTACCTAATACTGCCCAATTTTTTTAATAATAAATAATAGTAAATCCAGATAAAGCATTAAATGAAAAAGCATGTTGTTTGGCATTCAAAAGGGCTCATTTTAATAAGACTTGACTTACAAATGGTATGCCCCCTACTGGTTTGAATGTTACAATTGGGGCTTTTTTCTGGGAAGAGGTGGTGGAACTCATGTGGTGGAACTCAGGACCGCACAATGATGTCACTTTGGGTCAGCTGGAAGAAGGGGGGAGGTTTTAAAAGTTTAAATTGCCCTTGGTTAAAATGGTCACATGGCTGGTGGCCCCACCCCCTGATCTCCAGACAGAGGGGAGTTTAGATTGCCCTCTGCACCGCTTGGCAGCACAGAGGGCAATCTAAACTCCCCTCTGTCTGGAGATCAGGGGGCAGGGGCACCAGCCATGTGACCATTTTCAAGAGGTGCTGGAACTCTGTTCCACCGCATTCCATCTGAAAAAAAGCCCTGGTTACAATTATTACCTCTGTTGCATTGTGTTTGAACGTGTCACCATGCACAATACACATCTTTGTTGAAGGTTTTTCCCATGGAATAGTGACATAGCAGTATTGTTGTCTTCCTTTGTTGGGGATGGGGTACATACCTTTCAGTACATACACTGACTTTGTAGCATATTTAAATAATACTTCTAATATTGGACTCCTTGTTTAAAAAATGCTGCAATTGAATAAAATGAATTACTTTCCAGCATCATGCTACATATTTTCCATCAAGATATAGTTCATGAAAAAGAAATAATCAAAGGGGGAAAACTCAGCTGACAAAGATTCATTTATTGGTTATGAATGGAAGGCACAGTTTATCAGAGCGACTCTTTCATTTGCCTGCTTTATTAAAACAGACTATCTACTACTCCCTCCCTCCCAAAACCATAATAGTCACCTTTCAACAAAAAGTTATTTTCCCTTCTACATCACTTTTCACATATGGTTTATTTGTCTCTCTTATGGGGGAGTAAGCTGAAGGGCTAACAAATAAAGCTCTATTAAATTTGCAAGAAATTCAGTTTAGATTTTGGTACAGATCGGCAGATACCATCTGTATTTGGGAAGCAACATCTGTGTTGCTGGGGTAATTCTGCACATACTTTCCATGTATATATAAAATATTGTGATACCGGGAATGAGAAATTTGTTGCAATGGATCCAACCGGTTTTTCTGATAGTGACAAAGGGCAGGAGAAGTCCTCTTTGACCACCAAAAAGGCCACATTGGAGGTCATGGGATCTGCACAGATAAAAGCAAAGTTGGCTGAATCCAACCAGTACTATAACATGTTTAGAAATGTATGCCTATGAAAAACTCTTTTCCATTTCCAGAATTGACTTCCTGGGTTATAAGGCTGGGGTGCTGAACTGTACTATTCCCAACCAATTGGAAAGTCATTCACACTGTTGCATTCTCTGCAACAGGCTCTTGCTCCAAGTTGACCCATCCCTATGAGAAACTCGGTGAGATTTAGCTGGTTGCCTTTTGGAGGAATTAGGCAGACTATTTGGAGTCTTCTTCAAAGTGTTCCACATTGTCCTGACAAGTGATGTCCAATTAAGCATGGTTTGGTTAAGAGCAGCAGGACTCTAATCTGGAGATTCCCCTCTCTTCCACTTAAAGCCAGCTGGGTGACCCTGGTTCAGTCACAGCTCTCTCAGAACTCTCTAAGCCCCACCCACCTCGTAGAGTCATTGTCTCGTGAGGATAATAGCAACACACTTTGTAAAGTGCTCTGAGTGGGTGCTAAGTTGTCCTGAAGGACAGTATATAAATGTTGTTGTTGAGTAGTTAGGCCATGGCTACTTTTAGCAGGTAGAGCGAGTTGCTACATTATTAGTAGTGAAACATCCTGAGGTCTCTTTCTTCTTGCTTGCTTGTGCTACTCTTTTGACCTATAAGTCTTAAGTAGTAACTGAGAATATGAGGGAGAAAGTAAGAATTCAGGCCAGAGAAAGTTAGTCCACAAACTACAAAAGGGGTGATTTCCTATAAATTGCCTGAATTCCTATGGTCTGAACTAAAAAAATAGCTAAAATGAGTAAATTTTCCACTCTTGAGTCTATTAGAAATTTAGGGACTAAAATATCTGGTGTAAAATCTGCCCAGTGTAATGTCAGGGATTTGATCCATTTCTGTCTCATCTTGTTGTTCTATGGACAGATTCTGAGGTATCAGAGGATGAAGGGCCATTCCCAAGCTATACCATCATAGACTTGTGTTTCTATTTGAGTTAGTGAAGGGATGCTCTTCATGGTTAAGCGGTGTGAACCAAGACAGTTTCTAGAGTTGGTGGTGGTGGAGACATCTTAACATCTCTCAGCATTATTTTATGTGCAAGTGAGGATAAACAAGACCAATGTTAATGCTAGTTAAGATTGGAGCCAAGGAGGATTTGCTTCCCAATCCTAGCTGCTGGGGTATATTGCTTGCTAGTAGCAACTGATAGTAATTCAAGGATGTTTAACTGATGTAGATTCACCATTAATGGGCAAATTAACCCAAACTCTGAAGTTGCGACCTTATCTGGGATACTGGCACAAACATGCGATACAACGAAGAGCATTACATTGCAATCTGATGGATTGGAAAAGGCAGGCCTGCAAGACCTTCAAGATGAAATGATGATAGCTCCAAATTTAGGTATCTTTATAGAAGAACTAGAGAAATGAATAGAGGGCAGGCCTATCTATGCTATTAACCGTGATGGCTAAATAGAAACTTCATGTTCAAAGGCAACACATCTCTGAAACCTGTTGACAGGAGGCATCTGCAGAGGAAAGTAGGTGAAGGCTGTTGCCTTCTCTCCCTGCTGGCACTCTTCTTGTAAGAAACAGAATGCTGGACTAGATGGACCTTTGGTTTGATCCAGTAGGCCTTTTCTGAAGTTCTTATGTACGCTGCATCTACATGTTGTTAGATATCATTACACTATAGAAAAAGCCAGTGTAATGTAGTGGTTAGAGTGACATGCTAGGATCTGGATGACCCAGGTTTGATTCCCCACTCTGCTATGGAGGGTTGCTGGGTGACTTTGGGCTGGTCACAAACTCTCAGCTTAACCTACCTCACCAGCTTAACCTACCTCACTGGGGAGAAAGGCAAGATATCAATGAAGTGAAATAAATGAATGGATGAATGGATGAATGGATGAATGAATAGTTTTTGCAAATGGATTGTCTTCCCCAGGGGTCATTTCATAGAGAAAGAGCTGGAGGAACTCATTAGCATAACTCATTAGCATATGCCATGCTTCTTGACAGCACTGGAAGTGTGTCATTAGCATAACTGATTTGCATATGCCACATCCCCAGGCATCACCTATCCTGGCTGTTTTGGACCCAATCCTGGCCATTCAGGGCTGAAATTGGGCCCCAAATGGCAAAAGGGGGCTGAAAATGGCCAAAGGGGCCCAAAATGGTCAGGATTGGGCCGCTGCTGAGAGGAAGAGTGATCCACCAACCATCAGAGGCCTGATCCGGGCCTTTTAGGCCCCAATCCAGGCTGAAATGGGCCCCAAATGGCTGAGGGTCAGGTGGGCGAGGCCACCTGTCATGTGACCTCTTTGGGGAACTGCCGGAACTGTGTTCCAGCACGTTCCCCCTCAAAATGAGCCCTGGTCTTGCCTATGTAGGAAAATCCAGTTGTGGATAATTGTTATAGTGCAACAATAGCACATTCAGTGACATATGGTCTCATTCTTAGAATCCTTAGATCAGAATTGCATCTAGAAGAAATGGGACTTTTTCAGCTGTGACCCTGGAAGTGACTCCTTGAAAACAAAGACAGCAATGATCATCACTAAATTTTAGAAAGAAATACAGGGCACATCTATTTTCATAGGCATTTGGGAGGTGATACTAAATTGTTCTGCTGTCGTCCATGTTGATTGGCTTCTATATTTAATTGGGCTTCCTGGTTCTATGGTGGCATTGTTTTTGTAAGGTTTCATTTTCATTACCTTGTAAGTTGAGCTGAACAGTAGAAGGAGTGAGGAAAACAATGGACAAAAATTCTGTAGCTATGCTCTGAAAGAAAAAAAGGGGGAAATGTTCATACTTTATTTGTTAAAACATGCAGATTCTGTCTTTTTCTGCAAAGCATTACATGCAGTTTACCATTAATTTTTTTAAAAAAACTATTAATAATAAAAATGAAACCACTCTTCAAAGATCCAAGTATAAAATCCAGATGATAAAAAGTAACAAGAAAAGAGCAACAAGTATAAACCAGACTAAACAGAACACTTCCACTTCCTGCGGCAGATCTCCCTCGTGTCATTCCTCAGGGTTTCCCATTTCCCAGAAGCAGCATTTCATGAAGATCGCTGGAAGCAGGAGAGCAGGAAACTTCCTTTTTCACTGGGATTTTTTTTTTTAGATCCAACTCGATGCTTGGGATAATAAAACCATTCTTAACTTTGAACCTAAAAATATAACAGAGTTTGTATCCCTTGGATATTTTGGTAGGAGCTGATTTATCATTGGACACACTGGTGGTATCACTATTCACTGCATGTCCTCTAGCACATCTCTGTGTGAATGTAGTCCTGTTCCTTGAAGACAGTCCACATTCACAAACTTGATTCCAGAAATAACCTGTGTCCCACAGCTCACTCTTTGCACTTCACTGGATTTTAACATGGGCTGAAGCAAAATGTTCTGGGGATCAGTACTCATATTTATTTATTTATTTATTTATTTATTTATTTATTTATAATCCGCCTTTTTTCGCCGAGACTCAAGGCAGATTACATAGTGTGAGATTAGGACAATCAGTATCGAGGACATTTCCATACAGTATCAAGGGCATTTCCATACAGTGTCAAGAACATTTTCATAGCAATGTCATAGGATTTACAAAGACGCAGCATTAGCAAGGATCCAATACAGAGTTGAAGAATTGCTGAAACAGAACATAACCAATTCTAGGACTGACATTAAATAACATGAAGCACAGGTAGTATAGGAGTACATATTCAAGTAACAGATAATATGCAAGGCAATGTAGTGGTGAAGTCTATGGTCCCTAACTCATTAGCAAAGTATTTGAGACCCCCTACCTACAATACTTCCCTCCTATCTGAGTAAAAAAGACTCAGCTTCCTCAACACTAATTCAGAGCAATGAACCCACACAGTTACAAGGATCTTTGACTGGGAGATACACTTCCTTCACCGTATGAATCAGAATGATAACCCAAATAGAGCTGATGTGATTCAGCCTACTGAGATCATCTCACCATATTTTCCCAATCATATTTCCCAGTGGATTGATGTAACAACTGAGAACAAGAAGGAGATTTTTGTCCTTCAATAGCATGAACATTAAAGTACCAAACTAAAGACACCCCCCACTCCAGTATCACACACTGTGGAATCTGCTGGACAGGAATTGAACCACAGCACCATGGTACTTCCAACTTATAAACCAGAGAGCACTCCCAGAAAGTACTGAAAGCTGCTAAAACCTCATCAAAGCAACCTCATGTAAGCAACTGTGAAAAACTGGCTCTCCGATAGTGTCGAGGCCTGTAATTATACTGCTTATAAAGAGGGATCCAAGTCAAATCAGAGGTGAGAGATTTATGAGTAAAGCGCTTGGCAAATAAACCACAGAGGTCCATTGAGATTCATTATGTCATTGCTGGGACCCTTATGACTCTTGGAACCTGAATGATATTTGGGATGTCCCAGCCATCCTTTCAGCTGCTTTATTACCCCAGGGTCCCCAGTAGACAAGGAAATCTACTCAGTAGAAGGGAATGCTTAGAAGCAATCATACCTACTCTCTGATTTCATAGATTAAGGAAGACCTTCATAGGTGAATCAACAATGTCAGTAGGAAATTTACCAAGGACTGTCCAAAATTCATAAGGCAGATCAATCTAACTTAGTTTCCACATCTGTAGCGGGATGCTGCCTCTAATAAGATTAATAAGGTATATGACCTGTTGACAGCAAGAGCCTTTTTTATTCATTATGTCCCTGGTGCTACGAACACATGTAAGGGACGAACAGCAAACACGTAACCCTGCTGGTATGTGTGATCACTATTTCACCTGAAAGAGGCAACTCATAGATTTTCAGCATTGGTACATACAGACTAGACCCTCCAAATGTCTAGAATAGAGATGGGCACGAACCAGAAAAAAACAAAATCATGTGGTTCGTGGTTTGTCAAATTTCATGAACCACGAACTTTCATGAACCTGCCCCTGGTTCGTGAACCAGTTTGTTTGGTGTGTGAAAATGTCACATCCAGGTCAGAAAATCATCACTTCCGAGTCAGCAGAAGGTCACTTCTGGGTCAGCAGAAGGTCTGCAGGAAGTCCATCCTCTGTTGCCTAGGAAACTGATTGATTGGTGCCAGGCTGTCTGCAGTGACGAACCAAAAAATGAACCAAACAAACCAGCCTAAATTTCATGGTGGTTCATCCAAAATGGGATCTGACGAACTGTGGTTCGCGAACCATGAACTGGCCTGGTTTGTGCTTAATTTTGGTTCATATTTCGGTTCGTGCCCATCTCTAGTCAAGAATACATGGATCAAGGCTTAAAATCAACAATCAACCCCCTTTCAGACAAAACGGGAATCACATGTACTGAGAGGATTGCTTGTAGTGTGTTTTCCCCATATACAGTCACAGTGGTAGGAATGTAATGGAAGAAAGGGGCTAAGAGGATTGTAGAAACTTCTCCCAAACACAACCACCAACTTGATATCCATCCAAGAAAACTAGATTGTGTGGAGCTATTGAAATGAAGGGCATCCCTGTCTTTCTTATGGGGAGTACTACTTGCTATCAGAGGGGTAGATGGGAAAGGGCAGAAGTAAGTACACAACACCAAAGTGTAATGATCTGTTCCACTTGTGTCACTAAGTAGTATTATCATGTTTATCAGTTTTTAAGTCCTTTATCATAATAGCTGAGTAAATGCAAATTAATATAAGAGCAGCATTGTCTAGTCTAAGTAACTGTTGTTGCATTAAGGTATTCCAAATAGGTACAAATGTCTGCAGATTGTATGGAGTTGCACTTTAAATGAATAGCATGGGTAATTTCACTTCATTGTGAAATGATTTTAATTTTCATTTTACGGTATTACCGAACCAAAGAGAGACTAATTTTGTATCTAATTTAGCAGATTCTATTTGTCGCTATTGTTTTTAATGGCGGTCTATTTTGCCTGTGGAAATTACTAAAAGCAAGTACATCTACTATGTGAAATTTTATCAAAGATTTTCATTCTTCTCCTGATATATTTAAAAATGGGAAGACAAAGACAGAGTAAAAATGTAAGATGTCAATGCTAAGTATAATGATATTTTGCCCCTAAAATTGTGACACTAAAATAATGCACATTAAATTATGGCACTATTCTTATTTTCTATATACTATACATATAAGGCATAATTAAATTGGTTAATAACTGGTAGTGCAGTAGGAGTTTTCTGGAACTAGAGATGCTTTTTCAGGTTTCTAACAAGTGGATATATAAGCCACAGACCCACAGCGGGATGAAACATCAATGTGATAACTTCCTGCTAAACACCGGGAATTAGATTCACTTCAACATGGTACGCCGACCAATAGAATCCAGACTAAATTTTCAGTCAACAAAATGGAATCTTCCCAACTTCCTTTTCCTAGTGCAGCCCACTGATCTCCATAAAATGCTGCATGAGCATCTGGTCAACACTCACTTCAACACCTTTTCCCAAGCATTCTTCAGGGTCCGTAAACACCGAAGCTCATTGTTGTGCATGTGCTCAAACTCAATGGGTCAATGATTTGAAGGAGAACTGTGTTTTGTGCAATTTTGGTGTTGTTAAGTGAAAAAACAACTGCCCCAGAGCTTTATTTCCTCAACCCACTTGAAAAGAACAGTGAACATGTACACAAGCACAGCCAACACCTGCAATACATACACAATAGACCAAAACTCATGATAACGAAAAACTTCAAACTGATTAGAGTCAAACTGGCACTGGCCCACCCCAAACAAACCAACAATAGAATGGAGTTTGTTCAGAAGACCCTGATTTGAAACTGAAATAGAAATTTTCTCAAAAATTTTCTGACTTCAACATCTTCACTTACTTCTGATGTTTTTTTGTAACTCTAAAGTGAGACATACCCTGACCCAGATAGCTCAGGTGAACCAGCATGGGAGACCTCCAACAAAGGTCCCCAGCAGAGGCAGGGAATGACAAACCACCTCTGTTAGTGTCTTGCCATAAGAACCCCACCAGGGGTCACCATAAGTCAACTCTGCCTTGAGGGCACTCTCCACCACCAAAGTGAGACATATTGGGAGTGACATATATATTATAATTGGCATACTTATTGGCAGGCAAAAATGGCCAGTATTTTTAATAGTTGTAATAGTTTTCAGAGTCTGGGAGAATTAAGCATTGACAGAAAAGGTCTTTCTCTACCCCTGTACCTTCCATTGGGATCATGTCTAAGGTGAAATGGCTTTGGCAAAGCACACCCAGTGTTAACAGCCATTGTAGGGCAATGCTTAGAGATCCAGACTAGAACCTAGGAGAACTAGGTTTGAATATCTGCTTTTCCGTGGATGCTTAGATCCATCATACTCTTTGGAGAAGACAGCAATATAACAACTTATTCTGAGTCGCCTCAAGGGAGAAAAGTGGGGTATAAATAAAAGCATGTAACACGAAAAACCCTCTAGTGATACCCACAGAAATATTACTCTCTTCCTCGCTTTTCTTCTGCCTCCCCCATCCACATTTGCAAAAGAGAAAAAATTCTCCTCTTAAGTTTTGGACTATCATTTAGCTGTTATGCTGAATTTGTCAGGCAAAAATAGCCTGCATTGTCCCTTTTCATTACATTAAATATCTAGAATTTCTTTGCAATTACATAGAATTTCTGCTATCTCTCCCCTTCCTTTCTGTTAAATAAAAGCATCTAGCGACAGACCTGTGCAGCCTTATCCACATGAGAAATCAAGAAGGAGAGATTTGGGTTGTGGTGGCTGTAAGAAGGAAAAGAGATGCAGGAAGGGAGTTATCTATATGTCAGACAACTGCACGAATCAGGAATTCAAAGACCTTGGAGCTCAATGTTCTAATATCTTTTTGTCTTGCAAGCGTATAATATCTTTCTGTCTTGGAGGTTTTATCGTTTTGTATATGCAAAAACAATTTATCAAAGAACAATAAAAATGCAAAGAGGGGAATGGTTCACAGCTTATATCTGTTCTCGGTGTAATTACAGGCACATATTTGTAAATTGAATAGGTCTATTAAAGCTGCACGGACTCATGGCAATCCTCCATAACCAAGACGTTAAAATAAGCATTGCCGTGTTAAAAATGAGGAAAGCCATCAATTGAGAATAAAAATGGGAAAAGAGGAGAAAAGAAAAATATCTGGAGTAGATGGTAATGGGCATCTGTAGCACTCTGTGGCTCCCTGACACATGCACCTATGCAAAAAACATGTTTGCAAATTCACTGTGGGCACACTTCCAATGCAATCCTCCGCAGGCTTACACCATTTTAAGCCCACTGACTTCAATGGACTTACAAAGTTGCAACTCTGCTTAGGATCTAAACTAAAAATATTGTGCGTGTTTACATGCAGAGTGGGTCAACTGTGAGTGGGATAGGGAACCAAGACAGAAGGACAGGGTATAGGGGCAATCCAAAAGTCAAAGCCAAGAGGTCAGAAGCCAAGATGGGACCAAACTGGGTGCTGAGCACCAAGGCTACAAAGAGGTTGGATGTAGGGTTGCCAGTCTGAGCCTGGCAACTGTTGGAGGGACAAAGGGGCATGCATCTGATGTTAGTGATGGTGCTGACATTGCTATATCACTTCCAGGTAAAACCTGAAGGTGACAAATGGTAGCTCTAGGAATTGCCAGAAACTCTATGGTCTTTACGAAATTCCTAGAGCTTCCCTTATATCCAGAAATGATGTAGTGACTAGTGACATCAGCATCATCACTGTTTTTAATTTCATTTTTCTCTTGTCATCTCTTTGAGTGGTGGCTGGCAACAACGCTTGCCAGTGGAAGGTGTCCCACAATAGCAGGAGGTCTGTGAAGTCTAATTTGATGCCAATAGGTCAGAAGCTGAGGCTATGATAAACTGTATGCCTGACGCCAAGGTCTCAAGTGTAGAGATGGGCATGAACCAAAACACGAACCAAACTTAAGCATGAAACAGGCCGGTTCGTGGTTCGTGAACCACGGTTCATTAGATCCCATTTCTGATGAACCACCATGAACTTTTAAGGCTGGTTTGTTTGGTTCGTTTTTTGGTTCATCACTGCAGACAGCCTGGTGCCAATCAATCAGTTTCCTAGGCAACAGGGGATAGATTTCCTGCAGACCTTCCCGGAAGTGAACTTCTGCTGACCCGGAAGTGACCTTCTGCTAACCCGGAAGTGATTATTTTCTGACCTGGATGTGGCATTTTCACAAACCAAATGAACCTGTTTGCGAACCAGGGGCAGGTTTGTGAAAGTTCGTGGTTCGTGGTTTGTGAAATTTGATGAACCACGAACCATATGATTTGGGGGGTTTATGGTTCATGCCCATCTCTACTCAAGAGAAGCAAGGTTCAGTAAGCAGGAACAGAGCACCAGGATGAGCTGTGAGGATTGTACGGGGTCCACATTTCCTCAGGCTCTTTAGCAATGTGTAGCTCATGCTTTCCTATAGCCTTGAAGTCAATGGACTTAGAAGAGCGTCCCTCTGCTTTGGATTGCACTGTACAAATCTCCTTAACCTTGTCTGCCTCAGGTCTTATGCAAACAAGTGTATGTTTAGATAAGTAGGCCATGTTCTCTCCCTTTTCCGCTAGTTCTCGTGGTTGCTGTTAGCTCAGCTTTGAAAAGTTGCTCTCATCTTACAGATAAAATCTCATGTCTCAGTGGATTGTTTTGCATGAATATGTTTGGGCAGATAGGTATGAATATGCATGCCTTCTATAATTAAATCTCAAGGAAGTATGGTTTCATCTGGAAGTCTACATAAACCGAAACTCTAGGTCAAATATTATTTTAATCACATTAAGCACTTTCAGACACCAATTTAAGTTTAATTACAAGTGCTGCCTGAAACAATATTATTAACACAAGTTACTTTCCGTCGTCTGCATATCTTGACCCGAAGCAATAATGCAAAGTTGTCACTGAAATGTAACAGTGCTAATTATATTCATTAGTTTCTATGGAATGGCTCAAGGAAAACAGCAGATTTCCAGCAAGATGTTCCAAGATCCCAGATCAGACTATTTAAAAAAAATTATACACTGGTAAGAATAATGCAGCAAAAATTCTAGCATGTTTACTCAGAAGTAAATCATGCTTTAGTTTCATGCAGTTCTTTCTCAAGAAATTGCATCAGATTGTAGCAACAACTACTTTTAATATTTACTAACGTTTCAAAGTAAGCTTATATCACTGTAAACTAGAAGCAATTCCTCCTAGTTTCTCATAATAGCTGAGCTGCAGCATTCTGTACTAACTGGAGTCTCCAAGTTAACATAGAAGGGAGATTAACATGACTAACACACATGAACCTGCAGGATGAAGGAGATTCTGTTTCTACCCTTGAACACAGCGCGATCCTACTCAGTGTTACACCCTTCTAAGCCCATTGACTCTAATGGACTTAAAAAGGCACACATCTGTGTAGAACTGCACTGCATAGAACAGAACCATTCTGTTCTATGATTGATGGATTTAGTAAATTTTCAACCTGTCTGTCTGTCAGACAGTTGGGATGTGGTGCAGCTCACTAAATGAATGAATTTAATTAAATTGAATTGAAACATTATAAAGCAGATTTCTAGACATACATACTTATATATATATATTAGGGGTATGCACTGAAAAAAATCTCCATTTCCATTTCAGATCTGGGGTTCTCGAATAAACAATGTACTGTTATTGTTTTTTCTCCGGTTAGGCATTGCCAGCCCAGATCTAATCTGCTGAGGGGTTTTTTTTATCATGAATTTCATCCCGTTCTTTGCAATGAGGGATTCCAGACTCCTTGGGACTGCTGTTTTTGCATCTAACAGAACCAAAACTGCACGGAACACAGCCCTCCCACTAAAACATCGATTCATTGAGTTTTTTCTCCATTATACTACACACACACAACATGGAACCTTGAAGATGAGTATTGGCGGGTGCACATTACAGTGGGAAACTGGCTGGCAGCCAGGGGATGGTGGCAGTCTTAAAAACAATCCTGCTTTATGTTTCATTTTTATACAGCACCAAAAAATTACTACCTTTGCTTCTGGCTGTTTTCTGTTGGCCACATTTCCTTGTGCTTTGCAGTTTTGTTCTCACAATGAGGGCATGTTCTCCCATTAATAGCCACTAATCTCCATCTCCCAACTGCATAAAGGCAGGCAAGCAACATGATTGTCTGAATTCCACCCCCTACCCACCTGTGTTTTTTTCATAAGATTTCTTTTTGCTACAGGCAAGCAAGATTGCTTTTGAAACTTTTTTTAAAAAAAAGTCAACAAAGAACACATTCTATTGTAAAGACATCACCCAGACCTGGATTTTTGAATGAAGGGTAAGGGTGGGGAAAATTCCAAGAAGCAAAGAAGTCCACAAATGAGAGAACCAACCTCCCAAAGAAAGAACATTGTCCCTTCATGAAGGACATGATGGGAGCATTCCTAAGCAGGTCTACCTAGCAGAAAGCCCCACTCTGTTCAATGGGGCTTACTCCCAGGAAACTGGTCTTAGGATTGCGGCTGATACTTGAGATATTTTTTTTTAAAAAATGGAACAACATGTATCACTCCTTGTGACCCCTCATAACTATCCCCAAAGTGATTTTTTTTGTATTTCTAATACAATACTATTTTCAAGGAACTACTTTGAGTCCAATCCAGAATAAGTACTGTTATAATATATTGATTTCCAAGGATGAGTTAAACATGTGCTATATTTTAGTTGGAGTATGCAATGTTTTTATAATTGTTTTACTCTCCTCTCATACTTTGTACTGACTGAATTCATTTTGTTTGTTTTTTCAACTAATGTATTACTAATGTCCATTTTTTAGCACTGTAGGCATAAGTGTAAACAACAAATTAGACTTTTATTGCTGAAGTCCAACACACACAGTATTTCCTTCATGGCATCCAATTCATTTTATGGTTTCTTACAATCTACTGTTATGTTTCAGTTCCCTCAGGTCCTCTTCCTTTAAAAGGAATCGTATGATAACTTTTTACAAATCCCCTGCCCTCAGCATGCTTGTATCCCATGGTCAAGCCTACTAAAGAATTTGTAGTGCAGCTAATAATACAGTTTATTAAAAGATCAATATGCATTGCTCTCTTTCCTCAGTAAAAAAAAAATGTTTGCATAATGAATTCCATTAAACAGATCAGATGTGGATTTATTGTTTTTTAGTCTTGGAAACTCTAGTATTTGCCTTTCAAATCAGGTTCATATGAGTTTATTAAAATACAATTTGGTATAAAACATTCTATGTGTACTTCCAAAGCTATGGATTACAATTGTGAGTGGATTCCTGATGCCAATGGAATAATTTTTTTTAAAAACTCCTAATAGGCAGACAATGTCTATCTATAACTATGATGACTGGGTGGTGGGCAGGGAGGTGTGTGTGTTTTTAAGAGAATCAGTTTGGTGTAGCAGTTAAGAGCAGCAGGACTCTAATCTGGAGAGCCAGGTTTGATTCCCCACTCCTCCGCTTGAAGCCAGCTGGGTGACCTTGGATCAGCCACAGTTTTCTCAGAGCTCTCTCAGCCCCACCTACCTCACTGGGTGTCTGTTGTGGGGATAATAATAACACTGACTTGTTAACCACTCTGAGTGTGGCACTAATTTCAAAGCTCAATTTCAAAGCTCAAAGGAGAGCAGGTTTAGTAGCCAGACTATATAACTTCTGGCACGCAGTATCTAGCATCCTGTTCTTAATTTGTTGAAATGTGGCATTTGATGTTAACATAGACAGTGAGTCCACAGATATACCCATGCCTTTAATTTTTTCCACAATATACGCTGACCAATTTGACACATTGGGCTCTGAAAGCATTTGATATATAAAGCTCCCAGGGTCACAATTATAATGTAAATGTAGCCAGTATTTATACGTCATAAGCCAGGCCCTCGTTTCTACTAGAATTAAGCCCGTTTCTAAGCAGATAACTGCATATGGAACACGGTAGACCCAGAATTTTCCACAAAAATTTAGATTGAACGCATTCGATGACCCAATTAAAGGTCCTAATCCAAATCAGAATACTGTATAATAGTTGTGAAATCACTTTGGACTTAAAATTTTTTGAAGCAGTTGGTACAAATTGCTTACCTCTGGAATAAAAAAAAACCGTGCTATAGATGATGTACTAAGTTGTCTTCGCTGCATACTTGCTGCATACTTGCGGTGGGTGGGCCATGTCACATTATATTGAAAATTAATACCTAAGTATTTGAAATATTTAACTTGCTCTATCTCCTTCCCATCCATGGCCCATTTATATGGTCTCCAAGTTTTAGAAAAAACTATGATTTTTTACTTGTCATAATTCAGCTGAAGCCTGTTTTTAGCAAAAAAATCGATATGACGAGTCAGCAAGCATCTCAAGCCCAATCTAGAACAAGACAGCAAAACTGTGTCATCGGTGTATAAAAGCAGAGGCACGTGAATTGCACCAAGTTTTGGGCTATGACAGTCAACACCAGATAGGTGATCAGCAAGTTCACCGAGAAAAAGATTAAATAGAATGGGAGCTAAAATACAACCCAATAATGACATACTTTGTAAATTGATCTGAGTGGGTGTTAAGTTGTCCTGAGGGGTGCTATATAAATAGAATGTTGTTGTTGTTGTTATTTATCAAATTATGCTGATTAAAATTGACTTATGCTGTGTCATCCACTTTCAGTGCAATCCTATGGTAAGTTACTGCTATCTAAGCCCATTGAAGTCAATGCACAGATTTGGAGTAATTCTCCATAGGACTGCAGTGATTGAGTCTCAGTGAAAAAGGTGGAATATGAATATAACAAATAAGTGTAAATAAATAAAGCAAATTTTAAACACTGCCATTGTGGCAGTCTTTCTAGCATCCAGATGACTTAAACTTTTGAAATTTGACCAATCAAATTCTGGAAGATGCCTAGCCAATGGCTCTCCAAGCAGATGCAAAGACTGCTGGGCTCTTCAGAACACCACCTGCACAAAGAAGACAGAGGGAACCTGGGACAGATTGTTTTCTTTGAAGAAGAGATGATTTTGGTTTCAGTTTCTAAAGGAAGGTTTGCTCTCTGTGTCACCACAGAGAGAAGTTACCAGTGCCAGAGATGTAAGCATATCTGTGTCCAAGCTGAGGATGTATACCCAGGGCTGCTAGGATCTCCCAAGTCAAAATGGGGATGGGGGTGGGCCCAAAATGGAGGGCGGTTGCTGATGGCATTTAAATGAATTGGAATTTGTGATTATATTTGTATTTGACGAAGATATGAAACCGGTCGATTTGCTGGCTTCACCTCGCAGTTATTACTGAAATATCATCATTGTTGTCCAGAACTGTGATCATAGATTAATATGCAGAAGACTATATTGATTGGCACCATCAAGAATATGACTATTTGACTTTATTTAGGTTACCTGCTAGACAATTTCGTTGTCAATTACAGGCACAAGCACTTTATACTTATATAGGAAATTTGTGATGTTAATGCTGCTATTGGAATACCTTCAATGCTCTGCCTTATGTACATGTAACCAAACTTGAATGTTTGTATTAATATTTCCTACACCTAGAGTTTCTTTGAATAGCATCTAGTAAATCTTTCATTGGAATACAAATATCTTCTTAGTTAGTCTATCACGGCTTTTTTGGCAGGTTGTAACTTACTGTGATACTCTCTTTGCTTTAGGAAGCAGTTTGGGCATGCATGCACATGGCCATTTTGTCTGCATGCCTACTGGCCTGCCTCCCCTCTTTCCCAATGGCCCAGAGAGCAGTGGTGGGTGATGGCAGCTGGGACAACCCTATGCACAC
Organism: Eublepharis macularius; assembly: GCF_028583425.1. Taxonomy (NCBI): domain Eukaryota; kingdom Metazoa; phylum Chordata; class Lepidosauria; order Squamata; family Eublepharidae; genus Eublepharis; species Eublepharis macularius. The sequence goes on from NC_072798.1 coordinate 88,909,398, forward strand.
CTATGACATGCCTGCCGAGGATGAGGTCAGTTGGCAGTAGAGATGGGCACGAACCAAAATATGAACCAAAATTAAGCACGAACCAGGCTGGTTCGTGGTTCGTGAACCACGGTTCATCAGATCCCATTTCTGACGAACCGTCATGAACTTTAGGCTGGTTTGTTTGGTTCATTTTTTTGGTTCATGACTGCAGACAGCCTGGTGCCAATCAATCAGTTTCCTAGGCAACAGGGGATGGACTTCCTGCAGACCTTCTTCTGACCCGGAAGTGACCTTTTGCGGACCCGACGGTGATGATTTTCTGACCCGGATTTTCACGAACCAAATGAACCAGTTCGTGAACCAGGGCAGGTTCATGAAAGTTTGTGGTTCATGGTTCATGAAATTTGACGAACCATGAACCACATGGTTCGGTTTTTTTCAAGTTTGTGCCCATCTCTAGTTGGCAGTTCTTCCCCCGCCCTTTCCATTTAAAACTTTGGGATTTGATCCCCAAGAAGCAAGTAGGCTTTAGAAAACACATAAATACGTGCCATGGCATCCCTGAGCATGGTCTTATGGATGGCAGACAGAACAACGGCATGAGTGGTAAAAAGATACACCTCTTTGATCTAGTCTGAATAACTGAATAGCACACTGTTGAGCTTTATCTTCATTTAACAAGTGCGTCTTTTATTGGGGGCATCATTTAGTCCAGTCCACTATTATGTCTTCTGCATCGATTTTACTTAAATGTTGATACACCACTTTTCTCTCCCATTGGGCAAAGTAGGTTTACGAATCCTAGTCCAACATTCTATAACCACTGCACCATGCTGGCTCTACTACTGAACATAAGCCACCTTCCCCTCTCTTTATCCCTGCATTCTAAGTGTATTTTCACAACACTATATGTTAAATTGTTTATAAAGGATTGCAGTTACTAACATCATCTGGTTATGGTATGGCATAGCTTCATAAAGGCTTCCAAATGCTTGCAACTGTTCACAAATCCAGTGTAAGCACAAAGAAGCACTATCATTGCCATTCTTTGGCAGAATCAAACTCTTCTCCTTAGCCAAGCCACAAGAGACGAAGTACACAAGGAGTAGCAGGTGAAGGGAGTCGCAATGTTTGCCAGGAAGCTGAGTTTTAAAAGATATCGGAAGGCTTTGTCAATTTCCCCTCTTTACAGAGCCAGCAAAGATCGCCCCTCAGAAGGTGTGTTTATTTCCTCTTCACCTCTTAGAAGGGGAGGTGAAATTGACAGAGCCTTTGTGAGGCAAACAGGAAATTAACAAACCCTCTGAGAAGCCATCTTTGCTGGCTCTGTAGAGAGGGGAAATTGACAAAGCCTTCTGATCTCTTTTAAAACTCAACTTCCCAGCTAACATTGTGACTCCCTTCACATGCTCCTCCTCATGTAATTCATCTTTTGTAGCTTGGCTCATAGTTTGCATTTTGGGTTATAATACTGAAGTCTGTACATGCATGTTTTTATTAATCAAAACATGCTATGGTATCACCTGTGCTGGTGTGGATTCTCCAAAGCAATTATAGAATTGTGGAAAAGTAGGGATTGTCGTAGAAATCACATCTTGTGGACAATGAGGAAATATTACTTTGAAAGGAACAGGGCAACCCCTCTAATATGGCACATGATGCCATGGAAATCTTTGGATCAGGGTAACAATTGTGCATCCTTTCCATTTCATAGTGGAACAGTCATTTCAAGTTCTCCTTAGAATCATATTCATCCCTGAAATTCATGTTTATCAAGCCATTTTTCAAGAGCATTTTTCAATTCATATTGATCTAACAATCCATATACTGGCAACAAAAATGATTGTATTTTGTGTAAAAGAAATAGGTTTGGCTCGTCCTGTGGTTTCTAGCAACCATGCTATAAATGCCACCTGCTGCTCCTTTCTTCTGCAACCATGGTCAGAAAACTAAATCCTTAGATAAAGCACAGTATCGTTTTAATGAAAGCAGATTTGCTGTTAAACCAATTGGATTGGATATTAAACCAAACAAGACTCCTGTACACACGCAAGCGGAGGCCAGGAAATGAATCTGCCTAATTTACTGTGTACATATCTCTCTGTGAAACATTATCTTTTCATGAAAAAAAGTTCTGTGTAAATCTGACAGACTCGTCTTTAATCCATTAATGATGATCAGCCATTAAAACAATCCAAAAATCTATCCTATTTCTAAATCAGCAGTATGTGTTTCAATAGTTATCCTCAAGAAGTCAGACTATAGCAGGCAATTAACTTATTGCTCCCCAAAATAGTTACTCTACAAAACTTGTTGCTCCCAAAACATTATTATTATTATTTTTAATCACATTGGAAGAATAAATTAGATGTTCAAAATATTAGGAAAGCTAGCATAACTCATTCTTATTTTTCCCTTCAAAACAGAACAGATAACATCAAAGCAATTCAGTTGATAGGAACTTCACTGAATTGAAGTAAGCATCCATGATTTTTCAAGATGGAAGTCGGTTTTCTCTAGAGCAAGCTACCAAGAAAGTACCACATGCTAACAGAACATGCAGATGCCCACATGATAAAACTGAAACCATTGAACATATGATTATAGTGTGTCCCATATTTAATGAGTTGAGGGCTAGCTTAATCATCCCTCTACTTAAAAATATGGAACTACCTAATATGAGAGCCCAGATGACATGGTTACTATTGGATACAAATGATTCTGTTTCTCTTTCTGTGTCAAAATATATAGGGACAACAATTAAATATCAGATACATGATACCAAGTAAGGTTCTTCTCATTTTAATTTCTGCTTAAGGCAATAGCCGTATGAGCAGTACTAGACAGACAGACAGATAGACAGACATACAAAAGACTCATAGGTGATGAATCATTCTGCCTGGGGTTCTGACATTTGATTTACATGTTCTGGCTTCAGAACACCTAGCAGCCATCACAGACCACCACCACCACCCCAGGCAAAATATTCCCACACTCCACTCAGATCCAACCAAAGAAAGACTGGATAATTCATAAGAACTGCAACATCTGGAGACAATTCTGGATCCAGAGTCTATTAGAGGTATCTCTACCTTAAATAGAGATATGCAACTCCATCAGCAACAGAGGAAACATCCAGCTAATTTAAAAGAAACCTAGTGTGCATGTAAACACTCACTTTTACCTGCATGGCAACAGCTATATGCATTTGTAGTAGTAGTGTGAGTGGTAGCCTACATTCTTGTAAGAGAGTAGCCTCAGCCCCTTCATTTACTAAGTCCACTAGGGTTAAAGATTCACATACTAGCCAGCTCATCAATGGCAGCTAGCCCTTTAAGAATCAAGCATCCGCTGACAGTTGGCTCTTGGAAAGTCAGCAGTCTGAGAATCAGCTGTTGGGAAGCTTCATCCTGGGAGTAGAGAAGGGGAGTAATGGGGCTGGTAATTGCTCAGAAGGTACTACTGGTCCCTCACAGGCTTGGCCACTTCTCCATAAGGCTTCTGGATAGAGAGAAGCCACTGAGCATGCCCCAGGCCTGTTTGTGGCCTTCAAAAGGCTTGAGGGAGGAGATCAAGGAGGTAGGGATCTCATAACCTCAATGGGGGTAGAGGATGCCCTACTCAAACCTGTCACCCCCAGCCACCACTTACCTGACCAATGGGTGGTGGAGTCAGGGAACAAGCCTCCTAGGTACACTCTCAGGACTGATGCAACAACATCACTGACTTCATCGTGCCACCCTGAGAGTGCTCCCATGCTTCGCAGTGGGCTGGTTTGGGTCCCAAACAGGCCGAATTGGCTGCAGAGTGAGCATGTGCTCCACACCTTGCATGATGACATCACTTCCTGGAAGTGATGTCATCATCACGCCAGTGGGAGCCACATGCATGCAAAGTGCATGCACAAATAACATGCCGGGAACAACAAAAAGGTAAGCCCTGAGTCCCCTCCTCCCTCGGGGAGGGTAAGAGGACCTGGCAACCGTACAAGGAGAACATGCCAGCTCTGGCTCCCAGCAGAAAAGGGAGTAGAGCTTTATCTCTCTGTCTGAGACCAAGGGAAAGCACTTCAGCCAAATCAGGGCCTGATCCATAAGGGCTGGACCCTGGGTTCCTACAAGTTTACAGAGAGATTTCTGTTGATGTATTGGGATGTATATGAGTAAAGGTGCAATTCATGAATAGCTGAAATATTTCTCCAATCACAAATACCTGTAATTAAAATTCCTTTTCTTGCTCAATGAACCAACTGAAAGTTGGGACTTATTTACATTTAAAATCAACAGATGTTAGCAAGTATCCCACTTGTTCTATTAGATACGATGACAATAGAGTTAGGGCTTTCCCCTAAAACTCTAATTGTAAAACTGACCTTATTAAAATCCCACTTCCTCCGTAATTAAAAAAAAACCTAATTACTTGTAGTAATTGGAGCAGAAATGACATTTGCAGATCATTAATATTCAACAAATTGTTTTTGAAGACGCTCTTCCAGGGTTAGTAGTCAATCTTTCGCATTTTCTGTTCATTCCTTATTTAAAAAGTCATCTGGAATAATAGTTTGCATTTTAATAAGTCTTGTCTTTCTGAATTGACTATATTTATAAAGCTTTAAATTGCTAATTAATTTGCAAAAATATCAGCTAATATTTGTAACTCATGAAGTTAAAGGTGAATGTGGTAGAACAGCTAGTGACTCATGCTGTGGCGCTCTAAATGAGCATGAACGATGTAATATTGCCTTGATCAGGATTTTCATTATTCTCTCTTAGAAATGTCAAAAACTGGTTTAATGTGCCACACTTTTATGCACCTGAATTCAGAAGTCAATTTATTTAACTCCGCAGAGTTGAAGTGTTTGGAACATTTTCTTAATTAATACAACCCAGTCAGGATCCTATCTTAAAGGAATGTGAACTGTTTACATCCCTTTCAAATTCTATTTCTTAAACTTTTTACACCAATGCAGTTGGTTGGATGGGGGGGGGGGATTAAAAGCTGAGGCACATTCTATGCTTACTCTGAAAAAAGAGATGTACTTATTTTCCTGATGAGGTCCAGACAAATGCAGGTGTCACCTCTATTGTATGGGTTCTGTGGGGTGAATTTAGGAAGGAAACTTTCACACAATTTTAAATTAAGTTTTTTTTTCTTTTTTACACCAAACCTTTTAAGAATGAGAACAATACCACTATTTTTGTATTTTCTTTAGCCAAACTCATAAGTGCTACAAAAATAGAAACTTTGAGCCAACAATGTCTTTGAAAACTAAGCAAGTTCAACTTGTTTGATCCCACCAAGTCCTTTGCCACAATCCTTCCAATGATGAAGCAACTGGAACCAAGGCTTCTGTTATCTTCTTGGGGAAGTACAGCCCTGCAAGAACAATACAATTCTAGTAATAACTAGAGATGGGCACGAACCAAAATAGAAACCAAAATTAAGCATGAACCAGGCCGGTTCGTGGTTTGCAAACCAGCGGTTCGTCAGATCCCATTTCTGACGAACGCCATGAACTTTAGGCTGGTTCATTTGGTTCATTTTTTGGTTTGTCACTGTAGACAGCCTGGTGCCAATCAATCAGTTTCCTAGGCAACAGGGGATGGACTTCCTGCAGACCTTCTGCTGACCCGGAAGTGAACTACTGCTGGCCTGGAAGTGACCTTCTGCTGACCTGGAAGTGATGATTTTCTTACCTGGATGTGACGTTTTCACAAACCAGGGGCAGGTTTGTGAAAGTTCATGGTTTGTGAAATTTGACAAACCACAAATCACATGTTTGTTTTTTTTCCCCTATTCGTGCCCATCTCTAGTAATAACACCAACCAAACACAACACACATACACCACTTTTAGTCATTATTGTTCACATACAACATTTCTGATTACCTTATTCAAGGTGATAAGAGCATATTAATTATTATCAAGCTCCCCAGCAACCAGCTTCCTCCTTAGCTGCCTGGATCTAGCTACTGACCCTGCCCTAAAGGGCTAAACTAATTAGCTCATAGGGGTTACACTGGTATTGTAATTTGTCTTCTACTTTCCCAGTCATTCAAAGCACAGAGGTGGGACTATATTTTATGTGCAGTCTCTGAACTTGTTCCCTGCTTGTCAAACTGATGTACAAACTGCATTAGGAAAACCCAGTGCATTCTTATTCCTTCCTTCAGAATGATGCCAATGTCCATAGTTTGATAGGAAGAAGATGGAATTAATGTCTCGTGGAGTCTCCTACTTCTGATGGGCATAAAATGGTGGATGCATCTTACACAGTGGCTAGTTTTTTGAAAGAACATTTCAGCCCTGTCATGGTACATTGATATGCACAAAGTTCACTTTGCACTGCACTTTTCTAAAATTTATTCTTGGACAGGATCATGCATGCATTACCTCAGCTCTCATCTGTCCTCCATTTCTACATTACTGAGATGTTTAGGCATATTCTCCAAAAAGTAATCTTGACCCGAGTGTATGAATCAACATTATTTTTGTATACTGATCAATGCATACATATGCATGTGTGGATTGGTAAAACACACCACAAAAAAGAATCCTAATGTACACGCAGTCACATAAAGCTTGCTTACATATAAATCAAATATTCATATAAACAAGAACATAATGGAACATAAAGCTATGAAACGTGTATTTGTAGCATTTTGTACAAAATTTTGAAATAAACAACTAAGGAGATCTAATATTCATTTCACTTTGGAAGCAAGACAACACTCTGTCTGAAAAATCTGGGGAGAAATGTGAACAGGGAGAATTCTTGAAGTATTCTTATCTGTACCGTTCACTTCAACAGAAGGGGAAGTTCCACAGTACCCACTACACTTTTTAAAGTGCCAGTCCAACATATACACACTTTAAAATGAAGCTTCTATTGAGCATTCATACACATGCTAGGGTTGACAACCTTCAGGCACAGTCTCAAGATCTCCTCAAATTACAACTGATCTCCAAATGACAGAGATTAGTTCCCCTAGAGAAAATGGCTGCTTTGGAGAGGGGACTCTGAGGCATTCTACTCTGCTGAGATTCCCACCCCTACCCAAATCCTCCCCATGTTCCACCACCAAATTTCCAGGAATCTCCTGAGCCAGAGTTGGTAACCCTAGTTATCTTCTCCACATGGCAGCAGATTAATCATTTGTAATTTAAGGGGAAAAAATGAGCTGACTCCTTGTTTTCAGAGTTTTTTGTAAAAAAATAATTGGGATACTTTAGTTCATAGTACTATTGATTTATTACAAGACAACGACTCAACATTCCAATCTCAATGCAGCTTGGTTGGCTCTGCAGTAATTATTTACTTAGCTCCTTCATTCCTTGCTTTCTCCTCAGTGTAGAACCAAAGCAGATTACATTGTTCTCCTCTCCTCCATTTTCAACTCATAACTAGACATAGGGACAAACAGAAAAAAAGAACATGGTGTTCGTTGTTCGTTGCCATCCACAAACAACGAACAACAAACATTGACGAACATGATCCTGTTCACGAACATGTTCGTTGTTTGTTAAGGCCAGCAGGCTCACCTTCAGCCCTCAAGATCCCTACCGCACCACTCCCAGAAACCCTACCTGAGCAGGCAGTAGGAAAGGTACCAATAATAAATAATAGCTTGGACCCAGAGCCTGGCAGCAGCCCTGGAACCTGAAGGGGTAGATCCCTACTGCACCACTCCCAGAAACCCTACCTGAGCAGGCAGTAGGAAAGGTACCAATAATAAATAATAACTTGGACCCAGAGCCTGGCAGCAGCCCTGGAACCTGAAGGGGTAGATCCCTATCCCACCACACATAAAGAAAAATCAAGCCCCAATGCACTCACTCTGTCTAACAACAACTATCTCTCCCTGAAGGCCAGAGCTGGGAGCCCCCCTCCCCCCTGGTCTTTTCCTCTTGTAACAAATTTGGAGCTCCAGTCCACACTTGGAAGGTAGACCTGCCTATCAAGCTAAGATGGGCTTAGATTGGGGTTTCCAGGGCAACAGCAGGAGTTGAGACAGAGTTCAGACAATCCCTGCCTAAGTTGCCAAGGGAACTGATCGCAAGTGCCAGAATGTCTGGGTTGACGAACAGCAACGAATGAATGAGGCTTCCAACGGCCACCTGTTTGTTTAGAATGGGGCCTCACGAACAGCTTGTTTGCGAACAGCAGATTGGGCTGTTTGTGGGTTTTTTTAAGTTCATATTGCTGATTGTGCCCATCTCTACTCACAACACCCCTGTGAAGTAGGTTATGATGAGTGTGTGATGAGCACAAGGTATAACAACAACAACAACATTTGATTTATATACTGCCCTTCAGGACAACTTTAACACTCACTCAGAGCAGTTTGCAAAATGTGTCATTATTATCCCCACAACAATTGCCCTGTGAGGTGGGTGGGGCTGAGAGAGCTGTGACTGACCCAAGGTCGCCCAGCTGCATTCAAGCAGAGGAGTGGGCAACCAAACCTGGCTCTCCAGATTAGAGTCCTGCCACTCTTAACCACTACACCAAACTGGCTCTCTTGAAGGAGAAAGGCTGTAAAGAGGCACTCCATTGGGGTGCTGGCAAGACCCATTTTTATTTGCTTTAGGAAACAGGTGTGGTCTCATTTCCTCTCTAAAACAGTAACCTGGTGGGAGGGGTCTCAAACCTGTAAGAAGAAGTGAGACAGGTAAGGGAGAGGCAAACCATTTTCTCCCAGCTTAGTTAAGAAAACATTTTCTTGTGGTTTGTGTTGCTTCAGTGGTCAAAACCATCGTTGATCTGTCACTTTGTGAGCAAAGTCTTATACAAGTATACTTGGTTTCCAAATGTTGTATCTGGCTGTCAAACCTGCATTCAATTACTTGTTCCATTCGTTATAATAATTTTTGGGGGGATGCTTTGTTCTTTTCCATGGTATTTAATATGAAACAGTCAGATTGTTTCAGGGTTGACAGGTCCTTCCCTCCAAATAAAAAATTATTTATTTATTTATTTATTTATTTATTTATTTATTTTATTATACTTCTAGACCACCCTCCCCATCAGACAGGCTCAGGGCGGTGGAGTGGAATGGAGGGGCAGGGAATGACATGCACCTACCTCTTTTTGCTGTGTTTTGGGCTCTGGTATGACCAATTGCTTCTGGATCATGATGGAAATGATGCAATTAATCACCAGGGGGTATGGGCATGCATGCACCCATTTTACCTATATGCCTTCTGGCCTCCTTTCCTCCCCCCTTTCCCAGTGCTTCTCCCTTCCCCACTGGACAGGTGAGTGGTGGCAGGGGTCGACGTTGGGGATAGGGAATTCCACACCCCAGTAGGGGGCTGGCAACTTAGTCCGTTTCCCATCCAGCTGGGATGAATTGTTTTCAATGGACTGCTTCTTTTTTAAAAAAAATCTTATCAAATGCATCCTAGTAGGTGTAAGGCTCCCTGTTCTGCTGGCAAAGTTAAATAATATTTTGGCCGAAATTTGCTTTCCATTCAGTTGAAATGAAACCTTCAAGGATTGTGTTTCTTTTCAAACTGATTCTTGTTGTCAAAACAGGAGAAGGGAAAGAAAAAGTTCATGTTATTAGATAACTGAAATCTTTGTTGGTAGACGCAGACTTCTTCCAAAAAAGCAGAATTACAGCCCAGGCACAGGGAGGGGGGGCATTTAGTAGGGTTGTTATGGGGGGGATTTCTTTTTCCAAAATTTAGCCATTTGTTTCTCTTATTCTCTTTTAAGAGAAGTATTTCTCTCCAAGAGAAATCAAGGCACCCTTTTTAACTTCAGCCCTTGTAGTTATTTTATGTTATACACCCCAGGGTGGTGCTGTAGCAGGAAGACAAAAGCTTGGGAAGACATTGCCTGCCTCTGAACATCTACACAGTGAAATTCTGAACTTTTGCAGAACCTCCCCTCCTGCCCCTCTTCCTTTCAAATTTTTAACAACCCTAGTACTTATTAACCCAAGAAGCCTTCAGAGCTATATACTGAACCCTGAGTTTTGCATTTAGTTCCATAAGAAAGTAGGTGGTTACAGAAAGGCAAATGGAGATGTTTGGCTTCCTGGGGGTTTTGTGGTTAAAAGTGCTGGTCTACAAAACATACTAGCCGTTTTGGTACCAGGGTGAGTAAATACCGAGAAGCCCAGAGCTGCTATAGCACAATGGTTAAGTGGTTCGGCTGCAAATCAGCACTCTACTGGTTCAAATCCCACTACTGTCATGAGCTCAGTAGGTGGCCTTGGGTAAGCCACTCCTCTCAGCCCCAGCTCCCAAGCTCAATTGTGGGGATAACAATAACACTAATTTATTCACTGCTCTGGGTGAGGCACTAATCTGTCTAGAAAAGTGGTGTATAAATAAATTATTATCATCATCATCATCATCATCTTCATCATCATCTAATGTTCAAACAAACACACACAGTCAGAGTAAATGGCTTATTAGTCACTTAACAAAATGCCTCGAAGTGATGCATCCATAGAATTAGAATCCTCCATATCTGTGTGATTTTAAATATTCATTAAACTATTATGAAAAAAATATTATGCTGTGGTGTACCATAAGGAATAGTGTGGTTCACACATGAAGGCAGAATATATTTTCCTCAGGTTTTCAAATTATCAGTTAGAAGCCTCCCAATCTCCCCTCTTTTCTAAACTGCAGAATATTAATTTAATCAATTCCTTCTCTGCTTTGGCAGGAGTAATATCCAGAGGATATTTTCTCATAATATTAATAATGATTTGTACTCAGGTGTAATAATCTGGGCATAATATGAGGGAGGGGGGGAGAGAATAAAACAAAAAATCCCACCTGTCTATAGCTGTTTGCACATATAATGGCCAATAAATGCAAATCCCTGCCTGCACCAATTTTTTTTTCCTATTATAACTTTGAAAGAAAAATGCTTTGTTTCATACAACTCATTTCAGTTGCAATCAGTTAGATTAATGATACTATAGGCTCCTGGCTAAGGATTGTGCTCACACTTTAACAGAGGGATGTCTTGAGCTGATGTGCACATAAAGAGCCTGATCCAAGGCAGAGAGTCTCGACATTTAAATTTCAAATGCTTTCAAATGCTTCAGACATATTGTTACCTCTCGACTTGTCTTGATTTTTTGACAGTTATCAAATATGAAAATGCTGTAAACCATCAAACAATGTCAAATAGACAATGGAACAATGGAAGCTTGAGGCCAAAGAACTGATTGGCTAGTTCAAATCAATAAATGAACTTCAGTCCAATCCTGCTACTGTCTGACCTTCGTTATCTCCAAGCATTGCCAGGACAGAAGAAGCTACAGACTTATCCTTTCAGGTACTAGAAAGAGCTGACAACCTCCTACTTTGACTTCCAAACTGAAGATAAGCATAGTACAGGCAAAGAGGCACTTCTACAGGGAAGCAAATCTGCTACCTCATATCAGATACCCAGAGAGAAAGAGAAGTTGGAGTCTTCAGATAAGACTTTTTCTAGGAAAGTGTGGCACGGAGAATAAAGTTGCCTGAACACATTGGTGCTTCTCCTAGAACAACTTCAAGCAATAAGGCCTGTTGGAAAACAACCAATTTGTTCTTTTGCTGAAGATGACTCACTGTTCCAAACCTTCTTTCACTGTCTAAAGCATGGACTAGTCAGAGATTCCTTAAAAAATGGCTACTGAAGCATTCAAACATTCCTGACTCCTTGAAATTAAGACTATTACTGAGTAGCCTTTGCATTGTGGATGTGGTAACCTTCTCTTTACTGTTATTTTTAATTCTTAAACTTTGTTATAATGTATGGCCTATGGGCTTTTAAGCTGAATAAACTAATTATTGTTTGGGTGATAACTCTCTAGGAGGAAAAGAGAGTTTAAACAGAGGAGCAGAAGGGCAGATAAAAGGAAGATATGTAAAGAACATTGTATGATTTATCATTTATCCCTTAAAATGTTTTGAATAGTGCAACAAGCGTATCAAAATCCTAACCTGGCTAGTGAAAACTGTAATCGCCAGAGTGTCGAATTAGAACCTTAGAGAAACAGGTTAAGATTTCCACTCGGCCCTTGAAACTCACTGAGTGACCCTGCGCCAGTCACTTTTTCTCATCGTAACATTCTTCAAAGGATAAAATGGAGGATGGAGTGTCATATCTATTATATACATTACAATGGAACAACCTTTTGCCCTTTTTTGATATTTCTGTGTGTTGTTTTTGTCTCATGGGGTCGACTCCCAGCTGGATTCTCTTTGTTATTTAGAATTATAGACTGCATGAGCTCCTTTTCCTTGAAACTTAGTTGCTCCCTTCCCTGTATTTTCTTGCTAATAAATGGATGTTGATCAAAACACACCTGTCTCTGCTGTATGAACAAAAGAGCAGGAATTGGAGTGAGTATCCTATTTCTGATTTTCAAGCAAAAAGGAACATCACACGAGGGACAATGTAGTAAGCCTCTTTAGTTACTCACGGGGGAAAGCATATAGTGCAAATATCTAAATTAATTAATTGCTCTCAAGAGTTCCAGAAATTCACTTTAAAAAAGGGAAAACAAAATGGATTCTAGCTGTACCATAAAAGCTGGCAGATTTATTGTGGCCATTAGGGGTGTGAAAAATGAAACAAACGAGCTGTAGATATACCCAGAAATTGCAGTTTTGTTTTGTTAAAACAGTTTCTTGAACTGTGAACCAAATCTGGGTAATCAAATTATAATGACACCCTCCCACCAAGAAGTTCACCCGTTTCATTTTGTTTCTTAACTTGCAGCAGCAGGCAGGCAGTAGGCCCACACGGCGGCATCTTGTTTTCTTTAATGCCATTCACAAATTAGATCCCAAGGGTAGAGAGCCCTTATGTTATTAATTAACTCTGTTAGTGATGGGGAAAATATGCAATGCACATGAGTGCATCTTCCCCCTCCCCATTCCTACCCTAGTAATGGCATTGTCTCCTTGACAATCAGGTCCTTGCAAGGGGAGACCCCCCCCCCTCCACATCTATTGGCTTTGGAAACATTTGAAAGGGTAATGTTCAGACTTCAGTCATAGGCTGCAATTCTAAAGACACTTCCCTGGGATTAAGCACCAATGAATAACATTGGACTTACGTCCAAGTAGACCTGTTTTGGATTTGCTTCCCCCATTCAGCATCTGCCAAAATGTTATTTAAAAACAAATTCTCCACTTCAAGCTTAAGTCAGGCCCCCTGTAAGCCATTCACTTACTATGCCCTTTTAAAAACAATCCTGCCTGCCCACAGCAAAACGAAAGCACGGGGAAAGCATAGGTCTGTTTACTCAGGGGAAAGGGCATTCAGGCAGTCTGCACTTGGGCGATAGAAATTGGTGTTGATTAATGCAAGAACATCCTATTTTTCAGTGGAACATTGAGCATCAAAAGGAAGGATTTGCCCATTGTCATGGGAACAAAGCTGCAACACAAATGGAAACATGGCAGCAACAGAAAACAGCAGGATACAAAGGTAGTAATTTAACGGCACTACAGAAAATTGACTGTAAAGCAGGATTGTTTTTAATGCTGCTGCTGCCCTGCTACCCCTTTGCCAGCCAGTCTCCTGCTGTCATGTTGACCCACCAACATTCACCTTCTTCAGGGTCTGTTGTTATTGTGTGTGTGTGTGTAGTGTAACTGAGGAAAAACTGAGGAGGTTGATGATTTTGAGGGAGAATGGTGTTCTGTGCGATTTTGGTGTCATTGGGTGCAAAAACAGCTGCCTTCCAAAGCCTGGAAGCTCTCATTGCAAAGAATGAGGCCAAAACACATGATAACAACAACAACAAAACCCCAAACAGATTAGATCCAAACCAGGAATGCCTCACCTGGAAAAAACAATAATGGTACATAGTTCATTTGGAAACCCTCGATTAAAAAGTGAAATGGAATTTTTTTTCAGTGCACACTCTTCGTGGACATAACCTTTCACAGGCTAAAGCTTTCTCCTGTTAGGTCCATGAAATGTATCCTGAGTAAGCAGGGTTGCCAACTGGCCTGGAGAATAAGAATAACAACATTTGATTTATATACCACCTTTCAGGGCAACTTAATGCCACATTCAGAATGGTTTACAAAGTGTGTTATTATTATCCTCACGACAATCACCCTGTGAGGTGGGTGGGGCTGAGAGAGCTCTGAAAGAGCTGTGACTGACCCAAGGTCACCCAGCTGGCTTCAAGTGGAGGAGTGGGCAATCAAACCTGGCTCTCCAGGTTAGAGCCCTGCTGCTCTTAACCACTACACCAAGCACCCTCTCTCTTTAATACAGGCATCATGGGATTTTATTCACTAGGTGATTTTTTTTTACCTCCATGCCATGAAAACATTCAGCTGTCCATTTTCACATGTTTTAAAGCACAGGACATTTTTTCCGGAAAGAGATGCACTCATGAAAATAGAGGGGAAAGAATTGTGAACATTGGGATTAAAAGTATATGACATACAAGAGGAACAGTATTTGGTATTTCTATGCAAAATTCAAAAAGCACACCATTACCAACAGTTGTATGTAGAGGAATAAAGTTTGTTTAGTTTCTTTTAACACCCATAGCAGGTGAGAAATGTTTTGACTTGATAGAGCTATGGTTAATAGAATTAAACAAAGTGATAAATTCTAGTTCAGCAAGTTTTTGCTATAGTATCCCATAGAAGTTCTTTTCTTAAAGGATGCTGACTGTTCTGAGGGATGGAAATTTCTCCCACATATTTTTGATTGTTGCTAGTTATTATGTCAAAGTAGCAACTGTTTGTTCTTCTAGCACAAAGACATTGATGTAGTAGAACGTCATTATTGACAGAGGATTATGTATATCCTTAAACAAGATGAACAGGAATTAGTCTTTAAACTGCTTCCAGCAAACCCACAACCTAACTTCCCAATTCTGGGTGTTGACTAGAGATGGGCACGAACAGCAATATGAACTAAAAAAAAAAAACACAAACAGCCCCATCTGCTGTTCATGAACAAGCTGTTCGTGAGGCCCCATTCTAAATGAACAGGTGGTCGTTGCAAGCCTCATTCGTTGCTGTTCATCAAGCCAGACAGTCTGGCACCTGCAATCAATTCCCTTGGCAACTTAGGCAGGGATTGTCTGAACTCTCTCTGAACTCCTGCTGTTGCCTTGGAAACCCCAATATAAGCCCAATTTAGCTTGATAGGCACATCTTCCTTCCAAGTGTGGACTGGAGCTCCAAATTCGTTACAAGAGGAAAAGACCAGGGGGAAGGGGGGCTCCCAGCTCTGGCCTTCAGGGAGAGACAGTTGTTAGAGAGACAGAGTGAGTGCATTGGAGCTTGATTTTTCTTTGTGTGTCGTGCTGTAGGGATCTACCCCTTCAATTTCCAGGGCTGCTGCCAGGCTCTGGGTCCAAGCTATTATTTATTATTGGTACATTTCCTGCTGCTTGCTCAGGTAGGGTTTCTGGGAGTGGTGCGGTAGGGATCTTGATGACTGGAGGAGAGCCTGCTGGCCCCCACGAACAATGAGTAACGAACATGTTCGTGAACAGGATCATGTTAATCAATGTTTGTTGTTCATGGATGGCAATGAACAACGAATACCATGTTCATTTTTTTTTCTGTTCGTGCCCATGTCTAGTGCTGCTGACCACAGTCACTGCAGCAACCAGGCACACAGGATGTGTTCCACTTATTTGTGAGACTAGAAGCTCTACTTTTCCCAAAGGCCAGGCTTTCCAATCTCAGGTTCATTTCTGGGTTGCACCCACACACAAGACATGAATTCCAGACTCTGCTTAACAAAAGGTAAGTTTTTTAGTTAAGGAGTGTCTCCAAAAGCATGAAGCACTCTTACTCAGGCATTAGGCATAAAACAAGAAATCCTTATTGTTGCTAAATATTAAATTTGCCTATCTAAAGAGCTAACTATTTAAACATCTCAAAGTGGTTTCCATAATTCCATATCTCACCCATCCATGTACTTGGTCCATTCAGCATAAGGACATACTAAAGATGACAAAATAACACACAGCTTTCAGCTTCTCTCTTGTACACTTGCTTCAAGATAAAAAAAAAACTGACTCTGTTGAGAAACCATCTTTCCAGCCTCAATGAATCACCCAGCAACTCAGGAACCAATCAGGGATAAGCCATTAATTGGCATTGCAGCTGTGTAAAAACTAGGGAATTAAGCACAGAGCTCTCTGAGAACACTCTCTTCAAGGTCAAATCTGCAGGGAACTATTCCACAGATGTTCCTAATTAGCTCTGGCAAACACATTCCTTTGCTAGGCCACAAACCTTACAACACTTATAACCTGAACCCAAGTTTAGCCATTTTCTCTAAAGACCTAGTCTCAGGTTAGCAACTCCCATACAGTGCTGCAGGTTTCCATTTTTGTCATGCAATAGCTGAAGTAAATCTCGATGATTATAAAAGGAGGTAGTCCACAGTTGGCCTCTACTTACATTTCCTTACAGTTCTGTTAAACTGCAGTATTGCATATTAGACACTGTAACATCAAATACTGATGTCAAATGTTTGGCAAAATATTTAAGAAAGCACATAATCTACAGTGAGCGTTTGACGGCAAAATGTGCAGAGGAGAATTATCAGGAGAAAATTCATTTTGGCTGTGCTCATCGCTTTTATTCTAACCTATCTCACAGCACGATGGTAGAGATGAGGTCAGATTTTTAAATCTTTTAAATTGAAAAGGAATACCTTGGCTTGTCACTGGAATGAGGTTTCCTCACCTATAGCTATTCCAGTGTCCCCTCAAAATCTTTCTCCTGTGGGATATGGGACCCTCAGGAATAGTGCAAGGTGCAAATTGGGGCATGTACTAGGAGGCAGAGATCAGTCTAAATCAACCCCATGTCATTAGCAGGAATTTTTGTCAATGTTCTTTTTAAATTTTTGATCAGAATAGGAAAGGGTAGTAAAGGGTTTGTTTTATTGAAGCTGCAATTCTAAGAACGCTTAGCAGGGAGTAAGTCCTATTGAAGTGAATACAATTTACTTCTTAGTATACTTCTGAGTGTTTCGGATTGAACTGCCAATCTGCAGCTACTGTTGTGTAGTGTGCCCACGGAGCACCATTCCCCCACAGTATCCTTCGTGATTGTTCGATTCGCTTTCCACTGCTACATTATTCCAATACGTATCTCTACTTTATCCTCAGAGCGCCTGATTTCTCATTTCTGTTATCATTTTCCCCCAGCAATCTTTGTTTACACAGACCTCCAGTGTACCACCATGCATTTCACGAATGCACCCACCTTAATAACTTTGTCCAATAGAGAGGTCAATGGGAACAGCACAGACGGCCCCATAATTGGATCACAGTGCTGTGCTTAAAGTGATTAAACTTTCAAAGTCATGTGCGGACAGTTATGCTCACACATCCCAACCAGGGCTTAAGAACTCATCTCTCTCCCAATACTGATCTGCAGAATTAGCCCTCCGTGACCCAGTGTACAAAACCTACTTGTGAAAGAAGCCATCTGCAATCACAACCGTATGAGAATAATAATGAGGGCTGGGGAGGCTTTGGCAGTGGCAAAGTGTTCCGTGGTTGGACTTTAAACCAAAGGAAGCAAAAAGGAAGCAGGCCAACTGCAAAGCTGGTGTAAGTTGATCCCTTCTTGAAATGTAGTAGATTTAGAATAACATCTATGAGAGTGTGGAGCAGCATGGTTGATGTCCAGCCACCTGCATCATATTTGGGTCACCAGTGATTTCAAGCATCAGTGAAAGCTTGAAATGAAATTTTGCTTTATAAGAAAAAATGTTGCCTCAAGACTCTCTCCATCCACCGGATTGGTGTCTTTGCACCCCCAGAATTTTTGTCCTAGTGCACAGAGGCATTAGAGACTCCATCTTTGATATCAAGCCAGAATTTCTGTATGAAGGCATGCATCACCCCAGGCACTTGCAAGAGGAAGTAGCTTGGTTGCCATGAGAATTCTGGAGTAATAAATCAAGCTTCTTTGTATGATCTTCCAAGACTCTTCCCATATTGGTGGTATGCAATGATTCATTTTTGCATGACAATAACTTAACCTCCCAAGATCTCCCTTACCATACAGATTTTGCTAGGAACATAACCACATGCATGGAAAAGACCATCTACCTACCTCTTGACCCATTGTAGAAAGAAAGGTATTCGTTATGCCTACTAGTACGTTAATTCAGTCATCACAACCAGACCCATCTTCCCTTCCAAATACATCTCCTAGATGTGTGCCATACTAATACTCCTTGCAAATGAATACTTGTTTCCCCATAGCAACAAAAATGGCATTTCCTCCAATGAAAACTTTGTTCCTAATACCTTATAGACTAAAAGCCAAGTGGCCCTGATTTGTGCATACTTAAATCTGGAGACTAGAGCCATGAACAGACAAGACATATCTCCCTAAACACCTGAAAAATCTGAAATCTAAAAAAATAAGTGGGAAGGGGGTAAAAAGCCCAAAATGATAAAAAGAAACCTGTAGCTTTAACTAGATGCCCTCAGTTGCCATTGCTAGGCAACCATAACTGTTTAGCCAGTATTCCTGGCTTCGTTTCTGACAGGAAAAGGCAGGAGGAGGGCTGGGACCCCTTCCAGGGCTGTTTTGGCCATTGAGAGAGGACTTATTGGTGCCATTCCAGAAGCAACCACTAAGTGACTTGATACTACATGACTTGCATGGCTCATCCAGGCCAGGCTGCTTAATACTGTTCAACAGCAGCGTCCCCCACCCCCACCCAAAGGCAGTGTAATATAGTGGTTACAGGATGTGGAAGTTCTCTAGGTGACTTTTATCCAGTCATACACTCTCAGCCTAACCTACCTCACAGGGTTGTTGTGAAAGTAATATGGAAAAAGGAGAATGATGTAACTCACTTTGGGACCCATTGTGGAGAAAGGCAGTGTATAAATGAAGTAAATTAATAAATATAGATGAAGAGAAGGAGGGGCAAATAAAAGGCAAGTTGTTTAGTAGGTTTGAAGGAGAGAAGAAGGTAGGGAAAGGTGAGCATATAGCGACTACCAGAAGGAGGGGAAGAGGAAATAGTTCGGGAAGAGAATACAGGGAAAAGTTAAGTACTCTCCCTCACACCCACATACACACAAGTCCTTGCAGGTTCTCCACCATGAAACTGAGTTATAGGGGAGAGGCTGCTGGGGGTGACAGCAGCTGACAAAGGTGGGTGGGAAAGAGAAGTAAGCAGAAAAAAGGGGAGTATGAGGCCAGGGAAGAGAGAGGGGATATGGTGGGGAAAGGGCAAATTAGATACACCCTGAAAGTCCTTGCTTATCCTCCATTTGTCAATATATCTAACACTCAACATGCTTCAATCTGTGGATAGTTAAATCCAAGGTCTGTGGCCATGAACAGACAAGACAGTTCTTTCTGTAAACCTGAAAACTGCCCCAAGTTTGCAGAAAAACCTTACATCTTTTTTTGAAATGGGGTATTAAACCCCTGTATGATAGAAGCAACATCTGTAGCTTTAAGAAACAAATACCCTCAATGGCTGTTGTTAGGCAACCATTGCAATACTATCAGTCTTCAATCCTTGGTTTCTGTTTCTAAAAGGCAGGCAGAGGAGTAGGATCCTTTCATTGTTATATGTTTAGTTAAATGACCGTAAATAAAGAAATTAATTAATTACCCTTTCCAGGGCTGTTTTGGTCTTTGAGGGAGGACTCCTTGGGGCTAAACCCACCAGCAACTACTGGGTGACTTGCTATCACATGCATTGCATGGGTCACCCAGCCCAGGCACCTTGCCACTTTTTAACAGCAGTCACCCCATGAAAGTTAGTGGGGTGCAGCGGTTAGAGTTTCAGACTCGGAGCTGCAGTTCAAATACCCACTCTGCTATGGAAGCTCATTGGAAGAACACATTCTCACTCGAACCTACCTCACAGGTTTGTTGTGAGGATAAAATGGAGGAGAGGAATCATAGAATCATAGAATCATAGAGTTGGAAGGGGCCATACAGACCATCTAGTCCAACCCCCTGCCCAGTGCAGGATCAACCTAAAGCATCTTTGACAAGTATCCATCCAGCCTCTTCTTGAAAACTGCCAGGAGAATACTGTAAACTGCTTTAGGTCCCCATTGTGACAAAAGGCAGGGTACTAATGAAAAAATAAATATAACTGAAGATGGATGAGCAGATAAAAGGTAGGTTTGTAGGTTGGAAGGAGAGAGGAGAAGGGGAGAGGCTATTCAAAAAAGGGAAAGAGAAAATAATGCAGGAGGGTTAAACAGGGTTCCCCCCTGCAAATAATTATAGGACCTCCTCTTGTTTCATCTATTGTAGGTCAGCCCCAAAATGTCCCAATGAGAGACTAGTTCCTGGAACTTGGTCCAATAGCAGAGAGGTTTCTTGAGTTGTACCAATCACAACAACAACAACTCAAGGGACTTCAACCAATGGCACTTCTTCACCTGCCAGTGGCCTGAACCTTCCTCTGATGCTGATACAGAACATCAGGATTGTTCCAACAAGAGCAGGCAGAATATGATCTTGTTTCTACCTTTCTTCCTGTTATGTCCTTCCTTCCCTTCCTATGTACGTGTTTGATTCCCCTGGGATCCTCTCCTCACAGGAACTCCCATTTTGATTCCCATTTTGTCCCAGCATAGGTTTAGAAATAAAAGATGGAATCTGCATTAAATCAATGTCAAATGACAGCCAGCCACGCCAAGGGTGTAATGGAATGCAGGGCACCTCATCCGTCAGTCATGCAAAGCCCATCCCAATAGAGATTCAACAAAGAGTCATTTCCCCAAGGACATCTCCTGGATAATTTGACCCTAATGAATGA
The DNA here is from genome assembly GCF_028583425.1 of Eublepharis macularius. Classification (NCBI taxonomy): domain Eukaryota; kingdom Metazoa; phylum Chordata; class Lepidosauria; order Squamata; family Eublepharidae; genus Eublepharis; species Eublepharis macularius. The sequence continues at coordinate 88,930,155 of NC_072798.1, forward strand.
CCTAGATTTCTAGAATAATAAGCAATGAACCAATCCCAGAAATTCCCACCCCCCATCTCTTAATGACTGTATAGTAAGATTTCAGCCCTTTCCTAGCACTGTCAATCTCCCAGCCATAGATCTATTTTTCTAAATCCCCTGAAGTATCTCTTGATACTTTTATACAACCCAGGAAAACCCTTTCACAATATTACCTGGACATCATTTTCAAGCTTGCCCATCTCTGGGGAGTTTGAATTTTTATTACTCTCATATTCATTTGCCAACACCTCCCCCCACTCATTTCATGCACAAGGGTATAAAAAGTTATCCTTCAACCCCAATTTTTGTAGCAGACTTAGAACTCCTCCAGTTACCCCAACTTCACAGTTAGCCTCTTTCAGACCTGCTTTGTTGTGCTTTCTTCCCCAGTCTGGTCAATGCCCAAGCTCTGACACTGCTTTGCCACCACCAAGTAATCCTTTCCCCTTTCCTCATCGAGATCAGGCTTCTATATCTTTGGTTCTCCTCCCCCCGCCTCTTTCCCCCCTATAGGTAGGTAGGGAAAGGTTTTTGGGTTTTCTGTTTTAAAGTCTCTCTCTCTTTTGTAACCATTATTTAATTTGGCTTCTTCTTGTTAATTCAATAAAAACCTTTTAGTTAAATGTGGTTGTGACGAACTCAGCTTTACACGCTGAGGGCAAGCGACACATGACGAAAGACACTTGCCTGGCAAGTGGATTGAGTGGAGGGCAAGTGAACAGGGAGAAATACACTTGCCATTCAAGTGTCATTTGTCACTTGTAGCTTGGCCCTGAGATTCCTAGTCAGAGGGTTATGATTAACAGGTTCCCTCCCCCCTTGTGGCTGGCCTGGAATGGCAGTTGGGGGATGGAATATTGGGGAAGCTGTCGGTTGGGAGCTGGAGAGTGAACTGCTGAAGAAAAAGAGAGTTGGAGCCTGGCTTTGGACCAGTGAGAGTCAGCCAGAAAGTCCTCTGTGTTTTGTGAAGCACTTACAGTCCTAGGACTAAAGTGGGGGAAACCAGCAGAAACCCCCTACCTAGGGCCAAGCTACACATGACGAAAGACACTTGAACAGCAAGTGTGTTTCTCCCTGTTCACTTGCCCTCCACTCAATCCACTTGCCGTTCAAGTGTCATTCGTCATGTGTAGCTTGGCCCGTAGACTCAATAGATCTGGGAAATATAGAGGGCCAAGGAAGGAGGCAGAAAGGAGTCTCCCCTTCAGTGCCAGGAACAGGATTATGGTTCACAGCTATAACACCTGCCCAAGATCTGGGAAGGGTCTGTCTCTGTGGAGCGCCCTTAAGTCTAGAGAGGAGGGAAAGTTGTGCTGTGCTTTTACTTGACAAGTGTAACATCTGTGAAGCAGTGTGAACCTCTAAAAGCAGCCTGTAACCAAATGTGTTGTGCCTCACACCAGTGAAGTTGTTATACTAAAACCTTTCTGTCATTTTGTTTAAACACCTGCCTACCTGCCTTTTAAGTTCAACTTCTGTTAATAAACCTTCAATTACATTTTTGAACCTTCCCAAGCCTCGTGTGCCAGTTTTTGATAAAGGGAAGCGCAAACCCCTGATCTGTCCCCTATTAAGACTCGGCTGGGTAACCAAATTGTAATATTCACAAGGGTGGGACAAAGAAGAACGTTGAAGCTCAATATCAACCACGTTACCAAAGGCTGCCCAGCCCAATATACAGCTTCATAGGCTTACAGAGGAGAAGGTGTTACCTCGGGGTAGGGGGAATCTCAGCCTGAGTTTGACGTGGGTTTGTGACAACGGTTATTCCACATCATTCTTCAGGGTGCTGTGTCAACCTCTATATACACTGGCTTAAGATCCTAAAATATAATTTAAAATACCCCAATGTACTTATTCCATGTCAGAAAAAGGGGCACCGTTGCTTGTCACAGGGGCTTTGTGTGGATAGCGATTTAAGTAATATGTTGTTGCAGTACATGTATCTGATGAAGAGAGCTGTGGCTCTCGAAAGCTTATGCTACAATCAAGTTGGTTAGTCTTAAAGGTGCTACTGGACTCTTCATTGTTGTTGCACTAGTACTTGGAATTTGCAGTTTATGTGTGGGGAAGGCATTGACTTGCATAAACCACAGCACAACACACTGCACGTGCTGTGGCTCAGAATGCCTGGCCCCATGACTGGAGGCTTACATGTACTGATACTATTATTTAGCACCACTTCCCTTAAGAGGAGGAAAGAAACAGTTGTAGTTCTTGCAGCGGCAGTCAAAGGGATTAAAGAATCAAGTGAGTTCTGAGCATGTGCCAGCCATAGCTACCAGCTAGGGTGATGAATGCTGATGGCAGTGATGCAAAAACAGCACATTAACATGAAATGCAACTTGTTTTGAACTACTAACAGATTAATAATATCAGGACACAGATGATTGTATGGCTATAAAAATGCAAATCAGGGGAAATTTGCATTTGGGGCATGTCGTTTTGAATTTCACACCCTCTCAAGTGGATGATATTACACAATATTTGTTTCAGTTTTTGCTAGAGGCAGCTACAAGTTCCACGTTGCTTATACCCATTTTGGAGGAATATACCATAGAGGTGAAACAATTTGTCTCACAATTCAGGTGTGTGTAACTTGTGACCTACGAAAAGTGAACACATCCCACTAGCTTTGCTTTGCAGCCCTGCAGGAGATCAGCAAATGAATCAGTTCTTTTGCATACTAAACAACAAAAAAGGGGGCATATATTCAATATACCCCATCTTTCTCCAAAAACAGTAAGGACCCAAGGTGGGTGAAAACTAGGATTGCCTAAGTTCCTTAACCTCCCAGTGGGAGGGAGGGACCTGGAACTCAGCTTCTTCTTCAGCCTTGATGTGTGCAAAGCGTGCACGTGGTCCTGAGGTAGTGCGATGATGTCATTTCCAGGAAATCGCACAGGGCCTGAGAGTGCTCCCGTGCTTCATAGCAAGCTGATTTGGGTCCCAGATAGGCCTGATTCAGCCCATTTGGGGCCCAAATCAAATCTCTGCAAAGCACAATGACATCACTTCCAGGAGTGCTCCCGGCATGCTCCTGGGGTGGCATGATGACATCACTCCCGGGAGTGTTGTCATCATGCTACCCCAGGAGCATGCCCGGGAGAGTGTTCTGTAAGTGGTCACACGTGCCCTCACAATATTAAGGCTTATGAATATGGCAATACCATAAGCCCCTCTACTCACGTGTTTAAAACACAGGCTCCTGGCTAGGCAGGAGATAGAAAAGTACTGGAATGTGAGAAGAGAAGTAAGACTAACTTAGCCCCACACCCCGGAGTTTGTGCACAACCACAGAACAATGGAGGTCTCCAGAAATACTTGAATGAATGAATTCACACACCCTACCAATTCTACCCTTTACCCACTCTCCTATTATAGCCTCACCCATCCAGCCATCATGGGTCATCAAATAATCATTTTACACTTATAGTTCCTTTCAGGAAGACCAAATCAAACCTTCCTATTTCATTTTCCCACACTGGAGACAGTTTCGCAGTCCTTTGTCCCACCCTGGAAGAACCACTAAGGCATTGTTTTAGGGCAGAATGGAAAAGAGTCCAGTAGCACCTTTAAGACTAACCAACTTTACTGTAGCATAAGCTTTCGAGAATCACAGTTCTCTTCGTCCGATGTGCGTCTGATGAAGAGAACTGTGATTTTTTTCTATAAAATCAAAAAAGGGGAACCATTTCTTTAAGAAGTGTGTTTCGTTTGGGAAGTGTTCAGATTGATGTAGCTTATCATGTAGTTTTTCTAAGATAAAGCGATCCCAGATTTGTTTTGATTTCCATAATAAAGCAATGGCACTTTTCACTGCGGTAAGTAGGCTTGTTATTACATCTCTTCTGATTTTAGGAATATTATAATTTTCCGACAAATCCAAAAAGATTAGTTCGGGAGAAAAAGGGATTTCATAACCTGTTATCTCTTTAATCTGACATAGAATATCTTTCCAAAATTTATCAAGTAGATGGCATTGCCACCAACAGTGGGCGAAAGTGCCCATGACTCTGCAACCTTTAGAGCACAGTGATGACAGTTTAGAGGAAATGTGTGATAACTTTAGAGGCGTCATACACCACCTATTAATTATTTTAAAAGTTTGCCACTTGGTGACTATTATATTTGAGTTGAGGGCACTAGATGTCCAAATCCTTTTCCAACATTCTGTTGAGAGGTCATGTTGCAGTCTCTTGACCATTTGGTTTGGTAACTTAGAGTTTTCATATTTGATATAGTCTAATATTGTAAATTTTAGATATTAAATCTTTCTGTTTGAAAGTTGGGATGTCTAGAAGCTGTTCAAAGTCAAATTTTGGAGAGTTCATTTTTTAAAAAGTTTACATTATCTGCCATGCTTTTGAGTTGTAAATAAATGAACCAATGAATGGACTGTTGGGTTTTGCTTTCCAATACCACTTTTTCCAGAAGGCCATTGTGGGAGGCAATATCTATTTGTTTAATTATGTTCGATTATTTCCAAAATGAACTAAACTTGTTACTATTACCAGGTGGGAACCAAAGCTGAGAAGTAAAGGGAATGAATCTTGAGATATCTAGGACTAGACTACTTCTTACTGTGTCCCATTGCATTAGTATGGCATTTAAAAAGATATTATGTTTGATTGTTTGGGGATGAATATTATTTTTATTCCAGATTAATTCGGTTAAAGTTTTCTGACTTTGGAGGGGTTGCCAAATTGCTATCCAGTTTGGCTGACCGGTGTAATTTAAGATTTGCAAAATGTTAGCTAATCTTATTGCAGTGTGATAAGTGGTGAGGTCTGGATAATTAAAGGCCCCGTTTTTGCTTTTTAATCTTAGAGTTTTATTGGTGATCCTTGGTTTTGAGTAGTGCCACAAAAAATTATTTAAAATGCTTTGCCATTGTTTTAAGTAGTTGTGTGGGCAATTTTGATTGGGATGGCTCTAAAGATAAATATGAATTTTGGTAGTAAAAAAGATTTGAACAAATGGAATCTGTCATACCAAGTGAGATTTAATTTGTGCCACTAGACTTGATTTGCGATATGATTTTTAAGTGATTTAATTTTAAAAGATCTGTGGAATTGGAAGGAATTGTTACTCAGAAGTAGGATATTTGTTTTGGAGACCATTGAAATTTGAAAGCTTTGATAATTTGTTGCTCTAAGACATTATTAATATTGATTGGGAGAATATAGGATTTGGATTGATTAACTTCTAAGCCAGAAACTAGGCCAAATTTCTTTAATAGATCTTGTAAGTGGTGCAGAGAGGAGAGTGGATCCGTCAGATATAACATATTGTCTGCAAAAAGGCTGATCTTATATGAAATTGTATTGATATTGATTCCTTTAATGTTGTGATTCTAATTGATATGTCTAAGGTTTCAAGGGTGATTGTCAAAAGGAGAGAGGAGAGAGAACATCCTTGTCTGGTTCCTCTTTTGATATCTATTGAGTCTGAAAAAAACATTCATTTATTTTAAGGTTTGAAGAAGGTATATATTGCTTTAATTGCATTCAAGAAGTTGTTGCCAAAGCCCATGAACTGCAATGTTGTACAGAGATAATTACTTTCTAATGAATCAAAGCCTTTTTTTTAAAGTCTAAAAAGGAGTAAAACTGATTCTATCTTTTGCATTTTACGTGAGCAAGTAAATTTAGAGTTTTGTAGATATTTTCTGTTAAGTCACAACCAGGTATAAATTCAGTTTGATCTATATGAATATAGTTAGTGACAAAAGAGTTTCAACGTTTCACTAAGATTGACATGAATACTTTGTAATCTTGATTTAGAAGTGAGATAGTTCAATAAGATGCGGCACTCAAAGGATTAGTACCTTGTTTTGGGATTACAATTATGTTGGCCATTTTCCAAGAAGGGGGCATTTGACCGGTCTTTAGAATCTCATTGCACATGTCTGTTAAAAGTTTAGCAAGTATAGGAGCAATTTTTTTTTATAAAACTCAGAAGGGTAACCATCCGGACTAGCTGTTTTATTTTTTTTTGTACATTTTATGGTGTCGATCGTCTCTTGCAAGATTATCGGGTTGTCTTATAGGATATAATGACTTTCTTCTAATTTTTTAAGATTCTTAAGTGATTGAAGAAAGCTGAGTATATTATTATAGATTGGATTTTTGGAAGCATACAGATGATTATAGAAGTCTTTAAAAATGTCTAGTATTTCAATTGGATTAGAGTGAAGAGTTTTCTTTTTCCCTTTGATAAAATTGATGCTGGTAGCTGATCTTTTTTGGTTTATTTTATGTGAGAGCAGGTGCAGAGATTTAGAAGAATTGGACCAATATTTTTGTTTAATATATAAAAGATTTTTGAATGTTATTAACTTCCAAAGATTGCAGTAATTTGCATTGAGTTTGTAATTTGTCATAAACTCTATTGCTACCTGTTTTTTTGTGAAGGTTTTCCAAAGATTTAATATTGTTTAGTATTTCCTGTAACTTGGCTTATTTCTGTTTATTTAATTGTGAAGTTAGGGCGATGATATGTCCTCTAGTGACAACTTTAACAGTGTCCCATAGTATATTGGGATTAATATCCACAGAAGTATTTTCAGCTATAGCAGTTTCAAGAATTTTTTCAATCTGCTTAGAGACATAAGGTTGTGATAATAAGGATTTAGGCAAACACCATTGACTTCTCACTGGTGCTACTACATTGTGTGATAAGTGGATGTTAACCCAGGAGTGGTCTAATACTGATATGTTGCCAATTTCAGAACTAATTATGTTTGAAGTTAAGGACTCAGAGACAAGTATATAGTCTATTCTTGTATAGACATTATGTTTTGGGGAGAAATAGGTAAAGTCCTTTTCTTTGCGATGCATATGTCTCCAAATATCTACTAAATGGTTATTTTTTAATATTAAGGCTAGTTTACTATTCTGTTTAGAATTTTGATGATTTTTTAAAATTCAGATCTATCCAACTTTCGATTAATTATACATTTAAAGTCCCCTCCAATTATAAGTTGTCCCTCTTGAAAAATACTCAATTTGTTTAGTGTGTCTTCTATAAAAATAATTTGGTTTGTGTTTGGAGCATATAAAGAAACTATTGTGTAGGTTTGGCCTTCCAAAGAGCCTTTAATGAAAAAAAAATCTGCCATGGGGGTCTTTTAAAATCTTTTTTGTTTGAAATGGGGTATTTTTCATAATTAAGATCACCACACCTCTGGATTTAGAAGTTCCCGGTGCATGGTATTGTGCCTGTATCCAATGCACTTTCAACTCATTAGTATAATTACATCTAAAATGTGTTTTTGCAGTAAAATTATGTTAGAGTTTGTCTTCACAAGATTTGATATGATATGTTTTCTTTTAATAGGGTTTCCCAACCCACACACATTATAAGATATGATTTTGTATTTAAAGTACATAATGTAAAGAAGATTGAGAATCTATTTTTTTAAGTAAGAAGAGAAAGAAGGAATAAAAAGAAAATGTGTATCTATATATATCTATAAAGAGAGAGGTTATTATTTGTGATTTTAACTTATGATGATTAGGCTTTGATGGGTATGAGAATTAAAACTTAGGAAAATGTACTATACCAATATATGCACTAATAGCAGATAGGTACAAGAAGAACTCTTAACAATGTTTACAATTTGAAAGTCTTAGAAAAAATAATAATTTTTATCTAAGATATAGAGGTTTTAACAATTATATGATATGCAGTAATGCAATACAGAGTAAAACCTATAAGCCAGTTGTTAAACTAAACCCTTTATTATAACTCACCTAACCATCCCCTTTAAATTTTTAATAACTCCACATCCACCACAAAGTATAATTTGAATTAGAAACACTATCTCCTACTGTGATATCCCACATAAAATTTAAGAACAAGGAATGAATTAGAAAAAAAAATAAACACTAATATCAATAATAGTAAGCAGAATAGAACAGCAATGCACTCTATAAAATAAAAACCTGCTAGACTGGTAACTCTTTTTTTATATGAATATATACATGAGTTTTAATACGAATGAACCTTGTGATTTAACCATTTTTTCTTTTTTCTTTCTTTTTTATTGTTTTTAAATAGGTATTTTGATATGAACTTTAAAGAAGATAAACTTGACCTACCCTTCAAAAATCCCAAATATTTTAGCCCCCTCCCACTGAAAAAACATGCTAGCAAACAAGCTAGCACCCCCTCCCTCTAACCACATAGAATTTAAGAACAAGAAATGAGAGAGAGAGAAATATTAAACACTAATATCAATAACAGTAAACAAAATAGAACAGCAATGCACTTTATAAAATAAAAATTTGATAGACTAACTTTTTTCTCTTTATATATATATATATATATATATATATATATATATATATATAATATAAATCAAATTCATATATACATGAATTTTAATACTAATGAACTTTAAACTTGTGATGTAATCTTTTTTTCTTTTTCCCCTTTCTTTTTTATTGTTTTTTGATTTGAGCTTTAAAGAAGATAAACTTAACCTACCCTAACAAGATCCCAAATACTTTAACCCCCTCCCACTGAAAAAAATGTGCTAGCAAACAGGAGGAATTAACTATATTTAAATCTCCCCCCTCCCTCTAAGAAACTAATCTTTAAAAATTAGCCGGAAGAATATGCAGTAATAACAATGTTACAGAACACAAACTACTGAGCGAAAAAAATGCACAGCAGTTGTTGGCTGAGCCAACAACTTAACAACCTGTAACTATAACTAAAGAGGGAGCTCTTCTCAGAAAGATGTACTACCTCTCCTCCCTATGCTCAAAGAGAATATTAAAACCTGTGAGTTTTAGCAAAACCCATTTTAACATGAGAAAGCAGGAAAAAAACCCTAGAGTTCAAGTGGATCTCACTGGGACTTTGCTTCCCTTACGCGGGGAAGGGTCTGGTGATATTGGCAGCTTTCTTTTTTAAGATGCTCTATCAAGATCCATGGGCAGTTCTAAGTTCAGAGTGTGTAGCAAGGCTTTCCCCAATTCTTTGTCTGTGTCCAGGTGTTGCTTCCCTTGGAGGTGCATGGAAATATTGGTGTAATTGCTCCATCTATATGGTATATTAGCTTGCCTCAAGGCTGCTGTTATTTCTTTCATCTCTCTCCTCTTTTCCAGAACTTCATTGGGAAGGTCAGTATAAACATACACAGGCGATCCTTCAAAGGAAATAAATCTGTTCCTCCTAGCTACTTCCAAGATTTTTTTCCTGGACCTCTGGTCAGGTATCTCAAGCAAAATATCTCTTGGGGTCGAACTTTTTTTGCCCATGCGGTATGCTTTAGTAATGACAGGAGCAGTATCTTTTTCTAAAGCAATAAGTTCCTTGTTCTGAGTAAGGGATTCATTCAGACCCCTAAGTTTAATATTACTTTGGTGTGTGACAATTTCTAATTTTAGTAAGCGATTTTGCAGGAGATCGTTTTGGGTTTGCATAGCTGCAAAGGCGTTTTGGGTTGGAACTTTGTCAAGTCTGCTTTTGAGTTTACCTTTTGAAGCTCCAGGCGAAATTCAGCCATCTGGTAGCCAAAGGTTTGATTATTGATGAAAGGTGATTTAGTAAGCTCTCTTCTAGCTTTGCTAGTTTTAAGTCCAGTGTGTCTACAGAAGGCATTTTTGTTATCTCCTCTGATGCTTGCAAGTCCGCCATTTTGTTTTTCGTGGCCTTGAAACTTGCAATCACTTTGCTTTGGTTTAGTGGAGAAAAGAAGGTTTGGAGATTTTTTACTACCTTATTTGAGTTCCTTCTTTCATTAGAGTCACACTTGCCCATTATAGGATAGAGAATTTGGGTTTTCTCAGTGCTCAGACAAGGATAAGGGCTTGAGGTAGTTGGAGCTTTCTCAGACGGCATCCATCATCATGGGCTCTGATGCCACGCCCCCCTCAGGGCATGTTTCACAGTATATCTGACTGTCCTGCCATGTGCTCAGTGTGTGTGTGTGCTGGACCTTCCACATGCCCTCAGATGGCATGTCTGAGCCCTTCTCCCTCTTGCCATGAAGTACAGGTCACTGAAGCTGCTCTCCCTCAGACTCCCTCTATCTTCTGGACCTGGTAACTATAAAACCAACTCTGCAACTCTCTCCAACTTTCCTCCCTGTTTTTTCTAGTTAGCTCTGTGGGTGTGCTTTGTGTTTTGTGTGCAATTGATCTGTAATATTTTAAATAAAACCCCCCTTTTGATTGGATATCTGCCTGCTTATTGAAAGGGCTCTCTAGAGGAAAGGATCCTCGTAGACATTGGTGCCAAAGATCCCAGTTACCTGCCTCTCGCATAGCCGTCTTCCTTGCTGCTAATCCCTCCCCCATAATTCTCTTATTGCAAGGAGACCAATTCAAGTAACAGTTCCCTCACCTTTTCTCTCTGCTCTCTCCAAGGTGATGACAGCAAAGGGTGGGAGCAGGGGATCCCCCATCCCCAACTGGGACTGAAAACAATCTAAAAATACAAAAATAATCATTAATATAATATAATATAATATAATATAATATAATATAATATAATATAATATAATATAATATAATATAATGCAATGCAATGCAATGCAATGCAATGCAATGCAATGCAATGCAATGTAAAACAGGTAATTAAAAATGATAATATAAATGTAGGTGCAAGGGGAGGCAGATTCAGGATTTTTACCTTTTTCTCTCCCCAGCAATGATGGCAGATCTGGGGCTGAGGGACTTAGAATGCTGACTATGTTCCGTTTCTCATCCAGCATCCCACCCCCCAGCTGTCTGTTTCTGGCTCCTGTGTCAATGTGCCAAGACTACATAAACACAGCATTGTTGTGATGTTGTGCTGTCCTATCGCTACATTATGACAACATAGAGGCTTAGTTGCCAGAATGCCTTTATGATAGTACCCTGAAGCAGTGGAAAAAATAAACAAAAATCACCATCGGGCTGATAGTTTTTCCATAATGTTTCTGCCGATTCTTAGAGTAGCATGACATTGCTTCTGGGTTTCCCAGATGTCATTCCATCACCAATGGCATCCTTCCCATGTCCCTGCTCCTCCAAATTCCCACTGGTTGCCAGACCATACCTGGCAACCCCATGTACCATATTAATTTGGTGTACAGGTCAATGTGCCTAGATTATCCAGCTATTCCCCTACATAATCTGAAACATTTATGGTTATTCACACGTCAACCAAATCTCTTAGTAGAGTAGACCAGAAAGGAAGTTCCAAATAAACAGGCATGACATCAACACCTTAAACCAGAGATGTCTTTTTAATTTCAATTAATGCCATCTGTTGCTTGCTCAAGAGCAATTGTGACTTTTGTGTTGGTGCTTATTTTGTTTTCTAAAGAATATAACAATTTGGCATCAATATTTTTGTGCACTATTGATTCTGCTGATCTACATTTGCCTGGTTACAGATTAATTAGCTTCCTATTTGGCTGGATCGGCTTGATTTCTGATACTTGACATGATTCTGCATGTCCTTGACAACAGTCTGAGTTCTTCTGATGTTCAAATGTACAAATACAGATCTAATCTGATCCTTAATGAAATGGGAAGTGTAAGAAAAATCACCCGTTTGACGGGACTTTGAATTATATTTGATTTCTCGTAGACATTTCAAACATATTACAGAAAAAAAGCAATAAAATGTTGCTCACGCCAAAATGCCTTGCTGGCAATATCCAGAGATGATAGATAACTTTCTTATTAAATACAGAAATCCCATTCCAGCCTGAGCACCTTGTCCATATTCTAATAAAAATATGTATAATATCACATTGTTGCAAGACAAGCAGCCATTAATTCTTATTGAAAAGGATTAATTATTACCATTGCAGTTTCACCGATAGAGAAAAACATATCAAAGATTTAGGTGTGTTTTTTTAATCCAACTCCAGCAAAAGGTATTTTAGGCTAATTATTTTTGTATTTTGTGCACATCAACTCATTTGTAACATTTTCCTTGAATTAAGAAATACATTCATATTTAAAGAGATGCTGAATGTATTCATGCAGTGGATAGGGTTTAAGTTTTGGATTGTTTTGTTTTATTTATTTTATTCATGTCATTTATAGTCTCCCTGTCTCACTGAGAGTTTTTCTACATAAGACATCTCACACGGGGACACTCAAGTTTAGGGAGAGGCAATGTTAGCCAGAAAGCGTAGTTTAACCTCTCTACACAAGGGTAGTTTAAAAAGACAGAGCCGCAGAGATCACTCCTCAGAGGGTTTGTTAATTTCATCTTCGCCTCCCCAAAGACTCTGTCAATTTCACCTCCCCTTCTAGGAGGCAAAGATGAAATTAACAAATCCTCTGAGAAGGGGTCTCTGCTGGCTCTGTCTTTTTAAACTACCCTTGTGTAGAGAGGTTAAACTACGCTTTCTGGCTAACATTGCCTCTCCCTAAACTTGAGTGTCCCCATGTAAGATGTCTCATGTAGAGAGACTCTGAGACTCAAGGCAAATTACATAGAGTGAGATTAGTACAGTCAATATCAAGGACAATTCAATAAAAAAGACCATAGGGTAAATTAAATGCAAGTTTACAAAGATATAACATTAGCAAAAGTCCGATAAAGAGATGAAGAAATGCTGAAACAGAGCATAAGCAATTCTAGGACTAACACTAGACAACATAGAACTACCTAGTAGGGCCATATTTAAAACAGTAAGTAGTACATAGGAGCACATACTTAAAGCAACAGGGAGTATGGCAACATAGTGGTTAAGTCCTTCTTCCAAGTAGGTAATGAGGTTCTCCTCCCACACATGGTTCTCCTCCCACACATCTCTACTAGGTTTTACACATGTACAAGCATACACATAATGACTACTTCACATAATTAGGAACCTTTCAAAACACAGGGTCCCAATCATAGGATGCATATATTTGTAGGAACTGCAAATGCTCAGTTGTTCTTATAGGCATCTGGAGCCAGCCAGTGGGTACTACCCACTTTGATCTGTATATGATGTAGGTGTACACCATTTTGAACACCTGAATATGGCTACTGTTAACCATTTAGCTTTTAATTTGCAGCCCATTATTTTGGATGAGCCAGCTATTGAATCCAGGACGGCTCGAGATATATTTGCACATATCTTATATACTAATAGCCAAGTGGCTCTGGTCTGAGGATATCTAAGTCCAGAGATTGGAGCCATGAATTGACAAGACAGATCTTCCTATAAACCTGAAAAATGCCTCAGGTTTGCAAAAAAAATCTTAAATCTGAAAAAAATGCATTTTTAAGCCAAAAGAATAAAAAGAGAATCTGTAGCTTTAACCAAATGCCCTCAGTGGCTGTTGCTATACAACCATAAACGTTCAGCCAGTATTCTGGGCATGGTTTCTGTTAGGAAAAGGCAGGGGGAAAGGGCATGGCCATTTCCAGGCTTGTTTTGGCCTTTAAGGGGGAAGTCATTAGGGACAGGGCCAGTAGCAACCACCAGGTGACTTGATATCACATGATTTGCATGATTCATCCAGCTCTGACTGCTTGCTGCTATTCAACAGCAGCCCCCCCCCGCAAGCCCTTGTAGTTCAGAGGTTAGAGCTTCAGAGTAAGATTTAGGAGACCAAGGTTCAAATCACCACTCTGCTGTGGAAGCTCACTGGGTAGCTTTGAGGCAGTCACACACTCTCAAAATAACCTTCCTCTCAGAATTGTTGTAAGTAGAGGTGGGCATGGACCAAAAAAATGGATCAGTTTGGCATTTGCAAACCAGTGGATCATGGGACAAACATTTTTCACGGACATGACAACTTTTCGGCCATCAGTCTATTGGTCCGTGAAACCAGACATCCCAGCACCGAGTAATCAATCCCCTAGGCAACATAAGGGAGTTGCCTGCAGAGCTTCTGCTGCCCTTGGAACACACCAGTCTTAGCCCTGAAACCTTGATAGGCAGGTCTGGCTGACAACCAGAGAGCTCCTCATATTCTCTATGAGAGCAAGTAGTATATATAACATTCAGTGCTGAGCCACAGTTTCACTTTCCAGCTGGTTACTGAGGGAGGAACTGCTTGTTGCAGGAGTTTTTTTGGATTGCACCAGAGGGAGGCTTGGGGCTTGTGCTGCAGCAAGGCCTGGGGCGCAAGCTTATTGGGGTTTCCTTGGCTGAGGGCTCACTCTTCTGTTTAATTTTTTTTAATTTCAATTCTTATTTGCTTGTGGGGTGGAGGGCTAGGCTAGGGCTCTGCCCCAGCCCAGTCTCAGAGCTGCAGTCAGGCTCTGGGTGCAAGCTTTTTGGTCTCCTTGAGGGTTCACTCTTCTGTCTCATTCCCCCCCCCCTTTCAATTCTTATTTGATTGTGGAGTGTTAGACTGGCCTAGGGCTCTGTCAATTGCTGGAAGCCAATGCAAGTCAATTGGTGTTTGTGGCTCCTATCTACTGGAAGTTTCCTGTGGTGGACACTTTGGCAGTCTGTAACTCAGAGTTTCAAAATACAATCTTGGCCAAACTTGGAGGGTGGCTGGAGGAGAGCCGGCCGAAGACTCACTGTGAGTTTGACATCTCTGAGTGTGAAGGGGGCAGTCCTAGGGCCCCCGGAATTGACAGACCATGAACAGACAAACTGGTCTGCAAGCTGGGGCGGGTCCATGAAAAGCTTGTGGCCTGTGGTCTGTGAAACATGATGAACCATGGGCGGATGGTCTGTGGTTTTTTCCAGGTCCATTCCCACCTCTAGTTGTGAGGATATGAAGGTAAGAAGAATGGTGTAAGCTGCTTTGGGCCCCCATTGTGGACAAAAGCAGTATATATATGAAGTAAATTAAGAAATATAAGTGAAGATGGGGAGCAGATAAAAGGTAAGTTGTTTAGTGGGTTTGAAGGAGAGAAGGACATAGGGAAAAGTGAGCATATGGAGGCTGCCAGGAAGAGAGAAAGAAGAAATAATGTGAGGAAGAGGATACAGGAAAAAAAGAAGTACCCCCAGCAAGTCCTTGCAGGTTCCCCACCATACAGCTCGGCCTGGCTCAGCTGGCACCATGCAAGTGGACCATGGGAGAGAGGCTGCCAAAGGGGAAACAAAAAAAGGAGGCAAACAAAAGTGAGTGGGAAGGAAAGAAGAAAGCAGGAAAAAGTGGATAGACTATCTGGGCAAGAAAGGCAAGAGAACATTGTGGGGGAGGGGAAAATGGGATCTCCCCCCGGCCCCAAGTCCTTGTCGGTCCCCACTGGTATTGCACTTATTACTTTTGGATGAGCTAGGCATTTAATCCAGGACTAGCCCAAGATGTATTTGTACTTATATTGTACTTGTATTTTTTAAAAAATGTTATAAGTAGCTTTGGGATCACATTAGGATCAAAGGCAGGGTATATATGTATGCATGTATGTATGAATGAATGAATGAATGAATACAATAAGTGTTGGCAGTCTTCTGAGTCTGCCCTGAAATAGGGAAGCCACACTAAAGGGGTCAGAAGTGGCTCCTTATCTTGTGTAGATCAGTAGTTAATAAAAGTCTTAGTTTTAAGCCTTACTTTTAATACTGAGTCTTGCATTTTCATCCCAAAGTGTGGAGGCAGTTACAGGTCTCAAGTTTGTGTAGTGTTGTTCTTAATCTTCTATTTTGGCTGCGCTTTCTTTCATCCTGTCTTTGGATGTGAGACTGCCCTCCAGGGCCAGATCTACGGGTGGGGGGTGGGGGGGTCTCCTGCCCTGGGTGCTGCCAAACAGAGGGTGCTGGAGCAGCTGCTGGCCGGGAACACGTGCTCCCAGCCCTCCACTGGCAGCACAACAGGACTGGGAGGCCGCCCGTGCCACACCGTGCGCCCGCCATGCTGACAGATTGGCTGGCTTGTCATACGCTCCCAACCTTCTAGCAGCAGCACAGGCAGTGGCACAGGAGGGCTGGGAGGCTGCCTGCACCATGGCCTGCTGCACTGATGTGGCAGCCAGCTTGCTGCGCACTCCTGGCCCTCCAGCAGCAGCACAAGCAGCGACATGGGAGGGCTGGGAGGCTACCCGTGATATGCACCTGCTGCACTGACAGGGCAGCTGGCTTGCTGCGAGCTCCTGGTTCTCCAGCAGCAGTGCAGGTGGCAGCATGGGAGGGATGGGAGGTGCTTGCACCATGTGCCTGCTGCGTTGAGGGGGCAGCCAGCTTGCCGTGCACTCCCAACCCTCCAGCAGCAGCATGGACGGTGGCATGCTCCTGGTGGGTGCCCTGCATGATGAAGCCATGAAAGTGATGTCACCATGCACTCCTGGGAGTATGCGCACTTTGCACGCGTGCACAGAGGCAAGGGCGATGCTGGACTTGGGATGCCCTGGGTGCTGGCAACCCAATATATGGCTCTGCTACCTTCTTGCAATCAATATGCCATGAACTTTCTGGGTTTTTTTTCACATGAATAGAATGAGCTGGACCATGGCAAATCATCCATGCCTTTATTGAGGAGGATAATGGTTACAGAGAGAAGCTGAACCGTACTCTGGATAAATATATATATATTTGTATCCAGGGTAAGGTTTTGTAATTCTCAATGGAGAGTTAGATATTGAATTTTGTCTTTTCTTTCCTTTATAAGCTGCAAACCCTAATGCATGGTAACTCCTAGATAATGTGTGCTCTCTGCTTTTTGTATTCTACTATAGTACAATAAAGATCTTTCTTTGGCTCAGTCAAGCTGTGTCCAAGCTTCGCCCGCGAGTCTCCTGCTCAGCCATTTAATAGAACTCTGCATGCACACAGAGACTCACCAGATTTCCAAATGGCGGATGAAGGGACAAGCCTGTTTCAGTTCCGAGTGGTGACCAAGGGTACCAAAGGGCTGGAAGGGAGTGAGAAGCCTCTCCAGTCATAAAAGGCCATGTTCACATTGACATGTATCCAGTGCTTTTTTTCTAAAAAAATGTTTAGGGGTAGAGATGGGCACAAACTGCATTACAAGCATCAAAACCCCATGAAAATGGTGATCGTGATCAGCCACGGCCAACGAACCAGCGGTCGGGAGAGGCCTGGTTCATTGCATTCGGGTGCGGTTCGGGAAGCCAGACACTCAGGCGCCAGCAATCCATTCCCCTGGCAATGGAGCCAGGGGAATGCCTGAGCGCTGTCTGCCCTCCTTTTGTCGCCCTGGAAACCTGAATGGAAGCCCAGCTTTCCTTGATCAGCAGGGCTTCCTTCCAACCACGGAGCTGCAAAGCAGTTACAAGTTGGGAGAAGACACCCAGGGGAGGGAAGGGGAAAGGGGTGTTCTATAGACATGGGCACGCCAATCTCATCCCTGCAAACCCTGATAGGCAGCTCTGATGGCCAAACAGACCTCCTGTGTTGCTGAATGGGACCCATGCTTATAAATATTCATGGTCTCCCAGGCTGGGTTTCACTTTCTGCGAGCAGTGGAGTGGGACAGAGCTCTTGCTTGCCACTTTGGCCTCCACGAACCACAATCCAGTTCGGTTGGGCAACGGGAGATGTTTGTTGCGTTTCAGGAATTCGGGATTGTGGTCTGCAATGAACCACGATCCACTGGTTTGTTATTTTTTTTTGGTTCGTGCCCATATCTATTTAGGGGGTACTCTCAGTACGCAGGAATTCCAACATTTTAAAATTTTTACTTTCTCCCATTAGATTCACAAAATGTTTAGGGGTATTCATACCCCTGCGTACCCCCAGAAAAAAAGTACTGCATGTATCTCGTGCATGTGTGTCTCCATGACCACACAGCAACTACTGTGGGTAGCTGATTGGTGCTGTTTCCAATACTTGTATTTATTTGTTACATTTGTGCCATATACATTCTCCAGGGGGATTCAGTCCTCATAGGAGGCTTCTGAGCAACCTAACTAACCAGCCCTCAACATTGCCCAGAAGTGCCTTAGACAGCATAGCATCAGGAATCTTATCCATCCATCCGTCTAGGTTGCTTAAATACGAAATGCTTCCTCCCACTTTTTTCAAAACTTCATTGCCCTTAAAATATATTTGCTTTCCTTCAGCGTAAAATCTTTTCCCTCCTTATGATGGAAAAGTTTTATTCCAATAGGAGTTTTGGTTGATGGCTCAGAAAGCTTGTTCTTAAAAGCTTCCTGACACTGGGTTGTGCTAATGCATGGTTTCACAGTTGTGATGAGGGACCTGAGAAAAGGAAGCCTCTTTGTTCCACATTGTAAAGCCCTGTTGCTAATGGTGGGAGTTTGATGTGGCTGTGCGATAGCAAGGGGAGAAAAAAGACCCATGGGGAGTTAATACTGCTTTTAGCTCTATTAACTCTCAGCCAGATTCCTTCGTAAGTTTACAACCAGTCTGAGGAGAACGGTGCTGCAGAGCATAACCCAATTCCCGGCTTTATCATGCTCTTCACCTGAGCCCTGTACTTATTTTGCTTTCTTAGTAAATATTTTCAAAAAGTATTTGATAGAGTCAAGAAAAACACTTTTGTCTACTAGCCATAGCAACCAATGCGGGGAGCTGTTCTATGCATTGTGTTGAGGATGGTGGAAGAACTTGGAGTTGTACCCGTTCCAGTTGCTTCTCTGTACAGAAATGCCCCATGTGGAGAAAACCAGCCCTTCAAGGGTAATAGTTAAAAATGGCCTAGAATCATGAAAAATGGTAATAGTTCTGCTGCATAGTCACCTTATTCATGTGCTAGTTTTTTCACACACAAGGACCTTTTCATGTGGAGAACTAGGGGGGGGCGGTATAGAGAGCCAGTGATGTACCGTGATTACCGTGTTGGTCTAGGATCTGAGAGATCCAGATTCGTATCTCCACTCTGCCATGGAAGCTTTCTGGATGACCTAGAGCCAGTCACACACTCTCAGACTTTCCTCACAAGATTGTTGTGACAATAAAATGGAGCGGATAAGAGATACATAAGCCATTTTTGGTCCCCATTGAGGTGGAATGTGGGGTTTAATTGAAGTAAATAAATAAATATTGGTCTAATAGCCTGGAAGAAGGGTTTAAAGAAATGTGGGAGATCAATTCACGCTTTACCACCTCATTCATTATATTGTGGAGAAGGCTATGCAAGGAATCACTAAGTCATACACTGCAGTTCTACTAGAGGGAAAAGAGCACATGGCATACACAGCAGAACCACGCAAACCCAGTTTGCCTTTCCGGAGCCCTTCAAACCTCTTACAGGGTAGTCCTAAGCAGAGTTACACCTTGTTACATTGACGTCACAAGGGGGGAACTCTGCTTAGCTGTGCTGTTGGTGGCATAAATGTTGTACTCAATGTTGAAGTTGCATAGGAGTTCTGTGACTTCTGCACTGCCTCTTAAGTTTATGGTTGCCAGGTCACAACTTGAAATACAGCTTTAAAAATGCTGAGGAATGGGTCAAATAATGCAGTGCCAGTATTTTTAACCTCCCTGGTCACTCCTGCTTCATGTTCTCATTGTCTGTAGGACAAGACTGACATCTTGCTTACTGCAAACCCAGCATGGGCAGACAGCTGCTGAGCAGGTGGGATGAATAGTCAAGTGGCAAAAGCCACGGGCTAGAGCCCTTGATCCTTTCAGCAGCAATCTGGCAACTTAATATTGTTTCTGTGCTGTTGGTTGGATCCCATGTTGCCTATAGCATTCATTTCCACTCTGTCGTTCATAATTTTGCCTTGGCTTTCCTTGAAGAAGGTTGGGAAAGTATGGCTGGTTCTTGCTTCTCCTATTTTATGCTCCCAGGAACCCTAAGAAGTAGGTTAGGTTAAGAGTGAGTGATTGACCCAACACATAGCTGGGTACAGATCAAAGTTAGCACTTCCACGTCATCCTCCAGCATCTTCACCATTACCTCACAGTCTCTACCCTCTCCGAAGCATACCCTGATTCGGCTATACTTTTGCCGAATCAGATTACAGCAGAAGCTACACACTAATGCTTACACAGAGTGATCCGACCCTATCCTGATCCTTTGAGTTAGTGCAACATTCAGTGAGGTCTTCAAATATTGGGTTGGATCCAACTAACCTTACTGCTGCTGAGAAAGGGAAGAGGAGGGTTTTTTTGACTAGGAAAAAATGCTATGCTTAGAAAGTACAGAATCCATGTGGGAAGGGGTGTGGAGGGAAATTGGGTAAGATACAATGGACATAATTCCGGATGTGGACCCGTATTCGATATCTGCAAAGGTTGCCTTGGCACATGAATAATCAAGATGGTGGATTCATCCTGTCTTGTTTTAATAAGTTTTAAATTTTATCAAGGAGGGAATGTTACCCAAATAGGCAGTCTCCTAATTATTTGGGGAAAATTAGTTTAAAGGAGACAAAGAGAGGAAGTAACTGGGATTTTCCACTAAGGTTTACGGGAATTTTTCCCTTAAGAGAACTCTTGAAATGAACCAGCCAGATGTTCAGCAGGAAAGGTTTATTGGTGGCGAGGGACTCCAGATATAGGGCAAAATGCTCCTTGGGGCAAGCTGATGTATTCACCCCCCAAACAATAACTTGATGGGTTTTCTAGAGATAGATAATAGGTGTAAATGGTGCTTGGTGAATGGAAAAGCTATCATGTTTGGTGAATAGTAATCCGCCCTGAGCCTGCTGGAAATGTGGAGAGGGCAGAATAAAAATTGAAAATAAATAAAATAAAATAAATAAATAGTGTTAAGTGTTGTTTAATTAGGGAAAACGTGTGAGGGGAAATGAGACCAGGCGTGGATGAGATTAGAGCTTCTTGGGAGACCTGCTGTCCTAAATTATACACCTCTCCAGGCCTGCTCTGACTCATCTTCTTAAATCTTTTTCCAGGCTCTTACCTGGCTGCTGTCCATTTTCTTTCATTTTAAGCCAGGCAGTGTCTTATGCTCAAACTGCCCCTCAGCAAGAGGAGGGGTATGACTGCTAACAGGAAAAGAAGAGAAAGAGGTCTTTTTTCAACCTACTTACTTTGTATAAGTCCCAGATGCTTTTTAAAAAGATGTTTATGTTTCCTAAACTTCTCTTTTAAAGTCCATTTAAATGCTACCCAACAAAAAGAGACCTGTGCTGGTGTATAAGCCTTGCCAACCGGTTCCAGTAACACAATGGCTTTTGGTCCCACTGGGGATGGAGTGCAGACATTTGGCCCAGGTTGCAAGCCGTTTATACCAGTTGTGCCTTCAATGATCTTCTGTTGAGAGGACTTTGCATTCTGCTGTTTAACCTGACTCAAATGGACTGCCAGCTGCCTTAGTTAAAAATGTCCACCACTGTCATTGTTTCATATCAGCGTATGACACCTGTTTGTATTTTCTTCCAGAGGGAACTTATTAAATTCATTTTCATTAGCCCATTAGAAAGCTCATGGTCTAAACTCTTCAGCTGCCAGTGAATATTTTTGCATCTAGAAATAGTTGTAAATGCGTGCATAGATTGGCTAGCAGTGTCAAACTGTCTCCCACAACATCAGTCTGTAAGTATTTCAGCTCCTTGGGGGCCAACTTGAGGTATGTATAGTCAACTTTAAAACAATTAGGGAGGTTTATCTTAAGGTGATTAGCTGTACTATTGCAAGTGAATGAGGCAGAACTCCTACAATGGCAGAGAAGTTGGAATGAAGACAAATAGGTCGAGAATAGTATCATCGTTGCAGACAACTTAAGTGCACACTGTCCGGATGAAAGAACACATTCCCTGTAAAGCTCCATAATTAGTGACAACCCAAGTGGACTAATATAAGCTGTTTTTTAAAATCAGATCTAGTTTTTCAAAAAATGGAAAATAGTTCTTTTCCCCCTTAGCATATTCTGAAATTTGGAAACCTTACTTTGCTCCCAGTCATAGAAAAGAGTCCAGTAGCACCTTTAAGACTAACCAAATTTACTGTAGCATAAGCTGTTGAGAACCACAGTTCTCTTCGTCAGCTGCATGGAGGTCCATATTTGGATGGGAAACTGCCAAGGAAGACTCAGGTTGCTCTGCAGAAAAAGGCAATGGCAAACCACTCCTGCTCCTCACCTGGTCCCCCTTCTCTCCTTGTCTGAATAATAAATCAAGGCTTCAAACTTGGTGATCTTAGAAGCGGAAAAGGTTTATTGGGAGAAGTTCTCAAATAATCCTGATGCACACACTATTTATAGCAGAGTGTGTGCCAACAAACAGGCGGCACCTACCTTTATATGATCACACAGGCATGATGCAAGTAAACAACAGTTGCTTACAGTACAGAGTATCATTACAAGAATGTATAAACAATCAAGTGAAATGTTTCATGATGTTCAGAACATGATAGATTGACTGGTCGAGATTATGTTTCCTTTCAGGTCATGTGGCATAAACTATTAGAAAGGCTCTGTGTTTCTCTCTCCATTGCTGAGGAAGAATGTACCCAGGGCTGAGAATGGGACAGGAAGGAAACATATGTAGCCATTTGTTCTCAGAGCGAAACTGACTGTATACAACAAGGCCTTCTTGTTATTACAACCCAAATCCAGGATGGAATGAGGGGTGATAAGCATACAGGGAGAAGAATTTTATTCACAGGTTCTTTAGTCAATATAGACCACAAAGACATATAGAAAACAATAGAGTACCCCAAAAAATCCCTGATACATACATAAAGTTATGCCAGATATAGAACTAGGTACAGACTGAGGGCCAAGCTACGAGTGATGAATGACACTTGAAAAGCAAATGGACAGACTCAGGTGTATTCCTCCCTGTTCAATTGTGCTTCACTTGCACTCCATGTGTTCACTTGTCATTCAAGTTTCATTTGTTACTTGTAGCTTGGCTCTGAGGAAACGAAGAACAGTTTGAGGAAAATTGGTCAGCGCTGCTGTACCCTCACATTTATGGGAGGCGTTTGCTAAAATCGTCCTCTACATAAATTTCACTGTAATTTATTGCATTGTGGGCACAAAAAGTGATCAGAGTAGTGATTAAAAAATGTTACATGTGGAGAAAAGCTCAGCATGAAATCTGTAAAACACTCAGTTTTGATTACATGTTTGAGCTGCAATGAAAGATCATGGGAATGTGAAACCGCAGCACAGTGTAGAGGAAGCTATAATTATTTCCTTTTATAAATACTGCTCAGAAACTGGGGTTACCAGAGCAGAAGTTTCACACTTTAGACTCCTGTTAGGGCTACCTTTTTAAAAACTGCAGGAAGTTCCATAGGTGGAACACCGGCAAAGGAGCCCTCTTCACTTATTTAAGGAGGCATTTCAAAAGAATAATGCGGCTGAGAATGAATGACCTCAAGCTTTTCGTTGATTTAACATCTTTAAAAGCAGGCACAGCCCTGAAGGTAGGTAAATTCTACAAGACTTTATATTATTTATTTGCGTATATTATTATATTATTTACTTATTCGCCTCATTTATACTCTTGTCTTTCTTCTCAATAGAAACCTAAAGTGGCTTACATAATTTTCTTCTTCATTTTATCCCCGCAACAAACCTGTGTAGTAGGTTAGACTGGGAGTGTTTGACTGGCCCAAAGTTACGCAGCACACTTCTATAGCAAAGCGGAGATTTGAACTTGGCTCTTCCAGAGTCCTAGTCCAACACACTAACCGTTACACCACAGTGGCTCATATAATTTATTTATTTATTTATTTATTTAATGCAATTTATACCCTGCCCTCCCCACAGATGGGCTCAGAGCGGCTAATACATTAAAAATCACAAAAACACATACAATCAATAATAATTTTTTAAAAATCATTAAAATAGTCTAGGAGCAGGCTATTTAAACAAATATTGGGAGTTGATATACGGGCATAGCAGATGGCTGAGGGCAGCCCCAGAAGAAGTGGTAGTCTTAGATGGAAGAAGGAGGACACCCGCTGGCACTCAGCCGAACGCCTGGCAGAACATCTCCTGTGAAACTGTAACAGGACCCGCAGGGCCCGGATCTCCAGTGGGAGAGCGTTCCACCAGGCCGGGGTCAGGGCAGAAAAAGCCCTGGCCCTGGTTGAGGCCAGACAGATGTCCTTCAGGTCGGGGACCACCAGGAGTTGCTTGTCTGCAGAGCGCAACACCCTGCAGGGGACATAATGGAAGAGGCAGTCCCGCAGGTATAAGATGAGAAGGATCAAAACATGGGGTCCACAACTGTTGGATATTGCTCTGTTGTAATCATTTTACTTCCTTGATAATCCCACAGCTAATGACAACTACCATATTAACAATGTGTTAATCCCCTCCTAAGTGTGTGGTTGACATTTTTAGTGGCAGCCATGCATTTATAATAATGTCTAGTTTGGCCTTAAAGAACTGGATGCTCATAACCTGTGTGTATAAAGTGCCATCAAGCCACCGTCAAATTATGGTGACCTCACAAAATTTTCAAGGAAAGAGATGAACATTTGCTTCAGTTTACTAGCGACCATTGTTTTCCTTGGTGGTCTCCCACCCAAGTACTAACCAGGCCTGATCCTGCTTAGCTACCAAGATATGACAATATTGAGATAGCCTGGGAAGGCAGTTTAGGACCTACACTATGGCTTTGAGATTACTGGCAAGGTTAATTGGGAAGGGGACACTCAGTGGTTCTATTGCAATCAACTCTAAAAGGCTTCTCACTTGATCCAGGTGTTAAACAAGAGAGAAGTAAATGAGGGGTATTTTCTGTTTGGCGGGACATTTGTACCATTTGAAACTTCACTGGCCTGGGGAAGAGACACAACCCCTACCTGGTGAAAATGCTTGTGTTAGGATTGCCAGCCCTGAAGCTGCAACCCATAGGAGCTTTTGAGGATAAAGCCTATGGAGGTCGGAGCATAGCAAATGCCATGAGATCACTTCCAGTTTATCACTCAAAAGTGACGTCACAGCATTCTCAATGCACTTAAGCTCTATGATTGGGAGAATTCCTAGAGAATCAAAGATGCAGTGACATCACTTCTGTTGATAACTTGGAAGTGCCATCTTGATGTTTGCAATATCACCCCCACCCATTTTCTTGCTGCTGCTCAACAGATCAAGCACAAGCAATTGGTGTTTAAAGGGGGGGGGGCGGGCAGGAGGCTTCCACTATGGGCAGGCAACTGACATGTCTTTTCATCTAAGAGCCAAGCTACAAGTGACACCTGACACGGGTTGGACACTTGTCAGCTTCCCTCAAGTTTTGATGGGAAATGTAGGTGCCTTGGTCTTGCAGCTTGGCTCTCCATTTCATTGAAGTTTACAGAGTGGCAGTCTATGGGAGGGAGAACATGCAGTCGGGAGGGGAGTGCAGGCGCCGGGCTCTCACCGGGTGCCCCCCTTCCCCTCTGCTGGCTATGTGTGTGGGGTTTCTGTAAATTTTAATTAAATGGAGAGCCAAGCTGCAAGACCAGGATGCCTACATTTCCCATCAAAACTTGAGGGAAGCTGACAAGTGTCCAACCTGTGTCAGGCATCACCTGTAGCTTGGCTCTAAGTTGTTTTTTAATGCCATGCAGAAACGGAAACCACCATTCAGTGCAGTACAGTGGAACCTGATCCTTTACACCCAGGTAACATGTGAAGCCATATTATTCTGTTTCAGTAAGTAGGAATAACTAGTGACACCAAAGTCAAACTAGTTAAGGATGTAATCTCATTGGAGTTCAGGGAGCCATGTAAAACATGTGCTGCATGCTATGCTATTTTGAAAGAGCTCTAGGACAGCAAAGAAGTAAACCAATCTTCTCTGGCAAGCAGGGGCAGTGGTTACAAGGTGGCGGCTAATGCCCAGCCTAAAGCAGGAAATCATTATTAGCCATCAGTATTCATATTTGTTTTCATGGTGAATGTAGGAAAAGCACCTCACATTCCAAAGACACTGCTAGAACTTATCCTGCCAATGAGCTTGATGGCTCCTACCCAAACAGCAAGAGAAGCCACTAAACCTATCACTGTGTAATAAGATAGCCCATCAAGCAGATGGAGGAGAAAAAGTCTAATCAAAGAGTAGTTCAAACAAGTGGAAAACGAAGATTTAGGTTCCCAATGCATTCCTGACATCTTCGCATCTTTCCCCGTTCTCTGAGTCCAAATTGCTCTTTGCGTGACTTGGGTTCTGCCTCTTTAAACTAGCGAAATTCTTTTAAACGCTTCCATTTTAATTCGCACAGACGATAGTCACAGCGAGTGGCAAGACAAAGCTGATTAGCTCATTGGCTCCCTACTGCTCTCCTCTGGAAGAAATTTCTGATTCTGACATGTAGATCTTTGGGATTTAATAACAAAGCTAGGGAAATGCTCTGAATGGGTTTATACTTAATTGGTATGTAGATCTTGCTTTGAGACTGAAACTGGATTGGAAATTCTGAAGTGAAAATGGCCTGTGAAAATGTCTTTCCAATATTGTGGAAAGAAACTGGGCACTTCAATATGATTGTTTGGCATACAGCTAATGCTGTCTGTTAAGACAGATACAAACAAATCAAAATATATAACTGTTGGTAATGCCATACCTGGTCTAATAAAAAGAACATACATATTAAAATTAATTGGATGGCTATGAATTATTGAATCAACAACAACAACAACAACATTCAGTTTATATGCCACCCTTCAGGACAACTTAATGCCCACTCAGAATGGTGTGTTATTGTTGTCCTTGCAACAATCACCCTGTGAGGTAGGTGGGGCTGAGAGAGCTCTGGAAAGCTGTGACTGACTCCAAGTTACCCAGCTGGCTTCAAGCGGAGAAGTGGGAAATCAAACCCGGCTCTCCAGATTTGAGTCCTGCTGCTCTTAGCCACTACACCAAACTGGCTCTCAATTTTTCAATTTATAATAAGCTACTTAAAAGGTATTTATGTTTTGACAACATTGGTAACGTTGTCCAAGCTTGCTTCTTTGTTTACTCTTAACAGTCTATCTTTTATCATGGACGTAGGCATGGTAAGAGACATGTACATAAGGTAATGGTAAATAAAAGGAGGGAGTGGGAGGGAATTTTTATTCATTTTACTCTAGACAGTCTTTTTATAAGATTGTGAATTCTTATGCATACTAGTTTAATGCACTGATCACAATCTGAAGTTTAAAAAATGTTTTAAGTCTGATTCCACCAAATTGGAATGATAAAAGATATTAAACTACATAATCAACTCTGCCCATTATTTTTAGAACAACTTGAACACGTGAAGCAGCCTTATACCAAATTAGACCACTGCTTTACTGCTTGTCTATTCAGATGGCCAGTTTGGTGCAGTGGTTGAGCGGCAGGACTCTAATCTGGAGAGCCAGGTTTGATTCCCCACTCATCCACTTGAAGCCAGCTGGGTGACCTTGGGTCAGTCACAGCTCTCTCAGCCCAATCACAGAGTGATTGTTGGGAGGATAATAATAACACACTTTGTAAACTGCTCTGAACGGGCATTAAGTTGTCCTGAAGGGTGGTATATAAACAGAAAGTTATTATTTTTATTATTATTATTTTTCTATGGTCTCAAGCAGGGCTTTTTTTCTGGGAAAAAAGGTGATGGAACTCAGTGGGTTGCCAGCACAGGGGGCAACTCTTAGCGAGAGGTGGTGCTCCTGGTACCACGTGTGTGCACAAAGTGCATGCATGCTCCCAGGGCCAATGATGTCACTTTGGGTCAGCTGGAACAAGGGGGAAGTTTTTAAAAGTTTAAATTGCTCTTGGTGAAAATGGTCACATGGCTGGTGGCCCCGCCCCCTGATCTCCAGACAGAGGGGAGTGTAGATCACCCTCTGCGCCGCTCCAGCGGGCCACCAGCCATGTGACCATTTTCAAGAAGTTCCGGAACTCTATTCCACCATGTTCCCACTGAAAAAAAACCCTGGTCTCAAGTATTCACATCATCTATTACCTTTTAACTAGAGAAGCCATGGTCTGAATCAGGCTACTGGTCTATCAAGGCCAGTCTTGTATATTCTTACTAACAACAGCTCTTTGGAGTCTCAAGTGGAGGTGTTTTCCATCGTGGCCTGATCCTTTTAACTGGAGATGACATAGATTGGACCTGGCACTTTCTGCATATGAAGCAGATGCACTATCACCAGTTCACATCTCCCCCTGCAAACCAGTAACAGATATTTGGAATTTATATTTTGTGGTACAAATTTGTGAGCTAGACAGGGGTGAAATATGTCCTGTACTGCAGTGCTAGTGTAAAAGCAAACCATTAAACTGTTGGCTTTAAAACATATTAGTTCCATTGTAGCTACTGGTGAGAGCAGAGCAGATTAAGTGTCAATGCCCCTGCTGTTGAACTCGGTTAACAGTCTACTCAACATGGCTTAAGCAAATGTTCCTACCATTTGCATTAATGGGAACTTTATGGACCATATTTGCTAATAGGATTTGTTTGAATCTTTTGTAGTCCCAGGATCTCTTTTAAACATACCCAAACAAACACACAAAAAATGAGCAAAATAATAATGATTGAATCAAGTCCTTAATTAGGTTGCAGCACAAACAGATGGCAAGATAGGTGGGTGAGCAGAACGGAGGAATACCTTTGTGCTCTAGGAAACTTATGAACTTGAACCATATGAAGAGGAAAGTAACCACATTGATATTTAGTTGCATTTGGAATTCGTCCTTGACAATGTAAATAACTCAAACATTAGCTAAATATTTGATTGATTGATTGATTGATTGATTGATTGATTGATTGATTGATCGATCGATCGATCGATCGATCGATCGATCGATCGATCTTTTGTCCTGGATTGTCAGGTCAGCAAACCACTTTCCCGGAGGCCACAACATGGCTAACCCATCCGCTATCTCCTGTCTGCCTCTGATGCTTAGCTTGGAAGTGCGGGAAAATATCCTGGATGAGTATTGCAACTGCCTCTCCCATGGGTTGCAACCATACTGGGACTGTGCCTACAGAATGAGTACTATATTGAGTCGGTTGTTAAGACCTTTCACCACAAAGAGTATTTTTAAGTCATTTCCATCACTGCAAAAACTGCAGCCTATGACACCAGGCTGCACAAACTACAGATGGATTGTGATCATCAATTACGTGGCAGACAGGATCAAAGCTTAAATAGCCCAGATCAGTCAATTACAGCCCAAATGCAAGAAAAAAGCATTTCATTGTAATTAGACCTTAGACTATTCTGCATGGATATTAAAGGAAATAAAAGAGCAGTCATAAATGCATTGACCTACTTATCTCTTTATCTTTCTGCTTACTAAACATAAGACTTAAGTTCAAGCAAACCGATTGCAGAAGCAGAACCGAGTTAATTAGCTATACTGAATTACCAGAATATCTAAATTGGATTTTACTTCAAGGTTTACTTGAAACTTATCTTGGCTTGAAGCTGATTCTAAAGTGGATAATGAATGTATAGGAAAGGGATGAAAAGAATATTTTGTCACTGCAAATCACAGCTAAAAAGATACGTTTAAGGAACACCCACTGATTACTCTCAACTCTCTGCACTAGTAATGAGCTGAAGAACTTTCTTTTTCAAGGATAAACAAGGTAGGTCTTTGGCTTGGGACATCTCAGTGGCCATTTTCCCCCCATCACGGCGAACCATGGAAACACCATCCGAAGTACAGGAAGGTTTTCTGCAAAGAGAAAATTAAAGAGAATTTTTTTTCTTCTGCACTACAACACTTTATGGACTATGACATATCTGTTTACAATGGACTTTTGATTGTTGACTATTTCATTTTTTTTTAATTTTGGACCTTTGTGTGAAGGGTGGATTCTTTGAGCGTACATCACCCTGATCAATTTTGACTAGAGCTTTTGAATACTTATGACTTTGATTATGTATTTATCATTATTCTGGTTTGTTGCACATCTCACTTTACAATAGGTCATGAGAATGATGTTATAAATACCTTTATCTTTACTTTTGGAAGCTGTGGATTGGATTTAATTACCCATTTGTATCAAGAGTGTTTTTGAATCACAATTGGTATGTGTTTCAGGATCACACTGCTGATGACTGCGTCGCTGCAGGGGATTCTTGTTTTTGTTTGGATCTGGCTACTGTGGCTGGTTCTTTTTCTTATTCCCCACCACCCACTGGCAGCTCCTCCTCTGAATACTGTGCGTGTAAAATGCCATCAAGTCACAGCCATCTTATGGTGACCCCCCTAAGGTTTTCAAGGAGAGACATTTCAGAGGTTGTTTGCCATTGCCAGCCTCAGAGTAGCAACCCTGGCCTTCCTTGGTGGTCTCCCATCCAAGTACTAAGCAGGTATAATCCTACTTAGCCGATGAGATCTGACAAGATCTACCTCACCTGGCCCATCCTTGCTCTTACTGTCAGCTTCTTGTTGTTTCCCTGCCCACCATTTCCATAGCTGAAAAGAAATAAACACCTTGCAGTTCCTATACTTCCTGGATGATGTCCTATTGCCTTAATGGGCAGGGAGGTCTCAGAAAAGTACGGTGTGTAATCTGGTGCATGTTAACTCTGAAGTAGTCCCACTGAATGAAATTGGGTTTATGCTTGAGTGAGAGCCAATTCACATGAGCCAGTTTGGTGCAGTGGTTAAGAGTGGCAGGACTCTAATATGGAGAAGCACTGCCAGTGGCAGGCAAACTCCCAGCGATGTGTCTCTCTGCCCACCAATTGCTGGTGCTCAGTGGGAGGAGGCAGGCCACCTGGAGATTGCCCATCATCAGCAGGCAGCCTGGGCAAATGGCTGTGTGGTCCCATGCCTTGCATGGTGATGTTGCTTCTAGAGCACATATTAAAGCCAATTCTTAATGAATTGGCCCCAGCACAATGACATCACTTCCAGTCATGACCAAAGTGAGAGCCAGTTTGGTGTAGTGGTTAAGCGTGCCGGGACTCTAATCTGGAGAACCAGTTTTGATTCCCCACTCCTCTTCTTGAAGCCAGCTGGGTGACCTTGGGTCAATCACAGCTTCTCAGAGCTCTCTCAGCCTCACCCACCTCACAAGATATTTTTTTTCCATTTTCTTTATACTATACACTATAAACAATAACATAGAAGTTTTAAACAATAAACATAGAAGACAAGAAAAACACCACATTCTAAAAGGAAGACACACTAACAATACATAAACAAAACAAAACAAAACAAAAAGACCCTAAAAACTAAACTAAAGGTTGACTTCCGACTTCTCCACAACAAATATGTATCATTACTAACGTCTAACTTATTGTAAGTTAAACATAAGAGCCCTCTTTTTTCCATTATTCATAATTCTTAATCCATAAATTCAGATATCATAAAATATCCATTATTATCCATTTCATGTAAAAAGTCTATAAGCAGTTTCCATTTAGTCAAAAAATTAACTAATGTCCTTTCGGTAATCAATGAAGTAAGTTTTGCTATTGACGCAAACTCCAAAACTTTTGTCCACCATTCTTCCACTGTAGGCAATATTGGAGTTTTCCACTTTTGTGCATAAAGTACTCTTGCTGCTGTGATAAAATATACAAACCAAGTTCCAAAGCTTTTTTTCCAACTGGCTGTCTATTATTCCCAACAAAAAAATTCTCTGGTTTCAACCGGATTCTAGTCTTCAAAATCTTCTGAATCAGTTACTGTATCTGCAACCAGAAACTCTTTGCTTTCTTACATGTCCACCACATATGATAAAATGTTCCTTCTTGTTTAGCACATTTCCAACATACATTTGAAGCACCCTTATACATTCTAGCCAATTTTTCAGGAGTCATATACCAACGATACATCATCTTGTAAAAATGTTCTTTGATACTAGAACTTAGTGTAAATTTCAACCCCCTTGACCACATATTTTCCCATTGCTCCATTAATATGTCATATCCAAAATTTTTTGCCCATTTTATCATACCTTCTTTTATCTGCTCTTCTTCCATTTCAAACCTCAACAAAAGTTTATACATTTTAGAAATAACTTGTTCACCACCTCACAAGATAACTATTGTGGGGATAATAATAACACATTTTGGAAAAATTCTCTGAATGGGTGTTATGTTGTCCTGAAGGGCAGTATATAAATTGAATGTTGTTACCATCATAATCGTCGTCGTCATCATCATCATCAAGACATGTTCTGGATTTCCACGCTCCCCAGATGCATACAGGCCTAATTCAGAGTGAGACCACAGCACTGAAAAAAGTGGGTCCTTAAGCCTCCCCCTGCCCTGTGCCACTCTTCTACCCTGGAACAACCCTATGGAGTCCCAATTTGCTTCTCTGGGAAAAATTTTAGCTCCTACACTAATAAATATAATACAAAAGTTAATACAATTTTTACATTTCATTAGTATACCTTCATTAGCTGATGGATTCTATAGGCTGCCATGAAAAACTTTGCACTACATTCTGTAACCAATGGGTTTTCATCTATTAACAGCATTCTCCCCTCCTCTTCTGTATTTGACCAGTTTGGATCAGGCATCTGACAAAGAGAACTTGATTCTCGAAAGCTTATGCTACAATAAAATTGGTTAGTCTTAAAGGTGCTACTGGACTCTTTATGATTTTGCTACTACAGACTAACACGGCTAACTCCTCTGGTATACACTGACGCTGAACAGCTAGGGTACCAATTAAGTAAGGGGGCAACAAACTGTGTGTGAACTTCTTGATAGAAAGGGAAATGAAATAGAACATGTCCTGTGGTTTCAGTCTTCCCAGTACTCCCCAGTTCATGTCTGAACCCCATCCATGCCAATTTTAGTTCTGTTCTGTTCTACTGAATACAGTGCATCTTGCTATAGCTATAGCTCACATTCACTTTGCTGGTGTCATAACTATTCTTTTCTCAGGCTTTCACAGGTGTTTATCTGTTGGACTGTAACAGCTTCCAGTGTTTATGACCTTGTGCTCATTCCCAGACACTGCTGTGTCTTGCTTCCTAGTAACTCAATGTGATATCACAAATATGTGAAACGTTCTCACACAAAAGGAGCGCCAAAGGATTGTTTATGATTGGAAGGGGGGAGAAAGGAGTGAACTAGAGTGTTAAAAGAAAAGTTTATCTCACATTATGTCATTCCTGTCAACTTCTACTCAGGCTCCTTAGATGTCTACCTTGCTTCTAAGTAGTCCTATGGACCTGTATATGGAAATGATCTGATTTCTGAATAAAAGCCATTTGACTAAGTACTTGTGTCTTACTGCAAATGGGTCAGAGATCTGTCTACTGTATCCTGTCATCCATACCCTGACATGCAGGAGCATAACTTATTTTCCATCCACAGTTTTTTATATCACCCCTCTAAAATTGTTGAGGGCTGGGCTTGGTTTCTCACAAGTGAAAATGCCCTCCTATGACTGGGTATCTCCAGTCAACAGAGGTAGGCAGCCGGAGAGATTACATAGCTAGGACTGTCTGCAGCCAAAAAAGTTGGTAACTTCTCTACATCTATCTGCCGCTCAATGTCTAGCATCCTTTACTTCAGAGTTTGTTTTGCCTGTCCATTCCCCAGCTCCAGAACAGAAAGAGGAGAGAAATCCAAATTCTCCAACTTATTGCTGACTGCCTTTAATCATACAGACTCATAACTATCAACAAGAATCAAAGGAGATAAGCCCTAAGGATTTAAATTGAATTTTAACCAGGGCCATTCCCACACTACTCACCTTCTTCCAGAACACTGCAGACCGTCACGAAAAGAACCCGGAAGATAGCGTCTTCTCATGCGAGTTTTGCACGATGTCTGCGTGGTTTTTTTTTTTTTTTTTGCGACGTTCTGCAGCGTTCTGGAAGAAGGTGAGTAGTGTGGAAACGGCCCAGACGTTGAACAAGGCAAGGCCTTCACTTTTACCATGCCAGTTTCCAAATGTAAATTAACATTTGAAACACAACAAGGCAATTGGAGAGCAGCTTTCAAGCATTTTGATTGCTCTCTTTCCAGAGGTGCAAAGCATGAAGCAGGTGGTCCTAGCATAGTCCCGTATAGGGGCATGTGTGATTGGGAACACAGTTCAAGAGAGTAGGGAAAGGGTTAAAGCACTTTCTCCCCATGTGGAAGCAAGTTTTAAGCACTTTCTTCCAATGTGCCATGGTTGCACTTTGAATTAGACACCTCCACGTGCATCTGGAAGACACGTCTTTATAATGAATAGGATGACACTTGAGGCCAGTGTGTATATATTCTGTGTTGTTTGCCAGTGGAAAGGCCTGAAACTGGAAACCACATGAGAGATCAATGAATCATATGGAAAGTTCATGCAGTGGTACTGCAGTAACACTAGAGCTATCTTGCTGGTGAAAATATGGTTGCATGATAGGGCAGAAAAAAAAAACAAAAGGTTGGGGCACTTTCACTATGGTCAGGTCTTGCCAGGTACTTCCCAAACACTTCACTGCATCACTCAGGTGGATGAGTTAAAGTTGGTTTTATGAAAGAAAAATACCAGAATCAAGATACTATGACAGGGGAATTGGCTGGAATGTCTAAATATAGTAAAACAAGGTTAATTATAGGTTGATGCCCCTGCCCCCAATGGGAAGGAAAGTCCGTTGGGAGTTTTGGTGCGCAGTGCCTGGAAAGAGGGGAGGAGGGGAGCTTGTTCAGTCTCTGTGTGTGGAATCCAAGATCAGTTTTCAGGTTTTGGCCGGAATTCACAATCAAAACACCTTGCCTGCAAGATAAGCAGTTAGCAACAGCACAGCAGAAATCGGGGTTTACTCTGCATATACTCAGAGGCATATTACTGTAGCAAGAAATATTTAATACATGGCAGATATGCTGGAGGCCTATCTGACAACTAGGAATAAAGGCTATGTTCTGGGGAATGTGGGGGCACGTGCTTTGCACATGCACACAGCTAAGTGCATGTGGATTCCCCACACTTGTACCCCACACCTCACCCCAGTTTAGAGATGGGGGACCTGGCAACCCTAGGTGTAAAAGATCTCTCTAGGTGGGCTCTGCTGGAGTATTTCCTTTCTTGGGGTAGAAGGCTCCCTTTGCAGTCCGCTGAACTCGGACATGGAGAGGACTATGAAAAATAATTAGTACAGTAAAATATACAGAAATATTTTATTTATTTATTTACTTCATTAATAGGCAGGGCTCATTTTGAGGGGAAACATGCAGGAACGCAGCTTCGGCAGTTCCCCAAAGAGGTCAAATGTCAGGTGTCCCCACCCACCTGACTCTCGACCATTTGGGGCCCGTTTCAGCCTGGATTAGGGCCAAAATGGCCTGGATCGGGACTCTAACGGGTGGTGGATTACTCTCCTACTTTAGCAGTGGCCTGATCCTGACCATTTTGGGCCCCTTTTCAGCCATTTTCAGACCCTTTTTGCCATTTTGGGCCCAATTTCAGCCCTGGCCAGGATTGG
Source organism: Eublepharis macularius (assembly GCF_028583425.1). NCBI lineage: Eukaryota > Metazoa > Chordata > Lepidosauria > Squamata > Eublepharidae > Eublepharis > Eublepharis macularius. The sequence continues at coordinate 88,965,292 of NC_072798.1, forward strand.
GTTCAAAACAGCCAGGATAGGTGATGTCAGGGGGTATGGCATATGCAAATCAGTTATGCTAATGACACACTTCTGGCAATGTCAAGGGGTGTGGCACATGCTGATGAGTTATGCTAATGAGTTCCTCCAGCTCTTTTTCTACGAAATGACCCCTGTTCATAGGTATGCTTTTCTTGCTGAGACTCAAGACGGATTACACTTAAAACAATGCAGTAAGAACAATACAATACATAGAACCAACAAAATTAGTGAACGTACTAATACACCCAATGCATAGAATCTAAATGAATATAAAGAGTAATGTCAGACTAGACAACACAAAATTACAACAGTATAACCAGATTTCTCAGAGAAGCTGAACTGTAGCTACTCAGTGAAACGTGGACTCTGAGCAATTACAAAAAGTTGAACTATAACTTTGTAAGTTGAATCTGACCTCCACTAACATTGAATAAGTTTACCAATGATTTCAGACTAGAACTTCAAAGAGGCGCCAATGTATTCTTATTTTTTCATGTGGAAGAAACAGGTTGGGTATGGAATCCACAGTAATTTTCCTGTGGTGAGGCTTTCTTCTCAGGTTCTGTGATCAGATCAATATCTAACCATGTCCTGGGGATTGTTAGGTTACATATATATATGTAGTTAAACATTGATTAGATCATGTTGGGGTACATTCTAAAGAAAGATTACACAGGAAAATGATGTATATGTGTAAATTTGTCCGAATTTGGAAACTTGTTTTATATATTCTGTCTGAGTTTCAATTACTAAGACAGAAATCCAAAGGACACTTTCCTGGGAATAGGCCTCACTGAATAAGATGGAACTTACTTCTGAGTAGACCTGTTTAGGAATGTTCTGTACGATTTATTCTTTAGGAATAAACAAAATGTGAAAAACAGGCCATAAAAATAAATGGAAGGGAGAGAAAATAAGTAACTGAATATGATGGAGAACAGAGCATAGCACTCAAATTGTGGCTAAAGTGACAAGATCTCATAAGATGATGGGGGATTCCAATCTTGTTCAGTCTTGTTGAGAATGGGGAGTGGACACCACCATAAAACACCTGCCACTGTAGGCAGTCACAAAATGGATACCATGAGGTGCTGGAAGTAGAGATGGGCATAAAACAGGGGAAAAAAACAAACCCTGAGTTTCGTGGTTCGTCGTGTTCCACAAACCATGAACCACGAACTTTCACAAAATTGTTCCATTTCACGAAATGATTCATCAGGTTCGTGATTCATTATATCCCGGGGCCCTACAATGGCCCTGTTCATACCCAGAGATGCCAAACTCACAGGGAGACTTCAATGGACCCAACAACCTTCCCAGCAAGGACAAGAGCAGAAAATAAGTCTCTTTCAGAGTCTTTCAGTCTCTTTTGAAGCAGCAGCAAATCCAGCCAAAAGCTCCCAATTCCACTTTCTCTCACTCCAAACCCCAGCAACAGGTCCTCCCTCTCCCTCTGTCTACTGGAACTGAAATCAGGACACACAGAGCTGTGCCTTATATAAGAAACGCTCACACAGAGCAGAACAGGGGCTCTCTAGTTGGCAGACAGACCTGCCTAACAGGGTTTGGAGGGATGAGACTGGTGTTCCCAATGAGCAGAAGGCCCATGTCCTCCCTGCTCGTTGCTCTCATAGAACAGAATGAGAGGTCTCAGGTTGGCAGGGAGAGCTGCCTATCAAGGTTATGTAGGCTAAGATTGGGGTTTCCACAGCAACAAAAGGTCTGCAGACATTCCGTGCCTATGTTGCCTAGGGAATCAATGGATTGGTGCCAGCCTGTCTGGCATCACAAAGCATTCACAAATCGAACAAATCAGCCCCAAAAGCCATGGATTTCGTGAAAAAGTGGCCTCATGAAACACATTTTTGTGATACACGAATTGGCCCAATTTGTCACGAAATTTAATTCATATTTCGATCCATGCCCATGTCTAGCTGGAGGGAGTCATTTAATGTTGAGAGATTGCAAGCCAAGCATCCTCCTCAGATGGAGAATGCTCCCTGCAAATTGAGGTTCACTGCAGTCACAATGGTGATGTCTCCTGGGTTCTTCAGAAACACTTCTTTTTCAGTGAGGGAGAGAAAAACCAGGACTGGCTGTTAGTTTGGGGAAAGAGATGCTTTGAGGAGCAAGTAAATGGGCTCTAGGAAATTCATTGACAGGCACTAGGGATGTGCGTTTCGGCATTCAGAATGCCGAAAGAATGCCGAAACAAAAGTGTTTCGGCTTCTTTCGGGGAATGCCGAAACGTTTCGGGGAATGCCGAAACGTTTCGGGTAGCCGAAAGAAAAAAGCCGAAACGTTTCGGGATTCTTTCGGCTTTCTTTCGGCTTTTCAATGGGAAAATGCCTCCGTCTTCCCGGACGTCTGGGGGAGGCATTTTCCCACCGAATAAGCCCAAAATTGGTGGGGACCTTCCTCTAACCCTTCTCTAACAACCACCCAAGTTTCAGACAGATTGGACATTGGGGGGCCATGTTATGGCCCCCCAAAGCAGGTCCCCCCATCCTCCCATAAGAAAGCGAAGGAGCAGCATATTGTTAGCATGCAGCTGCTCATCTTCTTCATTATTTCCTATGGGGAAAAAATGAAGAAGCAGGCTTCCTTTGCCAGGGGTGGCATTTTGCATGCAAAATGCCCCCTCACCCTCAGGGGCCCTTCTCCCACCCCTCCTCCCACCACCCACCAAGGCTCAGCCTGCTCCCACTTGGGGGGGGGCATTTCATGGCCTCCCCAAGTAGGTGCTCTAATCTCTACCACTGACAGCTGGGGGAGGCTTGTGTTGCCAGGGGTGGCATTTTGCATGCAAAATTCCCCCCAGCCCTCAGGGGCCCTTCTCCCACCCTTCCCCCCACCCCCCACCCAGGCTCAGACTGCTCCCACTTGGGGGGGCCATTTCATGGCCTCCCCAAGTAGGTCCTCTCAGCCCCTAAAGGTCCTCTCAGTCCCCCACACAGAAAAATAACACAACTCACTTAACATCAGAGAATCACAAAGCAGGATTCCTGTCAAAAACACTTTATTTCTTGAACAGCTTTAGGTTACACAGCAGGGGGAAACACCAAAGGGCATGGCAGCACTATCTTACACAAAAATAACACAACTCACTTAACATCAGAGAATCACAAAAACACAATTCCTGGCAAAAACACTTTATTTCTTGAACAGCTTTAGGTTACACAGTAGGAGGGCACAACAGGACATGATAGCAATGTACTACAAAAAATAATACAACCCACTTCACCGTTTTTGACAGCAATTGTGTTTGTGTGATTCTCTGATGTGAAGTGAGTTGTGTTATTTTTGTGTAGTACACTGCTTTCCTTCTCTGTGGTGCCTTCCTACTGTGTAACCTAAAGCAGTTACAGAAATAAAGTGCTTTTGACAGCAATTTTTTGGGGTGATTCTTTAATGTGAAGTGAGTTGTGTTATTTTTGTGTAAGATACTGCTTCCATGCCCTTTGGTGTTCCCCCCCTGCTGTGTAGCCTAAAGCTGTTCAAGAAATAAAGTGTTTTTGACAGGAATCGTGCTTTCTGATTCTCTGATGTTAAGTGAGTTTTGTTTTAATTTTTCTGTGTGGGGGACTGCTGGTGTAATGTGTCATAATGCTTTGCCTACTTGTACTTTGGAAGGGAGAAAAAAATTTAAAACTTTATTTTGTGTTGTTCTTGTTTTATTCTTTGTTGTGCAGTTGGTTCCCATCATAGGGAACAATGGGGCTGGCTGGCCAGCCATCTCTGTAGGTGGGGGGGGGGAATTTGAGGGAGGGTGTCTGTGGTTCAGGTGCTCTTTCACAGGGACCAGCTGGCACTCAGAAGTGTGCCCACCATTGTGGCACCCCTGGGCTGTGCAGAATTGCCCAGGGAAAGAGAGTTTAGAAGTTCCCAGCATAGGGAACAAAGGGAGAGGGCTGGCCTTTGCCAGCCTGTTCCTGGGGTTATGGGTGTGGGGCAGGTGGGGGTGGATTTGGGTCTGTGAGGGGCTAATGTGGGGATTTGGGTCTGTGTGTGGCAGCTGGGGGGGAATTGGGTTTGTGTGGGGCTGTAAGGGGTGGACTTTAGGGGCTGAGAGGACCTACTTGGGGAGGCCATGAAATGGCCCCCCCAAGTGGGAGCAGTCTGAGCCTTGGTGGGGGGTGGGAGGAAGGGTGGGAGAAGGGCCCCAGAGGGCTGGGGGGCATTTTGCATGCAAAATGCCACCCCTGGCAAGACAAGCCTCCCCCAGCTGTCAGTGGTAGAGATGAGAGCAGAGCACCTACTTGGGGAGGCCATGAAATGCCCCCCCCCAAGTGGGAGCAGGCTGAGCCTTGGTGGGGGGTGGGAGGAGGGGTCGGAGAAGGGCCCCAGAGGGTTGGGGGGCATTTTGCATGCAAAATGCCACCCCTGGCAAAGGAAGCCTGCCTCTTCATTTTTTCCCTATAGGAAATAATGAAGAAAGATGAGCAGCAGCATGCTAACAATATGCTGCTCCTTCGCTTTCTTATGGGAGGATGGGGGGACCTGCTTTGGGGGGCCATAACATGGCCCCCCAAAGTCCAATCTGTCTGAAACTTGGGTGGTTGTTAGAGAAGGGTTAGAGGAAGGTCCCCACCAATTTTGGGCTTATTCGGTGGGAAAATGCCTCCTCCAGGCGTCCTGGAAGACGGAGGCATTTTCCCATAGAAAAAAGCCGAAAGAATGCCGAAATAATGCCGAAAGAATCCCGAAAGTCGAAAGCCGAAAGAGATTCTTGTTTCGGCTTTCGGCTTTAACGATAGAGAATCTTCTTTCGGCTTTCTACTTTCGGCTATAGCCGAAAATTTTTGGCTTGCACACCCCTAACAGGCACTATAGTGCTCATGGGATGTCTGTAATATGAATACCTTGCTATAGGTAGGTAGGTAGATTTCCAGAGACATATGCCAAACATATGCAGCAGGTCTAAATTAGGACTTACCTTTTTCAGGCTTGTCCAAAGAAGTCATTGCTGGAACAGGAGTAATGCTGAGCAGCACCAATTGAGTGGTACGTGGGGAGAGGGAGATGAGACTCAGCTCTTTCTATGATTTGGATTGGAGTCTGGGATAGAATAAAGCTGGCAATAATGATGACCAGGCTTCGGTAGTGGAAATGTGAGATCATATATTTCCTCAGTATACTCTAAACCAAGCACTGACCTTGATAGCACAAGTGAGCCTGATCTCGTCAGCTCTCAGAAGCTAAGCAAGGTTGGCCTTGGTTAGTACTTGGATGGGAGACCTCCAGTGAAGACCAGGGTTGCAGAGGCAGGAGATGGCAAGCCACCTCTGATAGTCTCTTGCCATGAAAAACCCACCAGGGGTCACCATGAGTCAGCTATGATCTGAGGGCACTCTCTACTCCTCCTCCAAACCAAACCTATCCAATTCCTTCAAGTCACAACAGAACTTGTTTTACACAATCCTGACCATAATAATTAAGAACCAATCTCCATGAAATGGGTGCTAGTGTTGTGGGCAAATCCACTCCAATTTCAAGCCTGGTCAGCTTATTGCTATCTTTCTTCTATTCCAGCTTGCACATCCAAATTGAGAAAGAGTTGTTATGTCTCGTCTCCCTCTCCTCACATACCATTCAACTGGTACTGCTCAGCGTTACCTCCATGCCAGCTGCTGACACTCATGTCTTTTTGAACTCCCAAGATCCTCTGGCCTTGAGAAATCATAGGTTTGGATAGAACTATCATTTGATACCAAGTGAGAGCCCTTTGATATCTCATATGAGAACATCTCATAGGAAAGAAGGGTTCTGGAGCATTCATATCAAAACTTCAGGCACCTTACTGGATCCAGGTGACAAAATCCATGATGTTATTTTTCTATGAAGAGCATCTGCCTCTTTGGCAGATTCCTAAAACTGTTGTATTGGCAGCTTTAGAGTAACCTCTGCATCTGTTGTGTTCTTCCCACCCTTGTCCTGGCCTGCTACATTATTTTACAGTGATTCAATTTGTTTCTGAATAATGTCTGTAATTTTTATGTGATTAAAGCTCCTACACAAATCACCTATGAGATCTCTAAACCAATCTTACTATGGTCATATGCTGGATTTATTAACAATCGACAATCTTCCTTTTCCTGCCAGCAAAATATTTTATTACAAGAAGGAAGGCTTACAGTTTACAATTGCCACCTTGTTCTGGGTTAATGCCAGTTTCTAAGGCAGTGGAAATACTCCATAGACAGCAAGCTCTGATTCAAAACTAAGATTTTCAAAATGGTACACATGTATCCCATTTGTCATTGAGATACACCACACAAGAGCCCATATTTTCTTATCTATATCTACATTCCTTCAGACTTAATTGGCAGCCACTTTCAGGTCCAGGTAGCTCCATTTTGTGTAGAAATATTCTGCATTGCACCAAGCAGACAAAGGCCGATTCCAGACGGCCCTCTGCAATCCGAAACGTTGCACGTTGTCACGCGTCATCGCGCGGAAAATGCGAAATATCGTGTTTTCTCGCGCGAGTTTTGCGCGAGGTCACGCAAAACTCGCACGAGAAAACGCGATATTTCGCGTTTTCCGCGCGATGACGCGTGACAACGCGCAACGTTTCGGATTGCAGAGGGCCGTCTGGAATCGGCCAAAGACCCCTTTCAAACAGGGCTTTTTGCCTGGTTTTGCTGCCCAAGTGTAGGGAGTTTCTTTGTACCTTTCTCGTACAAGATGTATAATCACTTTTCCTTCCTGTGTTCTCTGACCCCTCCCATGGTTTCCCAAACCACCTTTGATGTGAAGTTCCTGCTCGATGAAATATATCAGTTGGCTGACCTGCCAGTTGGTTTTCCTTATATGGCATTGCCTCTGCAGATCTGAGCTCACTTTGCAGATATAATTTTCTAGTAACGAATTAACCATGTGAATATGTTGCTTTGCCACTTCAGGCTAAGCTGAGACTTTCATAGTTCATCTTTTAAAGAACCGACTCCCTCTTTTCCTCCTCCTCCTCCTTTTAGGCTGTCTGAAATTTCCATTTTCACCCCAGTAATGAAAATGGTAAGGTAGCAGTGTGGAAGTACCCTCAGGCAACCCTTTGTTTCTTTAAAAGCATAGGTCCTAGTTCTGCAAAGAGTTACCCGTGGTAGGAACTTGGAGCTGCTCTGGTTAAGATTGGTTAAACTGGGGTGGAAGGGGCTAGTGACAGCACTCCTTATTCATCGCCACCCTTCCTTTCTTGAAAAAAAACTCCTTTTGTGAAGTTTCATTCAACAAATAAGTTTGCAGCAGCATCATGGGCTGTGTCGACATAGGGTAGCTTAAATAATAATAATAATTACAACAACAACAACATTTGATTTATATACTACCCTTCAGGACAACTTAACACCCACTCAGAGTGGTTTACAAAGTGTTAGTATTATCGACACAACAATTACCTTGTGAGGTGAGGGGGGGGGGCGGTGACAGAACTCCGAGAAGCTGTGACTGACCCAATGGCACCCAGCTGGCTTCAAGTGGAAGAGCGGAGAATCAAACCTGGGTCTCCAGATTAGAGTTCTGCCACTCTTAACCACTACACCAAACTGGCTCTATAATAATAACATTCAATTTATATACTGCCCTTCAGGACAACTTAACACCCTCTCAGAGCAGTTTACAAAGTGTGTTATTATTATCTTCATGACAATCACTTTGTGAAATGGGTGGGGCTAGGAGAGCTCTGAGAGAGCTGAGACTGACTCAAGGTTACCCCCCTGACTTCAAGCATAGGAGTGGGGAATCAAACCTGGTTCTCCAGATTAGAGTCCTGACACTCTTAACCATTACATCAAACTGGTTCTTAGCATTGATGCTCTTCTCCTCAGAACTTGGCACCAGAGCTTATGACTAGAGATGGGCACAGACTGGAAAAAACTCGAACCATGCAGTTCGTGGTTTGTCAAATTTCACGAACCATGAACCACGAACCACGAACTTTCACAAACCTGCCCCTGGTTCACGAACCAGTTCATTTGGTTCGTGACAACGTCATGTCCAGGTCAGAAAATCATCACTTTCGGGCCAGAAGAAGGTCACTTCCAGGTCAGCAGAAGGTCTGCAGGAAGTCCATCCCCTGTTGCCTAGGAAACTGATTGATTGGCACCAGGCTGTCTGCAGTCATGAACCAAAAAACAAACCAAACAAACCAGCCTAAAAGTTCGTGGTGGTTCGTCAGAAATGGGATCTGATGGACCACGGTTCATGAACCACGAACCAGCCTGGTTCATGCTTAATTTTGGTTCGTATTTCGGTTTGTGCTAATCTCTACTTATGACACCATTCTGCACAGCAGAGTATAGAATCAAGCTCTTCATCTTGGACAATTCTAGTTCTTTGCCTTGGCTTCTTCCTATGCTGCTAAATGTGTGTTGAAGATTATGTTGAGGTACTGTTGTTCCAGCCAGGAATCATTTGATGTTCACTACTGAGTCATGTACATCTCCTGATTGTCTTCCTGACAATTTACTTGCAATTCAAAATGGCAAAGTTGAGAGTGTTTTTGTGTTTGTGTGGTTCTGGCATTTAGCTGGAGGCTGGATAAGTAGCTGCTGTTGATGGATGTCCACAATTTGTTTGGATTACATATGCTGTCTGTTCTCCATGGAGAGGTCATGTATCATCTAAAATCAATTATATTAAAGAGTATGTGCTGATTTTATGTCTATGTAGTTAGTTATTTCTGTCAATAGGTGACATTTGTCATGTTAGCGCATGCTCAGAACTCACAGGCCTCAACAGCTGTCAATTTTTCACAGGCTTGATATCCAAGGAAGCAGATAGTTTATGAATACAAACCGTATGCTAAACCACCAGACTCCAGGACCTCCCTGTGTTACAGTGTGGTCAACAGTCTCTGCTAGTGTGGTATAATGACAAGAGATTTGGATTAGGCCTGAGGAGATTTAGCCTCAAATACATACTCACAAGGAAACTCTTGGGCCAGATATTTTCTTTCAGCCTAACCTATTTCACAAAGCAGTGGTGTGAGGTAAAAATGGAGAAAGGAGCCAAGTATGGCACTGACCTCCATGAAGAAAGAGAAAGATTTTAAAAAGTCAGAACATGTGAGAACAGCACAAAATTACCTGACACACGTAAGGGGAAGGCATGTGGTGGTGGGGGGATCTGTTTGCCAGAAATGATGAGGGCTTCCAAGTGGTGCCATGCTTTTAAAAGTCAAAGACGTAGTTAGGATAAAATCAGGCCCAAGGCTGGATATACTATATAGGATATCCTTTACTGTGGCCTGAGGTAAGCTTGCTATATGATGAAAAGGTACATTTGGTGCATTTTAAAAATAAAGCAGAGATACATGTGCATGAGCTTGTATTATGGGATGATATCACATGCTATTCCTCCCCCATATTATACATTTGTACTGAGTCCATAGAAATCATACTTGGGTCCCTGTGTAAAGCCATGGAAAAGTGGCTCCTACCTAACTAATATAAATGACACCCATAGGAGCTTTACAGGGACATAGATCCAGGACTTTTTTTTCAGGGAGAACATGGTGGAACAGAGTTCTGGCACCTCTTGAAAATACTCGGCAATAGTTCTTGAAAATAATATTATTTCAAAGAAACCCGTATGTTTCTTCCTCATTTCCCTCTTGAGAGTTCCACCACCTCTTTTCCCAGGAAAAAAAAAAAACACCTGAATATCTCTCTGTGAAAGAATTCTCTAAACTTGTCCATATCCTATTTTTCTCCCACAGTGGCCACCACTGGAACAATGTATATTCTGAAAGTTCTGTGAGCCCAACACTTCCATAGAACTTCATTGTGTTTTTAATTTGGTCAAAGTACTTTCCAGACATTTTGGATTATTTTACAGAGACTATGATAAGAAAATGAATGAGCTTCTACAGTTGGCATAATGTGCCGAAAGGAAATGGTACATTTAGCTGGTTATCAAGTGATAAATTTCTTACTTTATGTTTCAGCTATGATTGATGTATGCCAGGCAATCATATGCTTGACCCATTTTAGTAACTTCTGCCTGAATGTAGATTATTCCTGTCAGAAGCTATAAAAGTTTTGAATGCCAATTCCAAAGAACTGATTTCCATAACTTTCTTCGTTGTGTAGAGTCATGATGGTAATATTTTTCAGGACTGCTTCAGACTGCAAGATGACACCATTTGCTGCTGAGTATCCCTATTGATTTCAGCAGAACACAGCCAGAGTCACCAAGAATGACGATCACGATTTGTGTCACTGGATCACTCTCAACTGAATAATCAATAGTGAGGGCCAGGTGAGCTTGATAGTCCCTGAATGCACCAAGAAATGGCCGAGCATCTACATCAAGAAAAATACGATACTATGAAACTAGACTGTGCGCATCTACAATGCTTTTGCACTGTGCAAGGCCAAAGAAGTTGAATATAGTGCCAACTTCCCCCCCTCAATCTCACCCAATTCTTCTCCTTTTATTACAGCTCCTATCCAACATGGCTTTTGTCCATGAAGACCCCATGATCTTTTTGATTGGTCAAAGGATAACCCAGCCTCCATTTTTTCACCAGCTGAAAACCTGGTGGGATCCAACTGAACATCTTAGAGAGACTAAAGAAGAAAAGAAAAAAGAAATGGAATAATTCGTGTATATTTACCCTGAGTACACCACTGTTTTCTGTTGATTGCAGTTTCACATTGTATAGCCAGCCTATGAAAAGAACTAGCATGTGAAGTGGTTTGAGAGTCATTCTAGAATCTGGGAGAGGTGTTGGTGAGTGCCCTCAAGTCATAACTGAATTATGGTGACCCCTGTCAAGGTTTTCATGGCAAGAGACTAACAGAGGTGGTTTGCCATTGCCTAACTCTGCAACCCTGGTCTTTGTTGGAGGTCCCCCATCCAATTACTAACCAAGGCCGACCCTGCTTAGCTTCTGATATCTAATGAAATCAGGCTCACCTGTACTATCCAGGTCAGGGAAGAATCTGGAAAAGCCAGGTTCAAACACCCTTTATATTATTGGTGACATTGAGCCAGTGTCTCTCTCTTTCTCTGTCTCTTGTTTCAGCCTAACCTACCTCACAGGGTAGTTGATGTGAGGATAAAATGGAAGCAGGGAGAATAATGTTGGAAATTGCTTTGATTTTCGATCAGAAAGAAAAGTGGAGTATAGAAAGCTAAATAACATAAAAATAAAGTAAGAAGACTTATCCTGTCTTTATATGGGAATCAAGGAGGAATTAAATTGCTCAGACAGTAAAAGCATATTTTGCAATAAAACCTATCCCTTCACAAAAAGGTGCCTTATACCTTGACCTATCAATATTGTCTACTTTTACCAGAAGCAGATCCCCATGGTCTTGGGAGCAGGTCTTTCACATCACCTACTGCTCAATCCTTTTTATTGGAAATGCCAGGGATTGAACTGGGATCCTTCTGCATGCAGAGCAGTGCTCTTCCACTGAACTACAAGCTAAAGAGATGAATTACACAAGGCACTCACATGAAGGGAGTCACAATGTTAGCTGGGAAGCTGAGTTTTAAAAGACAGATCGGACGGCTCTGTCAATTTCCCCTCTCTACAGAGCAGCAAAGATTGCTCCTCAGAGGGTTTGTCTATTTCCTCTTCACCGCCTAGAGATGAAACTGACAGAGCCTTCCGGAGGCAAAGAGGAAATTAACAAACTCTAAGGAGCGATCTTTGCTGGCTCTGTAGAAAAGGAAAATTAACAAAGCCTTCTGATCTCTTTTAAAACTCAGCTTCCTGGATAACATTGTGACTCCCTTCACATATGCGTCCTCGTGTTATTCGTCTCTTGTAGTTTAGCTCTACATCCCTAACTTTAGCTTCAGCATGATTTAGCAGTTGCACCTTCATGGTTATGAAACACACATTGGCTAGCTGAACATTAACTGTGTCCTTCAAGCTGCCACATACTAGCTGTTTCCATACTAAATGTGTGCTGCCTGGCAGGAACCTGTATCTTTTCTGTTGTAACTCTCACTCTGTGGAACAGGCTTCCTGGGTCAGAGAGTACCATTGTTAGAAATCTTCAGCAGGCACTGCTAGGCCATTTTATTTTCCAGAGATTTAATGAGGTATAAACTGTGGGTGTCTTTTTTTAAAAAAAATCTTTATTTAAACTATAAACTACACACCACAACACAATAAACAACAAACATAGAGAACAAGAAAAAACACACAATTCTAAACATAACACACTAACAATACATATATCTATAAAATTAAGAGGAAAAAAAAAAGAAAACAAAAAACCCCTAAATTACACTACAAGTTGAGTTCCGATTTTCTCGGCAACAAGTATATAACATTTCTAGAGTCCCACTTATTCTAAGTTAGTCACAAAACCCCTCTTTTTTCTATTGTTCCTGTTTCTTAATCCATAAATCCAGATGTCATCAAATCCTTGTTATCCATTTCATGAAAAAAGTCTATTAACGATTTCCATTCAGTCAAGAAGTTAACTAATGTCCTTTCTCTAATAAATGCAGTAAGTTTTGCCATTAACACAAACTCCAAAACTTTTGTCAACCATTCCTCCACTGTAGGTAATATTGGAGTTTTCCACTTTTGTGCATAAAGTACTCTTGCTGCTGTGATAAAATATAAAAACAAAGTTCCAAAGCTTTTTCCAACTGGCTGTCCATTATTCCCAACAAAAAAAATCTCTGGTTTCAACTGGATTCTAGTCTTCAAAATCTTCTGAATCGATGATTGTATCTGCAACCAGAAACTCTTTGCTTTCTTACATGTCCACCACATATTATAAAATGTCCCTTCTTGTTTTCGCACATATCCAACATCCATTTGACGCCAAAACTGCAGGTGTCTTTCATAGGGGTTTTATCTGGGATTTTATTTTATTGATTTTACATTGTTATGTTGAAGTATGATGTATAAGCCACCATGAGGTTCAAGGGAAGGTAGGGTACACATACCTTAATAAAGAAATAAATAAAATTTCTCACAGATAGAACTGACAGAAGCCACATAAAATTGCTCTGTAGAACAGATTTGGCACAAGGACGACTACTTTGCCCAAGTTCTGGAGTGTATCGGTTGGTATGAGAAATCACTATGGAAAATGAAACAGATTGTTGCTATCACAGGATTTTCAGGGAAATGCAATTAGGAATGCATTCTGTGTCCTTCCCATGGCCATGAAGATTTTTTTTAAAAATTGCAGAAAGTGGACTCTTGTTGGGTTTTCCAAGTGTCATGCCTTCAGTCATGAAAGAGTTAAGCTGAATTTTCTGTAAGCTAATGAGAGCAAGTTTAGCATAGAGCCGATTAGGAGTAGAGTAGACTTTTCCCTCCAAAAGGGGCAGAGCTTTGGGGAAAACTTCCAGTTTCTTCTTCTTGAGCTAAGAGAGAGCAGTAGAGACATAGAGCAAAGAAGCAAGATGGAGTTTAGTTAGGCTGTTGTTTTCTATTCCATGTAATCCTTTCCCTTTATTTTAGAAGTAAACTTTTTCTTAGAAGCTAAATTCACACATGCCTGTGTGGCATATTCTGCTGAACATTTCCAACAATTCTGCTATTCCTTTTTCTGTCTGAGAGCATCGTTGGTCTTTTGCATTTAGAACAGCCTCAGATACAGTTGATTTGTAAGTGCTCTATGTGATACTGAAACTGTCATCTCAACATGCCTGTTAAAAGATAAACAGAAGAGTTTCTGCAAGCACTTACTGGCATGTGAAGGAAAAGGAGGAAAAAAATATCAAGGATATAAATGCAAAACAATTTCTGGTTATACACATTGCATGAGAATTGTAACAGCAGCACTTTGGCTTGTAAATGTGCATAAAGAAAGGCATTGTAGAGGATCCGCATTCTGATACACTGAGAAGAAACCAAATGAAAAGATCATAGAAAATGACCATGTGGTGCCCTTGAAATTGGCTGGGTGTGCCAACTAAGGATTAAATAGCTTCTGTTTCCCTTTCCATCCCAAGGCATCAAATGTGTTTGGCCAGAGATTTTTAAAATTACTTTAAAGGTTTCTGATGATCTCCCCAAACATCTTAGTTGGATATTTGTTTTTTGTTTTTTTAAATTAGACATATGGAGGTAGGTCAAACATTCTAGCTAAAAGAAGGAACGTGTTTGCAATTGTGGTGAAAATTCGGTGGAAGAGTTGGGGAAATGAAAGGTAATTTAATTTGTAGTACTCTGCATTTTAATTTGACCTACCCTTTCCGCCAATGACTTTACACAAGTCAAGACACCAAAGGCAGTGATCGTCAAAGAAATATGGGTTTATTGTTTATTTAATAACCCCATGACACATTGGTAGAAATGTGTAAAGACCAGTTCCTTTGGAGGGCTTTATATACCCTCAGTACTGGTTGTTTACAGAATAACTGTAATTTGTTTACAGAATAAAAGATCAACAGTTAATACAAATAATTCTTCAGAATTTCAGTCTCCAGGAAACATGGCACCAACAGGCCTAAGTGACAGGACAAATTAGGTCTTGTAGCATAAACATATTTAAATATCTGAAGCCATACTTTTGTTATGGGAATAAAATTTTCTGGGAGATCCCCCCCCCCAACGCTAGTACTTGAAAATGAGAGAAATTGTTGACAGTTGAAGAGAACATTCTCCCTTCAATGTAGGGCCAAAGTAACCTGCAGTCCAATCTGCTAGATGTGTGTGAAGGAATTTGCCTACCAGACAAACTTTGTCTCCTGTGTAAGTTTTTGGGTTTTTTTTCAGTAGTGCTCACATAGTTTATTAGGTAAGAGGTTTTAAAAATCCCTTAACAGGAAATAAATATGTCCCATACAAGCAGAGCTGCATTCTTCAGCACCACAGGATTGTAAGAAACATTAACTGACTGTAGACGTTCGAGCAGAAAGAGACACCTCCAGGATATATTATTTTCAGTCAAGCAAAGAACGGGGGGAAGGCAGAGGAAAACCAAAGAAGCATTCAACAAGCTCTGAACACTAGAATGCATAATTTACAGCTCCCCCTAGAGTTAGAATAGACTATGCCTTATATTGGTATGGACAAACTTCTCACATGCTCTCGCTTCTCCAACACACGGTTCCTCTTTTAAATTATTAAAATAATTATAGCCTATTTTTCCCACTGGCCCCAGCAGTTCAAAGTTGCTTACAAAGGTCTATCCAGGAGGCAGGAAAAAATCACATCCATAAGCCGTCAAGACTGAACAGACCATATCATTAATCAAGGACAGGGTTGTCAGTTGATCTCTTCAGCAGGAGCAAAAATGGGTAAAAACCATAGAGATTTGGTGGATTCCTAGACCATCATGATATCATTTCCAGATACAACTGGAAGTGACATCATAGCATCATATGACATCACTTCCCATCCTCATTTTTACTCCCAGTGGAGAGAAGAGTAGCAGTAGGAGCCTAGTCAATTTATAGTTCTGTATCCCTGAACTGAAGCAACTACTCACTGTATATGAATGCTTACTCCTTGGTAATCCAGTACAAATGACTGGACTAGTGCAGAATGGATTAAAGATGCAGTAACTAATCCCAGTTGCAATTGATTCATTAGTTAAGAAGAGAAATAAAGAATCCCTGGAGAATCAATCTCAAATGATGTCAGCCTATAATTAATAGATAATTTTATATGAAAAAAACTATTCCTATTGTTGTGAAGGGGTGGATGGATGCTACCTTTCACCTTTATCTCCTCTTGCAATGTCAGCCTTCAGTTTACATCAGTGCAGACTGGCAGGCAAAACAACAACAACAACAACAACAACATTTGATTTATATCCCACTCATCAGGACAACATAACCGAGCATGCTGTTAGTCTTTAACTAATTTTAATTTGTATGATTGAACATAGACCTTTGGGGTGTCCCAAATTATTAATAAGTGGCAAAGGAGATTTTCTACTTTGAATTTGTGTTTTAAGGTGTGAGGGGTTAAATAAATGGAAGGAAAACAGGAAAGGGACAAAATGTAAGCTATGAAACCCTTAAAAAGAGAACAGAAAGTAGTATGAAACATAATATAAATGTCAAAAGGGACCAAATGTCTCTTATGAAGAAAACCAAGTAATAATCATATTGGTGACTCATCCGAATATGACCTCATCATTTAATGGATAAAGGCTGCAATCCTGTTTTTTGGGAATATGCCCCATTCAATAACATGGAACTTACTTTCGAGCAGACCTCCGTAGGACACTCCCAAATTAGCTTTGCCTTCAGAAAAGAACAAGAAGCAGCCAAGCTCTTATTCCTTGAACCACCTGTAGTGGAGGACCCCATTTTCTATGTTCCAAGCAAACAGAATTATTCTAAAAGGCTTTTTACTCACGCATCAAAATAAGAAGATGGCAACACAATACAATTTGCCAGTTTGTCAACATGAGAGCAGAGTAGGTTACAGGTAATTGTGACACTAGCAGCTAATGATTAAAAAAACAGCAATACCCCCCTCCTCAGAAACTCAACAATAATCTCAGGTGTCACTATTAGCCTTCTCCATCCTGTTTACCCCCATCCTTTCCCTTCCTTTTCCCTTTTCCGATTTTTCCCTTTCTTTCACCCTCAGTATGTTTGCCAGAAACTCTGCCACTATTTGTTACTTTAAGTATGTGCTCCTATGTGCTATCTGTGCTTCAAGTATGATCCTGCGGGGTAGTTATATGTTGTCTAATGTCAGCCCTTGAATTGCTTATGTTCTGTTTTAGCATTTCTTCAACTCTGTATTGAGTTCTTACTAATGCTATGTCTTCATAAACTTGTATTTATTTACCCTATGATGTTGTTTATGGAAATATCCTTGATATTGATTGTACTAATCTCACACAATGTAATCCGCCTTGAGTCTCAGTGAGAAAGGCGAACTATAAATGACATAAATAAATCAGTGAGATGATCAAAGGGAGAACAGAAAGTATCCCTTATGAATTTCACTGAACATTGTCTTTTTTATTAAATTTTGATTCCTGCGAATTACTGAAGGAGCCAAGTGAGCCCCGTGGCACAGAGTGGTAAGCTGCTGTACTGCAGTCCAATCTCTGCTCACGATCTGAGTTCGATCCCGACAGAAGCTGGGTTCAGGTACCCGGCTCAAGGTTGACTCAGCCTTCCATCCTTCCAAGGTTGGTAAAATGAGTACCCAGTTTCCTAGGGGTAAAGTATAGATGACTGGGGAAGGCAATGGCAAACCACCCCATAACAAAAGTCTGCCAAGAAAATGTCGTGATGCGACGTCCCCCCATGGGTCAGCAATGACTTGGTGCTTGCACAGGTGACTACCTTTACCTTTACTACCTTTACTGAAGGAGGTAGTATTTGTCTTTAAAGTAGGCTAAAAATATAATAAAGAAATTGATGGGCAAATCAATCAGAGCCCATTCATTAAACATCAATTTACAGATCCGTGCAATGACAGAATGTGGAATTATTTTACATTTATCAAAGCTTTTGTTAGAAGCATGTAGAATGACAACTTCCATCTATTTTGACGCTTTCTCTAATTCCCATGCCGGGCCTTTTAATACATGCATTTGGATCTCCAAACTAAAATGAGATTACTTCTCAAGTACAAAAATGGGAATTATAAAAGAGAGTCTCTGCAGATGAAGTACTGAGTGACAGAGCGTGCATTCCAAAGGACAGAGATAAAATGGAATCTGGGCGTACAAAGTATCCCCACTGGCATCAAAAGGAATATTCATGTGCTTAATTTTAGGAGCATACTTGAATAAGACTTATGGGACTAGAGAAGTAGCACACCATGCATAATGGGGCTGAGACCATGTTAAAAGACCACATTTTCTTGAAGAGGGCATATTATGAAGGATGGCTCACTCTGGGTCCTTTTAATACATTTTGCATTAATATTCTAGCATCATAAACCCAAAGTGGTAACATGGAGTAGAAACAGGAAAGTTGCTAGGGAATTTTTCTTGTCCTTGTGCACGACTGCAAATGTGGTACCTAAAAATTCACATAGAACATTTTTTTAAAAAACTCGGCTCTGTTCAAGTATGAGTTTCCATTCAAGTTTGAATATCTTTAAGATGGCCATAAATTGCCTTTTTAATTGAAGCAATTTTAATGGTAACGTTTACTTCAAGTTTCTCTTACGCTATCTAGTTTAAAGGCTAACTCTTTCTGTTCTTGAGTACTGGCCAAATGACTGCCTACTTCTCCCCTCCCCTCTTCTTGAAAATTGTCATTATTTATAAAGAAACCCTTTATTTGTGATATTGCTACATTTTTTTTTTAAGTTTAAACTTTTGTATTAACAATAAAGTTGTCATAGTGTGTACTGTGTATTCAGGCTATCCTTTGCACAACTAAGACTATGGGACCAACGTGAGAGCATGTTGAGGAAATGAGTGAACTAACAGGGCCCTGAAGGGGAAAACAATTCTTACGGCGAGCATTTGGGGAGGGGGAATTCAGGAATTCTGCAAGGACATCATCCCTCAAGTTCTCTCTCTGTGATCCTAGATGGCCTACTGAGACAGCAGGAAGCTTTCATGGATTCATTTATTTACTTATTTACTTCATTTATTCCCCACCTTTCTCCGCAATGGGGACCCAAAGTGGCTTATGTCTTTCTCCTCTCCTGCAATTTTATCCTCACAACAACCCTGTGAGGTAGGTTAGGCTGAGAGTGTGTGACCGGCCCAAGGTCACCTAGCAAGCTTCCATGACGGAGTGAGGATTTGACCCCAGGTATCCTGGATCCCAGTCCGATACTCTAATGGCTTCACCACATGGGATCTCGACACCACATTGGTTCTCTAGGACTGTAAGATACCATCCCTTCACTCAGCCTATGTTCTCTCTGCTCTCTGACTGAACACACGGAGAGAGAGAGGAAACATAAAAGTAATGGACACACCACGGGTCCATTGTTTTATGTTCATGATGGGCTCATGAGCTTGATTGAAAGTTCAAGTGCCCATCATCTATGCTTGGAGGAGGTGTACACTAGACATGGGCATGAACCAAAAAAAATTAACGAACCAGAGGTTCGTGGTTCAGTGCTGACGACGATCCTGAAGTCACGAACCGCAATGAATATTTTCCATTGCCGGACCGGTTTGTAGTTCGTGGTGCTCAGAACGGCCCCCGTGGCACTTAGAGAGCCCATATTCCCGGGGAGTGTTTTGCAGACTCTCCTACAGCCATCACCCAAGTTTGGACAAGATTGCAAAAGGGATCTTGGAGTTATACCCTCTCCAATCCAAGGCCCTCAGGAAACTCCCACAAAAATCCAAGCTCAATTATACTCTCAGTCTCTCTCCCCAAAGGCTAGTAAGTGGCAAGCAAGAGCTCTGTCCCACTCCACGGCTCTCTGAAAGTGAAACCCAGCCTGGGAGCCCACAGCTATTTATAAGCACAGCTCCCATTGAACAACGCAGGAGGTCTGTGTTTGGCCATCAGAGCTGCCTATCAGGGTTTGCAGGGATGAGATTGGAGTGCCCATGGCTACAGAACACCCCCTTCCCCCTCCCTCCCCTGGGTGTCTTCTCCCAGCTTGTAACCACTTTGCAGCTCCGTGGTTGGAAGGAAGACCTGCCGATCAAGGTAAGCTGGGCTTCCATTCGGGTTTCCAGGGCAACAGAAGGAGTGCAGACAGAGCTCAGGCATTCCCCTTGCTCCGTTGCCAGGGGAATAGATTGCTGGCGCCTGACTGTCTGGCTTCCTGAACTGCAGCCGAATGCATCAAACCAGGCCTCTCCTGAACGCTGGTTCGTTGGCCGTGGACAATCACGAACCGCCAGATCACGATCACGTAACTGCCGATTTCATGGGTTTTTGAAGTTCATAATGTGGTTCGTGCCCATCTCTAGTGTACACACACACCCTGTGATTGGCAACATTTGGAAAACAATGTCTCTGGTCATGGGGAAGTAGTATATATGTGGACATTGCCTCCATATCTGTACTCATGCTTTCCTGCTCTCCCTCTCTGCACATTCAGTCAATGTGCAGAGAGGTTGTTTGTATAGGACTTGTGTTTCCCTGTAAAAAGATAGCTTTAAAACAGACCACAATCTACTTGCACCTCTCTTTTGTGTTCAAGCATCTGCACCGATTTGAGAGTCACAGCAAAGGCGAGCATTGCAAATCTATTCTATTCCAAAGTGTTTGCAAGGAGTTGAAAAAACAAGGCATTTTTCCTTGGCTGCTTTGTACTTTTAGAATGCCTATTATGCCGCAGTTTCAGTATAATGCAGCTTTTAAATTCAGGTCAAGAGCACAGACTTTGGATGGAGCTTTTACTGCTTATTGAATTTTATGTCAGAGAGTTTGACTTCAGTTGTATTTTATTGCTTTGATTAGTAAAGCACCCTATGATGCCATGCCTGACGGCAGGATAAAAAATAAAATAAAAATACCAATGCATACAACGAAGCATCCTTGCCAAAGTACAAGGAAAATAAGCAGAGTGCGATTCAGCCTGCCGCATCATTGGTTTCAGGTACATGCCTAGGAAAGCGTTGAATGTGCAAACACTTATTAAAAAATGGCTTGCATCTCTACCAGATAAGTTCTAAATTAGCTATAAAGCCACAGTAGTCAGTAAATTAAGCCTTTGCAAATGAACTTTCCACCTTTTAAAATCCATCCAGACTATTTTACACTCGCAGAGAGGACTGATGCACTTAATTGCCTGATTTAGTGATGTGTGGGAGTTCCTTGAGCAAATTCAATAATCTTATTAAAATTCTTCAGGTTGGATCCAGCAGCTTTTCCATTCAGTCTTGCCCAGCTTCCGTTCATACTATCGCACCCACCCCACACAGTTTTTGCCCACGCAAATCCCGTCACACACAGCATAGCCTTTGTTGTTGTTCAAAGAGGTCCCTTCCTTCAGTTCTCACCAGCTGAAATACTGGCTAGATTCACCCTGTTTGTTTCAATACTTCTTAAGTGTTTCATCTGAGGACAGAATTGTCCAAATTCACTCCAAATTTTGCTTTATGCAAAATCCAGAACCATGTAATCCCATGATAATTTAGGAGTCATTTTATTTGAAATACTTTTGGATTCCTTCAAAATACTCGAGATGGTTTCCATGAAGAGGAAGTCTAAAACTTAAATAGCATATGTAATCCCATTGGATTGGACATCAAACTCGCTTGCTGCAACCAGAAGCTGTAATTTTCTATTAGTTCCAGTGGTGTAGTTAAGTTTGTCTGCTCCAATCAAAACAACAAAGATTCTACATTAAAGACTAGCAAACGAATTGCGGCTTTAGTTACCATTGTGTGTGTGCATGTGTGTGTGTGTGCCATCAAGCTGCTTCTGACTTATGGTGACCCAATGAATACCCTCTAAAATGGTAATAATATAATAACATTTGATTTATATACCACCTTTCAGGACAACTCAACGCCCACTCAGAGCTGCTTATAAATGTGTTATTATTATCCTCATGACAATCAGCCTGTGAGGTCGATGGGGCTGAGAGAGCTCTGAGAAGCTGACCCAAGGTCATCCAGCTGGCTTCAAGCAGAGGAGTGGGAAGTCAAACCTGGTTCTCCAGATTAGAGCCCTGCTGCTCTTAACCACTACATGTCAGGCTCTGGACGACAGAATACAGCAGACAGATCCCTGGTTCATTATAGCAAGACACAGGTCCTTGGTTAAATGACTTTTATTCAGAAATCAGTTCTTTCCATATTCAGACCCAAAGGTCTACTTAGGAGCAAGCAACTACGTAGTGCTAGCAGAAAGTTGACTAGAATGGCAACATGGGAAAAACACATCCCTTTTCTACCCGTCTTTCCTTCCCCCTCCCAATGCCCAAACAATTCATTGTTGCTCTTTCTGTGTGAGAACATTGTGCATATTTGTGCTATCATGCCATGAAGAGAGAAGACATATCATAGTCTGGAAGAAAGATTTGAAGTTGTAAACAGACAGCCACCTGGGAATGCTTGAGAACCCACTGGCAACAGGAAATGGAGTTATACCAGGCAATTAACCATACACGTGGCAAAAGTAATATTGGCATGGATGAATGGGCACAGTCAAACATGACACTACACCAAACTGCCTCTCAGTCCTATCACTGACAGTCTTGCTCAGGTCTTGCAAACTGATGGCCATGGCTTCCTTGATGAGCGGGGTCTTCCTCTTTTCCTACTGCCTTCAGCTTTTCCTAGCATTATTGTCCTTTCCAGTGAGTCTTGTCTTCTCATGATGTGACCAACATATGATAGCCTCTGTTTTGCCAGTTTAGCTTCTAGAGAAAATTCAGGCTTGATTTGCTCTAGAACCTACTTCTTTGTCTTTTTGGCAGTCCATGGTATCTGTGGGCATGGAATGAAATTATGCCATTAGAGTGGGTGTGTAGACTACAGCCAATGGGTTATGAATTTGAAAAAGCTAGTTGCATAGTCAAGCTGTTCATTCACATGGATATTTGACATTGTCAGTCTTGGTTTCAGTAGAACTCAATAAAACAGTAGAACCTTGCTGCATAAAGTAATTGTCTGTCTGTAGAGGTTTATCAACTTGATTCAATTTCCTTTTGCCAATTCCAGTTTGTCAGTCAGAGTAGTCCACAAGCAAGCTGATAGGATAATTTACTCTTTTGAGCGGATCTTGTTTTCATATGTGCTCGGCATAGTAATGTGCTGCTTGTCTCATGATTGTTTCATTTTCTCACCTTATTTTGTAAGAACTTCTGTCCCGCCACAAGTTCTATTTCAAGAGTACTTGACCTTGTGGAACCTGTGATTGCTTTTGGAATTTTGGGGACAGGTCGTGGGTACTACAATATAATGGCTGCTGTAGCTGCAAGAGGGGCTGGGTCCGATCTCAAAACATTGGGAGATTCCCCCAGGGTTGAAGATTTTTTTTTTAAATTAAAAGTTTGATATAATTAAAAAACAAACCTAAAAACCCCTTCAATTACACATATACTAATAAAACAAACAAAAACAACTAATCAACATACAAAAACATACAGAAAAAGCAAAAAAAAAAAACCCAAGCAATTTGAACAAAAAAGTTTCTGATTTTCTCCAAAACAAATATTCGTATCATGTCAAGTCTACAGTTTCCCTAAATAATGATTAACCACTCTTTTTTCTAATGTCAAAATCCTTTAATCCAGAAATCATCAATTCCTTCTTATCTATTTCATATAAATAGTCGACGAAGGGTTTCCATTCATCAACAAATGAACTTATTAGTTAGAAAAATATATTGGGAGGTTTAAAACTCCCCCCAACACGAGTGCGCTCTGTTTGCCGGTGTAACTAACTCCAAGGGCCAAGGAAGTGTGCATCAGTGTGGACGCATGAGGCCCAGGCGGCTTTGGCGTGCACCTGCTGACCTGGCCAGAAGAGAAGACAGCCAGGCTGGGGGAAGTTCCAGGATGCAGATGCAGTGCTGGGGCCCACTCTGCCTCACTGCTGCAGAACAAAGGGGGGAGGCTGGTTAACAGAGAAGGACCACAGCACTGCTCCACTCCAAACTTCTCCCATCCACCATAGCAGCATCCCATGCCCTGCTGCAGAGCCCTGCCAGATCTGGCCAATGTTGCAGCAAGGAGAGTCTCTGCAGGCCCCCCACGGAACCACAAAAAGTTTTCAACAAGCAAGGTTGTGGCAGGAGGTGGGGAGGAACTGTGAAATGATGAGGGGGAAAGAGTTACAAGAAAGGGACTCTGGATGAAAGAGTCAGGAGGAAGACTCTACGATGGGGGAGAAACAGAGGAACACAGAAGGGTGTTGGAGGAAAGAGGAACATGGAATAATATTTGAAGAAAGACAAACAGGGAAGGGTCTTTGGGAAGGTGGGTTGGAGAGGCAGAGAAGAGCAGTAATGTAATGGTGGCAGGGAGTCCAGCCTAGCTCCCCCAAATTCTCCCCCCCCAGTGATTTTTGCTGGGGACAGTCTGGCACCTGCAATCAATTCCCTTGGCAACCAAAGGCAGGGTCTGCCTGAACTCTGTCTGAACTCCTGCTGTTGCTCTGGAAACCCCAATCTAAGCCCAATTTAGCTTGATAGGCAGGTCTTCCTTTCAAGTGTGGAGCCCCAAATTTGTTACAATGAAGCAAAGAGCAGGGGGGAGGGGGGCTCCCAGCTCTGGTTTTGCAGACAGTGAGAGAGAGACAGTTGCTGCTGGCATTGGAGACAGGGAGAGTGCATTGGAGCTTGAACTTTCTTTGTGTGTGGTGAGATAGGGATCTACCTCTTCAAGTTCCAGGGCTGCTGCCAGGCTCTGGACCAAGCTATTATTTATGCTTGGTACGTTTCTTGCTGCCTGCTCAGGTAGGGTTTCTAGGAGTGGTGCAGTAGGGATCTTGATGGCTGAAGGAGACCCTGCTGGCCCCCACAAACAACAAACAATGAACATGTTCATGGTCATGTTCATTGTTCGTTGTTTGTTGTTCGTGGATGGCAATGAACAACGAATGCCATGTTACATTTTTTTTTCTATTCGTGCCCATGTCTAGTGCTGATATGCGTCAACTTTAGCAATATTTTACAGACTATTCCGTTATACCCATACTCTCATAATGTACGTAGTTACTCTCCCACAAGATTTGATTTTGAGATGATTACACATTTTTCATATAATTTCGCTTGGGATTTTGGAGTTTTACATTATGTGTTCTTGTTTGCAAAGTATAGGAATCCTTTTTCACTCTCACTCTCCCCTGCTTCCCTGTGTGTGTATAGGGTGAGTCATGTTTAACTTTTTTACAGAGTATTATATTTCATGGTTTGCAACATCTTCAGTTCTCTGGATTAATTTCTGTCTTTTCCCTCCCATTCCTTACATTACCAATTCATTTCTGTGCATTAATTACACAGTGAGGAAAAAACCCAGTAAGAATAGTAAATGAAAATGAATTATGGAACCACACACTAAATCTCATGATGGATCTCAAAGAATCGGCTTGCCAGTTTTGTTGATGGGTGGATCTGTTTTACTGTGATGTATTAGATTGTGGTTCTTCATTTATGAACTGAGCGGCTTCTTTATTTGAAATCTCTTTTTCATAGCTTGGATGTGTCTTTAGTCCCATTTCTTAAGAAAAGCATATTTACATATTACAGGGCTGAATAATCGTGCAGGTTTGCTATTTGGTGTTTTAATGTACAAGGAATGTTTTCCCTCCTTGTGATGAAATGTCATCAGATACCATCTGTGCAGTCTGTAATTTTAACCACAATTCATTGTTGTATTTATCTGAAATTTGTTTTTCAAACTAGCTAATTTTAGTCTCCAATTCAGCCACCACACTAATTTCCTTGTTTCTTCCTTGCTGAGCAGTCGGATCTAGTATCTTCTCATAAAAAGGGCTTGGCAGGTTCCCAAAATGAAATGCTCTTATCTTCTTTCATGGAATTACTTTGCTTGATGGAATTCAAAATAATTATATATCATCACAAATATTTTTAAAGGGATTCATTTGCAGCGCTGCAGACCACGGGCAATGTGTGGTTGTGTACATTGAAGGTAAGGGTTTTTTTGTTTTTGTTTTTTCTGCATCCTGGCTCAAAGTCAAAAGAAAAATGGAACGTAAAGCTCTGAAGTCCATCAATCTCAGCCTGATCTGACTGTTGTGCATGATCCAGCGAACATATAGTAGGTGATGGGGCTAGCTATGACTGATGGGTCGTACTGCAAATCTGGTAGTGCAAGATCACTGCTATGCACTAACGATGTCACACTTACATCAGAGTCAAGGTGCCTAACTTTCAGAAGTCAGCATGGCCAAGACAAGGAGGGAGGGTGTAATATTCAACTAAGTACAGGGTCCTAAAGCATTGATACACCAGAAAATTGGGTTGGACCTATGACTTCTTTCCATCAAGCTGGATCCACTAACTTCCTTCCATTGAGATGACAGTGATCAGCCTCATTTGTTCCTTCTGGCTATGTGTTATGTTCAGGATATTGGTGGATCCACAGAGTAAATCACACCCTTGTGCTTCTTCAGTTGCTTTATAGGGACAATTTCATTGTTGTGAGGATCCTCCCTCATTGGTGCCCTCTCCTGACGGCCTGCCATCCTACCAGCTCTCCAGGCAGGTGTCCTCCGGCCTCAGATGGGCAGGGAAGGGGGTTGCACCACCTTGTTCCTTCTCCTGCCCTGGGAGTAGCACCGCACTGCAGCTGTCTCTCCCTCCAAAATCCTCCTCAGCCTTCACAGGAACCTGAATTTAAAGGCCTCCCCTGGCCCCACCTCCCTGGCTCTGCCCCCAATCTTCACCCCGTCTCCCTGACTGGCCCTGCTCCCAGCCTATCTGATAGGAGGGCTGGGTAGACTCTGCTGTCTCCTGGCCCCACCCACTCCATCCCCACCTAGGGTGGGGCATTTGGTCTGCTCTCTGCCTGGCTGTCCCCGGCTGCTTCTGAACCCTCCCCAGTGGGAGCTCCCCTGGCATCTTGGGGCCTGCGCCTGCCTGCCTTGTGCTGATGGCAACCTCCTGTGAGCCTGGATGAAGTGGAGCCATCTGGGCAACTGTAGGAGACAGGTGAGTCTGCCGAGTGGCTGCAGGCTGCTCCCCAGAGTTGTGCCTGGGCGTCGGCTGCAACTGGCCTAAGGGTGAGAGAGGCCTGGAGGCCTGGAGGGGCTCCTGCAACTAAGGTACTGCCAGAGGCTGTGCTGCAGGGCCTAAAGGTGCCTGCTGCTGCAGGGCTGGTGGTGAGGGTAGACCAACGTCTGGCGTCGCCGGACAATTGTCTTCACACTCTTTGAATGAACTTGCCAAATACATGGGTTACGCTCAGTTTTATTATGACTTATCTTTATCATTATGCATCTCCTAGTTTTAGGGCAGGTTGCTACTATTTATTTATTTATTTTCTTGAGTTTATAGTCCGCCCACCCCAAACAGGTGGGCTCAGGGCGGATCACAACAACTTAAAACACACTACACAATTTATCAACAGTAACCATTAAAAATATAAATAATGCCTATCATTCATTTAAAAACATAATGCCACTATATAAATACAGCTCTAACAATAAAAAGTATAGTAGCACGTTAGACATTCACCTATCACCGTCCATAGAGCAGTTTACAGCAACCATATAAAAGATGGGAGGTGACATTGGGCGGGAGGGCACAGAATTTCACCCCCCACTAAGGGGGGGGGCACCGCCCAGCATCACCCATATGCCTGGTGGAACAGCTCTGCCTTGCAGGCCTGGTGAAATGCTAACAAGTCCTGCTGGGCCCTGGTCTCTCAAGACAGAGTGTTCCACCAGGCTGGGCCCAGGGCCAAAAAAGCCCTGGCCCTGGTCAACACTAGGCAGGCCTCCCTAGGGCCAGGAATCTTTAACAGATGCTTGTCGCTTGAACGAAGGGTCCTCTGAGGCTCCTATGGGGAGAGGCAGTCCCGCAGGTACGACGGTCCCAGTCCACTTAGGGCTTTATAGGTTAACTAACTACTAACAGGCAAGCCATTCGAAAGTGCCAAGAGGTGTTAAACCTCATCTCCCTACCACATGGTGTTCAAACAACTAAGGACTTGACTCATTCTGCTCAACACCAAGGGAGCGTCCTCTCCAACCCACCTGGCCATGCAAGCCAATAATGGTCTGGCTTGTAAATGGCCATCCATAGATTCCACAGCACGCTAGCCAATTAGCCCTATATATACTGTAGCAAGCTATGTAATTCCTACAGCACTTCACTACAGCCTAACTAATCCATGGACTCCATAAACCCTCCTGCTTCTTAAAATCTGCCAGCGAATGCAAAAGAGCAGGATCTTTTCAGTGATGGCCCCAATGCAGTACAATTTTCTTCCCTTGGAGGTTCATCTTTCAACATCAATAGCTTAGTTTCAGAGTAAAGGCCTTTCTGAGCCAGAAGGGTTTTGGTGGTAGAGCTACAGCTCTCCGCTGCTGTTGCGTTTTGAAGGTTGCTTGCTCTCCATTGTATTGCATTCCAGTTGTGATTTTCTTGTGTTGACCATTTGAGAAGCATTTGACTAAATAAGTACAAATGAAATAATGGGGTAGTGAGCTCAGTTTTTCCTCTGAGCAGGAGGAAAGAGGCGGAAGAGTCAAAGTCCATCTTTCCTTTCTGCATGACCTCATTCCAAATAACATCTATGCCCACCATTTTGTTTTTATAAACTTACGGAGATCCATGATCTTGATCAGGTCTGTTTCTTCCCAAAGCCCATATTTCATTGTTCTGGCTATTACTGAAGCGAAGCTATCTTTTCTAATGACTGTTTTGTATTAAGAAATCACAGCTGAGTCTCACTCCCCTCCTTTTATCCAGGTGATGTTTCTTCATTTCAGAGAGCGGGTGGGAAAGTGAACCAAATATTTATGTGCACCGCCATGTCTGGTGGCCATGCAAGATGGTAATATATTTTCCCTCTCTAATGAAAAGTAGTCAGTGGGGACAGACAAAGAGCACAGAGAACTTTCATCTGATTCCCAATAGAACGACTCATTTCTGTCTCCACATGTTCAAAACAGCTGCCTCATTTGGAGCTTGGCTTTCAAGCCTTTCAGACCATGTGCAGTAACAAGATGAGGGGAGGGGAAGAAAAAAACACTAACTTTTGTTATGCTGTGTGATTTTTTAAAATTCATAATGTATTGATGTTTCTGACAGTTCTTGTCTTACTAGGTAATACCAATATATTCTCTTGCTGTTTCTAAGATACTTTGTGAGTGACATCACGTCTTAGGCCATAAACCAGTAAATTGTATGTTTGTGCGCCTGCTCTGCACTCTCACATAGCACAAATGGACCAGTACTGTGAGCAAAGGATAGACTTACATACCAGGAAGAATCCTCCTTCTGTCTCTCAAATATCATTGAACATTTACTATCATGGGAATTCGGCCCCTCCTGGCCAGCAGACCAGGCTGCTAAGGCTGGGGGCTGTGTTTGCCCACACAGAAGGGGAAAAGGCAGCTTGCCTCTTCCTGGGCTTTCAGGGGAGTGACTGGAGGTGGAGCCAAAGCGGAGGGTTGGCTTTGCTCTCCTGGCTTCCCCCTCAGTTGCCACCTCATGCTCGGGCTGAGAGGAACATTTCAGGGCTCCTCCCAGGAAAGCGGCAAGAGCAGCAAGGCTATGATTTTGGTGCAGATGTGTTTACCTGCCCATTGGGTGGCTTTGGCGCTAGCATGACGGAACAGCTGATCGGCAGCGTGGAAGCGGTGAAACTTTGGAGCCACCTGGCTGGTGTAGTAGGGAATTTCTGCTTCAGTGGTGCCACGCCGCTGCTGTGGTGCTGGGCTCTGATCCGGCTTGTGGCTGTCCCGTGGGGCAGTTCAACCCAGTGGGGTCCTGGAGCCCTTCCTGTGCACCCTATTTGAGGTGGCTTGCTTAAGAGTGGCAGTGATCCCTCCCCTCCTCCTCCTCCATTGGTGGGGCGGGCTGGGGCTTGAGGCTAGGCACTGGGCCTGTAACTCGTCAGGGTGGGTTTTCCAGGCTGTGGTAGCTCCCCCCCCCGGCAGAAGGGCAGGTTGTGCCTGATATAAGGCATTGGGCCTGTGGCGCGTTAGGGGAGTGGTGGTTTCAGGCTGTGGTAGTAAAGGGCGGAGCAGTTTGAGGCCTCTCACTGCACCCTTTCTTCATTGCTACTCTACCCTCCCTGTTTCTTTAGGGAATATTGGGCCTCTGAGGCTCCATTTAAAGGGGTGGGTCATTCCCCCCCCCCTTTATCTGGATTAGTGTGGGGTTGGCCCACCCCCCCACTCCCCCTTTTTGATCAAATTCCCTGCATACCAAGAAGGGCTTCATAGCAGCAGGCCTGGCTGGGCACTTATCTTTTGGCTGCTTATTAGTTACTTGAGAAGCCAGCCATTTTGTGATTGGTGGCCATTTTAGGTTGGGAAGCCATTTTAGGTTTGGCAGCCATTTTCTGTAGCATGTCACTTAGTCATGCCTGGAAAAGGTAAGGGGCCCTCCAAGGGCAAGCAGCCAGCCAAGCGCCCCCACCTAAAAGGCCTGCCCTGCACTGTCCTAATCTGAGGATGAGAAGGAAGTGGTGGGTAGGCAAGAAATCTTGGACCGCCTTGTGGCCTTGCAGCAGGCGCAAGGCAGTACCGTGGCAGCTCCTACTAGGGCTAGGCAAGTCAAGTTGGCCAGGTCTACTTCAAGCTCCACCTTTCAATGTGAAATATTAAAATGGATTTCTGCTCTTGAAGGGATGTGTGGAATAGAAGGAGGTGAGCAGAGCACTTTGGTTCCAGTGGCAGAGTGCCCGATGGCAGAAATGGAGGGACAGGCTGAACAGGCATGAGCGGCTGAATTAGGCCAGGTGGTGTTGGTGGTGCAGCTGGCCAAAGGAGAAGGTAAGTCGGCTGGGCCCTCTCAGGCTGGTGCTTGGCCGTGGAGGCCCTGGGGACACGTGTCTGTGCCCAGTCCCTCAAAGGCATTGCAGTTCTCACATACCTCTTCTGGCTCAGCTCAGGTTCAAAATGCCTTGGCAGCTTGGCCACAATGGATGTGGCCGCCATGGTCTGGGAAAAGCAAGGAGGTGGCTGGCCCCTCTGCCACATCAGGCTCTTTAGGGCCATCCTTTTGGTATGGCAGGGATGCACAACCATCCATGGACCAATTTTCTCCGTGGGGTTATGGCCCCTGTAATTGGCCTGCTTTAGGTGCTCCTAGTTATGCAACAGTCTCCTTTGAGGCTCTTCCTTTTGGCGATACCACCATGCCCCTCGGGGATCACTTGACCCAAGCTACTAGGGAAAAGATCCTATGGGGGGAGTACGTCAATGTTTTCATTCTCCTCTTCAGGGAGCTGGAGAAAAAGAAGGAAGACCTTGATAACAGGGACAAGGAACGGTTAAAAAGGAGGAAGGTTGATTGTAACTGGCATAATTGGCTCCCTGGCATGTTAATCTATGCTGGGGTCATTGCCAGGGTGCAGCCTTGGAGGGCAGCCCCATTATTTCAATACATAAATATAGGGGCTACACAGACTTCACCAGGGGAGCATGGCTCCAGTACAACGAGGAATTCATATGCAGGCTGCACTCAACCTGACTATGCAGTGGGACAAGATTCACCAGCAGCTTTGGCTGCAGGTCATGTCCCCTGCTAAGCCCAACTCGGGTGACTGCTCTGACAGCAGCCACTTAGTTTAGAAACATCAGAATGCGCAGGTCACCCACGGGACGTCAGGTCAGTTAGTTCAACCCTGCCTCCTCTGTTGGGATTACAGTTCCCAGGGGTGTGTTCCAGAAAGTCCTGCAATTTCAAACATCAATGCCCCATCTGCAGGGGTCCATACCCATTTACAACCTGTCCATGGCAGTCATGACACAGGGGCAGGCGGGGTGGCAGGGGTAGGGGCTTGCAGCCTTTGGCTGTAAAAGGGACCCAGCTCAATAAACCTGAAGGTTCTTGAGTGGCTCCTGTCAGATTACCCCAGGCGCCAACACACCTGTTTCTTGTTAGATGGTTTCAAGTTTGGTTTTAGGATCCCTTCCAGGTTCCCTGGGTCCCCTTCATGTTTGTGAATTTACGTTCTGTTGCTGGCATGGAGGAGGTGGTACAGAACAAAATAGCTGAAGAGTGCACAGAAGAGCAAGTTTTGGGATCTTTTGCATCTCCCCCGGTCCCTGTTTGCATGTTTTCCCACTAAGTGTAGTCTCGAAGAAGCCTCCAGGGGAATTCTCTCTCCTACATCATCAGTCCTACCCCAAGGGTAGATCAGTGAATGATGCCATTCCCAAACCTTTATGCTCAGTGCGGTACATATCCTTTGACCAGGCAGTCAAGGTAGTGTGGCGTTGCGGGGTTGGTGCTGAGATGGTCAAGGCAGTGCAGCGTTGTGGGGTTGGTGCTGAGATAGCAAAGTGCAATATCAAGTCCGCATTTCACCTTCTGCCAGTGCACCCCGAGAACTTTGAGCTGTTAGGTTTCGTGTTTGAGGGTCAATACTACATGGATAGGGCATTACCTATGGGTTGCTCTATTTCATGTGCGGCCTTCGAGTGTTTCAGCTCCTTCCTCGAATGGGCTTTGCAGTCCAGGCTGCAGTGCCGGGACACCGCCCATTACCTGGACGTGGTGCCAGCAGAGGGCGGGTGATGTGCCCACTTGCTGCAGGGATTCATCACCTTGGAGAGGGAGCTGGGAGTTCCATCGGTGCACGAGGAGACAGAAGGTCCTGCCCCAGTGCTGACATCCTTGGGCATAGAGCTGGATACAGTGTGGCAGACTTCACAGTTGCCAGCTGCGATGCTTGCCAACCTTCGGGCTTGGAGGGCTTCATTCTGGATGAAACAGAAGGTTACTTTTGTTGAGTTACAGCAGCTGGTTGGACATTTAAATTTTGCAGGCAGGGCGTTTCTCAGGCATCTTTGTGATGCCATGGTGGGCCTCCAGTTACCCCACCACTGGCTTAAGGTCGGCGTAGGCATGAGGGCTGACCTCCTGGTCTGGGAGGAATTCCTCCAGGACTATAATGGGATTTCCTTCTGGAGGGAGGACCTGTTGCTGAAAGTGGACTTGCAGGTAGCCTCTGATTCTTCAGGGTCCATCGGTTTTGGGGTTTATTTCTGGGGACACTGGTGGGTGGAGTGCTGGACGGCCCATTGGGCCACAAGGGGACTGAATAAGGACCTCATCTTTTTAGAGTTGTTCCCAAATCCTCGTTGCGGTTGGTTTGCAGGGAGACAAACTGGCTAACCACACTGTCCACTTTTGGTGCGACAACCAGGCAGTGGTACATGTCCTTCATTCCTTTTCATCCAGATCCTTGAGGGTTATGAGGTTGGTTCACACTCTAATGCTCTGGTGCTTGTGGTTAAAAATGATGTTTATGGCGAAACACTTCCCCGGAGTGGACAATAGTGTGGCAGATGCTCTGTCTCACTTTCAGATGGGCCGGTTCTTTCAGCTTGCCCCCGAGGCTGATGCCTTACTGGCCATGATTCCCCAAGAGCTGTGGAGCCTTGGATGCTAGAGGCAGAAAATAAAACGTGCAATTGCTCCCAGCATGCAGTGGTCATATGATCAGGTGGTTCGCCACTTTGATGGCTTTAGGAGGGATGTTGGACTACAGCAGGTATGGCCTATCCCAGTAAAGCATTTTATGCAATTCTGCGTGGTGCAGAAAGGTTAGGGTCTGGTGGTGAAGTCTATTCAGGGCAGCTGGCGGCACTGGCATTCGCCAGTAAGGTCAGGGGTATTAAGGAAGTCACAAGTAACCTTTGGATTAAAAAGATGCTAGAAGGTTGGGCCCGGGAGGGGGGAACCCGCCGGGATGATAGGCATCCCATTTCCCTGAGGTTCTCTGAGGCCTGGGGCTGGTCTGGACCAGGGTGTGCCACTCGGATTACGAGGCATGCTTGTTTCATGCAGTGGCCCTCACTGCCTTTTGGGGGGCATTAAAGGTTAGCTAGCTGGTTGCTCAGTCCCTTGCTGACTGGTTGGGGCGTGCTTTCATGGCGCGGGACCTTGCCTTTGTGGGTACTGGGGTGGCTGTCTCCGTGCACCAGTCGGTCTGGGCAAGGGGACTGTGATTCAACTGGGCGCATATGCTGAGATGGGCTTGTGCCTGGTTAAAGCCCTACAGCAATACGTATCCATTCGGGGAGAAGGGAACAGGACAGTGTTTCATCACAGAGATGGTTCCCTGCTGTCTAAATATCAGTTTGGGGCCATCAGGGATAAGGCCCTTGCCAAACTGGGGTTGGCTGGGGTGAAGTTTGGCATGCATTCATTCCAAATTGGCACCGCCTCCACAGCAGCAGTGTTGAGATACCCATGGCCAGCCATTC
The DNA here is from genome assembly GCF_028583425.1 of Eublepharis macularius. Lineage (NCBI taxonomy): Eukaryota > Metazoa > Chordata > Lepidosauria > Squamata > Eublepharidae > Eublepharis > Eublepharis macularius. Next base: position 88,999,011 of record NC_072798.1, read on the forward strand.
AAAAAGCAGGACATTGGCATTCTGGGGCCTTCCACTTTTATGTACGGCCTTTAGACAGTTTTGAGAGCACCCATTGACTTTGATTTCTTTTCAGGTGCTGTGGTCCTGCAGGGGAGGATGAGGACGAGTGTCCTCATCTGTGGCCACAGTATGATTTTTGGGGTGGCCCACAAGGCAAAGAAGACTTTCCTGGGATCCCAGCTTGGCCTTGGCCAGTGGGCCACAATTGAGAGGCAAGACCTGCAGGGCCTGAGATGGCCGGGTCTGCTACTGTTGCTCTTTGAAGGGAGGAGTTGTCCACAGCTGAATATTTTGGTAATATATCTGGGCGGTAATGATCTTGGCCTGATGAAGGGTAAGGCCCTCTCCTTGCAGGCTGAGGCAGACCTGCAGTTCATTGGTGAGCAATGGCCTGGTACCTTGATTATTTGTTCTGCAATGCTTCTGCGCCAGATGTGGCAGGAAGCCTTGGAACCTGAAGGGATTGAGAGAGTGAGGCATCGGGCCAACAGAGCCCTCGAGAAGGCCTTAGGAAGGGCCTGGGAATATATTTGCTGCATCCAAATATATGGTCAGAGAGGGCTGACCTACGTCATAATGATGGAGTCCACTTATTGGTTGTGGGCAATAACATATTCCTGAGTGATTTGCGGCAAGGGCTCAGGTTGGCCATAATCCACCTGTGGGGTGCAAGGGCCTAAGCAGAGGTTTGAGCCTAGCATTGGTAGGATAGGATCAAAGGGTGTGGGCTGGTGACCCCCTGGTGCATTCCCATTAGGAGAATTGGAGTCTGTCAGGAGCAGCTGGTGAGGCTGTACGGCTGCCAGCCACGACTGCCTAGTGGGGATCCTGGACATGATTAGAGCAGATTTTAAAGGGATCAATCTGTAAGCATCTGAAGGACCACTCAGTGATCTGGGGAAGTCAGCATGGTTTTGTTCCTAACAGTTCTTGCCAGACCAACCTGGTTTCCTTCTTTGATCGAGTGACCAGCTTACTGGATCGGGGGAACTCTGTTGACGTGATTTATCTGGATTTCAGTAAAGCTGTTGATAAGGTCCCCCATGATATTCTGATGGGCAAACTGGAAGACTGTGGAGTAGACTATAGGACAGTTCGGTGGATAGGGAACTGGTTGGAGGACCGTACTCAAAGAGTGGTGGTCAATGGCTTTTCATCAGATTGGTGGGAGGTGTCCAGTGGGGTGCCGCAGGGCTCAGTTTTGGGCCCGGTACTTTTCAATATTTTTTATCAATTATATGGATGAAAGAGTGGAAGGGCTGCTCATTAAATTTGCTGATGATACCAAATTGGGAGCGGTAGCAAATACCCAAGAAGATAGAATTAAAATTCAACAAGACCTGAATAGTCTGGAGAAGTGGGCAGCTGTGAATAGGATGCAATTCAACAAAGACAAGTGCACAGTATTACATCTGGGCCACAAAAATGAGAAGCACAAATACTGGATGGGGGATACACATCTGGGCAGTAGTATATGTGAAAGGGATCTTGGGGTAAGAGTGGACTGTAAACTGAATATGAGCAGTCAGTGTGATGCAGTGGCAAAAAAGGCTAATTCAATCCTGGGTTGTATCAAAGGGGCAATAGCATCGAAATCGCAGGAGGTCATAGCCCCTCTCTATACTGCCTTGGTCAGACCACACCTGGAGTATTGTGTGCAGTTCTGGAGGCCTCACTTCAAAAAGGATGTGGACAAAATCGAGAGGGTGCAGAGGAGAGCAACGAGTATGATCAGGGGTCTGGAGACTGAGCCCTACGAGGAAAGGCTGAGGGCCTTGGGAATGTTTAGTTTGGAGAAGAGGAGGTTGAGGGGGGACATGATTGCTCTCTTTAAATATTTGAAAGGCTGTCATTTGGAGGAGGGCAAAGAGCTGTTCCAGTTGGCAGCAGAGGGTGGGACGCGAAGCAATGGGCTAAAACTACATGCACCAAGGTACCAGTTGGATATTAGGAAAAACTTTTTCATGGTCAGAGTAGTTCAAAAGTGGAATCAGCTGCCTAGGGAGGTGGTGAGCTCCCCTTCACTGGCAGTTTTCAAGAAGAGGCTGGATGAATACTTGTCAGAGATGCTTTAGGCTGATCCTGCACTGGGCAGGGGGTTGGACTAGATGGTCTGTATGGCCCCTTCCAACTCTATGATTCTATTATTCTATGAGCAGAACCACAAGTGACAAAAGGCACAGATTGGGCACTTGTCAGCTTCCCTCAAGTTTTTTTTTTTTTTTAAATTTTTATTGGGTTAGAACATCAATATTTTTACATTACATTCAATTTTCCCCTAATTTTTCGTTTCTAACCCCCTCCCTTTCCCCCCCTTTTGTTGACTTCCAACAGCTTTCCCACCCTCTGTCCCTTTTCCCTTACTTCTATTAACTTCCTCTGTCTAAAACAAATATATATTCTCCATTATATTAAGCAGTACATCTTTAACTCTTTTACTTATTATACATCCAAACTATACCTCTTTAGATAAACAATTTATCCCATTTTCCAGTTTTGAATATTTCTATATATCATAAACCATAAAAGTTTCCCACATTTAAATCAAACAATTTGATTTATTCTCTATATATTACTCATTTCTTCTTTTTATAGTATTTCTATATAACTCATCACATAGTCAGTCGTTTTAACTCTTCTATACATTCAGTTTGGTGCTTATAAATCTTATCAAGTAAAGAAAATATTGTTAATTACTCAATCCTCATGTTTAAACCGTTAATTATTCTCTATCAATATTCTATCAATTAACCTTTGCATATCTATATATATCTCAATCAATTAATTAATCTAACTGCTTATAAATTCACATTTCTCTTCCTCCCCCGGTAAAGTCACCCCTCTCTTTTATACTTTTATTATACTTCAGTAGTTCTCAAACTGCCACAGTTTTCCTCCCACCTCCCACTTCTTCTCCAGATATTGTTTCAGCTTCTCCCAGTCTGTGTTAAACTGCCCTGAGTCCAGATCTCTCAGTTTTCTTGTCATCTTGTCCATTTCAGCCATATACAGCAATTTGTAGATCCAATCTTCAATAGTTGGCACTTCTTGTACTTTCCATTTCTGCGCATACAAAAGTCTAGCTGCTGCAGTCATATAAAATATCAACGTCCTATGATGGGCTGGAATTCCCTCCATTCCCAAGTTTAGCAGCAGGAGTTCTGGGTTCTTATTTATTTGAAACTGTAAAATTTCACTCATTTCTCTTATTATTTCCCCCCAGAACTGCCTAACTACCTCACACGACCACCACATATGATAGAGGGAGCCCTCATGCTTCCTACATTTCCAGCATTTATTAGAAGTGTTCAAGTTCCCTAGCGCAATCTTCTTTGGTGTCATGTACCAACGATAGATCATTTTGAAAATGTTATCTTTAATATTAATACATGTCGTTGTCTTCATTGTAGTTTTCCACAAGTATTCCCATGCCTCCATTGTTATTTCTTTATTGAAATTTATAGCCCATTTCACCATCTGTGTTTTAACTATCTCATCCTCAGTGTACCATTTCAACAGTACTTGGTATACCTTGGATATTCTTTTCTTGTCTTCTTTAAGAAGGGTCTGCTCTAGTTCCAAGTTCTCTGTTCGTATGCCCCCTTTTGCAGAGTCCGAATTGTATAAGTCTCTAATCTGTCTGTACTGGAACCAATCATAGTTAGGTGATAGTTCCTCTTGCGTCTTTATTCTAAGTTTAGATACTTCAGTTTTGGTTATTTCTTTGTACGTTAAACATTGTTGTTCATTATCAACAGCTCTTGGATCTATCACCTCGTATGGAACCACCCACAAGGGGGTTCCTTCTTGTAGGTAAATTCTGTACTTCTTCCAGATTGTATATAAACTTCTCCTTACAAAATGATGCAGGAACATCGAGTTGACCTTTACTTTGTCATGCCATAGGTATGCGTGCCATCCAAAAATTTTTTTATATCCCTCTAGGGCTAATAGTTTCTTATTCTTTAATGTCATCCACTCTTTTAACCAAACTAGGCAGATTGCATCATGATAAAGTCTCAGGTTGGGCAGTTGCATTCCGCCTCTTTCCTTTGCATCTTGTAAAACTTTTACTTTCACTCGAGGCTTCTTGCCTGCCCAAACAAAATCTGATATTTTCCTCTGCCATTTTTCAAATTGTTTAGAGTCTCTGATGATTGGTATTGTCTGTAGCAAAAACATTACTCTTGGTAACACATTCATCTTAACTGCTGCAATCCTGCCCAACCATGACAAATTCAGTCTATTCCATTTGATCAAGTCTCTCTCTATCTGAGTCCATAATTTTTCATAATTATTCTTGAACAAATCTATATTTTTTGCAGTCAGCTCAACTCCCAAATATTTCACCTTACTAGTTACTTCACAGTCCGTTGTTTCCATTAACAATTGTTGTTTCTGCTTAGTCATGTTTTTGCATAATATCTTTGACTTCTTTTTGTTAATGAAGAAACCTGCCAAGTCACCAAACTCCTTGATCTTATCTATCACTTTTGGCATGTTCTCCAATGGATCTTCTACAATTAACATTATGTCATCTGCAAATGCTCTAACCTTGTATGAATAGTCCTTTATTTTTATTCCTCGTATTTCCTCATCTTGTCGTATTTGTATCATCAGAATCTCCAATACTAAAATGAACAACAATGGAGATAACGGGCAACCTTGTCTTGTTCCTTTACTAATCGTCAATTTCTTAGTCAGTTCATCATTCACTACAATTGCTGCAGTCTGGTCTCTATAAATTTCTTTAATTGCTCTGATGAATCTTTCTCCCAGTTGTAGCTTTTCCATAGTGGCAAACAAAAAATCCCAGTTTAAATTGTCAAACGCTTTTTCAGCGTCTGCAAAGAAGAAACCAACCTCTTTATCACAACGCTTGTCATAGTATTCAATAGCATTGATCACTGTCCTTAAATTGTCTCTTATTTGTCTGTCTGGCAAAAAGCCTGCTTGTTCTTCCTCTATGACTTCCGAGAGCCACCCCTTCAGTCTCTCCGCCAATATCTTTGCAAAAATTTTATAATCATTGTTAAGTAATGATATAGGCCTGTAATTTTTCACGTTAGTCAGATCTTGGCCCTCTTTTGGGATCAATGATATATTCGCTTCGCTCCAAGTGTCTGGAATTCTTTGATCCCTAAAAACTCCGTTCATCACCTCTTTTAGGAATGGTGCCAGTTCATTGGCCATTGTCTTATAAAATTTAGCCGTAAGTCCATCTGGCCCTGGCGCCTTTCCTAGATTTGCGGATTGTATTGCCTTACTTATTTCCTCATCAGTTACTTCACTGTTCAACTTATTTCTCCAAGCTTCCGAGATCTCTGGAAGTTTGGTTTTCTCCAAATATAATGCTATTGATTCTTTGGTTACTTCTTTTTTATTATACAGCTTAGCATAGAATTTATAAAAGGCTCTACTAATGGTAGTCTGCTCCAGGTACGTTTTATTTTCTTCACAGATTTTATTTATTATTTTCTTTTCCCTTTTCTTCTTCAATTGCCATGCCAAATATTTCCCAGGTTTATTAGCACCCTCAAAAGCTTTTTGATTCAGTCTTTTAAGGTTCCACTCCAATTCTTTATTACTCATTGCTGTTAACTGTTCTTGAAGAATTTTGATTTCCTGATGTATTTTCTTTTTCCCTGGTCTCTTTTTTAACTGTGCTTCTTTGGCCTTTATTTTCTCCTCAATCTCTTGTCTTTTCTCCTCTTTCTTTTTCCTTGCTCTGCCATTTAAGTCCATTAGTATGCCCCTTACAACCGCCTTGTACGCGTCCCAAACTTTACTGGTTGGTACTTCTTTATTCACGTTGTATTGTATAAAAAACTTTGTCTCTCTTCTCAATATTTCCATATTCTCACTTTCCTGTAACAAGTCCTCATTTATTCTCCATGCTTTCCTTTTTCTCCTTTTTCCAAATTTCCACATAATTGGATTGTGATCTGAGCCTACCATCGGCATTATTTCTACCTCCTTAGTCCATAACGCTAAGTCCTTTGAGGCCCAGATCATATCAATTCTTGATAATGTAAGATGCCTTGCAGAATAAAAAGTAAACTGTTTGGTTTTAGGATATTCTCTCCTCCATACGTCTTCGAGAGTCTCTTGTTGAATCAACTCAAAAAAAAGCTTTGGCAATAGTCCTCTTTTCTTTTGTGCTGTTGTAGTCTTTTTGTCTAGTTCCAAATCTGTCACTCCATTGAAATCTCCAGCAAGAATTATCTGGTCATATACAAGATCGTCTAAATGCTTCCTTAAATCCTCAAGGAAACTTTCCTTTGCACCGTTAGGTGCATAAAGTCCGACTACCAACACTCTCTTTAAATTCCAATTACATTCCACTGCTACAAATCTAGCTTCCACATCTCTCATAACAAATTTTGGCTGCAGCTCCTCTTTTATGTACAACACCACTCCTCTTTTTTTCTTGTTAGAGGCCGCTACAAATTCTTTGCCCAATTTTCCAGATTTTAAATATTTTACATCCTGTTTTCTAATATGGGTCTCCTGCAAACAAACAATATCACATTTTTGTTTTAGTAGCCAATGAAAAATATTTTTCCTCTTATTCGGTGAGTTTAGTCCATTTACATTCCAAGATAATACTTTACACTCCATATTCATGGTTTTGTTGGTAAGTCTTTTTCATTGTCCTTGATAAATCTCTCCATCTCCCGCTCAGATCTGATGCGTTTTTTTGCCCCTCCAAACTCAAAGGACACTCCTTCCGGTAACTCCCATCTGTATCTGATATTCATGTCCTTCAAAGTCTGAGTTAGCACTCTATATTTTTTCCTGTCCAGTAACACTGATCTGGGCAGTTCCTTCATTATGATAATCGTCTTGCCATCAATCTCCAATGGATCTTGAAATTGTTTTGTCACAATCCTCTCTTTCATGTTTCTAGTTGTAAACTGCACAATCACATCCCTTGGTAGTTTCCTCTGGGTTGCAATTCTCGAGTTCACACGGTACGCCACATCTAGGATAGCCACAATTTCCTCCTCCTCCTTCCCCAGGTAATCAGCCAACACCTCAGTCATCTGTTCTTGCGCTGACTTCCCTTCCACTTCTGGCAGACCACGAAAACGAAGCTGCTTCTCCATGTGTTTAGTTTCTGCAACTGACATCCTCCCCTTCACCAGTCTCATCTCTGTTTGTTGCGTATCTATTAAATTCTCCATCGCGTCTTCTACTGTTTTAACTCTCTGCTGCGTTCCTTGTAATTCACTACTAATCGTTTCCACGCCTTTTTTCACTTCTGACAGCTCCGACTTTACTGTCTGTGTAACTTCTTTGACCTCTTTAATAAGCTCCAATTTCGTGTCCTTAAGTTCTTTCATCATGTCTATAAGTTTTTTGTCCAAATTTTCTATTGCCGATTGCCACTCTTTTTTCGACATCGTGGGGCTTGCTTTAGCTCGCTCCCACGAATCTGCTCTCTTCCTTAGCTCCGTGGCGTATATTTAGACGTTTTCCTTTTTTTCAAATGTCCCAATCTTTGCCAAAATTAATTTTTTTTGTATCCAAAATGTCGGGCGTCTTTTCTCTATGGTTTCTCTATGTTATTGTAATCCAAGATGGCCTACTTCCTCTTCCGCTGAAGCCGCGACCCTTCCCCTTTCAAAAATGGCGATTCCCTACTTCCTGTCCGTCGGCAAGGGCCGCTTCCCTCCAGCCACTCTATTGTTGTTACGCACTTCCTGTCTCCCGTCTTCCCACAGCAGGTCTCGCGATGGTGTCTTCCTCCCACAGCTCCAAAACCACAGGTATTCAAAACAATAGTCCGATTTTTGCAATAACTTCTTTAAATTTAGTCTCTTTTAAAATACAACTCCTGCCGAGTCTTCACCTCCTTTTCACTAGTCTGTTGCAGTTTAAAAATCTACTTTCTTTCCTCTCTGTTTTTATCAATCTGTCCCGTTTCAAGAGATAGCGATCTTTACCTTCTCTTCAACTTTCTCGGGTTGTAATCGCTGTTTCGATCTTAAATTCTCCTCTCGACTTCCCTCCCCGATCGAAGCTTGGGTATGTAGGTCTTATGCCAGCCGAATTGGCCCCAAAACTGCCGCAGAGATTATAGCCGACCCGTCGCAAGGTGGGACCTCAAGGATCGGGGGGGAGACTCCTTGAGTAGAGCCCCCCCTCGTCCGAGATCTAGCTCACCCTAGGGTGTTGAGCGTTCTTTGCCTGCTCCCCACCTGAGAGCAGTCGGCCGCGGGTTATTTTCACCCCTCCGGCCGGTTAAAACGGCAGTCCGGTCAGCTCCGCAAATGGAGCTGCGTTAGACCTCCATGAATCCCAAACCGGAAGTCCAGCTTCCCTCAAGTTTTGATGGGAAATGTAGGCAGCTTGGCGGAATGTTGGACAAGTGACAGTTGAAAACTCCATTGGACAGCAGTCAGAGAGCGAAGCTGCGAGACCAGGATGCCTACATTTCCCATCAAAACTTGAGGGAAGCAGACAAGTGTCCAATCTGTGCCTTTTGTCACTTGTGGTTCTGCTCTATGACCACTCCCAGGCTCCACGGCTGTGGGGACTAGAGCTTTAAAGGAGAACCACTTGCCTGGCTGCCGGGTCCCAGTCATCCGTTGTATGGAACACCCCTGGGGCAGTGGGGGATTACCCAGACAGGTCAAGGTGGAGGTCCAGGTGGACCCCAGCGCTTGACCTGTTCCACAGTTAGATCCCTTGCTGCAATGACAGGTTGTGTTATAATTTGATGAATAAAGTGGCCCCTTATTTATCCCAAACCTGGTCTCTGCCTTTTATCTCAACTGGGGGGGCAGAATTATTAAAGATATTTGAAGGCCTGCCAGTTCAACTCACTCTCCTTTCTTCAGTGGGGAGATCCAGTTTGCTGTAGTGGTTAAGAGCAGTGGGACTCTAATCTGGAGAGTTGGGTTTGATTTCCCACTCCTCCGCTTGAAGCCAGCGGAGTGACCTTGGGTCAGTCACAGCTTCTAGGAACTCTCTCAGCCCCACCCACCTCACAGGGTGATTTTTGTCGGGATAATAATAACATACTTTGTAAACTGCTTTGAGTGGGAGTTAAGTTGTCCTGAAGGGTGGTGTATAAATCAAATGTTGTTGTTGTTGTTGTTTCACGATGACGATGACGACGACGATGATGATGATGATTGGGGTTCAGGCAACCAGTTAATTCAATGGGTTGTTCAGCTGTTTGTAACCTGTTTCTGTGTGTTTACAGGATCAGGCTACTTGCGACCATGTCAAGACAACTCCTAGCTGGTGAAGGATCACCAAGGAGATATCTTCTGATCTCCTGTGGAGCAAACTTTACTCTGCAACCATCAAAGGGGAGAATCAGGAATCAACTGATAACTAATCTGCTGGAAGTCAAATTCTTCTGATCTCCTAGCCTGGAAACTTTGCTGCCTCCCAGACTTGCTGAGATGCAGCAGCTTGAGAGCATTGCTTGTGTCCTTTCACAGCTTGAGAGGAAGGAAAGAAACAAGCTCTTTCTCCTCTCCTCCATGTATCTATTTCAGTGAGGGGTTGGAGTGGATCAGAACCCAATGCCCAGCTGATCTCCCAATCAGCTGAGAGTTGGCTTCTGACCAACAGGCAGTTGCAAACAGCTGTTTCTCTTGCTCAGCAGCTGTTCACATGGCTTAATGCATTTCAAATATATACCAGTGAAAGGGTTGACCCCCCCCCTTCATATTTTTAACCCCCACCCCTGCCATTCCAATCATCTGCACTTCTGTGTATTCTTTGTGTGACAAGAAAAACTCATATGCCAAATCAAATGGCAGTCTGATTGAGAATATTTTAAAGTGCCTCTGCATTTTAACCTCAATTTCAATTGGATTGCAAATAAAAGCTTTTTTTAGTGTGGAGATAAGCATAAATAAAATACCAGAATGGCAAATTTACACATCCGGCCACTGTCCTTATAATCAGAAGAAAATAACAATTTTGGAGCATGGCTGGAAAGAAAATAATGGAGCCTTGTAGGGGAAATCGTCCTTGCTGCGAGTAGAGGTTAAATGAGGAAAGTAGTTCCTTTCTGCAGAAGAATTTACATTTCTTTGTAACGTGACAGCTTTCACTAGTAACAAAGCTAAATTTAACTACACCGAATGCTTGCCGGATTGCAGTTTTCTGGTTTCATGGCATATTTTGAAAATGTACTGCCTTTCTTCTTGCTTTTAAACTTTTCATGCTTCGTCGCCCTCCCAACGTGCATATTTCTGAAACATTTGAGGAAAATCCCTCCAGCTATTTTGGAGTTATGAGGGCATGAAAAAATATATACACATTTACCCAATGTAACAAAACCTTGACCATTGGATTTCCTTTCAAGCATGGATCAGTTAAAAACAGCTGAACTTTGAGTCTTCGAAATTTGACATGTCCCTAACCTTTCCTTGATTCATGTGTACTTTGCAAAGTCTGAAAAATCAGAGACTTGTTAGGCAGATGCTTCCCCTGAAATTTCGAGCAGTCTCTCTTGTCTATAGTACAGTCTACAGATTTTAAATGAGTCCACATGGAGAACCCTTCATAGGAGCAGTGATCCGTTATTTTTTCTTCTTACTAGGAGAAAGGAGAATTATGCTAATTCTATAAAAACACAAGTCTTTCCATGAAAGTTATCCTAAATATTCAAGAATTTTGGGGATCAGTCACAGCGATTTCATTTCCATGTAGACGATCCAGTTATTTATCATTATTACATGCACAACACATTAAGTAGAGAAACTTCTAATATTAGAGTTAGATTTATCTTTGTTTTCCATTTAGGCTTATTTATTTAGGCCTTAAAGCATGGCTTATATTATCTGTGGAAATGACTCAGAACAGGAGTCTTCTTTATGTGTTTTAAAGGCCTAGAAAAAGTTGTATACCATATCTGTCCATACAAAATCCCAAAACAAGAATGAAATCCCCTGCAACATCCTTTATTGTATAAGCAAATTATTGTCGTTACAACCAACTTACTGCAACCCCAGATGGTTTCCAAGGTAAGAGAATAAAAGAAGCTCACAGACTCACCAGCGGGCTGAGTTGGCACCAGGGGCAAGGATGCAGTGGAGGCATGGTCAAGTCAGAAGAGGAGGAGTGACCACCCCTCCTCCTGTCCAGCAGCGTGGTTAGCACCATTCCTGTGGCTCCTTCGGCAGGAGCAGCATGTTCCCCAGCAGGAGCAACAACTTTATGGGTTTGGCAGTTTTTATGGGTTTGGCAGTTGGCAGTTTTTATGGGTTTGGCAGTTGGGTGTGGCTTTATGTAAAGCCACAACTTTATGGGTTTGGCAGTTTTGAAGCATTGGGCTGGATCCTCAAAGGGTGAGTGGGGCATTTGGGCAGCTCACCCTGAGGCAACAGTGGACCACCATGGCTGGTGGCGGAAGAATGCTTGCTGTGGTGCACGAGCATGGGGCTGGAGTGATATGCATTGGACAGCGAGTGGGCCTTCTGATGCCAGCGAGGATCCTTTGCCCATATACCTGGCCAATGCTCCATCTAGCTGTAATCAATAAAGTTGTGTCCATTCCAACCAAATGATGGTTTCTGTGTGTTACTTGCCAGAACTCAGACTGATAGGTGACAACAAAGGTGTTTTGTCATTGCCTGCTTTTACATAGAGACCCTGGACTTCCTTGGTAGTCTCCCATCCAAATACTAATCAGCCAATGAGATTGGGCTAGCCTGGGCCATCCAGGTCAGTGAAATACCCTTTGTCCAGGCCAATCAAACTGACAAAACATTATGCAAGCTTTCAGGCTCACCAGAACTCTTCATCAAGCTGGATATTAATTTTTTTTTTAAAAAAAAATAAGTAGGTGGAAAACAGATTTTTTCAGACTATGATGTTAAGGACTGATTTTGTAGACATGCTCTGTGAGGTGCAAGTGGGTAATTAGCTTAATTTGGGGCCAAAATGCATATTATATGTGACAGTTTGGTTTAGTGGTTAAGAGTGGCAGGACTCTAATCTGGAGAGCCAGGTGTGATTCCCCACTCCTCTGCTTGAAGCCAGCTGGGTGACCTTCGGTCAGTCACAGCTTCTCAGAGCTCTCTCAGCCCCACCACCTCACAGGGTGGTTGTTGTGAGGATAATAATAACACTCTTTGTAAACTGCTCTGAGTGTGGCATTAAGTTGTCCTGAAGGGAGTTATATAAATAGAATGTTATTATTATAAGATAGGTCAAAGGTGCCTGACATGACTGACTCTCATATTCACATGGGGACTAACCTTTAAATACTTCTCCATTGCTCCGTGGGGATTTTAAACACTGTGAGGGGGAAGAAAGGACTTCAGGCTTCCTTCTTTTGCCTTTTTTGCCAAGGAAACAGTGTAGGAAGGCTGTTTACCTCTTCTTCAGGCTCTAGGTGCCCTGGAATGGACACACAGAGCCCGGAGAAGGGGCAAACATTTCCACCTGAAGCCCCTCCTTCCCCTCACTGTGTTTGAAGTTATGTGGAGTGATTGAGAGGTTTTTAAAAGTTACCCCCCCCATGTGAACTTGGCACACGTAACATGTATTTTGTCCATTTATTGCCAAGATACAGAGTTACAGCATATTCTTTGGGAAGCTGTAGTCAATCCACATCGTCCATTCCTTGCTCTTTCACTGAAATGCAGAAACCACCTAAGTTCATCCAAAATTGTCTCAAATCCCAAGCAAGAAACACAGAATTGGAGTCACTCCTTAAAAGGTACTTGCTGAGATGGTGGCCAAAGATTTTAATAATTTTTTTGGGGTAAGTTAGCATATACATCCAATATAAAAACATTTATTATTCTTCCCTTAACTAGTGTATGCCCCCCACCCACCCTCCCCCCTTTTATTTTGACTTCCAACAGCGCTAGAACCGTTCTATCCCCGATCATTACATCTAAATTACATCTAATATTTTTGAGTACAGGTAAAGTCACTTAATATCTATCTTTCAGTAGTTATCAAAGATTCCTAATTTTCCTTTTACATCCCATTCATTTTCTAAGTAATCCTTCATTTTCTGCCAGTCTTCTTGAAATTCTTTTGAGTTTTGTTCTCTCCGTTTTCTCGTCATTTTGTCCATCTCCGCCATGTATAACAGTTTTTGGATCCATTCTTCAATTTCCGGTATCTTCTCTTGTTTCCAGTATTTTGCATATAACAACCTTGCTGCCACAATCATATAAAATAACAATGTTCTATCTCTAACATTAACCGTTTCCATATTTAATCCTAACAGTAGCAGTTCCGGATTTTTACTCAAATTAACCTTCAAAATTTGCCCCATTTTCTCATGAATCTCAGGGCCAAGCTACACAGGACGAATGACACTTGAACGGCAAGTGGATTGAGTGGAGGGCAAGTGAACAGGGAGAAATGCACTTGCTGTTCAAGTGTCATTCGTCATGTGTAGCTTGGCCCTTAGCCCAAAAGGATTTAGCTTTTTCACATGACCACCACATATGATAAAAGGAGCCTTTATGTTGTTTATGTTTCCAGCACTTATTTGACATATCTTTACTCATATTGGCCAACTTTTTTGGTGTCAAATACCATCTATACAACATCTTATAACAATTTTCTCTTATATTGACACATGTTTATATTTTTAACGCATTTTTCCACATATATTCCCAGGCCTCCATCGTTATTTCTCTATTAAAATTTATTGCCCATTTCACCATCTGCGTCTTAACTACTTCATCTTCTGTGTCCCATTTCAATAACAATTTGTATATCTTAGAGATCATCTTTGGTCCCTCTCCTAGCAATAACTCTTCTAGTTCTGAATTCTTTCCCCTAAACCCCACCTTCCTTTTATCAACTTCATATATATCATTAATTTGTCTATATTGTAACCACTCATATTCGAATGGTAGATCTTTTTGACTCTTCAGTTTGTAGACATTCTCTTCCGCCGTCAATAATTCTTTATATGTTAGCCATCCTTCTTGGCCAAAGATTTTAAAGAGGGCTATGATAGCAGGAAAGACTAAGAAAACTCAAGATAATATTATGGGGAAATTCTTGGAAAATTATAAATAAAATATGCATCAGTGGCAAACCTGGATAGGGACACTCTTATAACTTTGTCTACTGGAATATAATTTTGATGGTGTGGGCACAAAACAAACAAAAATCACATTTTTGCATGGTCTTGTTTTCAAAATCAATACTTCTCCATGTATCAGTTCATTCTCTTTTCCAAACAAGTCTACCCAAGAGAGTCCCAGTGGCTGTTTTAATTATGAGTCACCAAAGAGAAAGCAACAGATGTATAAACATATTTTAAGTATCTATGAAATATCTGCTGAATTGTTATACTCCTGTTGGCTCATTAATGAAATCTCCATGGATTATCCACTGATTTCCAGACACCTTCATCTACAAAGACACATGGAAGATTTGCATTTTCACCTTCTGCACGCTAATTACAATTTCTTTTATACATTCCTCATTATGCACCTTTCTCTTTCTTGCCTTGTTTCTTCTTAGTGAGGGCTGATTAAATTTCTGACTATAGTTAAAAAGGGAAGGAGAATAAGCAGTAATTGACACATAAATACATCTCTCAGCTAAGCCTTTATTCACATCAATCAAGGTTAAGTGGTATCAGCTGGTAAATAAAGCACAGAAATACCTCTGGATTTGAAAATGAAGTTGCCTGAAGTATTTTCCTCCTCATACAGTCACCATTGTTTTTTTCCCTTTAAATGTTAATATATAATTTTCTATTCTTGGAAATAAATTTCCTTTTATAGCTTCTAAGAGCATACTGATGTGAGATGTTTGTCTGTGATCCAAAGAACCCTGCCACAATTTTTGTCTCAAAGAGAATTTAGACTTGTTTTTCTTAAGGTTCAGTGGCTGAGCTCCTGAGGAATTTTCACTTCCCCGTCTGCTCCTGGGCCATTTCCACATGGCTTACCTTTCCTCAGAACGACCCAGAACATCGCGCAAAAACCGCGGAAGATCGTATTTTCATGTCACACAAATCTCGTGCGAGAAAACACGATCTTCCGCGTTTTTTGCTCGATGTTCTGGGTCGTTCTGAGGGAAGGTAAGCCGTGTGGAAATGGCCCTGATCTCCATGTAGGTAAGTTGATCATTCTACCCCATTGATATTATGCATTTTTGGTAACCTGTATAAGACCAGGATGTGAAAGGGGGCAATATGTACATCAGTGTAAACTAGAAGCAGTGTAAAAATGATGAGTTTTTTTGCATCATAATGCTGTTGGCCAAAATTACCCTGACTTCCAGTTTTAAAGGTTTACCTTTCCTCCTAGCAATTTAAGCAATTCACTACTGAATTTTTGACTGCCTTTGAAACTCACCTATCACCTGACTGATTTCCTTAAAGATACTTTGCCCAGGCTAACAGCTAGCACCTCCTTCCCAGGAATTCTTGAATTCAAGTGTAACCCTATGAAGAATTATTCCAGTTTAATACCTTTGTTCAATAAATCTATATCGGTATAACTCTACATCGGATTGTATTAAGGTTGCTAACCTCCAACTGGTAGCTGAAGATCTCCTGGAATTACAGTTAATCTCCAAGCCACAGAGAACAGTTCCCCTAAAGAAAATGGTTGCTTTAAGGGAATGGACTGTATTGTGCTACATCCTGCTGAGGTCTTTCCTCTCGATATACCCTGCTTTTTCTAGGCTCTACTCCCCAGATCTTGAGGAATTTCCCAACTGGTAGCTGGAAACTCTAGATTGCATTGTTATTGATGGAAACTTGTTCTCTATTAGTGTTCTCTATTAGCTGTTCTCTGTTTCTACCATTGCATTACTGTGATATGTCTATAAATGTTTTGAAGACTGAAGTAAAATTTGTTTCAGTGTTGGCTAGTAATAGCCATCTTTCCACTTTCCATCATCTAGACGAGACTTTCAACAGTTAATCTCAGCACTGAGGCATGGTCATGTGTGTTTTGATCTTTTTCTTTAAACTAAGCTCTGTGATCAGGACTAGCACCACTTTTGACGATGATTGAGATGACACTGCTAATTTATTTTGTTAATAGAATCTAGTGCCTGAATGAGGGTTTCTCTGTTATCCACTCATCATCCATTAGATGTATATTACCCTCGTTAATGAGCATGCTGTTAGCCTTTTAACCTGGTACTAATTTTAGTTTGTGTGGTTGAACGTAGACCTTTTTGGAATCCAGAATTATCCATAGGTAGAAAAGGAGTTTTTCTACTTTGAATTTGTGTCTTAAGGGGTGGTGGTAAAGAAATGGATGGATGGAAAACAGGAAAGGGACAAAATGTAAGCTAAGAAACATTTAAAAATGAGAACAGAAAGTAGTATGAAATATAATATGTGGGGGGGGGGGAGATGGGCACGAACAGCAATATGAACAAAAAAAAGCCACAAACAGCCCAATCTGCTGTTTGCAAATGAGCTGTTCGTGAGGCCCCATTCTAAATGAACAGGTAGTCATTGCAAGCCTTGTTCATTGCTGTTCATTGCTGTTTGTCAAGCCAGACAGTCTGACACCTGTAATCAATTCCTATGGCAACTTAGGCATGTCTGAACTCCTGCTGTTACCCTGGAAACCCCAATCTAAGCCCAATTTAGCTTGACAGTCAGGTCTTCCTTCCAAGTGTGGACTGGAGCTCCAAATGTGTTACAAGTAGAAAAGACCAGGGGGGAGAGGGGCTCCCAGCTCTGGCCTTCAGGGAGAGAAAGCTGCTGTTAGAGAGACAGGGGGAGTGCATTGGAGCTTGAATTTTCTTTGTGTGTGGTGGGATAGGGATCTACCTCTTCAAGTTCCAGGGCTGCTGCCAGGCTCTGGGGCCAAGCGATTGTTATTATTGGTACCTTTCCTGCTGCCTGCTCAGGTCAGGTTTCTGGGAGTGGTGTGGTAGGGATCTACCCCTTTAAGTTCCAGGGCTGCTGCCAGGCTCTGGGCCAAGCTATTATTTATTATTGGTACCTTTCCTGGTGCCTGCTCAGGTCACGTTTCTGGGAGTGGTGCAGTAGGGATCTTGACTTGGATAATGGCTGGAGGATAGCCTGCTGGCCCCCACGAACAGCCAACCATGAACATGTTTGAGAACAGGGCCATGTTCATGGTTGTTCATGAGACCCTGTTCGTGGATGGCAATGAACAACAAACATCATGTTCAGGTTTTTTTTCTCTTCGTGCTCATCTGTAGTTGGGCGAAAGGAGCTACTTTGGTAATGGGATGCAATGTCATGCATACTTACTTGGTTGTGTGAATCACATTCTGACAGGTGTTAAATACAACAAGAACAACATTCAGGTATATATACCGTCCTTCAAGACTATGTCCACTCAGAGTGCTTTATAAAGTGTGTTGTTGTGTTATCCTCATGACAATCACCCACTGAGGTAGGTGGGGCTGAGAGAGTTCTGAGAGAGCTTTATTTTTGTATTCTTTTTAACTGCTATAATTGTTCTGAACCACTTCGAGATCTTAACTGAAGAAAAGTACTATAAACATTGAATAAATAAAAATCAAATAAATAAATAGACCTTGAAAATGCACAGCTTTTTTCCAGCCTCGAGTACTTTCCCATTGCTGTCATTATTACCCATGGGAAGGATTGCTGAGATAGATCACTTAGCTAATAATAATAATAATAATAATAACAACAACAACAACAACAACAACAACAACAACAACAACAACAACATTCAATTTATATACCACCCTTCAGGACAACTTAACACCCACTCAGAGTGGTTTACAAACTATGTTTTTATTATCCTCATGACAATCACTCTGAGAGGTGGGTGGGGCTGAGAGAGCTCTGAGAAGCTGTGACTGACCCAAGGTCATCCAGCTGCCTTCAAGCGGAGGAGTGGGGAATCAAACCCGGTTCTCCAGATTACAGTCCCGCCGCTCCTAACCACTACACCAAACTGGCTTGGAAGAACAGGAGTTCTCCCAATATTACAGCTAATCTCCAAACTACAGAGATCACTTCCATTGGAGAAAATGACTGCTTCAGAGGAGAGAGTCTGTGGTAGTATATCTCTTACCTTCCCAAACTCCACCTTCCCTGGGCTTTCTCCCCAAAGCTCCAGGAGTTTCTGAAGTCAGAATTGACAACCTTACATCAAAGTGTCATACACATCATGGCGGAGAAATAGGCCTCAGTACAGAGTTGCCAACCCCCTGGTGGGGCCTGGAGATCTTCAAGAATTTCAATTGATTTCTAGACAATAGAGATAAGTTCCCGTGGAGAAAATGGCTGAGTTCACTGAGTCCCCCCCCCCTTCCCGAACCCTGCCCTCCTCAGGTTTTACCCCCAAATGTCCAGGAATTTCCCATTCTGGATTTGGTAACCCTACTTCAGGTAGCCATTTTGATTCAAAGCAAAATCTAAAAACAAAAGCAACGTAATGCTTTTTTAAAAAAATAGAACCAACCAGATTGACACAAAACAGTGCACACTCTTTTGAATGTCTTCAGAACTGAAAAGCTGCTGCCAAAATACTAACCTTGACAGTAAATTTGTCTGGCTCTGTATAAGGTAGCTTGCTTTCTAATCTTTCTGTGTATATTCTGTGTGCTAATATCTGAAAGTTGGGGTAAAAATTTAAAATAAATACAACAATAAAATAAAGATATGTATGTCACATGGCAAAGCAAACAATCCCAATAAGTCCAGGAAGCAATTTATAACAAGATGGGGATAATTTTGCAATGCATTTTGGTGCATGTCCACCAAACGGAAAAAGAAAACACAGAGAGACCAAGTCTTTGCCATGCACGCTATAGCTACAATAATAGCATAATTTGTAATCATAGAGCAAAAGGGGTATAATATTTTTGAGTGGTACTATCTTCTTTACAGTTATGTGGCAAAGCATTTCCAATGCTTCCATTGGTCATGCTTTTTGGTGGCTTAAATTGATGTCACCTCCTATTAAAAAAAAAACAACTCGTAATTTTCAGGTTTTCAATAAACACAGCAGACAGCACCCTGCTGATAACCTGCACTGAGACTGCTTCCTGTGGAGTCAAATACACTCTTGGAACTGAATGCTTGGGGATATGGTACTTACTAGTTGTGATTAGGTCTGGAGGTATTTTAGATAAAGGAGAATATTGGCTGTACTAAAAATAAATTCAATGATGGAAAAACACTCCCCGCCCTGTATCTCTCTCTCTCTCTCTCTCTCTCTCTCTCTCTCTCACACACACACACACACACACACACACACACACACACACACACACATAATTGTATTTGGTTTTGTTTTGTATCTTTCTTCTTACGAGCCAGCCAATTCCCATACTGCAAATTCAGAAATGTGAAAATAAAGATGTTTTTCCTCTTTTAATAACGCTTCTAACTATGCTACATTATGATAGGATTAGCATAAATATCGCATTCTATTTATTCAAAGCATTTCCTTCCATCTCCATGGAAAAACAAGGGCTCGAGGGGTTGTTCTATCACACGAGCCACCTCGTAATGAAGTTTGAGACTGCTTACAACGTAATAAATAAAAATACAATATAACTTTTGAAAAGCCTTAAAATGTTCACAAATCATTAGTTGAGCTGTACAACAAACAACCCCTCAACTAAGCAGCAACAAAAACAAAGACAATTGGGCACAGGAAATTAAAAAAAAAACGTATTTCTAAAATCCTGGTAAAACACATATCGTCACTTGTTACATGAAGCTCAAAATGTCAGGCAACAGAATTCCCTCAATGTCAGGTGAAGGAATTTCACAAATAAAGTATCAAAACATGAAAAAAGTTTGTGGCCTGGTTGCCACCTTACTTCAGAAGGGGGAAAGCATCTGGAGCTTACCAATAATGCAACTTCACATGAGAGTATATGATTCCTTTAGATACCTTGGCCACAAGAAGTTTAAGACTAAGCTAAATTGGCAAGACACATTTATTTGAATGGAAATGGTGATTGTCACATTCATAAAAGGAATAAATTCTTTGCATGGAAATAAATAGTCAAGCCTCTTCTGTTTTGCATAGTGCTTTAATCACTTTGAGTGGAATGCCATCTGTCAGCCTACTCTGAGAACTGTTATTTGCAGGGCGATCTTATATAGAGTTTCAGTCTTCTAAGTCAATTGATTTGAATGGATTAACCATATTTAGGATTAGGGATGTGCAATTCCAGTTCCATATTCCTTTTAAAGGAACAGCAAAGAAACACTGTTTCCAGACTTTTCTTCACAGATGGGAGGGGGGAGAAGGGAGGAGAGAGTGAGGCAGAGACAGAAGGTAGGGGGAAGAAGGGAGGGAGGGGGAGGAAGTGGTTAATGCTTGCAGGAGCTTTCTTTCTCTGGCCAATGGGATTATCCAGAACAGAATTAAACTGTCCTGGAAGGAGTTAAATAGGCAGGCTTGCCTGAGAGCAGCCTCCATTTTCTGTGGTGTGTGTGTTCTGGCTGCCTGGACAGATCTGAGACCCTGCCTGCTGCTGGCTGTGAACTCTCTGTGTTCTAGTTTGGGCCTGGCCTGCTTTGGACTTGACGTGGACTGTGACTGGATTCTGCTGTCTGGTGGATTCCTCTGCTGCCTGCTGGGTCCTGCTGCTGCTGCACTTAGAGGACTTCTGCTACCTGGAGGACTTCTGCTGCCTGGTTTGAGAGTCATAGATTGGGGGGGGGGGTAATGTGTTTTTCCCCGCTCTGAGGACTTTTTCTTCCAACATCTGAAAGCATGCTGGCCCCAAGACAAGCAAGAGTTTAAAGACCAGCACCTTGAATTGGGCTGAGAAGCAAATTGGAAATCAGCAAAAATGGAACACAACTGGAATGGTATGGTGCCTACAACTCACTCCAGCCAGCATCTTGCCATAGCATCCTATACCAATTGTAGTTTCTGGATGCTCTTCAATGGCATCCCCACATTAAATTAATGCACTCTAGATGTGTACCGTGACAAGATCTTTTTATCTAGGAAAGTCTGAAGCTGGTGAAAGGTGTTCGTGGCCTCCATTACCACTTGCTGATCCAACTGGAGGGCTGAGTCCAGCAACACTCCAAAACACAAGCCTCCTTCCTTAATAGGATTGCAACCCTATCCAAAACAGGAAACACCTCAGTATGCAGGTCAGTCCTTCTACCCACCAGTAGCACTTCTGTATTGTCAGGATTAAGCTTCAATTAGCCCTCGTCCATCCCAGAATTGCAGCAAAGCACTGTTTCAAGATTTCCACAGCTTCCCTGTGAATTGTGAGATAGAACTGAGTATCATCCACATATTGGTGAGAACCCAGCCCAAATATCAGGATGACTCAACTGGTAGTTTCATGTATATGTTACAAAGCATTGGGACAAGATAGAAGCTTGTGAGACCCCACTGACTCTAAGGGGCCAAGCAGCACTTGAGACTAGAGATGGGCACGAACAGCAATACAAACTAAAAAAAAGCCACAAACAGCCCAATCTGCTATTCATGAACAAGCTGTTCGTGAGGCCTCATTCTAAACGAACAGGTGGTCGTTGCAAGCCTCGTTCGTTCCTGTTTGTTGCTGTTCATCAAGCCAGACAGTCTGGCATCTGCAATCAATTCCCTTGCAAACTCAGGCAGGGATTGTCTGAACTCTGTCTGAACTCCTGCTGTTGCCCTGGAAACCCCAATCTAAGCCCAATTTAGCTTGATAGGTAGGTCTTCCTTCCAAATGTGGACTGGAGCTCCAACTTTGTTACACTAGGAAAAGACCGGGGGGAGGGGGGCTCCCAGCTCTGGTTTGCAGGGAGAGACAGCTGCGGTTAGAGAGACAGGGTGAGTGCATTGGAGCTTGAATTTTCTTGGTGTGAGGTGGGATAGGTATCTACCTCTTCAAGTTCCAGGGCTGCTGCCAGGCTCTGGGCCAAGCTATTATTTATTATTGGTACATTTCCTGCTGCCTGCTCAGGTAGGGTTTCTGGGAGTGGTGCGGTAGGGATCTTGATGGCTGGAGGAGACCCTGCTGGCCTCCACAATGAACACGTTCGTGACAGGATCATGTTCGTCAGTGTTCGTTGTTCATTGTTCGTGGATGGCAACGAACAACGGACACCATGTTCATTTTTTTTCCTGTTCATGCCCATGTCTACTTGAGACCTGCTCTTTCTAGCACTACAGATTTTTTCCACTTATGGTTAAAGTACAAATAGCTAAAAACTAGGCTGCAGTACAAATCTGAATTTAGTCCAGATTAATGAACCACCAATTAATGAGATCATTATGAATTCCCAGAATGATGGCATGACAATTCCCGCAGGAGAAGTTTGCCGGGAGGGCTGCTGTGGAAATTCTACCTGAGGAAATCACCATCTGTCATGGAGGAAAAAAATCTTTCAGGAATTCTCATGTTAATCTCATGCATATATATGCTTGAAAACGTCAAAAAAGTTATTGAATAGATTAGAATCCGGGTGCCAGATGCTGTGCAAATATGGTGTGAAAGAATCTGTGAGTCTAAGAAAGCTTTTAGATATGAATGACATAGACGCCTCGGGATAGAAGGGGGAGAGGAAGTAATTGTATTATTCACAGTAGCTACATTATAGGCTCTTGAACTCTGGCTATGCCTATAAATACATCATAAATATCCATTCTTGACCTACTGTACAGAATTATTGAATTGCTGGTTGCATTGACTGCAATTCTCAAACCACTTACTATAGAATAGTCCCAGTGGAACTCCCCCTAGAGTAAACGGTTTGAAGAATGTGGGTCTTGGTATCGAAAGGACTTTATTTAATTGCTCTTGAAAGCTTCAATAAAAAAGCAAAGATGCAAGGGTATCTCTGAGGATGCTTTCCCATGAGCAGTTTAAATCATCTTTGATCCTTTCTCTCATTATTGATGTTGCTGTCTGTTCATTGTTCATATTTACATTTGCATTACAAATCCAACTAAAGGAATATCCATTTTCAGCCTCATGTGCAAAAACACCCTAAGCCAATGTCTCTTTCTACTGCTAGATTTATTCATTCTGGATGACTCTTTGTTCATAGATTAATACAGGTCACAGTTGAGAGCACTATGAACAAGCACGGTACCCATGCTATGGAGCAGGTACCATTTTTGCTCCCACCCCTTGACAGAACAAAGGCTGGAGCTGAGTGCCTTCTGTAGCCTAGGCAACTGGAAGAGGAGGAGGTATAGGAAAACTGTTCCTCTGCATGAGGACTGGGCCTACAGAACTGTCTTTTCCTTTCCAATGGAGCAATATGGAATTAGCCAGTTATCATGTGTCGGAGCAAGGATTTTTTCTCAGAATTCCTCAAACTGGCTCAGAAAGGGGCTTTTTCACCTTTTTGGGAAAATGGGTTCTTTTGATCTAAATTTGGTCAGTTAAGTCAATAATAGTGCAGGTTCTGTGTCTGAAGTAAGATTGGACAGTGCCCTGAGAATGTAAGGATTGTTGGAGATATCCAAACCACCCATTTATGGTTGGCATGTCCTTTGCGCCTCAAGATCCTTCAGCCTTCTGAAGTCAGAGGCACGGATGAAATTAACAGTAGGATATCTTGATTAAGGTAGGAGTTCCTCCAGATGTGTTCAAGAAATAGTAACCTGGGTGCCTGAATACTCCAGGGGAAGATTAATCAAGAGCCCTTTTTTGTGTGATCCTCCAAAGCTCCTCACACCCATGGCCATGAGCAATGGTCTAAGTCTACAGGACAATAACCAAAGGTCCTAGAATCTCCTTCACAATACAAGCTCCCTGATGATTCAGTCAAGAGTCTAGAAAAGACTATCAGCCCATCCTCAGACCATTGGCACAGGTCCAGCCTGCACTTGAAAACCAGTGGATTCAATCATACTACTCTACAATGAAGTTTCAACGGTCCTATGACCATTCGGAATTTGTAGGGTCTCAGATTCTAAAGCTGCACCAATAACAGAGCAACCCAAATTTCACCAATGGGCAGGCAGATCTGCCGAAACAGATCCTAATTCTGCACCTAGTTCCATCAGTAGCAGGCATATCCTTATCTGTACCCTGGTAAACCCAGCCGCATAAACAGGGCATTCCAAGTCCTCATTTTTGTAGTTGATTCTGCTTTTGTGGGGGGGGGCACTGTAATTCTTAGGAATGTGCAAAACTAAACAAATGAGCTGGAAATACCCCCAGAAATCATAGTTTTATTTTGTTAAAGCATCCTCTGGAACGGTGGACCAAATCCAATAAACCACGGCCGTGGATTCACTCCGAGGGCTCAGTAGGTGACCTGTGGCCTGTGGGGGATGGAGGGGCTCAGGGAAGGCAGGACCTAGCGCTTGGGCCGTGGCAAGCCTACCTCTGGGGTTGTCGCGCACAGGGCTGGGCACAGCAGGCAGGAGGCTCACTGGTACTGCAGGGCTGAACACAGCAGGCAGGAGTTCAGTATTGCAAGACAGCAAACCAGGGTCCAGGAGTCAGGCCAGGTGCCAGGGTCAGGCTATCAGTCAGGGAGTGAGAGAGCGGCAGGCAGAAGAGTAGTCAATAGGCAGGCCAAGGTCAAGTCCAAACAAGCAGTAGAGCAAGGTACGCGAACGTCCAGGTAGCAGGGAGTGGCGAGCTGAGTTGCTTCCACGCTTGGTCTTCTCAGCGTCTTCCTTTATTGCTGTTCTAATGAGGGCCAGCTGTTGCCTCTCCCTCGAACAGCTCTGCCCGGCGTTGTGCTATTAGCCGGCTACTCCTCCGCCTTTCCAGAAACGCTGCCTTATCTCTAAGTTTCCTCCTTTCAGCTGGCCCCAGAGGCTCGGATTTCGCTCTAGCCCTGGGGGAGTCTTCGTCTCTTACAGCCTCTGTGGAGGTTTCCGGCTGTTCCTCGTCCCTGACAGTCTCTGCAGAAGCTCCAGGCTGTTCCTGCTGAATTCCCTCTGGAGCAGCAGCAGTAGTTTCTGACTGCTCCTCCTCTCCCATAGCTTCTGCAGGGGCTTCCGACTCCAGAGGAGATTCTGCTGGCCCTTCCTGCTCATCCTCTGAGGAGGACTCTGAGGCAGTAGGTAAGGTGGCCAGTCGGGGCTGGGGCTGACTCATGACACCATCCCCCCTCCCAAGGCCCCCTCCACCCAGGGGTCCGGGTTTGCTAGGGTAGGTCCAATGGAATTGGCGGATGAAGCGGGGTGCGTGGAGGTTCTCGGCCGGTTCCCATGATCTATCCTCGGGTCCATAGCCCTTCCATTCCACCAGGTACTGCAGACGGCCCCGGTGCCAGCGAGAGTCCACGAGCCGTTCTACCTCGTACTCTTCCTGTCCGTCCACCAGGACCGGGGGAGGCGGTGGTACAGGTTCACGGAGGGGGTGTGGAGGTGCTACCGGGGTGAGCAGGGAGCGATGGAACACGGGGTGGATCCGGAGTGTTGGCGGGAGCTCCAATCGGTAGGCAACAGGATTGATCTGGGCGGTAATTCGGTAGGGCCCGATGA
This sequence comes from Eublepharis macularius, assembly GCF_028583425.1. NCBI lineage: Eukaryota > Metazoa > Chordata > Lepidosauria > Squamata > Eublepharidae > Eublepharis > Eublepharis macularius. The sequence continues at coordinate 89,024,390 of NC_072798.1, forward strand.
ACCGGTGGTCCAATTTCTGGGAGGGCCGCTGTGACCGAATGTGCCGAGTGGAAAGCCACACCGAGTCCCCCACCTTCAAAGGGTCCCCTTCCCGCCGTCGCCGGTCCGCGGTTGCTTTGTAGGCCCGTTTGGCGCGGTCTAACTGTTCCCGCAGAACCAGGTGTAGGGCCTGCAGCTCCTGGACAAAGTCATCTGCTGACGGTACTGATGAGTTTGGCGTTGTTCTGGGAAAGTAACATGGGTGGCGTCCGTAGGTGGCCAGGAACGGGGTCTGGCGTGTGGAGGCGTGCACTGAATTGTTATACGCAAACTCGGCCATGGCTAGGAGGTCTGCCCAATCATCCTGCTGGTAGTTTATATAGCAGCGCAGGTATTGCTCCAACGTGGCATTGGTCCGCTCCGTCTGCCCATCGGACTGTGGATGATGGGCCGAGGACAGGTGAACCTGGGTTCCGAGCAGTGTCTGGAGGGCCTTCCAGAAACGCGAAGTAAATTGCACCCCCCGATCTGAGACCAGGTGCCGGGGAATCCCATGGTGCCGGAACACGTTTTGGACATACTGGTATGCCAAATCTTTGGCTGTAGGCAGCGATGGGCAAGGTACGAAGTGGGCCAGCTTGGTGAACAGGTCAACAAACACCGCAATGCATGTATGCCCTTTAGAGGGTGGCAGGTCCGTGACAAAATCCATGGAAACAGTTTCCCAGGGCCCCTCGGGTGTGGGCAGCGGTTGTAACAGTCCTGTTGGCTTCCCTGGAAGGTCTTTGGCCCGCCGGCATGTATCGCAGGACTGCACGTAGCGAAACACGTCCACCTGCATACGGGGCCACCAGAAATCCCTGGACAATAGGTGCAAGGTCTTGTATCTCCCAAAGTGACCAGCTGCTAGGGTGTCATGAGCAAGCTGCAGTGCCTCCCCTCGTAGAGCACCTGGGGGAACATAGACTCGGCCTTCATATGTAAGGAGGCTCTGTTGCAGGAGGTAGCCTGGGGGGTCTGGCTGCGCGGGGTCCTGTAGTCCCTGGGTGATGCGTTGTGTCCAAGGGTCCGTGCTTTGAGCTTGCCGGATCTGATCCCGCAGGGCATCTGGGGCATTGGTGGCTGAAAAGCACTCAGGAGCCAGAATGGTTGTGGCTGGCGGCTTCTCTCCTGCCTGCCGGCTGAATTCAGGTTTCCGGGACAGGGCATCCGCCAACTTGTTCTGTGAGCCAGGGATGTATTGGATAGTAAATTGAAAGCGGGAGAAGAACAACGCCCATCGGATTTGGCGTTGCGTTAGGTTTCGGGTGGTTTGCAGATGTTCTAGGTTACGGTGGTCTGTATATACCACCACCGGGTGCCGAGCTCCCTCCAAATGGTGCCGCCAGGTCTCAAAGGCAGCCTTGATGGCCAACAGCTCCCTCTCCCAGATAGTGTAATTCCGCTCGGCTGGGGTGAGCTGTCGGGAGTAGAAGGCACATGGTTGGGACACCTCGTGGGAGGAGCGTTTTTGTGCTAAGACTGCCCCCAAAGCGGTGTCGGAGGCGTCAGCCTGCACTATGAACGGGAGGCTCGGATCTGGGTATACAAGGACCGGTCCAGTCGTAAACCGGGTCTTCAGGGTTTGAAAGGCCTGTTGGGCTTCCTGGGTCCATTGGAATGGCAGGCGGGGCCGTGTCAATCGGGTCAAGGGGACGGCTAGTGCAGCAAAGTCAGGGATGAACTGTCGGTAGTAGTTTGCAAACCCTAAGAAGCGCTGAACCTCTTTACGGTTTCGGGGAGCCTGCCAGGAGAGTACCGCCTCGACCTTAGCGGGATCCATCTGTACTCCTTGGTTGGACACTCGGTGTCCCAGGAACTCAACTTCTTCCCGGTCAAATTCGCATTTCTCGAGCTTGGCATACAACCCATGCTGTCTAAGTCTCTCCAACACAGAACACACATGCTCCCCATGCCTGGCAGGGTTGCGGGAGTAAATCAGAATGTCATCCAGGTACACGATGACATAGTGGTCGAGGAGGTCCCGGAACACGTCGTTGATGAAACGCTGGAAGACCGCTGGCGCGTTACATAGGCCAAAGGGCATTACCAGGTACTCGAACTGGCCGTAACGAGTCCCAAAAGCTGTCTTCCATTCATCCCCTGACCTTATCCGGATGAGGTTATATGCTCCCCGCAGGTCTAGTTTAGTGAACCGAGTTGCTCCTCGGAGCCGCTCTAAGAGGTCAGGGATCAGAGGTAGTGGGTAGCGGTCTCTGACTGTAATCTGGTTAAGGGCCCGGTAATCGTTGCATAACCGCAAGTCCCCTCCCTTCTTTTTGACAAACAGGACTGGTGCAGATGTCGGAGAGGCTGAGGGTCGGATAAACCCCCGCGCTAGGTTTTTTGCCAAAAAGTCCTTGAGGGCCACTCGTTCTGGCTCCGACAACGAGTACAGGCGTCCGCTGGGGAGGGGTTTATCAGGAATCAGGTTGATGGCACAATCGTAGGGTCTGTGCGGAGGTAGTTGATCAGCCCCCTTCTCCTCGAACACGTCCGCGAACTCTGCATAGCGGGGCGGCAGCAGGGATCCCTGGACCTTGGCATCTGCGCTGGCGAGCAGCTTCGGGAGGGGATCCGGCTTCCTGGTCGGGAACTGGATGACTTGGCGCTTCCAGTCGATGAGCGGGTTGCTGCCCACGAGCCAGGTCAGCCCCAGCACCACCGAGAAGTGCGGCATGCAGACTACATCGAACTGGACGCGGTCCCGGTGGCCTTCCACAACTACCTCCACCAGCTCAGTCTCGTGGGTTACTGGACCGGATTTCAGTAGCCGCCCATCGATGGCCTCCACTAGGGCAGCAACGGGTTTTTCGTGCAACGGGATGTGGTGCTGATGGGCAAACTGCCGGTCCATGAAACTCCGGGAAGCGCCGGAGTCGACCATGGCGCGGGTTTCCACGCGCCGCCCGTCTGGCAACTGGATTTCTATGTGGAGGAGGAGGTGTCCCCCTCCAACGTCAAGGGCCCCATTGGTGTAAACCTCTCGCCCCGGTCCGCGTGGGTCCGCGAGCCGGGGCCAGTCTTTTGCGGCACCTACTGGGTGGCGCTTTTCCGGGCAGGCGTTGGCATAGTGGCCGGCCCCGCCACAGTACAAGCACAGCCCCTGGGTGCGTCGCCTTGCTTTCTCTGCGGCCGTAAGACGGGGTCGGGCGCCGCCCAGCTGCATGGGCTCCTCCCCTTCCGCCCCCTTAGGAGCAGTGGGGGCGGAGGAGGGGCCTGCAGGCACCGGCCGGGGCACCCTTCCCCGCCAGGCCCCTTCACTGCGCGCCTGTCTCCGGGCTTCCAGGCGCTGGTCAATGCGCTGGCACAGCACAACAAGGTTTTGAAGGGAACTGGGGCGTTCTGTTCGGGCTAGCTCATCTGCAACCTCATCAGACAAGCCCTCTATGAACTGGTCCTGCAGCGCTGCCTCGTTCCACGCAAGGTCCTGAGCCAGTAACTGGAATTCCGTCGCGTAGGTGGCCACGGACCCCCGTCCCTGACGGAGCCGTCGGATGCGCCGGTTGGCGCTCTCAGCCTTAACGGGGTTGGCAAAAGTTTGCTGGAGCCTCTCCACAAACCCAGTGTAGTCTTGCAGCAGCGGCGATGATTCCAGGAGCAGAGGGGTAGACCATTTGGCCGCCTGGCCTTTCAAGAGACTCAGAATGAAGCCCACCTTGGTCTTATCATCAGGAAAGTCTCGGGGGCGCAGGCTGATGTACAGCTGACACTGGGCTAGGAAGACAGGAAACTCCTCCACATTGCCCGCGAACTTTTCTGGTGGACTCACCGGGCACTTGGGCATGGCCGGCGGCGGCACTGCCGCAGCTTGCTGCTGAAGCTGTTGCTGAAGCTGAGCCACAGCATTGCTCAGTTGGGTTACCGTCTGCTGCAGCGTCTGGTTCTGAGCTACAAGTGCAGCAGCTGTGGCTGCATCCATGCTGCCAGTAGCTGCTGAGTTGTGGGTGGAAGCAACGTGTCGCGCACAGGGCTGGGCACAGCAGGCAGGAGGCTCACTGGTACTGCAGGGCTGAACACAGCAGGCAGGAGTTCAGTATTGCAAGACAGCAAACCAGGGTCCAGGAGTCAGGCCAGGTGCCAGGGTCAGGCTATCAGTCAGGGAGTGAGAGAGCGGCAGGCAGAAGAGTAGTCAATAGGCAGGCCAAGGTCAAGTCCAAACAAGCAGTAGAGCAAGGTACGCGAACGTCCAGGTAGCAGGGAGTGGCGAGCTGAGTTGCTTCCACGCTTGGTCTTCTCAGCGTCTTCCTTTATTGCTGTTCTAATGAGGGCCAGCTGTTGCCTCTCCCTCGAACAGCTCTGCCCGGCGTTGTGCTATTAGCCGGCTACTCCTCCGCCTTTCCAGAAACGCTGCCTTATCTCTAAGTTTCCTCCTTTCAGCTGGCCCCAGAGGCTCGGATTTCGCTCTAGCCCTGGGGGAGTCTTCGTCTCTTACAGCCTCTGTGGAGGTTTCCGGCTGTTCCTCGTCCCTGACAGTCTCTGCAGAAGCTCCAGGCTGTTCCTGCTGAATTCCCTCTGGAGCAGCAGCAGTAGTTTCTGACTGCTCCTCCTCTCCCATAGCTTCTGCAGGGGCTTCCGACTCCAGAGGAGATTCTGCTGGCCCTTCCTGCTCATCCTCTGAGGAGGACTCTGAGGCAGTAGGTAAGGTGGCCAGTCGGGGCTGGGGCTGACTCATGACAGGGGTGAGGTAGGCAGTGGTAGTTTCCTTCTGGCCACTGTTGGAGAAGACAAACGGCAGTGCTGGCTGGACTGAACAGGCCACCCACCCATCCCTCCCATCCCTTTAGAGTATGCTCAGTCTTGGATTTGAAATTACAAGTTTATGCTAGTACAACTCTATTCCTGTCACAACTCTGGAAAGGGTAGTTTGGACATTGGGCACGGATCCTTTGGGAGGGAAACAGAGCCACGAGCCCTGTTTCCCCATACTTGGGGATCCTCTTAAAGCATCTTGGAGTGAAGCACTGCAGGGACAAGCCCAGGCAGGGGCTGTCAGGGCTTGCTCACTCCCAGGTGGCAGGGTGATCCACACAGAGCCACCCACCTGTGTGGAATCCCATAGCCTGTTATCCCACAGTGCCCCCTTTTAGCTGGTGGCCTGAAGGGGTGAGGGACTCATCGGTCAGCAGATGGGTTGGTCGATGCTTGGCTCCATGCCTTATGCATGCCAAGACTTCCTAAGTTGTAACCAATAAAGTTGTGGCATTTAAATCCCAAAAAGTCATCTATGTCTTCCATTGCCTCCCACTCACCCCTCCTCCCCCTTCAACACTGGGTTTGCAAACTAAATTATAATGACACCCTCCCACCAAAAAGTGTGTTTATTTCATTTCAATTTGGTTCTTACCTTGCATTGAGGACATCAGCAGGTAGACACTGGGCCCTTCGCGGCAGCCTCTTCTTTTCCTTAACGGCATTCTCCAATTGGATCCTAAGGAGAGAGAGCCCTTTCATTATTACTTAACTGCGTTGGCAGGAAGGGGGAATGTGCACAATGCACATGAGTGCATATTTTTCTTCCCATTGCTACTGGGTCAATGGCACTGTCTCCCTGCCAATTGGGTCTTTGTAAGGGGAGACCCCTCCCCACATATCAGCTTTGGAATCATTTGGAAGGGGGAATATACAGACTTCAACAATTGGCTGCAATTCGAAAGGCACTTCCCTGGGAGTAACCACAATTGAATAACATGGAACTTACATCAAAGTATTCCTATTTAAGAGGGGCCATCTTGGGTTGTTTTATGGTGCTACCCAAGCACTCGTCTATCTTCTTTACCCCTATCAGGTGCTTGAATGGTTGGTCACTGTGAGGAAAAGTGCTACCGAGGGAGGTAAAAGCGGTCTGTACAATCAGTCAAACTTGATAAGGCTAAGAAGACTTCAATCATAGACTACAATCCTAAAGACATGGGAGTAAGAACTATTTAATAACATGGGACTTACATCTGAGTAGACCTGTATAGGCTTGTTCCCCACTTACTTGTCCTGTGAGCCATTCATCTAATTTGACATTTCAAAAAGAATCCTGCTTGCCCACAGGAAAAGGAAACCTAAGGGAAAAAACAGGTCTGGATTCAGGGGCAGGATTCAGGTAGTCATGCTGCCTGCCTGCCTGCCTGCCTGCACTTGGGTGATGGAAATTGGTGACAATGAATTCAAGAACACTCCCTCATTGTGGGAACAAAACTGCAAAACACAAGGAGACACGGCACCAACAGGCAACGGCCGGATGTAAAGGCACTATATTTATTATTCATTTATTAGAAATTTATTATATATCCATCGGCACTATAGAAAAAGAAAAGAGTGAAGATAAAGCAGCGTTGTTTTTAATGCCGCTGCTCCCCCAATACCCCTTTGCCGCCAATTTCCTGATGTCCATCGACACTGACCTCCTTCAGGGTCCATTGTTGTGTGTGTGTGTGTGTGTGTAGTGTAACAAGAACAACTTGGTGGATCGATAGTTTAGAGGGAGGACTGATACCGTTAAGTGCAAAAACAGCTGCCCCAAAGAGCTTGGAAGCCCTCATTTCAAAGAAAGGGGCTGAAATTAATGATAACAACAAAATCCCAAATAAATGGAATAGATCTCAGCGAGCAAAGCCACATTGGGGGGAAAAACAATAATCCTACTACATAAAAGGCTAAGCGTATTTAAGACAACTCACTTCCTACCCTGGTGTGCCACTAGAGGGTGCTGCTGTGGAGGGAAGCCCAGATGAGGCAGTCAGACCTCCAGAGAGTGCGCCATGGCAGGAAGCTCAGGTCAGGAGCAGGCATGGAGCAGGTGGCAGTGCCTGCCCTCACTGCCTTCACCCTGCTGGAATCAGGAGTAGAGGGGGGCAATGCCCACCCTCCACCTTCATCCAGCTGGGATCAGGAGTGGAGCAGGTGGCAATGCCTGCCCTCTGCCATCTCCCAGGAGCAAATGTGGGATAAGGAGTGGAGCAAGTGGAAATGACCACCCCCACCTTCACCTAGCTGGGATCAGGCACCAAGCAGGAGGTAATGACAACCCTGCCTTCACCCGGCCAGGATCAGGAGCAGAGCAGGCAGAAAAGCCCCCCCACCCTTCACCCAGCCAGGATCAGGCATGTAGCAGGTTGCAATGCCACCCGTCTGGGATCAGATGAGAAGCAGGTGACAATGCTTGCCCTCTTCACCTGGCCAGGATCAGGCGCGGAGAAGGTGACAATACCACCCCCCTTCACCCGGCCTGGATCAGCTGCAGAGCAGTCGGCAATTCCTGCCCCCCCTTCACTCAACCAGGATCAGGTGAGGAGGAGGTGGCAATGCCTGCCCCCCTGCCTTCTTCTGCCCAGGATCAGTGACGGAGGACAGAATTTTCACCTGCCCACCCTCCCCTTTCTAGATCCCGTTGTATTTCCCCCCCACAATTGGCTTTTTTGCTAGTGGTACATGATTCTTTTGGAAACCCTGAATCGAAAACTGAAATGGATTTTTTTTTTCATGTGCAACCCTCATCATTTCACCAATGGAAATTCTTCATTGTGTAAATATTCAGTTAGTGTTTGTGATAATGTTCTTACATTATTCTCTCGTCTATTAGCATTTTTTCATTTGAATTGTTCACTAAATGAGCTCATTTTTAATAAAGAAAATATTATTAATTATCAGACATTCAATCAATATTCATTTTAAATGCACTAGATAAAATTCCCCTGTGTGATCACCAGTAAGAAAACAGGAAATTTATTTTCATCAAGACTGTATGCATCATTAAGAGAGAGTTTGTCTTATTACAGCCTGTTATTAATGTTGAGAATCCATTTAATTTCTCTTTTAACTGACTGTGGCAATTAGATAATTGATTTAATCTGTAAGCTTTGGTGAACTGCACTACTTTGAATTGGTGGCTATACAGAATGAAGGTGTTACTAACATGCAGACTAAATTTATGAATACCCCTGAAAAAAGTAATTAATTTAAGTTCGCTTCCAGTCCATGAATCAGATATATAATGTGATACAACAGTAGATATCTTAAGTTAGTACTATTTTCAGATATCGAGTCTAATTTTGTCTTTTGCTTATTGGAGCAAGATGACTTAGAGGGATGCTGTGCATAATATACTGAAGATATGTCACTGGGCTTAATTCACATAAGCTATTTTTTCTTGGGTACATCCCCTAGTCTGGTTGGCAGATGTGTTCTGGGATTGTATGCTTCCCAGATGTGCATGAGCTCTATTTTATTTATGTAATTTATGCCCCAACTTTCTCTCCAATGGGGACCCAAAGCAGTTTACATCATTCTTCTTTCCTCCATTTTATCCTCATAGCAACCCTATGAGGTAGATTAGGCTGCCAGTGTACGACTGCCCCAAGGTCACCAGCAAGCTTCCATGGCAGAGTAAAGAATCAAACCTGTGTTGGGACATCCATGTTTTCCTGGAAGTTTTCATTCCTGGAAGTAAATACCACAGATAATTGCATTTTCCCTAGGCTAAGGAGGAAACTTTACAAGACAGAAATTCTACTGCTGTGTGTTATTTGTAATCTTGGGAACAAAAGCTCCTTTGCCCTCAGATAAGAAGAATTTCAGTGGTATATAAGCATTAATTAAATTTTGCCATTGTCTAATAAAGTGCTATGAATCTCAGAATGCAATTTAAGAGGGTTTCCATATCACATCCATTTTGTATATTTAATATTTTGTGTTGCTAACACAAACAGAAAGTCCCAAAAAACATCACAAAGTATGCCCAACAGATGTGGTTCACTGGCACATGCATTTCTATTTGTATATAATTTGTGAATAAATAACATTACACTTTAAAAAAACCCTTAAATATATAGCAGAATAACTGCTGGGGGGGTGGGAGGAGTACGGAGTTTCTAACAGATGGGAAAACAATTCTCACATTGCTTCCCGCAAGTGCTAGTGTACTGCATTAATTTCAGGGCTGATTATGCTAGTTGTTAACAGTTTTACCAGCTCACTCGAAATGCTCTCAGTGTGACACCATTCTGCAGTTCATTAAGGACCCTAAAGTGTGAGCTCTCTCCTCCCTCTTTCCCTACTTTTTGGAATACAATATTGATTCTCAGGAAGCAGGTGGCAAATTATCAATAATTTTCTTTATGCGTCCTAATGTGTCTGAATCAACATCATCACCTCCCACAAACTGAACAGGTGTTGGGAAAGAAGTTTCATTGGAGTAGCGGAGTAGCGTATATGCTCAAATCAGTTGCGAATGTGATCATTCATGGGAAGCATGCCTCTTATCACGCCGCTGTTTGTTTTTTTTTAAATGGTTTATTCAAAGCATGAGTCTATAATCCAATAATGTTTAAAACAGAGAGAGAGAGAGACATGTAATCTCCCATTAGGCATCCACAGAACATTTCAACTTGGTCTCAATTATGCAAGGCTCTCAGAGACTATTAAGAGTGCTGGAGTTCATTAAGGACACATTATGCAGCTTCTTCCCTGCATTTGATAAAGTTTCCTGAAAAGCTGTGCCTGTTTCATAGACTTCCTTTTAAAAAACAGTATCCAGAGATTGTGGGAATAATTTTTTAAACTTGCTCATGAAACATATTGAAGCTAACTAACAATATTTTATTTCTTTTTGGCAAGTTTTGTACCAAACTGAATGTCTGAAGATATAGATGGGTCAAATTGATTGACTACGTGATGAGAGATATATAGAATTATTACAAAAAGATAGAATGAGTAATATATAGAGAATAAGTCAAATTGTTTGATATAAATGAATGTATGATCTATATGGTTTATGATATATAGAAATATTTGAAATTGAAAAATGGGATAAATTGTTTATCTAAGATGGAAACAAAGACTTACAGTTTGGGCATACAATGTTAAAAACAGTCAAGGATGTACTGCTTAGAATAATGGAGAATATATATTTGTTTTAGATAGAGGAAGCTAATAAAAATAAGGGAAAGGGGACAAAGGGTGGGAAAGCTGTTGGAAGTCAACAAAAAGGGGGGGAAAGGGAGGGGGTTAGAGATGAAAAAATTGGGGAAAATTGAATGTAAATGTAAAAATAATGTTCTAACCCAATAAAAAAATTTTCAAAAAAAAAAAAAGAAACATATTGAAGCTGTAGTTGCTATCCAATAATAGACAAAAATCAAAACACAGACATTTCGTAGAATGGAAGGATGTGTGAATTTAGGACTGTTGTCTTGGGGAAGAGGTGGAAGGAAAAGGGATAGAGCTGCAAATCTCCATGTGAGGAAGACAAATATAAATTTTTTGATAGGAGCTGGAGAATAACTACTAAGCACAAATCCCTCATATGTGGCCGGGTATGAGCTTTTGTGAGTCACTGCTCACTTCTTCATATCCTTCTTCAGGAGTATCTGAAGAAGTGAGCTGTGACTCGTGAAAGCTCATAACCTACCACAAATTTTGTTAGTCTTAAAGGTGCTACTGGCCTCTTGCTCTTTTCTACTCCCTCATATCGTATAATGGCTAAAAAAATGAAATGATCAATCAGGAAGTTCTCGATACGAATTTAGGTCTTTTCTCCATTTATTTTAAACATTTGTATTATATGCTTTCTCCAGGATAGCAAAAGTTGGCCCCTCACCATTATCTAGGGTTGCCAGGTCCCCTTACCCTTCCAGTGGGAGGGCGAGACCTGGCTCTTACCTCCTTCTTCCTCTCTTGATGCTGTACTTGTGCATGGCCCTGCGGTCATGCAATGGCATCACTTTTGGTGACATCACTTCTGGGGACATCAACATGCAGGCACAGGAATGTGTTCCCACTTTATATAAGGCAGATTTGGGCTTTGAACAGGCCCAATTTGGCATGTTTGGGGCCCAAATCGGCCCATCATGAGGAGCAGGAGTGCTCTTGGGGAAGCGTGATGATGTCACTGCTGGGAGTGATGTTACCTTGGCAGCCAGGTGAGTAGTACTGGGGGGTGGAGGGTGAAAGTGGGGGATCTCCCACCTCAACCGGGGGAATGGGATCCCTATCATTACCATCCATCGTTTGCCAAGAGCTCACCAGATAGCCTGAGTCAAGCCATTCCCTCAGCCTGCAACCTGCAAAATGGGATAACTGGGTTACAGTAAAAGATGGACTGTGTCATTGTGTGCACCCAAGATAAGTAAGATAAATAAGAATATCAATCTCTAAAATCCCTTATTGAGCCAGTTACTTCAACTACCCAAATTCTCAGCAAATTGCTCCACTTAAAATGAGAGGAAGCAGGCCAAAAAATATATGCCCTGACCTGGATAGCCCAGGAGAACCTGATCTTGTCAGATCTCAGAAGCTAAGCAGAGTTGGCCTTGGTTAGTAATTGGATGGGAGACCTCCTATGAAGACCAGGGTTGCAGAGCCAGGTAATGGTAAATTCCCTCTGTTAATCTCTTGAAATGAAATGTAATGAAAACCCCACCAGGCATTGCCATAAGTTAACTCTGACTTGAGGGCAGGATTTTGTTATTTTCAGGTCAAAAAGCAGAAAGAACAGCACAAAAGACACATGGTAGCTACTAGCACTGAAGTCCAATGGGATCTCAATGCCTGGGCAGCAGGCTGTTCCCCTAAAGGAAAAAAAAGCCGTATTTATATCAGAGTCCAAATGAATAACACTTCCATTTCACCAACCTGTGTAATCTAGAGCAGGTATAAGTGCTTAATTTGTGGGCAAATTGTGGCTTCAGTTACTGGTCAAGTGGCACAGCTTAAAAACAAAGAGGTATTTCTTCCAAGGCTTAGGGAGAAACAAGGGGGACATAAATGGATGTCTGATGCGTATCTTAACTGGTCAATCAGAAGAAGGGGTAGTCCAGGGTCCCTAAAATAAATAAGGGAGAAATGAGACAGGATGAGTGGGATGTGTTTAACTTGATTATCAAAGTAGGGCTTTGCCTGGCACCTCAAACAGTACAAATTAGAGCTGCTGGTTAAATAGTTCACATAACATTGCTAAGAAGAATTCTCTTAATTCCTCTTTACCCACTCCATGAAATCCAACGTCCATTTCTCTTTTTTAAGGAATTTGGAGTGTGAAGGGGCAGGAAGGGAGGCTCAGCAAAATTTCAGAATTTCATTCTGTAGATGTTCAGAGTCAGGCCAATGTCTTCCAAAAATCTCTTACACTCTTGCTAGAACAACTTGGGTGTGTAAGAGGAAAAAACCTGCATGGGATGGAGTTACATAAGGGTGCAGAAAGGTGCAACTGAAAACTACAAAGAGAAATCAAAGAGGAATTAAGAGAAATTCTTCTTTTGAAAAAGAAAAAGAGAGCAAGAGGCAGTTGCTATATCTTTAAAGAATTCTCAGTCAATCAATCTTTATTAAAATGGTCCTAGACCGGCATAAAAAATAACAGCAGTCATAAAATTCAGGAGCTCAAAAGTAAACATTATTATAATACATGTGACTAAAAAATCCTATGTCGGCATTTCATCAGTTATTTTTTACTTAACTGGCGAATTTTATAGGCTTCTGCAGAAAACTTCACACTGTATGCTGTAACCATTGAGTTTTCATCCATTAATAACATTCTAGTATACACTAATTCCAAATGACCCAAGGTACTTTGTAATTATAGGGAAGATAAACTTGTTGCTCTGGTTTCTCTTCAGATTGTGAAATTCACGAGAAGAAGCTGCACTCCCCATAACAAAGCAGGAGATATAATGGAGGCTTACAACACATTGGCATGGATGGTGTGGTTAGCTAATGGAAATGGTGATAATGACAAGACCTGCAAATGACTAGAGGCATACCAATTAACAAATGGGGATTTTTGATTGACTAAATCCCAGGCACTGTACAAGACGAGGTTTCTTCCAGGTAAATCCTTAAGATGCCTATTGAACTTCCATTAACATGACTGATGGTGAGAGGTCTGGAGACCAAGTCCTATGAGAAAAGGCTGAAGGAGCTTGGTATGTTTAGCTTGCAGAGGAGATGACTGAGAGGTGATATGATAACCATCTTCAAGTACTTGAAGAGCTGTCATATAGAGGATGGTGCAAAGTTTTCCATTGCCTCAGAAGGTCAGACTAGAACCAGTGGGTTGAAATTCAATCAAAAGAGTTTTCGGCTAAACATTAGGAAGAACTTCCTGACAGAGCAGTCCCTCAGTGGAACAGGCTTCCTCGGGAGGTGGTGGGCTCTCCTTCTTTAGATGTTTTCAAGCAGAGGCTAGATGGCCATCTGACAATAATGCTGATTCTGTGAACCTAGGCAGATCATGAGAGGGAGGGCAGGAATGGTTACATCAGTGCTTAGTTTCCATGGTCCCTTCTTACACGCCCAGGGTAATGCCAATCACCACCTTAGGGTCAATCAATCAATCAATCAATCAATCAATCAATCAATCAATCAATCAATCAATCAATCAATCAATCAATCAATCAATCAATCAATCAATCAATTTAATACAGTCAAAGACCAAACAAGTAAAGACATACAATCTAATTATTACAGTCAAAGTAAACCATATTGTTTACAAAACTATCCATCTAGTGAGCACTGAATTCCAGAATCCAAATTCTTAAATATTTAAAACTTTAAAATTAATAAAATATTTAAATATTTCCCCCTATAAAATACTTCCGGAGCCATATGGCCTGCAAAGCAAAATTTGCCTCATTTAAAGTGGTTTCTTGATCCCTATCAGCTAAAAGCTTATCTAGATAAAATGTATCATTTCTTCTTGGGAACTGATTACAAATCGGGGTTATATAGGCCGCTCTAATATTTTCGTAAAGTTTACATTCGAAAAGAACATGTCCCCTTGTTTCTATCTTCCCAGCCCCACATACGCACACTCCCTCGTACGGTTGCTTTGTACATTTACCCTCTATGACCGCTGATAGTAACATATCCATTCTAAGAAGGGTAACTGCTCTCCTGTAGTCAGCTGTGTCCAAATTTTGTAAATATGGCATCATTGTCACTTTGTTTGTTTTCTATTCCCAGAAGATAACCTTTAACTTGACTCAGGTCATGCTGGTGCGGGTCCTGACCGGTATAGCCTACCAGTCACATATCACACCTGTCCTGTACCAGCTGCACTGGCTTCCAGTTGAATTCCGAATCAGGTTCAAGGTGTTGGTTCTTACCTTTAAAGCCCTGAGCGGGTTGGGACCAGCATATCTGCGGGACCTCCTCTCCCTGTATGTTCCCCGGAGACTGTTTCAATCAGCGGATAAATATTTACTGGTGGTCCCAGGCCCTAAGGAAGCCTGCCTCACTTCAATCAGGGCCAGGGCCTTTTCAGTCCTGGCCCCAGCCTGGTGGAATGCTCTGTCAATGGAGACCTGGGCCCAGCGGGACACATTATCGTTCTGCCGGGCCTGTAAGACAGAGCTGTTCTGCCAGGCATTCGGTGGTTGAAGGGGGCAGTGCCATGTCGCCCTCCCACCATTGCACTTTAATGTACTTGGTTAATTTATTTTATTATTGCTTATTGTATGTCAATTTTAGAATTATTGTTTTCTTGTTATTATTGATTTTAACTGTTGTTCACTGCCCAGAGCCCCTGAGGATGGGCGGTTTATAAATCTAAATAAATAAATAAATAAATAAATATGTCTTTCAATGTCCAGGATTCTTTAAGAAAAGGTTTGACAGAACCATGTTCCGTAATCAGCAAAAACTGTTTAGAGAGACCATTATAACCCAATTAGAGCTCCATTTCTTTAATCCAATATGGTACACTAGAATCTCTCGCTATTAAACTGGTTAAGCCAGAAGTTTTAGTCATTCATTTAAACCAATAAAGAATGACAGCAATCCATAAGTGTGCTTTAAAGGTAACCATACCAGTTTCCAAGCGAATGTGTGTATCGGACGCACAGATGGAGACCTGCAAAATATGCCTTAAAAACTTTAATTGTACTTTTTTCAGTGACTGCCAATAGGACTGATGTGGTGTTATACTCAAAGGCACCCCATAAGGTAATTGGGTGAGAGACTTGGCCTTAAAAATCCTAACCGCTGCCGCTACATTCCGGCCTGTGGAAGACCAGTAATATTTCTCAATCGCACCTGCTCTTTTGGATGCGCTTGTTATGACATGGTCCACGTGCGCTTTTCTAGAGCCTGAAGCCTGGAAGATGGTTCCTAAATATTTAAAACAACGAACTTGCTCAATATCCACCAAGTTAATCTTCCTCTGATATGTTCATGGTCTGTTTACGAAGGCTAAAACCACCTTGGGGTCAGGAAGCAATTTTCCCCAAGCCAGTTCGGCTAGGGATACTGACAGTGTTTTGCCATCTTCTGAGAATGGAGCAGGGGGCACTGGGATGTGTGTGGAGGAAAGGGAGGTAGTTGTGAATTTCCTGCATTGTGCAGGGGGTTGGAGTAGGTGACCCTGAACGTCCCTTCCAAATCTACGATTCTGTGTCTCCGGACCACTTGTTGTTTCCCTGTGGCCAGAGACATGCTGACTTGCAAAGCAAAAACAGCTAGATAACCAGTGTAGCTCTTTTGGGGAGTAATCCTAATGAGGTCCTCTTTTATTGAATGGGATTTACTCCCAGGAAAGCATTCTTAGGATTACATCCTTACAACTTCAGAAAAGTTACCAATAATTAGATCTGTCAGTTGTCTAGCTGCTTTGTTTTGAATCAGATAGTCTTCAAAGGTGGCCTCATAACTTGTAGTACCTTCATGTCAAGTAAATAAACAGGCAGCAAAAAGAATTGGAAAAAAAGGTGGAACCGATAGTAGGACACTTTTCAGAAACTTTTTGCCTTTTCATCAGTATCTGTTTTTGAGCCAAAAATGTTTGATAGAGAACTCTCAATTTAGCCATAACCTTAACAGGTCTGTCACTTCTTTTAAGCACCAAAGTTCAATTTACTTTTTCTTCTGTGCACAAGATGTTAGCTTTTTGAAAGCCCCCGCTTTGCTTTGATTTGTACAACCATAATCTACATTCTATCCTGACTCCATCAGAACATCTTCCACTCTCATGAAAACAATGGATGTCTCAATGATGAATTGAAAATGAGAAGTCTTACTCTAGGAGTAAGGCTATGCTTCTAAACTGCCTTGTCACTGAACGATAAGGAATCATAACATGTCTTCAGCCACTGATTTATAAAACACAACTTACTACGGTTATAAAATTACTAAAATGCATTTATAAGACTCTTCTATAGGATGGTGTTCATCATGATATTCTACTGCAGCCTAAACAAAAAAATCACAAAGTACTCAAAATCATATAATACCATGATGCTGTTATCTAGGCTAAATACTCAGTTTAATCCATGACTAGATGATGTGTCAGAACATTTCAAGTTCTGTTCTGTTCTCTCTTTCAGTCACTGTCATTGAGATGTTCCTAAGATTATGAACATACAGCTCCATGCGTATAAAACAGTTTGCCGTTGAGATGTCCTTCATGCCATCTCCTGAAGAAAGATGTGAACTGTGAGTTGGATGCAGAAGAACAAAAGTTTTTTTTAAAAAAAGAAAAGAAAACAAAGCACTGTATTTTCATCAGCCAGTTTGTAAAACCTATAAGATCCTGAGAAGCAAATATACCATTACAGATGTATGTGAACATGGACTAGGTCTCTGCTAAAACTGAATGAGAAGTCATCATGACATTTGATTCGAAAGCCATTACTAACTCAGGGGAAAAAAATCTTACTCTCTTATTCAGAAGGCAGATTTAACATGCTTCGGTGTCATTTTAGCACTCTTTATGAACAAATTATGAGATTTGACCACAAAACATGCAACAATATAAACATGAACTGCAATATTTGTTATTTATATATGTTGAGAATCAATTTTCTTGCTGTTCCAACAAACTTGCAGGATTTTTTTATTGTTCCCATGAAGTTCATCTGGGAATGAGTCTAACCAAAAGGCAACTTAAAAAAAAAATTGGTATCCAAGAATGGACATAAAAGTTGACAGTTCAGGCAGTGATAAATCAAATGAACTTCTGTAAGCCTTCAATAACACTTGTCTACCTCCATCTGCCTATGGGGAAAGTTAGTCTTTGACATAACGGGGCTTCTTGATCATCAACTAGCAGGACAAAGATTTGCCATAATTACCATTCAGAATGGCCAGATTATATTTGCTGCAAAAAGCCATTGCAGAAACAGTGATTAAATTCATGTCTTCAAGTTTTGCTAGGGAAAGGTTCCCTAAGGAACGATAACAGACAACAAAGTTCTGCTGAAATGTAGCAATACTTGCACATTAATGAATTAAGTAAAATCTCTTTCCTTGGGTCTCCCAAGAGCTAATGGACAGATATCGAGAATGAACAAAGTGGTGAAAGAAAGCCTGTTCCAACAGACCATGGCGTGACCATTATGAGATACACTGTTTGAATTCAGGTCTACATCAGTGTAGTGTGACATGAGCTGTTAACGGGATGGGAAGCCAAATCCAAGTAGAAATGTGTTCACTGTTCTTATTTTATGTTTTATGCTGTCATTTTTGTACCTCAGCCTTTCCCTAAGGAACTCAAAGTGCAAGCTTAACAGCACTTACTGAGGGTAAGCACCACTGAATAGACCTGTGTAGGATTTTAAGTAGACCTGTTTCAGATTGCTCTCTTACAGTGCAATCCTATGCAGAGTTATTCTAGTCTAAGCCCATTGAAATGAATGGGCATAGACTGGTTTAATTCTACTTCGGATTGCATTGTCAGTGTAGTAAACTGCAATATAGGTATTCGCCAGTACAGACTTGCTCCATTTAGTTATTGGAATGCCCAAGTCCCCCACTCTGTTATGTTACCTGAACTGGTCTCCTTGCATTAGAATATGATTTATGATTTATGATTTATGGGGGGGGGGGAATTAGCTCTCAAGGAAGATGGCTATACGAGAGGCGGTGACTGGAATCGAATCACCTGTGTCTACGGGGTCCCAATCCCAATAAACCAAGTGAGTCTGGTAGTTCAAATCAATCAGTAACTTTTATTAAAGAACAGAACTTCATATGCATGTGCACCAATTACTGGGGGGGGGGGGGGATCACACACACATGGAGAGAGAGTCCTAGTAAATATATCCAGAGGTGTGGGAATAGAGCAAGAGGGAGTAATTATATCTACCTAGCCTGGAGAAGGGGTCCAGTCCATGGAGGAAGAGAGTAGCTTCGAACACCAGCATCCTCAGCCAAGAGAGCAAGAGGCTTAGGGGAGTAACCCTAAGGGAGAAGCCAGGGAGCTCGCACAATTTGAATGAGGCCAGGGCCTACCTTTGTCGGTAAAATGTGCCCTGAGGTGGAGGAGAGTCCTCCTAGCAGTTAGGACAAAGACTCCAATGGTTAGTTCCTGGGTTGAACAAAAGGCTTGATTGATAGCTGCCAGGGTGTATAAATATAAATGTAAAACTAGTTCTCGCGCTGCACAAAAAGATGGTTTTCCTGATGAAGTACACCGGAGCTAGGTTAATGAATTTAGGTGGGGAATGCACTGTTCCAGGAACGACTGTTTATACTATGGTTGTTGTGGGTTTTCCGGGCTGTATTGCCGTGGTGTGACACCACTGTGACACTGAGAGATCTCTGTTTTTTGGTGCTACACCTCTGAAGATGCCAGCCACAGCTGCTGGCGAAATGTCAGGAACTACAATGCCAAGACCATGGCAATACAGCCCGGAAAACCCACAACAACCATCGTTCTCCAGCCGTGAAAGCCTTCGACAATACATCGACTGTTTATACTTTTGAATGTCACTCGATCAGCTCCCCAATCATGGACATCATCATCGCGGAAAGAGGGAGAGGAATATGCTAAATGGGTTTGACGCTGTGAGTCCTTTGTTGCGCTGGTCACGATCGAGGCCAGAAAGATAGCAAGTCCAATGGCCGCTTAATCACCCCGCATTCCTTGGTGGCATTCCATTCATGCCATGTCTCCTGGGTGGGATTCAGCAACTGCTACAGGTCCTCTGATGGCCAAACTGTAGCCACTTTATTCCAGAGGCCTGAACATTTTTAATATTACCAGCAAGCAGCAACCATAAATATGAAGCTGCTATTAAAATGGCAGAGGCTGGGCCAACTGCTTACAATTACAGATTTTGCTGCTGAACTTGTACCAGTCACACCCAGCTTAACTTACCTTATTTTTTTGAGGGGGGGAATGGGCAATGGGAAAAATGTATACTGCCCCGTACTCCTTGGAGGAACTGATGAATAAAAATTTACCAGATAGATAGATAGATAGATAGATAGATAGATAGATAGATAGATAGATAGATAGATAGATAGATAGATAGATAGATAGATAGATAGATAGATAGATAGATAGATAGATAGATAGATAGATAGATAGAGAGAGAGAGAGATAGAGAGATAGAGAGATAGAGAGATAGAGAGATAGAGAGGCAGGCAGGCAGGCAGGCATTCCACTGCTTTGCCTGCACTTGTGGAATCCATTTTACAGTGCAAGATTTTTGAAGGCAACCACTTGACTTTATTTGCTTAAGAAATTCTGGATGGGGCATTCATAGTTCTGTATTAATTAAGAATTCAGTGCCAACCTAAGAATACCTGAACTTCACTCCCTTTTGTACTTTAGTGTTACCAAAACTCTTTTGTGTTACCTCAACATTTCTCATATAGTTTACTGAAACATGTACCTTCAAATGCTTTCAGAATTCACTTTAGGTGAAATTCAGTGGCATCTCTAATGATGAAGCATCTACCACAGATGAAGGCAAGTTGTTTCCCTTCACAAATCTCCTCACCTTGTGTCAAGTATGGTCCCCTGTGAAAAAGATGTGTGTCTAATAACCACCTCTAATTGCCAAAAGGTGATTGGCTTGTTGGACCATATAATTATAAAGCTTTGCTTCCAAGGAAGACCTTGATACTTTGGCATTAGTTTCAGAAGAGTTTTGAGGGAGCATATTTCACTTACCTGTATTATTTCTCTTCCTGCTACTTCATTATTGATGCATGAAGGCTAATAGTTCTGAGCAGAAAAGAAACAAGAGCTATTCCCCCACAGAAAACACTTCTGAAGTTCATCCTTTTCCCCCCTCAGCATTTTATGTTTATGCCAGATTTTTATGGAAGCCTCGGGGAACAATCTTCCCTACTTCAGCCAATTTAGCTATATCTTGCTTTAATATTTATACTATTTTCTTTTTACAATACTGAATGGTGTTCTCACATCAAAGACAGCCAACCCAGTGAAGAAAACTCCTCAAGATGAAAGTCTGAATTCAAATGGTCCAAATAACACCCAGGCAGTAAATATATATATAATATTATTTACAGGGTTTATGAATGTTAATAATGTTGCTGCCTTGATTCCCCCCCCCCCCTTTTACCCTTCAGTTTTTCATTTTGACTGTGATTTAAGCTTTCTATCAGACGGTCTCCTATTGGTGGAACTGTTTTGAGCAGAAATAGAGGAAGTGGTTACCCTAGCAACAGAAAGTGGAGTACAATATGTAAAAGATTTCAGAACAATTCTGTTCCCACTTAACTCCAGCAGAGCACATTTCCTATAATTTTGCAAAAAAAAATAAAGGAGTGTACCATTTTCCTCCTGATTAATAGAAGAGTTGTGAACAATGGCAGACTATATCCAACCCCCTCAAAATTAACAATAAAAGCCCCTGTTTTCATACAGCATATAAAAATATGGAGTACAGTATAATATAAAACCAGCAGGCTGTGAACTTATATAAAGACATGCTAGGGCAAGTACAGTATAGATTTTAGATTAAAAGATGGCATTTTTCTCAGTCGCAGTATAATTCTAGACTTACAAGTTCTAGTCTGCTTCTGAACTGCTAAAGAAAAAGAAAGACGTTAAGGTCTCTGCTTGCTTTTAGTCATTGTAAAATGATTAATCTTTATATGATACTATATTCAGGATCCTGAAATTATGTGTACCTTAGCAGTGAATCACTGGAAACCAATAAATAAGGCATCCCTTCAGGAAGGGTTATATGTTTAGTAGTACAGGACTAAAGAAGCATACAGTAAGTCAGAAAAGCTTTTACAAGATATAACCCACTGAGGTAGAGCTCCCGTCCCCTGCTCCTGTTTTCACTTTGGCCAAATAAGAGGGGTCTTCCAAGTTTAGAACACTCTCAAACAAATTTGTTTGAGCCTGTTTTCATTTTGAACAGTGGCAGGAGAAAACTAAAAAAAAAATGACCTTTGGCCTGATAGTATGACATCACTTCCAAGGAAAGCCTGGAATTGGCACCAGCCCCTCTATAAGAATCACCTATAGTTTCCCATAGAGTTTCCGAAGGTTCCTAGACAGGACTGACATCAATTCCAGGTTTCCCCCAGAAGTGATGTCACAAGTTGTCACTGGGCGTCCCCTCATGCCCCCCCCAACTCCTGCTGGTTGCCAGCCCATGCCTGACAACTCTACACTAAGATGAGCTCAAATCAAAATACAGCCCACTCACTGAGCATACTAATGCATACTGTAATGGTTTTGTTTTTGTTTCGAAAACAAAACCATTCAAAACAAAACCTTTCAGTCAGCTCCTCCTTATGTTACCACCTTAAACTTTTTATCTCAGGAGGGCTCTGGTCAAAACCAATGCTGGTTAATTTAGAAAGGCTTGTTATAGATGGCAGTTTGACAGTACGGCCAGCATGTGAGAGTGGGTTTGAAGTAAAAAAGGGATCCTTTTCTTCTCAGGGGCAGGGGGATGGACATAACAGGAGGCAAAAAATCCAGTGCGGCTTTTTGAAAGAAAGAGAGGGAGAGAGAGAGAGAATCCCCCACCGCTCTTCTCCTTGGCGAAGAATCTCATCATGGATTCTGTTTCTCTCTTGCAAAAAAGCACCCTGGATTTCCTGCCTCCGGTTATGTCATGTCCACCCCTGCCCCTGAACACCTGGAGGAAAACCTGAGTGGAGGCTTTTTGCAAGAGACAGAGAGAGAATCCCTCCCATCTCTCTTCCCCCAGTGGAGAACCGCATCAAGCAGCCGTTTTTTGTAAGACTACACTACCCAGGGAAACTGGCAGGATGTGTCAGTGCCCAGGCATCTTGTGGAATTCCCCTCTCAGTCTAACCTACGTCAAAGGGTTGTTATGGGGATAAAATGGAGGATAGGAGGATGCTTTACACCACCTGAGATCTTGGGAGGAAGGGAAGGAAAAAATTACTAAATGAATAAATGAAATGAAAACAAAGACAATACTAGGAAAAAGGTATATCATTGCCCTAGAGAAATATCTAGGTATTTTAACATTTTTTTAAAAATCCCCTACTGCAGCAATAAAAGAGATGTTGTGACTTCATGCTGTGACAAATGGTACTAATGGTACCGCTTCATTAACTAGGGTTTTTGGCTATGAAGTTAAAATATAAATATTTCAAAGACCAATCTCCTTTTGTACTATCTGCATCTGAAGACAACATCGTATATTTAGTTTGGTTTTTAAAAAGAGACTGTACAGCAGATGTGTGAACAGAGAATGTTTAGTATCTCTACTGTTCCTTCAGTAAACAACCAGAATATAAATACAGCAATCTCCAAACTGTTTTCAGAGCTGTAAATTCTGGATATGCAGCCTTCCTAGCATTACTATTCAATTTCTCTAATCATCATCAAAGATCTGTGCCATATTTTTAAATCTCAGTGACTCTTTTTAAGTTCACTATTTTTATATTGCAGTGCAACTAGAGAAAATAGCTTCATTTTAATAAATGTTCAAAATTATGTTCAGATATCCTTGAACAGAAATTCTGACTTACTTTTTAGACTTCTGATTCTTAATAAATACCAGTCTATATAATTTGGATGTAATTGACCAAACACAAGACTTTGGGAAGTTCAGATGTATTAGGATCAGATAGATGTATACAGGGTAGCTATCTATAAGCACGGCAGCAGTATATATCTTCCATATCTAGAATCTATATACCTCTGATTACCAAATAGATGGACATAAGGATGTCTATTTCCATCTTGCTAGGCATCCAAGCCCTCAATTATCAGCCTCTACATGAGATCTCTAACACGAGGATGCTCAAGTGTAGGGAGAAGCAATGTTAGCCAGGAAGACAGAGCCTTTCTACAGGAGTGTAGTTTTAAAAGACAGGGCCAGCAGAGATTGCTCCTCAGAGGGTTTGTTAATTTCATCTTTGCCTCCTCAAAGGCTCTTTTTTATGAGCAGCCTGTTAAAGGGCAAGCTCAGAAAAAAGCCATACCTACCAAGCAGCCAGCTAAACAACAGGCTAGTAAATGAGCTGTGCCCACTGGGTCCTCATCAGACGAGGGTGAGGGGGACTTTTATAGGCAAGATATTATGTCTTGCTTGGCTGCCCTTGAGCAGGCCAGGGAAGCTCCAGCTGCCACAATGGGTGGGCCCAAGCATCAACGTTCAGCCAGGTTGACCTCTAGAGCAGCATTTGAGCATAACATTTTATCTCATTTCCCCACCCTTGAGGGTAACAATAGGGACTGTTGCTGGTGAAGGGAGCAGTTTGGTCCAGTCAGAGGGACCACCAGCTGGAGCCGATGACTTGCTTGCAGCTGACCAGGGATGGTCAATGGAGCCTGGGCCTGTTATATTAGCTGTGGTTCCACCTCCGACTGAGTCGGCCGAGGAGACTGGTAAGTCCTCAGTAGCTCACCAGTCCTACCCTTGGCCTTGGGGGCCGTGGGGTCAAGGGACTGCTCCGGCTCTGCTGACACAAGCACCCACACCTAACACAGAGACTGACTCATCACAGGTCTCAGCCACGGCTACTGCATGTTCTCCTTGGGGCCAGTCTACTTGGTGGGGTCAATACAGGGCTTCTGCCCCTGCCCCACATGGGCAAGCTGCCAGTGCTCCTCTTAGCTGGTATGGGAGTGTAAACCAGACTGCTATGGGTCAGGCAGCTGCGTGGGAGAATTAACCCCCCCTTCTATGGAATCCTCACCAGGGAGCAATAGGGTATGGCATGGTGCCATACAGTGCCCTCCCCTTTGGTGATGAGGCACTCCCCCTTGGAGATCATTTAACACAGGCCATCAGGGATAATATCCCATGTGGGAAATATGTGGATGTCTTTACCCTGCACTTCAGGGAACTGGAGAAGGATAAAGAGGATTTGGATGCGAGAGATAAGGAGAAGCTTAGGTGTAGCAAGGTTGATCGTACCTTGTCCAATTGGTTACCGGGTATGCTGGGGTTTTGGCTCGAGCATAGCCTTGAAGAGCACCCCCCCCCCTTTTGCAATATATAGACATCAGGGGCTGCATGGCTCCAGTATGATGAGGAGTTCCGTATGAGCCAGCCCTTAATCCGAGCATGCCCTGGGATCGCATTCATTAGCAGCTGTGGCTGCAAGTTATGTCCCTAGCCAAGCCCAATCTGAGTGACCACTCTGATAGGCACTGGACAATGTGCTTACCTCTTGGCTGGTTTCATCAGCTTTGTGAAGGAATTGAGCATTCCCATGGTAAGGTTTCCCTCTTGGAGCTTCAGCAGCTAGTCACCTGAATTTGCATGCTGGGTGGTGGCTCCAGGGAGGGCATTTCTCAGGCACCTATGTGACACCATGAGCACCCTTCAAGTGCCACCCCATAGACTTCATATTAGTAAGGGCATTCAGGCTGACCTCCAGGTTTGGGAAGAATTGTTGGTCTCCTTTAACGGCATTACATTTTGGAGAGATGAGCTATTACTTGAAGCTGACCTTCAGGTCACATCAGATGCCTCGGGGTCTACTGGCTTCAGGGTATACTTTCGGGGGCACTGTTGTACGGAGCGGTGGCCAGCTGATTGGTCAACATGTGGTCTGATGAAGGACCTTATGTTCTTGGAGTTTTGTCCTATCCTTGCAGTAGTTTGCTTGTAGGGGAGGGATCTTTCTAACCACTCTGTCTTCTTTGGATGTGATAACAAGGCTGTGGTACATGTTCTTAACTCCCTGTCATCCAGGTCACACAGGGTTATGAGACCAGTCAGGGTCTTAACTCTTCAGTACCTACAATTGAACATTTTATTCCTGGCAGAACACATTTCTGGGGTAAACAACTTCATGGCAGATGCTTTGTCTTGCTGCAGATGGAATAGTTTCGTCAGCTTGCCCCCCGAGGCTGACTTGCTGCCGGCTCAGATGCGACAGTTCCTATGGCAGATTGGACGACAGAGGCATACAGGGCAATCCAGTTAGCAATTGCCCCCAGCACCCAGAGGCTTATGACTGTGCGGTGCGTCAGTTCGCCAGCTTTAGACAGGAAGTAGGACTGCAGCAGATATGTCCTATTTCGGCAGAGCACCTTATGCAGTTCTGTGTGGACCATAAAGGTAAGGGTCTAGCTGTGAATTCCATTAGGAGCCATTAGCTTTTGCCAGTAAAGCTCGGGGCATGCCTGAGGTTACCAGGGAGTTTCGGGTGAGGAAAATGCTAGAGGGTTGGTCCTGGGAGTTAGGGGCCCAGCTGGACGATAGGCAATGCATTTCCCCTTCAATTCTCCATGGCCTTAGTTCAGTTTGGGTGGAGGTTTGCCACTCAGGCTTTGAGGCGTTCCTTTTTCATGTGGCTGCTTTAACCGCCTTTTTTGGAGCACTGAGGGTCAGTGAGCTGGTTCCCCTTTCCCTTGAGGATGGGTCAGGCTGAGCCTTGATGGCCCAGGACATTAAAATTAGGAGTGAAGTAGTCACCCTCAGGGTTCGTTGCTCCAAAACAGATCAAAGGCAGAAAGGGACTGAAATAAGGCTCAGCCCTTGTGCAGATCCAGACTTATGCCCAGTTTGGGCCCTTTGGCATCATGTGCAGGCTCAGGGGGGAGGAGCTTGTGGTGTTGTTTCACCATATTAATGGCACATCCCTTACAAAATACCAATTTGGGGCAGTTACTGGGAGGTCCCTTGCCAAATTAGGTTTGGCAGGCATCAAATTCGGCACCCATTCCTTCAGGATTGGGGCAACCTCCATGGCTGCGGCTATGGGGTACCCAGGACCAGTCATCCAGAAGCTAGGTAGGTGGCAGTCCTCCTCATACTTATCTTACATTTGCTCCTTACCATTGTTGTGAACATCTTGTAATGTTCTTTTGCAGGTGCTATGTTTCGCCACGAGAGGTTGAGGATGCTCACCTGTGGGCACAGCATGGTGTTCTGGGCAGCACCCCCAGCCAAGAGGACACTGATTGGGTCTCAACTTGGTCTTGGTGAGTAGGCCATGGTTGAGTGGCAGGGCCGTCATGGCCTCAGGTGGCCAGAGCTTCTGCCACTACTCTTTAAGGGGAGGGATGGGTCCTCTTCCTCATATCCTGGTCATCCATATGGATGGGAATGACCATGGTTTAGTAAAGGCCCAAGGCCCTGTTATTGCAGGTGCAAGCAGACTTGCAGCTGATAAGCATACTCTGGCCTAGTGTATTGCTTATTTGGTTGGCAATCCTGCCATGCTGGAAGTGGTGGGAAGGCCTGGATACCAGGGTAATGAAAAAAGCTAGGTGCAGAGGTAATAAGGCTCACTTTAAAGCTCTGTGGGAGGGGCTAGGGATATATTTGCCCCACCCAAGCTGTGCCGCAGCTGCCAACCTCTACAGGGGTGATGGTGTCCACCTTTTGGTGGCAGGGAATGACATATTCCTGGATGATTTACGGCAGGGGCTCAGGTTAGCCATAAGCCACCTATGGGGTGCACGGGCCTGAGCAGAGGCTTGGCTCTGCCTGTGGCAGGATAGAATTGGGAAAAAGGAGCAGGCTGGTGAGCACCCATGTCATATCCTTATTAGGGGGATTGGGGTCTACCAGGGTCGGCTGGTGGGCTTCATGGAGACAAGCTGAGAAGGCAGACTGCTACTGGGAACCCCTGTACAAGTCCTTCCTTTGGGCTTCATGGTGGAGTGGTTGGAGTTTTAAGGGGGAACCATTTGCCTGGCCGGCTGGGTTGCAACCATATGCTTGCATGGCTTGTACCTGGGGCAGCGGGGCTCACTAAGACAAATGAAGGTGGCAGTCCTGCTGCAGAAACCAGGGCTTGCCCTGTACCAAAGTTAGATCCCTTGCCATATTGACAGTTATGTTGTTTGTTAAATAAAAAGTGGCCCTTTAATACCCAAAGCCTTGAGTCTCTCTCTTTATTTCCTGACTGCAGGGGGGGAATTCTCTGGTTTGATGTTGGACCCCTTGCTTCATTTTGGTTCTGGGGGGGATTCCATCCATTCCCTTACTTCCATTTGATTTGGGTGGAATTTTCTGTTTTGACCTGATTCTTTAGTTTCTTATTGGTCTTGCTTTATTTTGTTTCGGAGAGGTTCCATGCCCTTGCTTCAGTTTAGTTCTGTTGGGCTTTCTCTGTATTGAACTTGCATTTGGGAGTGTGCCTTGGCCATGCCAGTCTTTCACTGGTGTTTTTGTGTCCCAAGAACTAGCTTGGAAATATTCTCATCACAGGGAAGAATTAAGAGTAGTTGTGGCAGCTTGTACAGTTGTGCTTGGGTAGTGGGGGGAAGGCGTCTATTTGGTTCTGGTGGGCTTTCAGTGTATGGAGCTTGCATTTGGGAGTGTGCCTTGGCTATGGCAGCCTTGATCCAGTTTGTGTCTGCAGTGGGAGTCAGCTTTGATTTTTTTTCCCATACGAAACAATTGGGTGGCTGGGGGCACCTTGTTCAGATGCCCATAGAATTGGACCACAGTTGTTATCTTCCTAGCTGGAAGTGACACATCATGGGGAGCTCTAGGATATCCACAAAACTCTATGTAAAAAACAGAGAGTTTCAGGGAATCTTACACAGCAGCTCACATCTGGTTAAGCAGCTAGAAATAACACTGTAGTGTCACACGACACCATTCCAGTCCTTCCATTTCCCCCCTGCTGCTCATTGGAACAAGTGCTGTCAATAGACAGTGGGAATGGGAATTCCTCCACCCTAAGTGGGCATTTTACAACCATAGGAATGGAATCTGGCCTTGCCTTCAACTGTCAAATGCTCCTGGAAACCCAGAAATACGGAATTGTAAAGAAATAGGAAACAGTCTAGTAGCACCTTTAAGACTAACCAACTTTATTGTAGCATAAGTTTTCAAGAGCCACAGCTCTCTTTGTCAAATGCATCTGTTTCACTACTGCAGACTAGAGATGGGCACGAACAGCAATATGAACAAAAAAAAGCCACAGACAGTCCAATCTGCTTTTCACGAACAAGCTGTTTGTGAGGCCCCATTCTAAATGAACAGGTGGTCATTGCAAGCCTCGTTCGTTGCTGTTTGTCAAGCCAGACAGTCTGGCACCTGCAATCAATTCCCTTGGCAACTTAGGCAGGGATTGTCTGAACTCTGTCTGAACTCCTGCTGTTGCCCTGGAAACCCCAAACTAAGCCCAATTTATTGTCCAAGGCTTTCACGGCCGGAGAACGATAAGCCCAATTTAGCTTGATAGGCAGGTCTTCCTTTCAAGTGTGGAGCTCCAAATTTGTTACAACAAGGGAGCAAAGACCAGGGGGGCTCCCAGCTCTGACTTTGCAGACAGTGGAGAGACAGCTTCTGTTGGCATTTTGATAGAGTGCATTGGAGCTCGAATTTTCTTTGTGTGTAGTGGGATAGGGATCTACCCCTTCAGGTTCCAGGGCTGCTGCCAGGCTCTGGGCCAAGCAATTATTTATTATTGGTACCTTTCCTGCTGCCTGCTCAGGTCAGGTTTCTGGGAGTGGTTTGGCAGGGATCTTGACTTGGATGATGGCTAGAGGAGAGCATGCTGGCCCCCACGAACAGCCAACCATGAACATGTTCATGAACTGGGCCATGTTCATGGTTGTTTGTGAGTCCCTGTTCATGGATGGCGACAAACAATGAACATCACGTTCGGGTTTTTTTTTCTGTTCGTGCCCATCTCTACTGCAAACTAACATGGCTAACTCCTCTGGAATTGTAAAGGAAAGATGAATAAAGCATGCAGTACCTTAAGGTCTTCAGTATAAGAATAAAATCTTCTAGTCTAACAATTGTTTGTCTGAGGGCATTACTTCCTTTTGCCTTTCCCGCAATGTGCTCTAGACAGTAAAATATGAAGAAAAGGCTATGGTATAGTTTAAGAACACAATTAATGTTCATGTGGATGACAAAAGGCAAGGAGATTTAGCATTTAATTTTCAGTATGCTGTACTGATTTTTATTGTATTTCGATACATTTAATGGAAGAGTCTTAGTCCTCTGGCTCTATTTCTGCCTGTCTCTTTCATTAAATGTAATATGATGTAAAGATTTCTCACTATCTGCTCACTGCACCATCAAATCAAACCTGCCCCAGCAAGGAGCCCAAGTACATTCAGAACTTGCTTTTCTGATGCTTTGCTCTTGTTATCATCTAGTAAATCCTTGTTTACAACATCTCTCTCTCTCTGATTTTTTTTCCTGAGGAAGCATCCCATGGAATGCAATGAAGTGAACCTTAAAGAGTCAGCTGGAGACTGGCATGCACAGAGAGAGAGAGAGAGAGAGAGAGAGAGAGAGAGAGAGAGAGATCTGGCACTTGCATATTTTATTCACTTTGCTTAGGCTTGCCACCAGGGACTTTATTTCAGATATGCATGTGTTTTCGATTCACGTTCACTTCCTCCCCAACGCTGTGAGATTTCAAGAGGGGGAAAAGAGAGAAACTGGAAACTTCCAATTTAATGTCTCAGAGTGAACGATTCACCTCAAGAGTAGAGAATCACTGGTCAGGAGTCCTGAGCTGAGAGAGTAGAATATGTCATCTCAGACACAGATTGGTGGTTTTCTGACATTTTTGCCATTTTTAGATGATTTGGGATGTTTGAATGTTGTCCCCACATAGAAAAAAATATCCCCTTTAAGGGTCTGGTCATATGTGCTCTAAACTCAAGTGGGATTGGAAGAAACCTCAACTCTACTTGAGTTTAATGAGTGACCACACTTACCTTCAAAATGGTTTGGGGGGAGGGAAAAGTGCTCCTGTGTGTCTGTACCGAGGCAAGAGCAGCTTAATCTGTCCCTATTTTCCATCCAGCAAATCTTTGCAGATAGAAAAGAGTCATGGAAGGTGAGCTCTTTCTCTTACTTTCTTTTCCTTATGTTTGCCCAGGAGATTCATGGAACAAGCAGTAAGAGAAAGAGTCCGGCCACCATGACTTTTTATATCTGTGAAAGAGTGCTAGGTGAAAAGCAAGGGCAGGGCACAGGGCACTTCTGTGATGTCATCATGCAGGGCAGAGTGTGCCGCCCACGCAGTGTGCTGGTGGAGGCAGCATGCAGGGCTGGGAAGCCGCCCGTGCCATTCGCCTCCCCGCAGGACAGGAGGCAGCTGCCGACCCCCTGTCCTGCAGGGCAGGCAAATGGTGCAGGTGGCCTCGCAACCCCCCACGCTGCTTTTGCCTGCCCCGCAGGACAGGGGGTGCGTGGCAAGTCGGCCGACCCCTGTCCTGCAGGGCAGGCAAAAGGCAGTGCGGGGGGCTGAGAGGCTGCCCGTGCTGCCGCTCGCATGCCCCCGGCAGCTGCTCCCGGTGCCCCCTCCCTGGTGGCGCCAGGGGCAGACTACCCCCTCTGCCCCCCCTCGATCCCACCCTGGTTCTGCTTGCATTCTGAAGTGGGACAATTCACTGTATCCCCTCAAAACTCTACTGCCTTGTGGACATATGAAACAGTCTTATACAAAAGTCAGGCCTATAGTCTGTCTAGCTCAGTGTGTCTACTTGTATTGACAGAAACTTTCCAAGACTCAGCTAAACAAAATGCCTATTACCTGAGACATCTGCCTCTGAAATAATTTAAGATGCCGATGCCAATAATTGGACCATATGCAAACAAGCATCTACTGTATTACTGAATCACTATCCCTTCTCTTATTTTGTCGTAGACCAGACTGAAGTTGCTGATATAAATTTTTAAACACACACACATACACACAAGAAACTACTGAACCTGCTGAAGTAGCATTAATATATTTATCTCTGAGAACAAAATTTGCTTGTCAGCAGAAGCGAAATTATGTATGTCACAGAAATAGAAATCCCTAGATACCCTAACCATTTCACATTCACACTGGATCCATAAGCTATGGAACATAACAAAATGTCCACCAGCTATTTAGGTAGGTAGGCATTAGGTTTTCATTAATCCAAACCAGCAAAGAACAGGTAAAATGGAAACACGTGTGTGTATATGGATGTTGCAAAACATGGAAGGAGAAGGAATGAGATAGAACCAGAAAATCTAAAGAGAATTGTATTCATGACAGAATTAATTTACTATTAAAGTTTGTCTTAGGTTAAAGAGCTGGTGGGAGGAAATCTCTGCAAAGCTTTATATAAAGCATTAAAATATAGTTAACATGTTTATAACATCTAATGACAAGGCACGGTTTCTGTGTACCAAAGCCACATTGTGAAGGAGATATGTATGAGAGAGTATGTTTTGACACAGAGTATGTGTATACTCTCTCATAAATATATGAGAGAGTATACACATCATCTCTCATAATTTTTTTCCAAAAATGCTACTAGTTTTGATAATATAGAACTGATAGGATGCCTAACATGCTATATTTTTTATCTGATTTCTATTTATTGCTTTGATTTGGAAAAGAAATCTTATCCAAGGGCATTTCTGATGAACTGCCGCGAACTTTAGGCCGGTTTGTTTGGTTCATTTTTGGTTTGTCACTGCAGAAAGCCTGGCAGTGATCAATCAGTTTCCTAGGCAACAGAGGATGGACTTCCTGTAGACCTTCTGCTGACCTGGAAGTGGCTTTCTGCTGGCCCGGAAGTGACCTTCTGCTGACCCGGACATGACGATTTGCTGACCCGGTTCATGAAACCTGGGCAGGTTCATGGTTCGTGGTTTGTAAAATGCAATGAACCATGAACTGCATGATTCGTTTTTTTCTAGTTTGTGCCCATCTCTAGTTTTAATACTTTGTTACATATTTTGTTTTGATATGTTTACTGTCTAATGTTACTTTATGTTATATAGTCTGCTTTTGATATTCTTTCTACAGTTCAATGCTATTTTTTGTTTTAATAAAATATTTTTTTAAAAAAAAAATTGCCTCAGAGAAGTGCAAGCATGTGAGTGTAAGAAAGAGAGACAAACAGATGTAAAAGGGAGGAATTGAGCAGGACAAGGAGGGAGGAAAAGGGTTCCCTTCCCTGCTACTCCAAAAGTCCCTGCATTTATTTATTTATTTAGATAGCTAAACCCCCTTTTTCTATCCTATGCTGACCCCACGTAGCTTACAATATATCATTCTTTTTTAAAAAGAGAAAGAATCAAGGAGTTGAAACAACTAGATGCTCTTGCTCTGAAATACAGCACAAGGCATCAGTGTGCTTCAGTAGGTTTGTAATGTATTTGACTAGCATTTTTATATGGCATGTAGGCCAAGTTGAAAAGTGGCATGAGGCTCAAGAAACATATTTCTAACCCTGGCTGCAGGTGTGGATGGCTTAAGAGCAACAACTTTTCCTACATTGGGAGGAGCGTGTACTAGAGGTGGAAGTGGAGAGAGGATGATAGAAGAACAGAGAGGCACAAATAGAGGAAATAAAAGTGTGGCTGGCGGAGAGCAGAGTCATTATTGAGGATGAGAAAAAAGAGTGTGAAAGGTGGAGGGAAAGGTGGGAGAAGGCACAGAAGAGACCAAGGCCAAATCTACATGCACTCACCATCCACTTATCTTGCGCAGTCATGGCAGTTGAGTTCATTCCTCTACCATGCTGTGCATCATCACATTCACCCTCCCAGTGCGTAGTGCAATCAGTTCTCCACACACCACTGAGTAAAGCGTTATAGCGGGCGGTTCCCTCCTCCGTTGTCAGCGTTGATGGTGCATGTCACTTCCCTTTTTTAAAAAAAAGAAGTTAATTTTGCGCTATACCGATATTCTGACTTTTAAGAAATGGCAAGGTCCCCTCCCCCTCAACTTTGATTGGCCCATTTTTTGCTCGTCACAGAACACTTTCCAACAATTGGCTGGTTGTTATGGTTGTTTTGCTCGTCACAGAACACTTTCCAACAATTGGCTGGTTGTTATGGCGGGCAAATTTGAAAATAATTTGTCACATTAAAACATTCTCTGGAAACCCTGTTGCTCACAAAGCAGGTTTTCTGGTATACCAACCTTTCTTTATTGGGCAAATGTGCTATGAAAGCCCTTCTTTTATTTAAAAAAAAAGAAGGGCTGGGCAAAAACAGATTTCTGCCATTATCACGTGGTACGGAAAGGAGGCGCAATTGTGGCGTGGTGATGGCGGGGAACACGGAGAATGGGAAAGTGTGTGAGTATCTGCTTGAACAGCGCCATGGTTGCGAAAAGGAACGGAAACAAAAAGGAAGTGTGGATTCAGGCCAAGAGAGGAGTTGTGTTTAAACAAGGAGAGTGGAACATCTGTCAAGCCCAGGAAAGAGGGTAGTTAGAATAAAATCTGAATTTTCCTGTCTTTGACCCTCATTTTCTAGCTTGGAAAATGAACATACGTCACTACCATTTGCTGAGTTAGATGCTTGGTCAAAGTCAGTATTGGATTGCATGGTTTGATTTGCAGCATCTATCAGATGTATTTCAAATCTCCCCCTATTTGATTTCTTTTAAACGGAGATGCAACAGATTGAGCCTGGGTCTTTTGGCATTCAAAGACATACCTCACCCCTTTGAATCCAGAGTTGGACCAGAGTTGGATCATCACATCAGAGCCAGTTTGGTGTAGTGGTTAAGAGTGCAGGACTCTAATCTGGAGAGCCGAGTGTGACTCCTCCACTTGAAGCCAGCTGGGTGACCTTGGGCTAGTCACAGCTCTCTGGAGCTCTCTCAGCCCCACCCATCTCACAGGGTGTTTTGTTGTGGGGATAATAATGACATACTTTGTAAACCACTCTGAGTGGGCATTAAGTTGTCCTGAAGTGCGGTATATAAATCAAATGTTGTTGTTGTTGTTTTGTCCTATATTTTCCTTCAGCAATGTGAAAAAGAATTCTCCAAATATCCAACCTTATCTAAATAAGAAGAAGCAGCCTAAGTAAATCTTGTCACCCAACTTCAACCCAGCAGTGGAACACATTGATTAAACTTGGGTCACTTTTTATATTGTTAATTTTGCTGGAAAAAAAACTGTATAATTCCCAGGTCTTCCTTTATGGGTCTGTCTGCCTTCCTTCCTCTATTCTCGTCTCATAAAACATAAAATGCTTTGTTTCATTGTCCTATAAAATTTAGTATTCCAAACCATGGCAACAAGTTCTATCTGAGTACCAGTCACGAGCAAAGGGAACATGATAATTAGTCTGGAGGTCACATTCCTAGATTCTACTGATTAATCAAATTTTCATTAAAAAAATCAAACTCCACTGTGTCTTGCAAAACAATGGTCCTGTTGTGCCATTTACAACAACTATACACCTTAGTCACCCTTCTCTGAATAGCTCTTAAGGATTTAATGAAAGAAAGCCAATTAGGAGTAAACTGGTTACTAAGAACATAATCAGGGTCATTTCTTGGTAACAAATCAATCAACAAAATGCTAATCACCTATGCTCTCCTAAGCTTGGATTAATCTATTAGTAATTAAAGTGAAGTGCAAATCAAACAACTATCCTAATTGTAGCCAAAAGGCACAAATGCCTTTTTGTCGACCAGCAAGACAGCGCTATTTGACATAGTGTGACAGGAATACTTATAAAGAATTTCAGGTCCCTACAGATTTTTTTTTTTTTTGCATTGGTCGATTAAAAGACCATTTACTAACTGCAGAGTGTTTGGGGTACGTGCCTAAATCTACGACCATCTTTTCCAAGAAATAATTATTTCTTATAGGAGGTTGTACTGAAAAAAATCCATTTCAATTTCGGATCTGGGGTTTCTAAAGGAAATATGTACCATTATTTTTTTTTCTAGATGGGGCATTGCTGGCTCAGATCTAATCTGTTCTGTTTTTGTTGCTGCTGCTGCTATTATCACGAGTTTCAGCCCCATTCTTTGCAATGAGGGCTTCTTTGGAGCAGCTGGTTTTGCACTTAACAGAACCAAAATCACACAGAACAGTCCTCCCTCTAAACCATCAATCTTTCTTTCTTTCTCAGTTACACTACACACACAGCAACAACTTATCCTGAAAAAGGCAAATGTTGGTGAGTGCATACTATGATGGGAAACTGACTGGCAAAGGGACATCCCACTTTCTCCTGCTTTATGTTCATTTATTTCTATTGTGCCAATAAATTATTACCTTTGCATCTTGATGTTTTTGTTGGTGCCATGTTTCCTTGTGCTTTGTAAATTCTGTTCCCATGATGAGGGGCTGTTCTTGCCACCAAGCTCCATTGCCTAAGTGCAAGCAGGCAGGCAGCATGAATGTCTGAATCCCCACCCCCTTCCCTCCTAAACGGACCTCTTTCTCCCCCATAAGTTTTCCTTTTGCTGTGGGCAGGCAGGATTGTTCTTGAAATGGCAGAGTAGGTGAATGGTTTACAAGATGGGGGGGAGCAATCCTAAACAAGTCTACTCTGATGTAAGTCCCATGTTATTCAATAGTGCTCACTCCCAGGGAAATGTCTTTAGAATTGCAGTCTATGATTGAAGCCTCCCCTTTCCAAATGTTTCCAAAGCCAATAGGTGGTAAGGCATCTCCCCTTGCGAGGATCTAGGTAAGGACAAGGACAAAAGATGCACTCTCACACATTGCTCACTTTTCTCCTTCCTGCTAACAGAGTTCATTAATAACGTAAGTACTCTCTCCCCTTGGGATCTGATTGGTGAACGCTGTTAAGAAAAACAAAATGTTTCTGTGCAGGGCAAGTGGCTGCCTGCTGTTGCTGCAAGATAGCCACTTTGGTGTAGCGGTTAAGAGCAACAGAGTAGCCTTTTTGACACTTCCAAGTGTCAATCTCCTTCTGATTTCTTGGTTGCAGTCTCCCTTTTGGTTGATGATTGAGCCAAGGAATAGAAAATCTTTTAACAATTTCAACGTCTTTGTTGTCAACCTTAAAATTGTATAATTCCTCAGTAGTCATAACTTTTCTCTTCTTGAAATTCAGCTGGAATCCTGTTTTGGCAATTTCTCTTTTAACCATCATCAGTACTTGTTTCAAGTCTGCACTATTTTCTGCTGGTAATGTGGTGTCATCTGCATATCTCAAATTGTTGATGCTCCTTGCACCAATTTTCACTCCACTTTCTTCTAAATCTAATCCAGCTTTTCTTATGATATGTTCTGCATACAGGTTGAACAGACAGGGAGATAATATACATCCTTGACCTTAGGTTCAGAGCTTTTCACTGGAGCAGAGTTATTATGTCTCCCCAGGAGTTGTACAAATACTGGTGATATGGATTGCCTTATGAATGTTTAAAATCAAAACAAGACATTGTCAGTGTTGTGACCTCTTTGATAAAGTGCATGAAATGGAACCCAAAAGGAACCGGTGGACCCATTAGAGACATCACACTTCATTGAAGTCTTTGTTCAGACGCCACATCTCATAGGACTTTCTACAAGGAATTGAATCTAATACCTATGGACTTGACAGCAGCACAGCCTCTTATGAATGGAATGATGGACTATATGCTATAGGACTGTGCTTTGTGGTGACTATTGTGATCTTTGTATTATATTACTGGGCTGGTGCAATATTGGTGTATATGACTGTTAACAGCACTTTGTATTGTACACTCCAAGTACAGGATATAGGAACAGATATATGCAATACTGAATGGCATTAACACTTTAGTATATTATAGGATTGGTATATGTGATCTGAAGGCTCTCTGTAGGTATATGCACTTTATGGATATAGTGAAATACCTGTTGAATGACCGTACACACACTTGCATTAAAAATACTTTATTATAGACCTGGACAATAACAATTCTGTCTTAGTTAGGCCTCACGGTATTGTTTTTGTTAGACTTTCTTATCCGTGATACTTTCATACTCTTGCTTTGTTGTTAGTCTTCAGCAGTTTTGATATTTTTATCAGTCATTCAGCTAAGCTTCTCCTTTCTTTTGGCTAAAGGAACAGACTTTGCATATTCTTTGATAATGTCTCTGGTTTCAGCCCACAGTTCTTCTGGTTCATGATCAATAAATCCCTTTAATTAGTCTTTATGTTCTTCAGGAATGTTATTTAGATTATATTTTGGCACTATAATTCTTTTAGTAATTCTCTTCACCTTTATTCTAATTTTTGATATTAACAATTGGTGATCTGTACTACCATCAACTCCTGGTCTTCTTTTATCAGAGACTAGAGCTTCTCCATCTTCTTCTTCCAATTATGCAATCTATTTGATTCCTGTATTGGCTCTTTTATGATTTCCAAATATACAATCATGTGTTTGTAACGAACTAACTGGTGTATTCACATTATTCTATGAGTTGCTCTCATGCTTCATTTCATAATCTCAGTCCAGGGATTACCTTCAAAAGGATGCTGCATGAAAATGCTCCCCACTCTACATGGGAATTAAATACTTTACTCAGTTTGACCTGCCTCATTGCCTTAGTATGCTGGTTCCAAAACTGTATGCTCAGTTCCAAAACTGAGGCAAACATACATGATTGCATGTTGCAATGCATTGCTGACAGCCCAGATGAAGGGCTGATTCCTCAAGATACCCTCGGACCAGATCTCCTGTGATTGCCCTTCGGCTGAAGTTGACTCACTGTCCCCTAACTTCTTTCACTGTCCAAAGCATGAACTAGCCAGAGAGAAATTCCTTAAAAAATGGTTACTGAAACATTCAAACATTCCTGACTCCTTGAAATTAAGACTATTACTGAGTAGTCTTTGCAAAAGCTGCATTGTGGATGTGGCAACTTTTTCTTTAATTGTTATTTTTAATTCTTAAACTTCCTTACAGTATATGGCTTATGGGCTGTTAAGATGAATTAACTAACTAATCCCAGTCCAAATTTTCCAAGAATGTTTGATTCTGCTTTGTCCCCTACCTTCGCTGTCCAGCCACCTATGATTATCAGTGCATCTTCCTATTTCAAATGTTTTTGTTTTTGTTTTTTCATCGGTTTCAGAGGATACATGGTGTCCAGGTAATGCTTCTTTTTTGGTCCTCAATGCCTTTTGAACAAAAACCTTTTACATATCGTTTAGAGGAGAAATAAGATGACGTTGTGAACCAAAGTTCTATGAGGGTCCAATGTATATATGAAGGTATGAAAAAGTAGGAGCTTCCCCGCTTTCATGAACATATGCATCATTGCCTGGCAACAAATGTCCCCAGGTGTATAATGGAATCCAACACTTCTTACAGTGAAATATTACAAAACCAAATCCTTTTGCCGCCACTGCTAAGTGGCAGCTAGCTAGCTAGAACTAAAATATTTGACGATTGCTTAGCAACTGCAACTTCCGATATTGTTTTCATCAGAATCCATTAAGTATTTCTGAATGTTATTGACGATGCATTTAGAATCCAGTTTCTTCTGCATGGTTAAATTTGCAGTCACTCTAAGGTGGGATTTAACACACAATCATCAGTTTCATATGATGCATCTGTGACTGCAACTTACCCCTTTAATCCAGAGGAGTTAGCCGTGTTAGTCTGTAGTAGCAAAATCAAAAAGAGTCCAGTAGCACCTTTAAGACTAACTAATTTTATTGTAGCATAAGCTTTTGAGAATCAAGTTCTCTTTGTCAGATGCATGATCCGAACTGGTCAAATACAGGACCAGTTCTGTATTTGACCAGTTTGGATCATGCATCTGACGAAGAGAACTTGATTCTCGAAAGCTTATGCTACAATAAAATTAGTTAGTCTTAAAGGTGCTACTGGACTCTTTTTGATTTTACCCCTTTAAACCGCAGCAACGGAAGCACGTAAGTAACATCCTCTTGGAGCAGAACAGGAGTCCATTGAATTAAGAAGTATGTTTCATAAAGCTCCATTTAGTAGCCAAGGGAGACTGTGAAAAGAATCAAATATAAAAAATACTATCATTTTGAAAGTTCTAGCTTTTTATGTGGGGATATGAAGGACTGCCTTGCAGTCGCTTGTCTCTTTTTTCCATGGTCGTGGACAGACAGTGGCACTGGAGGAGAAGCTGTCAACTCACCACCCACTGGTGTGCAGCATCCTGCAGGGGGGTGATACTCTCCTCGATGTTTTTGAACATTTATATTTGTCCCCTCACCCAGCTGGTATGAGGTTTTGGAATGGGGTGTCATCAATATGTGGATGACACCCAGTTGTATTTGTTGATAGCCGGCCGGCCTGACTCTACCCCAGAAACCTTGGCTAGAACTTTGAGGCTCTGACTGGGTGGTTGAAACAGAGTCAACTGAAATTGAACCCCACGAAGATGGAGGTCCTGCACTTGGGTCATGAGCTGTTGAGTTCGGGGTCCAGATCCCCCAACCCTTTATGGGGTGTCACTTGCACCTGTTCCAATGGATAGGAGTCTGTGGGTGAACCTATATGCCTCCTTGTTGATAGAGGCCCAGGTTACAGTGGTTGCCAGGTCTGCCTTTTTCCATCTACATCAGGCCAGGAAGCTTGTCCCTTACCTTTCAACCCATGACCTAAAAACCCAGAGTCGTGCTCTGGATAAAAAGGTTAAGGACCTGGGAGCACAGGCTGTGTTTTTGTCAGTTCTTCCTGTTGAAGGCCGTGGCTTAGGAAGGGAAAGTAGAACACCGCAGATAAATGACTGGCTATGTAGATGGTGTCATCAGGAAAGGTTTGGTTTTTTGGATCATGGCTTATACTTTTGGGATGAAGCTCTTCTATTGAAAGATGGTTTCCACCTCACAAGGGTAGGAAAACAAACAAACGGACGAACGGACGGACGAACGGACGGACGAACGAACGAACGAACGAACGAACGAACGAACGAACGAACGAACGAACGAACGAACGAACGAACGAACAAACAAACAAACAAACAAACAAACAAACAAACCTTTAAGGAGTCTTCCTCCAGCCTAAAGAGCCTTTCTCCAGATTAAGTAGCTCTTCCTTTAGAAGTTGGAGGAAGGCTTCTTAAACTGGAGGAAGTCTTAAAACTTTGTTCAGTGGAGTGATGAGGATCCATTCCAATATAGTCCACAAAACAGATACACCATGTGAGGATGCTGATCATGTAGTTTGGTTTTAGAACAATTTGTATATGACTGTGCCTACGAACAGCATGCTTTCCACAATCTAGATCGCTACAGTTCATTCAAAGTGTGGGTGCATGTTTGACTTAAAAACTGGTATAAGAGAGAGAAACTATCCTTGTTTGAAGCCATTATTAAAGGAGTTAAAAAATCATTAATTTTATCCATTGTTATGAAATTGAATGTATCTATGAGCATGGATGCATGTGCAACTATTCTGTCCTCATCGAATTCATTTTCGAAGTAGCCCTATTTTTGCAGTTCCATTTTTTTTAAATAACCACAGAACATCTTAGGTAGCTGAGATGAATACCTGCTAGGTCTTCAGGTGTTGAAACAAAAAGTGGAAAACCACAATCCAGGGAATAGAATACTCACTGAAAGTTAACAAATTAATTAATGCCTTCTTAAATATATTAGTGTGAAGTGTACAAGTGCAGAGTCAATATAAACAATATTAATGTCTTATTCCAACTACTATACAAAAATACATTCATACACAAATACTCTGACACAGCCGACACACACTCTGTTCCACTATTGACAGTGGCCAGGCAAGAGATAACCAAAAGTCCAACAACACCATGGGTTGTATGTTCTGTTCTCTTATAGGTGTGTGGATTCATGGTGTTCCAAGTAAAAGTCCAACAGGTAAGTGAGGGACAGGTCAATGACCAAAGACCAAACAGAACTTCAACTGGATCCTTCTGTACATGGATCCAGAGGTGTCAGAACTCAATCCTTCTGAGAACCTGCCAAGTGGCCAGGCTGAAGTTTGCTTGTTCCATGTGTTACAATTTCATCAGGGGTCCTCAATCCATGTCACCCCAGATCAGCCGACACACATAACACTTTCCTGTGTGTCAGACCCAGTGCACCAAAATCCAAGCCGTGGTCTTCAGGTGTAGCAAAGGATGGACAATCTGGACCTATAAACTAAACAGGAAACACCATTAAAGAGATGACTGCAACTGAGGGCCAAGCTACAAGTGACGAATGACACTTGAACGGCAAGTGTATTTCTCCCTGTTCACTTGCCCTCCACTCAATCCGCTTGCCATTCAAGTGTCATTCGTCACTTGTAGCTTGGCCCTGAGTAAGACACATAACTTTTGAAACTTCATGTCACAAACGAAACCAATGTGGACCTTGAAAGAGATGCATGTCACTTCCCACAAGAATCCATAATAGAGTAATGGTGAGTGCCATTACTAAAATCCTACAAGTCCTTTTGCTTATAACATCTACCATTCAGATGGATTGAGGCAATTAAGAAGAAGACTCCCCAATCAATAAAGATATGTGAAGTGATAAAATGAATGAAGGGGTACGCTAAAGTCAATTAAAAATAGCCGAGGAAGATGCACATTCAATTTTCCCACAACTATGATCAAAACAAAATGTTTATGAGATTAATATAATATACATATACCCCCAACTTCTCACTTGCTCATTTCTTGACAAAGTAATTCCTTTACTTGTATTGTCATAAGTATTTTTTATGTCTACCACTCAATCTAAAGATGTAATCACCTGGTAAAATGGAATGAGCTATTTCGGTTTATTGTGTAAATAATTCTTCGGTTAAAAAGAGGAATGAATATGTATTTACCTTGTAGAGCGGAACGACTCCAAAGGAACTGTCTTGGTCTATCAGCTGCATAATGCAGTACACATTGTAAAAAACCACCTAATTATGTATTTATATATGGCTTGTGTCAGTTTACAACAAAGACTTAACATTATTTAATCACAGTTGGTATCTTTGTATTCTACATCTGGGTTTGTGTGTGTGTATTTATGTCTTGCAAATATTAAGAACACGAAATTCTATGTCTGTTGCCTTCTCAAGATGGGTATTTCCATGGAACCTAAATGCCAGATATTAAATCATCTTGCATGATTCAGGAGCTAAAACTCCTTTATGGGACTTGAAGATCTTGCCTGTTACCATGACCCTTCATTGCTCCTTTGCCTTTCAGGTTCTGTATAATGATTTCTGTTAATGTGGTTCTTCAATCAGATGGCTCAGCATACCATTCAAAGGGCATTCTGCTCCTTGGGCATGCGAGAAAATGCAAAAGAGGTGGCAGCAGTTTTGTATCAGGTGTGCTGAAATCTTGGCAACAACTGCTATAAAGATGGTGCTGTGGCAGGAGCGATGGCCAGACGATCCTTGCTGGAGTGGGTTTTAAAGTCTTTAAATTAGATTGTTTTGTGGCTACATTTGTTTTGGCGCTCATAGGTTAGGTCTAGGTTAGGTTGGGAACTGAGCCATTAGGAAATTAGAAAGTGTAACAGAGAGCACCGTGGCACAGAGTGGTAAGCTGCGGTATTACAGTCCAAGCTCTGCTCATGGCCTGAGTTCGATCCTGGCGGAAGCCAAGTTCAAGTAACCGGCTCAAGGTTGTTCAGCCTTCCATCCTTCTGAGGTCAGTAAAATGAGTACCCAGTTTCCTGGGGGTAAAGTGTAGATGACTGGGAGAGGCAATGGTAAACCAGCCCGTAACAAAAAGTCTGCCAAGAAAACATCATGTGATGCGATGTCTCACCATGAATCAGTAATGACTCAATGCTTGCACAGGGGACTACCTTTACCTTTAAATGGACTTACAACTGAGAGCTGAGAAGCTGAAGGGCTGCTGTGGCTGCTGCTTGCTGAAGCTTATGGACTTGTCCCTGAGAGCTGCTCGAAAGCTGCCTGTTGGCTAATCTCTCCATTGAGGGCCCGACTGCCCAGGGTGTGACTGTTGTTAAATCGATGCTGACTGAAACTGGGAGCTGGGAAACCCGTAGTGTACTATGAACTGTTTAAATGACTGCCTACTAGCTAGAGT
This sequence comes from Eublepharis macularius, assembly GCF_028583425.1. NCBI lineage: Eukaryota > Metazoa > Chordata > Lepidosauria > Squamata > Eublepharidae > Eublepharis > Eublepharis macularius. Next base: position 89,067,261 of record NC_072798.1, read on the forward strand.
TGTTTTATATGTCCCTGGGCTACAGCATGGCCAGTATTGTAGGGTGGTTGCATTAGGGGCACAATAGCCTCCAGGGTGGGCAGTCAGAATGGCTTCAGGGATCCCAGTGTTCATGCAGTGATGGAAGAATGGTGGTGGGGCTAGGTCTTGTAAGAGAAGGAGTCGGAGAAGTGGTCATGCTCAGATTCCTTCCAACTTTTGCCCCATTGCAAGGGATGCTGGTAGTGGGGCTAAGAGTAAGTTCTCTCTCCCAATACTGCTGCTGTGCAATAAGAAGTCCACAACTCTCCAGCAGTTTTTTGCAATGGAGAAGGTGGACTTGGTGTGTGTGACCAAGACCTGAGTATGGGAAGGTGAAACCGTTGCCCTGAAAGAACTCTCCCCCCCCCCCGCCCAGCATGATCAGTCCTTCGTCGGTCCCAGGACAGTGGCCAGAAGGTGGTGGTGTTCATTCGAGATCTTTCTCCATCAGTCCGCTCCCCCACAACAAAGATTGCTGGCATTGATTGTGTGGGCCGGGCATGGGATCCTGAGGAGAGTTTAACCATCTGCCTGGTTTACAAATCGCCCAGCACACTGGCTGCTTCCTTGCCTATCCTGTTGAAGGCAGTAGCTGGCTGAGAATCCTCTCAGCTTTTGGGTGAGTTCATGCTGATGATGCCACATCTTCATGGGCTATGGACCTGGTGTGATCCATGGCAGCACTGGGAATCTCCTAATTAGTATTGGCTCCCACGCATTAAGCAGGACATACGCTGGATCTGATCTTTGGGATTGGAATACAAGTGGAGCTGGATATGTCTGTGGTAGTGCCATGGTCAGACCACTTGTCTAACCATGTCTGGGCACCCCCCTCCACTTGGATGATGAGCTGATTTATGATCACCTGTGGAATCTACTAGATCCAGTTGGATTCTGGAACATGCTGTGGCTTGTTGGATGAACTGGCAGATGACAGGAATATCCGTCTCTCTGGAGCCACCAACAAGATTGCTCTCTGTTGCCCTCTCTATTCCTGGTCCAAAGTGGCCCCCAATCAACACTCTGGCCATACCTTTCTGTATCAATTGCAGCTTCCAGTCAGTCTTCAAGGGCATCCCCACATACAGTGCATTACAGTAATCTAATGTAGATGCTACCGGGGCATGCATCACAATGGTAAGACATTTCCTACCCAGGAATGGCCACATCTGGCTGACAAACCCTACTTTAATAAAAGTTAAAGATATGTGCACCTGTGAGTGTGGAATGAATGTAACTAGTGATTTTTAGGGATCTCGGGTCATTTTATGATTTAGGGTTAATCACCCTGCTTATAGCGTCTTAGCATTTCTCTTCTCAATAATGAATATTTTACAATACAGATGACAGCAGAGCTTTCAGAGTATCTTAATACTAACTAAGGAACTGCTAGTACTTGTCCTATTGAATGGGAAGCTTGGGAAGCTTTTATCAGAGGATTATCACTGATGCTTCTCTTACAGAGAAAGGGAAGAAACATTCATGAAAAATATGCTGAAACATTTGTTATGTCATTTTGCTACAATCTCCCACATGAGACCTCTATCGAGAGTTGCAAAAGGTTAAATATATGTTGAATAACAATTTTGCCAGTGAAAGCAAAATATGCCTTGACCTACTTGCACCAGTCATATTGGGAAAGGGGAGAGAGAACAGATAAATTATTAGCATGCTGTTTAAGGCAGCAAAAGAATAAGAATTATATTCCTTTGATTAAGGATGAGAATAATGTAATACATACAGCTTCTACTGAAATAAATTCATAGTTTCAAAAGTTTTATTCTAAATTGTATAGTAAGCACAAAGAAAAAGATTTGGAAGCATTCTTCTCTCGCCTTGATCTCCATGTTTAGATATTACACAGCAACAGCTTCTTGCTGAAACTTTGCAAATGGATGAAATTAAGGTCGTGATCATGAATACGAGCAATGGCAAATCTCCAGGACCAGATAGGTTGCCTGTTGAATGGTATGAAACCTTTTCAGATTTTCTAATTCCAAAATTGTATCAATTGTAGAATGAGATTTTTTAATCCAATTTATTACCAACATTGCTGAGGGAGCAGTGGTGTGATGGGCACTTCGGCAGGTTCATCGTGTGAGAAGTTCACATTGAAATGGCCCCTAGAAAGGTCGTGCACCATCTCGCCATGAACATTTAAAAACTCAGTTGCCATAGTGACTTCTATATAAAATCCCTATTCAGAAATCTTGTACTGTCTTTCTTCAACTGTCTGTAGTTTCCTTTACCTGATTTTTACCTCAGAACACACAGCTGACCCATCAGGGAGGGGGAGGGTACAAGCAGGCAGGAGCCTGCAGGCCACACAGGAAACCCAGGCCCCACAGGGAGAATGGCAACCCTAGAGGGGAAGACTGGGGGGTGTATTTTTACCTCAGGACACAGTCAATGGCTAATTCCACACACGTTGGATAATGCACTTTCAATGCACTTTAGCAATCATTTAGAAGTGGATTATTTGTTTCACTGACGAAAAATTCAGTTCCAAATGATCTCTAAAGAGGATTGAAATGGCATTATCCAACGTGTGCAGAATCAGCCAGTGACTCCCAACAGCCACTGCATATTGTTTAGAATGTTGGGGAGATGGCCAATCAAGGCCATATATGCAAATGACCTCAGGGAAGAGTGGCAGTTGGCGGGGGTGGGGGAAAGCACCCTGCCATCCTCACAGGGAAGCTGTATCCCTATGGGAAAACACATTTTACCCCTTTTTACCCACTTAGGGGGCGGATTTCTTAAAATCCCTTCTTAGTGGGTGTTTACATCATGAAAGGAATGTTCTCCCCAAATTTCATGGTTCTAGGTCCAGGGATTTGGGCTGGGTGTTGATGAGTCAATCAGGACACTTGTCTTTATAGAGAGAGAGATTACAACATTGTTGATGTTCTAATATAGACCTGCAGCTTTGAGTGCTTCAAAATTTCTTCCACTTTTGGAAACTCTTATTGAATCAGTACAGAAAATGAAACCTACAGTATTTGTTTATAAATATCTGACGCTGGTTAATAAATATGATATGCAGAGTCTCAGAGATGAATGGAATAGTAAGCTAGATCGTCCAGTTCTGCCAAAGCAATGGGACATGGCTTTAAGCCTTATACATGTTGCTTTTATTGATATTAACTGCTGTGACTGCTTCAGAGAAAAATTATGTTTAGAGTATATTGGACATCACAGTGCCTTTTAAGTAAAAGGTTAAGTATGGTGTCCAACTATTGCCATTGTAACTTACGAGATGTTTCTCTTAAACAGTTATTCAGTTCTTTTGGGAGGAAGTTATTACACATGTTTTTTTTTTTGAAAATTTTTTTATTGGGTTAGAATCCGTTATTTTTACATTTACATTCAATTTTCCCCAAATTTTTCATTTCTAACCCCCTCCCTTTCCCCCCCTTTTGTTGACTTCCAACAGTTTTCCAACCCTTTGTCCCTTTTCCCTTACTTCTATTAAATTTCTGTATCTAAAACAAATACATATTCTCCATTATACTAAGCAGTACATCCTTAACTACTTTTCTTATTGTATACCCAAACTGTAAGTCTTTGTTTCCATCTTGGATAAACAATTTATCCCATTTTCCAATTTTGAATATTTCTATATATCATAAACCTATATATCATAAACCATAAAAATCTTACACATTTAAATCAAACAATTTGACTTATTCTCTATGTATTACTCATTCTATCTTTTTATGGTAATTCTATATAACTCTCGTCACATAGTCAATCAATTTGACTCGTCTATACATTCAGTTTGGTGCATTATACAAATCTTATCAAAGAAAGAAAATATTGTTGATTACTCAATCCGTATATTTAATCCTTATCCTTAATTATTTTCTATCAATATTCTATTTATTAACCAATATATATCTATATATATATCAATCTGTTAATCTAACTGCTTATAAATTCACATTTATCTCTTCCCCCCCCCCCCCGGTAAAGTCACCCCCCTCTACATTTTATTATACTTCAGTAGTTCTCAAACTGCCACAGTTTTCCTCCCACCTCCCATTTCTTCTCCAGATATTGTTTCAGCTTCTCCCAATCTGTGTTAAACTGCCCTGAGTCCAGATTTCTCAGTTTTCTTGTCATCTTGTCCATTTCTGCCATGTACAGCAATTTGTAGATCCAATCTTCAATAGTTGGCACTTCTTGTACTTTCCATTTTTGCGCATACAAAAGTCTAGCTGCTGCTGTCATATAAAATATCAACGTCCTATGATGGGCTGGAATTCCCTCCATTCCCAAGTTTAGTAGCAGGAGTTCTGGGTTCTTATTTATTTGAAATTGTAAAATTTCACTCATTTCTCTTATTATTTCCCCCCAGTACTGCCTAGCTACCTCACACGACCACCACATATGATAGAGGGAGCCCTCATGCTTCCTACATTTCCAGCATTTATTAGAAGTGTTCAAATTCCCTAGCGCAATCTTCTTTGGTGTCATGTACCAACGATAAATCATTTTATAGATATTCTCTTTAATATTTGTACATGTCGTTGTCTTCATTGTAGTCTTCCACAAGTATTCCCATGCCTCCATTGTTATCTCTTTGTTAAAATTTATAGCCCATTTCACCATTTGTGTTTTAACTGTCTCATCCTCAGTATACCATTTCAACAGTACTTGGTATACCTTGGATATTCTTTTCTTGTCCTCTTTAAGAAGGGTCTGCTCTAGTTCCGAATTCTCTATTCGTATACCTCCCTTTACAGAGTCCGAGTTATACAAATCTCTGATCTGTCTATACTGGAACCAGTCGTAATTCGGTGATAGTTCCTCTTGCGTCTTTATTCTAAGTTTAGATGCTTCTATTTTAGTTATTTCTTTATAAGTCAAACATTGTCTTTCGTTATCAACAGCTCTCGGGTCTATCACCTCATATGGAACCACCCACCAAGGAGTTCCTTCTTGTAGATAAATTCTGTACTTCTTCCAGATTGTGTATAGACTTCTCCGTACAAAATGGTGCAGGAACATCGAGTTGACCTTTACTTTGTCATGCCATAGGTATGCATGCCATCCAAATATTTTTTTATATCCCTCTAGGGCTAATAGTTTCTTGTTCTTTAATGTCATCCACTCTTTCAACCAAACTAGGCAGATTGCATCGTGGTAAAGTCTCAGGTTGGGCAGTTGCATTCCGCCTCTTTCCTTTGCCTCTTGTAAAACTTTCATTTTCACTCGAGGCTTCTTGCCTGCCCATACAAAATCTGATATTTTCCTCTGCCATTTTTCAAATTGTTTAGAGTCTCTGATGATTGGTATTGTCTGTAGCAAAAACATCACTCTTGGTAACACATTCATTTTAACCGCTGCAATCCTACCCAACCATGACAGATTGAGCCTATTCCATTTAATCAAGTCTCTCTCAATCTGAATCCACAATTTTTCATAATTATTCTTGAACAAATCTATATTCTTTGCAGTCAGTTCAATTCCCAAATATTTCACCTTACTTGTTACTTCACAATCCGTTGTTTCCATTAACAATTGTTGTTTCTGCTTAGTCATGTTTTTGCATAGTATCTTTGACTTCTTTTTGTTAATGAAGAAACCTGCCAAGTCTCCAAACTCCTTGATCTTATCTATCACTTTTGGCATGTTCTCCAGTGGGTCCTCTACAATTAACATTATGTCATCCGCAAATGCTCTGACCTTGTATGAATAGTCCTTTATTTTTATTCCTCGAATTTCCTCGTCTTGTCGTATTTGTATCATCAGAATCTCCAATACTAAAATGAACAACAGTGGAGACAACGGGCAACCTTGTCTTGTTCCTTTGCTTATAGTCAATTTCTTGGTCAATTCATCATTCACCACAATTGCTGCAGTCTGGTCTCTGTAAATTTCCTTAATTGCTCTGATGAATCTTTCTCCTAATTGTAGCTTTTCCATAGTGGCAAACATAAAGTCCCAGTTTAAGTTGTCAAATGCCTTTTCAGCGTCAACAAAGAAGAAACCAACCTCTTTATCACAACGCTTATCATAATATTCAATAGCATCAATCACTGTCCTTAAATTATCTCTTATTTGTCTGTCTGGCAGAAAGCCTGCTTGCTCCTCCTCTATAACTTCCGAAAGCCACCCCTTCAGTCTCTCCGCCAGTATCTTCGCAAAGATTTTATAATCATTGTTGAGTAACGATATAGGTCTGTAATTTTTCACACTAGTCAAGTCTTGGCCCTCTTTTGGGATCAATGATATGTTCGCTTCAGACCAAGTGTCTGGAATCCTTTGATCCCTTAAAACTCCATTGATCACCTCCTTTAGGAATGGTGCCAGCTCATTGGCCATAGTCTTATAAAATTTAGCTGTAAGTCCGTCTGGCCCTGGCGCCTTTCCTAAATTTGCAGATTGTATTGCCTTACTTATTTCCTCATCCGTTACTTCACTGTTCAGTTTATTTCTCCAAGCGTCCGAGATTTCTGGAAGTGTCATTTTCTCCAGATATGACGCTATTGAATCTTTATTTACTTTTTTCTTATTATACAGTTTAGCGTAGAATTTATAAAAGGCTCTACTAATGGTATTCTGTTCCAAATACATTTTATCATCTTCACAAATTTTATTTATTGTTTTCTTTTCCCTTCTCTTCTTCAGTTGCCATGCCAGGTACTTCCCAGGTTTATTTGCACCCTCAAATGCTTTCTGATTCAGCCTTTTGAGATTCCACTCCAATTCTTTATTACTCATTGCTGTTAGCTGTTCTTGCAATATTTTAATTTCCTGGTATAATTTCTTTTTCCCTGGTCTCTTTTTTAACTGTATTTCCTTAGCTTTTATTTTCTCCTCAACCTCTTGTCTCTTCTCCTCTTTCTTCTTTCTTGCTCTACCATTTAAGTCCATTAGTATACCCCTTATAACCGCCTTATAAGCATCCCAAACTTTATCAGTTGGTACTTCTTTATTCACGTTATATTGTATGAAAAACTTTGTCTCTCTTCTCAATATTTCCATATTCTCTTTTTCCTGTAACAAATCCTCATTTATTCTCCATGCTTTCCTTTTCCTCCTTTTCCCCAGCTTCCACATAATTGGGTTGTGATCTGAGCCTACCATCGGCATTATTTCTACATCTTTAGTCCATAACGCCAAATCTTTTGAGGCCCAGATCATGTCAATTCTTGATAATGTGGAGTGCCTTGCAGAATAAAAAGTAAACTGTCTGCTTTTAGGATACTCTCTCCTCCATACATCTTCAAGAGTCTCTTGTTGAATCAGCTCAAAAAAAAGCTTTGGTAATAGTCCTCTTTTCTTTTGTGCCATTGTAGTCTTTTTATCCAGTTCCAAATCTGTCACTCCATTGAAGTCTCCAGCAAGAATTATCTGGTCATATGAAAGATCATCTAAATGCTTCCTCAAATCCTCAAAGAAGCTCTCTTTTGCACCGTTGGGTGCATAGATTCCGACTACCAACACTCTCTTTAAATTCCAAGTACATTCCACTGCTACAAATCTGGCTTCCACATCTTTCATTATGAATTTTGGTTGCAGCTCCTCTTTTACATACAACACCACTCCTCTTTTTTTCTTACTTGAGGCCGCTACAAAGTCTTTGCCCAATTTTCCCAGTTTTAGATATTTTACATCCTGTTTTCGAATATGAGTCTCTTGCAAACAAACAATATCACATTTTTGTTTTAGTAGCCAGTGAAAAATATTTTTTCTCTTATTCGGTGAATTTAGTCCATTTACATTCCAAGATAACACTTTACACTCCATATTCATAATCTTGTTGGTAAGTCTTTTTCATTGTCCCTTATAAATCGCTCCATCTCCCGCTCAGATCTGATACGCTTTTTGGCGCCTCCAAATTCGAAGGACAAACCCTCTGGGAGCTCCCATCTGTACCTGATTTTCATGTCCTTCAGCATCTGGATTAGCGCTTTATATTTTTTCCGATCTAGTAACACTGATCTGGGTAGTTCCTTCATTATAATGATTGTCTTGCCATCGATCTCCAATGGATCTTGAAACTGTTTAGTCACAATCTTCTCTTTCATATTTCTTGTTGTAAATTGTACAATCACGTCTCTTGGTACTTTTCTCTGGGTTGCAATTCTCGAGTTCACACGATATGCCACATCTAGGATAGCCACAACATCCTCCTCCTCCTTCCCCAGGTATTCAGCTTACACCTCCGTCATCTGCTCTTGCGCTGTCTTTCCTTCCATTTCCGGCAGGCCGCGAAATCTGAGCTGCTTCTCCATATGTCTACTTTCCGCAACCGCCATCCTTCCCCTCATCAACCTCATCTCTGTTTGTTGCGTATCTGCTAAGTTCTCCATCGCTCCTTCTACTGTTTTAACTCTCTGCTGCGTCCCTTGTAATTCACTTTTTATTGTTTCCATACCTTTCTTCACTTCTGACAGCTCCGATTTTACTTCTGACAGCTCCGATTTTACTGTCTGTTTAACCTCTTTGATCAGCTCCAATTTCATGTCTTTAAATTCTTTAATCACCTCCAAAAGTTTTTTATCCAGGTTTTCTATTGCCGATTGCCACTCTTTCTTCGACATCGTGGGGCTTGCTTTAGCTCGCTCCCACGAATCCGCTCTCTTCCTTAGCTCTGTGGCGTTAAATTTAGTACCTTTTTTATTTCAAATGTCCCGGTCTTCTTGCATAAATTAATTTTAAAGGGTCCAAAATGTCGGGCGTCTTTTCTCTATGGTCTCTCTATGATTTTATAATCCAATATGGCCTACTTCCTTTTCCGCTGAAGCCGTGACCCTTCCCCTCTCAAAGATGGCGATTCCCTTCTTCCTGCCCTCCAGCAAGGGCCGCTTCTCTCCAGCCGCTCTATTGTTGTTACGCACTTCCTGTCTCCCGTCTTCCCACAGCAGGTCTCGCGATGGTGTCTTTTTCTCACAGCTCCAAAGCCACAGGTATTCAAAACAATAATCCGATTTCTTTAATAACTTCTTTAAACTTAGTCTCTTTTCTAATACAACTCCTGCCGGAGCTTCCCCTCCTTTTCGCTAGTCTGTTGCAGTTTAAAAGTCTACTTTTTTTCCTCTCTGTTTTTATCAATCTGTCTCGTATCGGAAGATAGTGATCTTTACCTTCCCTTCACTTTCCTCGGGTTGTAATCGCTGTTTCGATTTCAAGTTCTCCTTTCCACTTCTTCCCCCAATCGAAGCTTGGGTATGTAGGTCTTATGCCAGCCGAATTGGCCCCAAAACTGCCGCAGAGATTGTAGCCGACCCGTCGCAAGGTGGGACCTCAAGGATCGGGAGGGGACCCGTTATGTAGAGCCCCCCCTCGTCCGAGATCTAACTCACCCTAGGGTCTTGAGCGTTCTTTGCCTGCTCTCCGCCTGAGAGCAGTCGGCCGCGGGCTATTTTCACCCCGCCGGCCGCTTAAAACGGCAGTCCGGTCAGCTCCACAAATGGAGCTGCGTTAGACCTCCATGAATCCCCAAGCCGGAAGTCCCGGA